>NC_092876.1:135596595-136196595 GCF_028372415.1 Notamacropus eugenii | reverse complement strand
AAGTGATATGTACATATACTAGATAGTACTATTATTAGTGATTATAACTTCCCTTTTCCAAGAGCTTTCAAACTATCCTTTTAATAATACATACTAGAATTTTGCCAGAAATTAAAATCAAACTCACCAGACTATAGTTTGAAGAATCTGGCCCTGTTCCATTTATTGAAAATAAATGTTTGACCAGCTCCAATAATACAGCATCTTTACTGTTTTACACAATTATTAAAAAACCACCAGTGGCAACCCAGCAAATCCACTAGAAGGTTCTTTCAGTACTCTTAGGTGAACCTCATCCAAGTATGGTGAGTTGAATTCTTTGAGTCTAACTAGATATTCTCTCACTCCCATCTTGTTTTGTGTTTAAATTCCCAGTGAACCATTTTTGCTCTATTTCCCAGACTGGAGGTCATTCTTCTTGGTGGAGAAAACAGAAGTCAACTAGGAATAGAGTGATTCTTCCTTCTCTCCATCATTCAACAAACATTTGACATTTATTGAGCGTCTACAATGGTCTAAGAATTGTATTAGACATTGTTATCATCTTCATCTTCCCATTCACCCTAAGCCATGAGCCATCCATTACTTGAGTCTTGCTCTACTCTCATGGTACCTAAAAAGCTCTTTTTGTTTATTTTAACATTGGTTGCCAGCCTACACTCTTGCCGAATTCCAACACTTTACAGTCACCCCTTTAACTAGATCTTGCCACTGCTTTATATTCATGTCCAGTTTCTATTTTCTGTGCATTCCTTTTAAAAAAATCTAAGTTGGGAAATGTGTCCCCTGTGTTATCTTTTAGTCCTTTTTAAACAATTCTTCCTTTCCTCTCTCAAAATTGCTTCTATTTTTGTCTTCAGATTTTAATTCTTGAGTGCTTCACTTCTCTTGGGTATACTTCTTTTAAAGAATCTTAGGACATGGGACCATACATATTTGTTCTTTGAAATCCATTCTCCCCAAATCTAAGATGCATGTCAGTCTATGCCTGGCTTTCTCCTCATCTATTTCAAATTGTTAAATGGTGTGATTGCTTCTTCCCAAGATTCTTATCATTTTTTATTCTAGAAACTACTTCCTACTTATTACTCAGAATATGATCCACAGTTCTTCTCTCCCTTGGAAGCACAACAAAGTGAGCCAAGAATGTTTGCTATTCTATATTTAACAGAAAGGTTTCTATTCTTGTTCTACTACTCCGTTCTCTTCTTCTTCTCCCTTTCTACAGAAGTCTGGTGAATTTGAAGTCTACCACTACTCTATATTTTCTTCTTGCCAACTTTTGAATTGCTTCTAGCACCCGTTTCCTTCATCAGACCAGGCAGTCTCATAATATGCTCTCATGACTATATTGCTTTCATTTCTCCCTCTAGTGTTTCTTGCCCAACTCTTCTTCATCATACTTACCTCCCCCTGCAATCCTTTTTAAATAAGGTATACCCAGCTCTTATCATTCATCAATCTTGAATCACATCACAACATGCCTCAGTAACAGTCATTATTCATTTAGTGCTTACTATGAAAACAAGTGAAATCTGTCTCAGTCTCAAGGGTCCTCCTGAGAGGTGAAGAGAGGTGGTCACCATTTGAAACCACAAATATCATTATCCCTCTTACCTTACGATAGAATCACATGATTTCTAGCCTTAAGAGGCCTTAGAAATTATCTAGTCCAACTTCCTCATTTTATAAATGAGGCTCTGTTAAGAGGGACTTTTGTTCAAGATCCCACAGTTGTTGAGTTGGCTCTAAGTCCTCTGATATCTCTCTCTATCCTTTTAAATGTCAGTTCTTTGATTGCAGGGACTGTTTTACCTTTGTCTTTGCATACCTAGCATTTAGCACAGTGGCTAGCATGCAGTTGGTGCTTAATAAATGCTTGCCAATTGGGTGATTAAATGCAATGTTCTTTTGATGATACCTGGATTTCTCTTCTTGCATGTTGTTTGTGGGTCTTGAGGTCAAGAAACCTTATATTTGAATCCTGCTTCTGAAATGTCCTCCTCATATAACTGCAGACAAATCATCTAACATCTCTGAAATACAGTTTCCTCATTTGTAAAATGGGCATGATGGTACAAGCACTATTTCTGTCAGTGGGTTGGTAGCTATCAAATGAAATAATGTTTGTATAGCACCTTACAAGTCTTAAAGCCTTATATAAATTTCAGTTATTATTTCTGCATTCCTTCCCATGTCATGTCTGCCTCTCTCTGTGACATCTGGCTTAGTACATGTTTGTTTTCTCACTCCTTCTCCATTTTCAGTTTAAAGTCCTCTTGAAGATCTCCAAGTCTCCAGGCAAATGCTATCTTCCCAGCCTCATCAGACATATCCTATCCTTGGTCAAGAGCTCATTGTTCTGAATCAGAAGCACTGCTACAGAAATCCCAATCATGTTCTCAAATTCCTCATTTGAACTAGCTGTTGACTTCGCCTCATGCTCCCTCCCCACCCACACAGACACTGCTCAGGTATTAGAAGTATTTTTGTGTCTCTTATCTGTCCACTAACCTAGAATTCCATGAGGGCATCAACCATGTTCTACCTAAGTTTTGTACCTAGCCCAGTGACTTGCGTACACTAGGTGCTTCATCAGTGCAGAATAGAACTGTTTTTAAAAGAAAACATACAGAGCATATAAATTGCTGTGTTCTAAAGTTATGAAAAGATATTTCTTCTAGCTAACCCTAGATGATTTCTCAAATCAATTACAGTCAAATAAATATGTGTCTAACTCCACTTGTACTTTTCATTTTTTTAATGTCACTTCAGTCTTCTTTCCCTCATTCCTGAAAAGTGGTTTTAGTCCAAATATGTCTGCCACCCCACCCCATTCTCACTATGGCTGTCAGACCCAGTCATACAGTGGTTAGATGTGTCTTGTTCTTTTTTTATATTTGTTGATGCTGTTCAATCATCTCAGTCATGTCTGACTCTTCATGACCCCATTTGGAGTTTTTTTTGACAAAGACATTGCCATTTCTTTCTCCAGCTCAGTTACACATGAAGAAACTGAGGTAAATATGGTAAAGTGATTTGCCCAGGATCACACAGATAGTAAGTGTCTCAGGCCAGATTTGAACTCAAAAAGATGAATCCTCCTGACTCCAGGCCTATCTTCCTATCCACGGTAACACATACTTGCCCTCTTTATTTATAAAGTATGCCTTTAATCCAAAAAATTAGCTCAGATTCTCCAATACACTATCCAATGGACTAAGTCTGTTCAGATCCACATTCAGTCTTTGAAATCAATTTCCTCACACAATTTCTCTCCCTGCCCAATGTGACCACTGATAAGAGTCCTTTCTCAGACTCAGTAGGACAGGGATAACTTGTTTTTAATCTAGCCAGGAAACTTGGAAAGATCTACTGTACCAATCAGTTAAAGTTCAAGGTGTTAGAAAATATCTGTTGGTTGTGATTTATTGAATGGCTCACAATGCCATTTTGAATATTCAATTAAATTCAATGCATATTTTAAAGTAAACATCTGTTGATATAGTTGGGTTTTTTTATTATCTACAGATTCCAAAGTATCCCTTCCAAATCTTCTACCCAAAGAACCATCTGTTATAACAAATAGCAACACCAAAAAAAAAAGACAAACAGAAAAAAGTTTAGCAAAGCTAACCAATATATTAGATGCAGCATCCCACACACCCAGAGTATCCTACCTCTGCTAAAAAGGTCTTCTCATCCTTATTCTTTAGGATCAAGTTTTGTCCAATAATATTTTTTAAAATAAATCTTTATTTTTATTTTCTATTTCTTATATCACCATAGATCCAATGGGCCTTCCCTTTCTACCTGCCAGAGAGCCATCCCATATGACAAATAATATTTTTTTAGAGAGAGAAAAAAGGCAATAAAACTAATCAATACATTGAAAAAGTACCAAAATAAGTGTACTGTGTAGCACCTATGAACCTCACACCTCCATGAAGAGGTAGGTTGGGGATATGTTCTTGTATCTATTCATTTGAGTCCCATTTGACCTTTATGCTTTTATTACATTTACTGTTGTTTTTTCAATGTGTAGTTGTTCTTTTCATTGTTATGGTAACTATAAATGTATATTTATATATGTGTGTGTGTGTGTATATACATATATATGATATATATACATATAAAATTTTCTTGGCTCTGCTTACTTCCCTTTGCATCAGTTCATATAGATCTTTCCATGTTTCTCTGTATTCATCACATACATTATTTCTTACAGCATAGTAGTATTCCATTACATTCATGTACCACAATTTGTTACCCATTCCCCAGTTGATGGGCATTGACTTTGTTTTCATTTCTTAGCTATCACAAAAAGTCTGTTGCAATAAATATTTTGGAGCATATAGGGATTTTTTTCCCTCTTATCAATGGTTTCTTAGAGGTATAAGCCTAGTGAAGAAGTCTCTGGTTCAAAGGGTATGCATATTTTAGTCACTTTATTTGCATAAGTCTAAATTGCTTTCAAAAATGGTTGTACCATTTCACAGCTCCACCAAAAATGTATTAGTATTCCTATGCTTCCACAATCCCTCCAACATTAACTGTTCCACTTTTTGGTCATTTTGCCAATTTGCAGGGTGTGTAATTAAACCTCAGAGTTGTTTTGATTTGAATTCCTCTTCTTATTAGTGATTTGGAGCATTTTTTCATGGGGTTGTAAATATTCGAGAACTGTTTGTTCATGTCCTTTAATAATTTATCTATTAGAGAATGGCTATCAGATATACATATACACATACATGGGATACATATATGTATATGTATATATATGTATGTGTGTGTATATACACACACACAGAGGTATAAATTGTTTGCATATCTTGAATACCAAACTCTTATCAGAGAAATTTGATGCAAAGATTCTTTTTCCCTATTCAACCACTTCCCTTTTTATTCTGGCTTCATTAATATTGTCTATGCAGAAGTTTTTCATTTTCAAGTAATTGAAGTTACCTATTTTATCTTTTGAAATTGCCTTTAACTCTTGTTGTTTGGTTAAGAAGACATCTACCCATGTCTGTGAGAGGATAATCTGCTTCCCTTCTACTTTTTTTTAATAGTATGATCTTTAATGTTAAACTCACATGTCCATTTAGAGTGTATTGTAGGGTGTGGTGTGAGATGTTAGTCTAAGCCTAGCATCTGCCAGACAGCTTTCCAGTTTTCCCAGCAGTTTTTAAAAGGAGTTTCTCTCTAAGTAATTTGTATTTTCCACTTTGTCAAACTCTGGGTTATTGAGTTCTATTGTTTCTGAATCTCTCTTATTTAGTCTGTTCTGTTGGTCTATTTCTCTATACTTTAACCAATACTAGATGGTCTTGGTGACTGTTGATTTATAATAAAGTTTGAAGTATAGAAGTGCTATATCTCTGTTCACCCCAATTGCATTTCATCATTTCCCTTCACTTTTCTAGATCTTTTGTTTTTACAAATGAATTTTATTGTTATTTTATCAAGTTCTGTAAAGTTTTCCCTTGGTAGTTTGGTATGGTGTAAATTAATTTTGACGGCATTGTATTTTTATGATATTGGCACAGCCTAGCCATGAGCACTGAATATTCTTCCAGTTGTTTAAGTTCTTCTTTATGTCTTTAAGATTTGTAATTTAATCTATCCAAGTCTTTGCATGCTTTAGTAGGTCAATCCCCAGATATTTTATGCACTTTTGTAGTTTTTTGAAATGGTATAAAACAGTAATATTGTATTACATTCATATATTATAACTTGCTTTGTCATTTACCAAACAAAGGGCATCTATTTAGCTTCTAGTTCTTTGCTATTACGAAAAGTACTGATATAACTATTTTAACAAGGGAGGGAACATTTTTAAATCAACTTCCTTAGGGTATATGACCATCAGTGAGAGTTGCTTAATAAAGAGCATGAACATTTTGGTCACTTTCTTTGAACTGCTTTTCGGAATGTTTGGATCAACCAGTATTATTTATTATCTAGTACAAAGAAGGCAGTATGCTAGGTTCTATGTATACCAAGCCAAAAAAAAAAAAAACCACACAAGGGAGGGCCTCAAAGGTCTTACATTCTACTGGGAAAATACAACATGTACATACATACACACATACAAATCCAACATACATACAAAGTAATTTCAAAAGAGCAAGATTGATAATTATATTGGGGCTTCAGGAAAGGCTTCATGTAGGGGGTTATGTGTAAGCTGTACATTGAAGGAAGTTAGGGATTCTATAGACAGAGGTGAAGAGGAAGAACATTCCAGATATGGAGGAGTACCAGTCCACAGACAAATAGGCAAGGTACGGGCTGTGATGTAAAGGAGTAATTAATGAGACAATTTGATTGGAATGGAAAGTGTGATGGGATATAATATGAAATGAGTGACAAAGTAAGTGGGAATCAGATGATGGAGGGCTTTGAATGCCAGAATGAGAATTTTTATTTTATCCCTGAGGCAGTAAGGAATCTCTGAAGATTTTTCAGTAGAGGAGTGACATAGTTCTACATATTAAGAATTTAAATTTGTCAGCTATGTGGGGGCTGAACTGGAGAAGAGAGATGTCCTACTTTTAGACTTGCCTTGAAAATATTAAATATTTGATAAAACAAAGAGGTCTGAGAACAGAAAATAAGAGCAAATGTCCAAAGGTTAGAGAGAGGCATCCTATTGGAAAGAAACATGTAAGGATGTAGAGAGTGAGGTGAACTTTAAAGTCTGTAGGCCATTTGAAGCTAAAACTGGTGAAATTGGTAGAATTAAGGAAGTATCCACAAGGGCCTGATCTAGTAGGGTTATGCAACTATCCCCAATGTGAGCTTAGAATACAACAAAGCTTCATGTTTCTCTATTGAGGCAATCATACAAAGTACAAATGTTCATATAATCAAAGTTATGGTTTTTCCAGTAGCAATGTATGACTCTGAGAGTTGGACCATAAGGATATCTGAGCACCACAGAATCATCAATTTCTAACTGTGGTGCTGGAGAAGACTTTTGAAAGTCCCTTGTATAACAAGGAGATCAAATGAGTCAATACTTAAAGAAATTAATTCAGGCTATTCAATGGAAGGTCAAATACTGAAGCTGAAGCTTAAATACTTTGCCATATAATGAAAAGATGGGACTCATTGGAAAAGACCTTGATATTGGGAAAGATTAAAGGCAAAAAGAAAAGGGGGTGGTAGAGGATGAGATGGATAGATAGTGTCATGGAAACAATGAGCATGAACTTAGACAGACTTTGAGAGAACAATGGCGTACAGAAAGGCCTGACGTGCTATGGTCCATGGGGTCATGAAAGGTTGGACATGATTGAATGACTCAACAACAGCTGTGAAGATGGCATGGTAGATACATACCTCCCATGCCCATCCTTCTATATCAAATTGGCCTTGAATGACTCAGATGTGTTTTTCAAACAAGTTTCTAAACCCAGAAGTATTAAGGTCTCCTGCTTCTAACCTTGTCTCACCAGGGCTCTTGTTTCAAGGTCACAAAGCATTACTGGAAAACAACACCGAACTATGCAGACGTGGTCCACTGCACATTCTTGCTCTCTAACTGCACAGAAATGGCTTTAGAGTTCTGTGGGAAAACTTTTTAATATTCTGTTTGGTAAGCATAGGCCTCATAACTGAAACAGGGCTGTGATTTCTTTAAAAGAATGACTAGATGGGTGATTTCATCGGTGTAGGAAAGTCCAAAGCCAAAATGTCCTCTATTATTAATGAAGGTTGGTGCCCTTTCTGCAATTTATAGTCTCAGATAAGTACCTAGAACGCTAAGGTGTTAAATAACTTACCTAAGGTCACACAGTCGATACATGTCAGAGACTTAAACCTAACTTTGAATCTGACTTTTATCCACTATGCTAACATGCCTAGGCATTTTAGAGTTATAGACTTTAGCATCAATTAAAACATTCTATGGAAATGTTAAGTGTTACCTGATGAAGAGTAGGGAAGGGTGAAAGGTTTTTTCTTTTTCTTTTTTCCCTTGAAGAAGAAAAATTATGTCCTTCTGAGACATCATATCCCACTGTCTCCTTCTTCAGTTCAGTCTCTAATGAAGAGATGTTCCATCTTCTTGTCAAGGCTGATCTTGATCTCCTTCCCTCTCACCCTCTCCAGCATTTTGCACCCACTGCCATCCTCTGTCTAGTGCTTAGTCTCTCCCTACCGATTGGTTCCTTCTTTTCTGACTACAAATATACCCATCTCCCCTATTCTTAAAAAGCACTCACTAGACCCTACCATTGAAATTGGGAAAGATCAACGGCTACTATCCTGTATCTCTTCTGCCCTACATGGCTAAATTCCTTAGGAAAGTTATGCACATAGGGTGTCTCTAACTTCTGCTTTTCAGGTTCTTCCAATCCTCCACAATCTGGCTTCTGACCTCATCATCCAACCAAAACTGTCCCTTCTAAAGTAAGCAATGATCTCTTAATTGCCAAATTTAATGACATTTTCTCAGTGTTCCCTAACTTCTCTCTAACATCTGATGCTGCTGACCACTTTCTTCTCCTGAATACTTTCTCTTTTCTGGGTTTTCATGATACTGCTCTCTCTTGCTTCTCCTGTCTGACCATTCCTCAGTCTCCTTGGCTGGATATTCATCTATATGATGATGACTAACTGTGGATATAACCCAAAGCTCTGTCCTAGGCCCCTTTCTGCTTTCTCACTCACCCTTTGCTGATCTCATCTATTTCCTTAGGTTCAGTGATCATCTCTGTGCAGATGAGTTTCAGATCTGTATGTATGTGTGTATGTATGTGTATACATGTGTGTGTATGTATGTATATGTATGTGTAGATGTGTGTGTGTGTCTGTATCTGGCTATTGGACATTACAAATTGAATATGGCATGGGCATTTTAAAGTTAATAGGTATATAACAGAGTATATTATCTTTCCTCCCCAAACCCACCCTTCTTCTGAACTCCCTTATTACTCTCCAAGACACTATCCTCCTACTAGTTTTGCAACTTTCTGTCATCCTCAATGCCCATCTTCCTCTCAACTTAACCAATCAGTTGTCAAGTCTTGTTGTTTGTATCTCCACATCTCTCATGTTAAGTCCCTTTTCACTCACAAAACCAAAATTCTCCCCTCTCATCTGGACAACTCAACAGCCTGCTAACTGGTCTCTCTGCCTCACATCTCTCCCCTACAATCCATTTTCCACAAAGCTGCCTAAGTGATTTCCAAAGTACGGGTCTGACCCTGTTTTACCTCTATTCAATAAACTCTAGTGGCCCTCTATTCCCTCTAGGGTCTACTATAAGTTCTTTTGTTTGGCTTTTAAAATGCCTCGTAACCTGGTCCCCTTTTCTCTTTCCTTTCTATTTATACATTATTCCTTTCCACTCACTCTGCATTCCCATCATACTGGCCTACTTACAACTTCTTATACATCACATTCCATCTTCTACCTCCACACATTTGTACTGGCTGTCCCCTATGACTGCAATTCTCTTGTTCCTCACCTCCACCTTTTAGAATCCCCGGCTTCCTTCAAAACTTAGCTCAAGTTCCAACTTAGATAAGAGGTCTTTCCCAGTTCCCTCCCTTTCCCCAGGTGCTAATGTCTTACCCTTTTATCTTATTCATTCCTGTCCAACTCTCTGTGACTCCATTTGGGGTTTTCTTGGCAAAGATACTGTTGTGGTTTGCCATTTCCTTCCCCAGCTTATTTTATAGATGAGGAAACTGAGGCAAACAAGCTAAGTGACTTTCCCTGGGTCTCACAGCTAATAAGTGTCAGAGGTCCAATTTGAACTCAGGTCTTCCTGACTCTAGGCCCAGCCCTCTATCTACTCTGCTCTCCTAGCTTGCCTGGTATCTACTCTATCATGAAATCATCTATTTATGTATATGCAAACTTCCCCATTAGAATATAAGCTTCTTGAGGACAAGAAATATTTTCATTTTTTCTTTGTATCCTCAGTGCTTGGCCCCAGTGCCTGGCACAAAGTAGGCTCTCAACAAAGGCCTTTTAATTTTTTTTATTGGAATAATAATACTTTGACAATGTGTTTCCTCAAATGTGCCTAGAAGTGAATATATTGCTGTAAATGTGGTCTGACCAGAGCAGAGGGCATTATGACTATCCCTCTCCTTGGTCTGGATACCATGCTATTCTTAATTCAATATAAGATTGTATTGTTTTGGTTTTGGTTGGAGGTGGGGTGGGGCCGATGCTGTTGAGTCATATTGGGTTTGAAGTCTAAAACTACCAGATCCTATTCATAGGAAACCTTGTATAGTCACCCTTATCTCATCTTGTAATAGAACAATTGATTTTTTTTAATCCAAGTGTCAGATTTTTCATTTGTCCCTATTCAATTTCATCTCACTACATTGTTACCTTTCAGGATTCTTTTGAATCATATCTATGCCATTAGCTCTTCCTCCCAGCTTTAGATCACCTGCAAATTGGATGCATCCGACATCTATATCTCCATTCAAATTAACGATAAAAATGTTGAACAGCACTGGTCAATGACAGATCACTAGGACACTACAATGGAGACCTGCCATGTTGACACTAGCTTTTACATGGCTAGAGTTTGGTTCCAGTAAAGCAAACAGTACAAATCCACCCAACTACTATAATCTATAGGGTAGCTAGTCATGCAGTAAATAGAGCATGGGACCTAGAGTCAGGAAGACTCATCTTCCTGAGTTCAAATCTGTCCTCAGACACTTAGTAGCTGGGTGATCCTGGGCAAGTCATTTAACCCTGCTTGCCTCAGTTTCCTCATCTGTCAAATGAGTTGGAGAAGGAAATATACAACCAATCTAGTATCTTTGCCAAGAAAACTCCGAATGAATTCATGAAGAATTGGACACAACTGAAAATGACTAATCAACAACAATCTAGACCATATTTCTTCCTCTTGCTTGAAAGGGTTTTTTAAGATTCTCTGTGAAATTTTCCATTTAATTCCAGTCATATTAAATTCATGGCATTCTTCTCATCTTCCAGTCAAAAAAGGAAAATAAAGTTCCTCTATTACATTGGGTCATGATCTTGGTTAAGCCAGGATGGCTCTTTGTGATCACTTTTTCCTTTTCTAAATGCCCATCAGCTATCCTTTTAATGATATGTTCTAGAATTTTACCAGGAAGAGAAAACAAATTCCTTAGCCTATAGTTTTCAACTTCTTTCCTTTCTTGAAAATTTGTTGCTCTCTGGTCCTCAGGCACAATTTTTCGGAGATCACTGACAGTGGGTTAGCATCCACCGGTCTTTTTAGTATTCTGGGATATAATTCACCTTGGCCTGGTAACTTGAACTCACTGAGGGCAGCTAAGTGGTCTCTTATGAATTCCTCACTTATCTTAGGTTTCAATATTCTGCTAACCATTTTTATTTTCTCTTGCCAATTCCAAAGATTATTCTCTTTGGTAGAGAAATCAGAAGAAAAATAAGAGTTGAATAGTTTTGCCTTCTAGCTTTTTATTATCATCATATTCCCACCCTCCCCAGCAGCAATCATAACCCTTCTTTCTTATATTCCCCTAAAAGATCTTTTACAAAACACTTTTTGTTATTCTTAGTCCCTGTTTGACTTCTGGATCAATGCAAGTCAATAAAATAATGAACATTTTTGCAATACTTTAAACCTCACAAAATGCTTTCCTTGTATCAACCCCTTAGGAGAGATAATCCAAGTATTATTATTCCAAATTTACAAGTGAGGAAACTGAGGCTCTGAAAGAATAAGTGCTTACTCAGGGCCACACAGGTACTAATTGTAGGATTTGGGATTCTAATTCAGGTGTTCCTGACTCCAAATCTAAAGGCAATACTGCCTATGAAAATAATAATGTTTAGTGATTATGCTTAGCAGTTTTATTCATTTTATTTTTGAAAAATCATAACTGAATATATAAGGATACTCTTGTCTTTGACTCAATTGACTACATCTATGGGAAAACTCATTGTTCAGATCAGTAGACCATCCTCTAAGCAACACCATCCATCTGGTGGCAGTTACACTAATTGCAAGCAAGATATTTAGAAGGAAATCATTTCCAAAATACTTATCTTGGAAAGCTAAACACCATCCTGGCTGCAGCTCTTCTAGCCTACCTATCATACTCCCTACAGAAGTTATTCAAAACCTTCTTCATTTTCCTTAACACTCATTCACTCAACAATCCTTTACTTAGCACCTATTATGTGTGAAGCACTGTTTGGGGTACTGGACGGAATATAAAACTAAATGTGACATGGTCTTTAGCTTTTTATTCTAGTAGGGGAGATGGGATACATGTTCCAATAGACAATTTCTATACATTATGTATACAACTATATAATAACTATAGTGAAGAATTGAATATGATAATAATATAATGTAGATGTAAAGTTCTATGTATAATCTGGGGAAATTGTGGATCTCCAATTGTGGAGATCAAGGAAACTTCACAGAGAAAAACATTTAAAGTATGGGTAGAATATCAATGGAGATAACTGGATAGCCCAGTGGATAGAGCACTGAGCCTGGAGCTGGGAAGACCTAAGTTCAAATCTGGCACTTACTAGCTGTGTCACCCCGGGCAAGTCATTTAACTTCTGCCTTAATCCACTGGAGAAGGAAATGGCAAACCACTCTGGTGTCTTGCCAAGAAAACCCTATAGACACTATGGACCATAGGGTCACAGTCAGACACAATTGCACAAGTGAACGACAAGAAGGATGGATATCAATGAGCAGGAGTCAGGGTGCAGATCTAATGGCAGTGCAGAATATTTGGAGATTTTACATATATATGTGTATGTATACACACACACACACACACACACACACATATATATATGGATGTGTATACATACATATGTATGTATAGGTCTTAGAGCATGTCTAGTCCACCTAACATGGAGGCTCCCCGAGGGTTATGTCCTAGGCATACCTAGATCAACTAACATGGAGATACTCTGCATGCCTAACCAAGAAGGTGGGTATAGCCTCCTTTGATTAGATGTATAGCCAGAATAGGTCAGGGAAAACTGCAAGTTTGAAAATGGCCTGAGGCAGAATCTCTTTTTTCCTGCATACTCCTTCATGCTGCTTCCAGAGGGTGGAGAACACAACTGACTCATAGCACAGGCACCAAGAACTGAACTGGGAGGGAAATTCTCTCACCTTTTTACCCCAGCTCCAAAAAATGAACATGGGGATAGGGGGGTGGTCGATGTTCTGTGTTGTTCATCCTCCATTTTAGGTGCCTGTAGTGATTCACACCAGAACTAGAAATTTGAGTCATGGAAATCTTGAAATCAGGATTGCAGGTTGACTGGTGCAGCCAGCCAAACTGATGGGGAGTCTAGAGAAGCCAGAGTGCTGAGGACTTGAGCCCAAGTGGCATTGAATTTGGTCCGGATGCTGTGTGCATTATAGGAACTAAGCTAAGCTATAAACCTAAGCCTTATCCCCTCCTCAGAGACTGAGGTGGTAGAAATGGGGAGTAGGATTAAGTCCCATGGTGGGGGACTACATTTGTAAATTTGTGATTATGCTTTTGAAGTATATACTCTTTTGTAAAAGCTATTCCTGAAGCTGAATGGAACTAGGGTCCAGGGGACTATCCCTACAATTAGAGGAATACTATCAATGGGGGGTGGAGACATTTGCAAAACCTAGACACTCCCAATAACCCTTAAGGATATCAGAGAACCCAGAGGAAGAGGAACACCTGGCCTTCTAGGCAATGAGGGCCAGGGAGTCAGTGTTACACATATAAGGGATGGGAAGTAATTCAGTTTGTCAGGGCTATGGAAAATATGAATGAAAATATCATAAGATCAGGCTGGAAAATAGGGCAGAAGTGTGGTAGTAGGGAGCCTTGAATGCCAGGCCAAAGCTTTTAGACTTTACTCAGTAAGTAAAAAAAAAAAATATTGGAAATGTTTTTAGCAAAGACTTGGGTTCAAATTTAACCTCAGACACTTACTAGCTGTGTGACCCTGTACAAGTCACTTAACCCTGTTGCCTCAGTTTCCTCATCTGTAAAATGAACTGGAGATGGAAATGGCAACCCACTCCAGTGTCTTTGCCAAGAACCCCAAAATGGGGTCACAAAGAATTGGACATAATTGAACAATAACAACAAAGGTAGGTGCATTTTATTGTTTTTTTCCTCCTTAGGGAAAGATGAGTCATTGAGCATCAGAAGTCCCTGAACTGTTAAGATTGTTAAAGAATCCAGCTGAAGAAAGGAGAGCAAGAGCATTCAGAAGGCAGCAGGGCCTGAGGGGCAGGAGCAGCCAACTGACAAGAAGAATCCAGATACTGAAGCATCACTTTGTGGACTGGCTGAAGAAGAGATTGATTGGAGAAGAGGAAAACTGCTAAATTCCAGATGTTAATCCTTTCATGTAATCTATAATTTAAGACTCATACAAGAGCCTTGTTGCTCTTTGCTTCCCATTGCTTTGCTATAGGCATAGATTTGAAGCTAATAGAAAGTTACCAGAATCTGGTGGTGTGAAGAGCTGGCTGGGCTTGTCTTCATTGCCCAGAGAACCCATCTAAGGTGTTTTGTTGTGAACTCCGCTTTTCTGAAACAAAATGCTGATAGTTGATTGAACAACATAAAATTCAATTGAGTGAGTAATTGGCTGGGCTTGTTTGTATTGCCCAGAGGGCCTCCCTGGGGATCTTTGCAGTTCTATGGCTTAAGGAAACTATTTATCATTAGAATGATGTAATACTTCCTCAGAGACCTATTAATATTGAGTTTGAATTAAAAGAGTTTTGTCATTGGTTCATCAGTTTGAGATAGGAAGGAGTAGATATGTCCAACAATAAAGCAATGAAGACCAAATAGGGAGTGTTTTGCAGAGAAGCAACTTTATGTGGCTACTAAATATACCAAGAACATGGATGCTTTTATTCCAGAGTTTAATCACCTATGCACAGGGATTTTTCTCCCTTATGTATTTTCCTGCTATATTTTCCTAAGTATATGCCTATTAACCTCTACTTTGATGAAAGATTATAACCTAGGTTTATGTATGGACTATATGATATACTCAGTATTCCTGTATGTGCTTTACAATATACCGATTATTTTTCCTTAATGATTTATGTTTAAGAGTTAATGGTGACATCATTATGCCTGACTGATTTATTGTAGATGGGGAGTACTCTGATGCTGACTTGGGAGCTAGAATGGTGGAGAAGATGGAGAGATATGGATTAAATGGCAATATTAGTAGGTGGATTCAGAACTGAATGGCTGAACTCAAGAGTAGTTGTTAATGCTTCAATGTAACTATGATAGGAAGTCTCCAGTGGAGTTCTTCAGGGATTTGAAATTGTTCCTGTTTAATGTTTTTATCAGTGATTTGGATAAAGGTGTAGATGGCATGCTCCCCAAATTTGCAGATGATAGAAAGTTTGGGAGGATAAGTAATATGCTGTATGTCAGTGTCAGGATCCAAAAAGACTTTGAGCATTAAGCTGATTATAACAAAGTGAAATTAAATAAGGGTAAATGTAGAATCTCATACAAAATATCAATTTCATAAGTATAGGGTGGGGGAGACAAGGATAGGAAGCAGGTGTTCTCAAAAATATTGGGGGTTTGCTGAAGACCGCAAGATCAACACAGGTCAGCAGTGTGACATGGCAGTTAGAAAAGCTAATATGATCTTGGGCTGAATTAAGAGAGACACAGCTTCTAGGAATATGGAAATAATTGTTATTCAGTCATTTTTCAGTTGCATCCGACACTTTGTGACCCCAATTGGGATATTTTTGGCAAAGATACTGGAGTGGTTTGCCATGTCTTCTCCAGCTCACTTGACACATGAGGAAATTGAGGCAAATAGTGTTTGCCTTTTTCAGGATCACACAGCTAATGTCATGACTCCAGGTCTGGCACTTTAGCCATTGCACCACCTAATTGTTCCCTTCTTTCATGAGGACTTCCTAACTAATCCATTTTCACAATAATAGCACTCTTCTCTGAGCTTTTATAACCCTTATTCTTTAATATTTATCAGCCTCCTGCCCAATACTATTATTTAACTTTTCATTAGTGTTTGTCATAAGATTCATTTAACGTAAGTGTCCTCCAACGTAAAAGGGGAGAATTGGACTAGATGACTTTTAAGGTCCTTTCTAGCTCTGAATCTATGATTCTATGAAGTTTCAGAAGCAAGATTCAAAACTTGGTCTTCCTTACTCCAAGTCTTAAAGATGATCCTCTAGATGGATACATAGACAAATAAATGCTGAAAATACTCCATATGCTTTCTGATAGGAAGGAAAATTCCACTACCCACCCCAACCCCATCTCCCAAACTAGTCAATTTCTTACTCCCTAACAAATCTTTGGTAGCCACTGCTTAGCAGCTGGAAGATTTGAACCATTTCAATTCAAAGCAAGTCACAGTCATGGTTCATCCAGACTGCCATTCTGCTCTTGTGTCCCATCTTCATCTCTCCCCACCTTCTACGAACTGAGTGTTGTATCACCTTCCTGGGCTGAGATCTTATCATCCCTCTGAGCCAAGGGAGGTGAGCTCAGGTGCCAGAAGAGTCAAGAGAGACAGGGAACTGATCATTAAAGCTTTAGTCACCACTCTGCCCAGGGCCCCTTTTTCTCCTATTCATTCAATGAATATTTAATAAGCTTTGCAATACCTGGTGCTTTTCTTTTACATTACAATATCCAACCTGGGGGATGGAGGTGGAGAGGGGGGGAGACAGAGGTGACTACCCCCCCCCCATTACCACTACTACTCATTTTATAGTCATGGGAAGGATGAATGGGGAGCTGAGACTCAGAGACATGAAATGACTTGTCCAAAGCCACACACATCAGCAGCAGAAACTCAGCTCTCAAGGGTCTTCTGCCTCCCTAGACTGGCTTCATAGTTAAGACAATGCTGCTAGCAGCCATTCAGAGGCTTCCTGAAGCTGTAAACAGCAGAAGCAAAGATGTTCCAGCTCTGAGTGGGGGAAGAGCAGCCCTTCACCCTCCCTTCCCCACCCCCATGATGCCCTCCCCATAGTGCACCTCGAAGCAAAGTCAACCTTCCAGACCGCCCTTTGTCAGCTGCTCCTCTAAGCAGAACATAGCATAGCCCAAGAAACCCTGAGTGCCAAGGAGGCTCTGAGCTGGTATCAAGAGGATTTTCATAAACACAACTGTCTGTGTCTGAGCAGCCATGTGGAAAGTTGCAATATAACCCACTGATGTCATGTGGCAGGGGGAAACAAGATTTCCAGAAGCAGCAGCGATTCTCCTTTCAACCCTGGGTGTGGAGCAGAATCAGAGACAGGCTTCTGAAAGGCAGGGAAAGAAAAAAAAACCCAACAAATTGTACAACAAAACCCCAGTTTCAAGGGAAGTGTGGAAGGATGGGGAAAGGGGAACAGAGATGAAGATGGAGGATGCTGCATCTCACCTCTGTGTAGGGTTCCTAGTTGGCTGGGGTCCCACGTATTTGCTCCAAATGTTCCCTTCCTGGAATCTGTGGGGCTGGGGTGCTGATGCTAGCCGCATACTGTATCTGCATGGGACTGATCCTGGAGGAAGGGCACTGGCTTGCCAACCTGGTAATAAAAAATAACCCACAGAGAAACAGGAAGTTTAGTGTGTGGACCTGAAGTCAGTCAGATTCAAGTGCAGGCTCTGCTGTTTACTACCTGCATGAACAAGTCTTCTCATCAATTAATAAACATTTACATGTTAAACAAAGAAAAAGCAAAAACAGTCCCTGCTCTCAAGGAACTTAAATTCTAATAGAGAAGACAATAGAGTATATGTGGGGGGGGTTGGGGGGATATATGTGTATACATACATATGTGTGTATATATGTATGTATATACATATATATGTATGTATGTATTTGTATATGTACATAGATGATTCTTACAGGGTAGATACAAGGTAAGCTTTTGAGATGAAGATGCTGGCAGTAGAAGTAGGGAGGGAGGTTGGGGGTGGGGACCTCTCCTGGGAAAGCCTCCTTTGGAAGAGAATATTTGAACTGAATCCTATAGGAAGCAAGAGATGCTAAGAGACAGATGTGCAAGAGAAACAGGCTTTTCCTTATTGATCAAATGAGAAGGTTGGACATACTTAGGTTTGCGTAATGGACCTGTCCAGTGAGGAAAGCAATGTAAGCATCATCATCCCCATTTCATCCATGATGACACTAATACATCTAGAGGTGAAACGACCTGCTCAAGACTTCAAAGGTAAGAGAAAGAGTCAGGATTTTGAAGTGTACTTCCCAGTACCTCCTGCTGAAGATGAAAACAGGCCCTGCAGACATGGTCCCGGCCCTCAAGAACCTCACATCCTAAGGGGGGACTTAACATTTCACAATTTGTAATTCACATCATCACAGAAACAACTGTAGCCTCTCTCTAGAGGATCCTAGTTCTAGGTCTGGAAGAGACCTCAGACGCTATCTAGTCTACCATCTTTATTTTTACAAATGAGGAAACTAAGCCAGTAGAGATAAAATGACTTGCCCAAGGTCACACAGGTAGTAAATGGAAGGGGCAAGACCTCACTCAGGTCTTCTGACTCCTGAGTCAGGACTCTTCGCCCTCTATGACTTTGTCCAGAGAGGATCTATCCTGACCTTCAAGGCTTCCACACCTGGAAATTCTGATGTTCCAGAGGTATGTCTCAATTTTAACTTATCAAACTAGAATATTGAGTACCTTTTAAGAGGAAGAGGAATCCAGAGACTTGTTCTATGGTTTGTAATCATACTCTGGGGACACTCCATCACCACCACTCCCTACCCCTCTTGCTCTTTTCCCAACAGAGGCTTAGTCAGGCCTAGAGAGGTTTAGCAAACTGGCCACAGAGTGTTACTTTTTTTGAAGCCACACCAATTGTTGAAACAATCTACTAAATTGCCAGGAGTCAAAGCATAGAATCTCAAAGTATTTATATGGTACTTTGAGGTTGACAAAAAGAATGAAAATTCATATTTCTATACCACTTTACGGTTTCTAAGAGGTCTTTATCAAAATAACCCTGAGGAAGACAGTATAAGGATGGCTATCCCCATTTTATAGATGAGAAAATTGAGACTCTGAAAAGTTGTCACATAGCTAAGAAGCATCTGACTGGAATTTGAACTTGTCTCCAGATATTCTATCCATGCTGCTTCTCAGAACACTCTTGAGTATTCCTAGAGGTTGCAACCCCTTAAACCTCAGTTGATAGAACTTTTCCCAGTCTCCCCTCTTCTTCTTCCCCCATTCCTAATGTCTTTCCTTGCTCTCTCTATATCTTTTAACTAGGTAGCTGTTAATATGTCAAGTCCCCCTTTAGAAAGTGAGCTCCTTAAAAGCAGAGACCATGTCTGCAGGGCCTGTTTTCATCTTTCTTTGTATCCCCAAAACTTAGCAATAATAAGTGCTTTTAAAACATTTGTTGATTGATCATGAGTTGTCCTGAGGGGGGAAAAAATCTAATCAACTAACCAACCAACCTTCTGATGATGTTTTCTCAATCTGACTAGGCTGGTCCCGAGGCAATAGATACCCAATGAAGGGCAGCTAGGTGGTGCAGTGGACAGAGCACCAGTGCAGGAGTCAGGAGGACCTGAGTTCAAATCTCACCTCAGACACTTGACACTCACTAGCTGTGTGACCTTGGGCAAGTCATTTCACCCCAATTGCCTCATCCTGGGGCATCTTCAGTCATCCTGACGAATATCTGGTCACTGGATCCAGATGGCTCTGGAGGAGAAGTGAGGCTGGTGACCTGCACAGCCCTCCCTCACTCAAAACAAAGTCAAGTGCAAGTCATGTCATTACTTCTCTGATGGCATGGTCTTCTTGGCCAACAAAGGACGAACACACACACACATAAGACACCCAGTGAATCTCTGGTCTGTACCTTAAGACTTTCCATCTTAGTAGGACCTAAGCAGAGCTTCCATTCTGCTGATAGAGCCATCAAAAACTCACCTCTATCAGCAAGAAACATCAGAGGAGGGTCTCAGTGGAGGTGTTCTACCCTAATAAGTGCTTAATAATATCAACAACAATAATAATTTCCATCTCTGTAGCACTTTCAGGTTCACAAAGCACTGTCTTCTCAATAATCCCATAAATTAGATAGGACAAGTATTATTATCCTGACTTTAAAGGTGAGGAAACTGAGGAACACACATGACACAATAGCTAAGGAGTTTGGAATCCAAGACTCAAACCTAGGCTGTTAAACATTAAATCCAGTGAATAAATGTTTAGCTCCTAGGACTTCTACAGTCTATTGACCAGAGTAAACCACTCATTCTCTAATCCTTACCCTGCTTCTACTTCTCCCTCCTCCTCTCCACCTCCATGCTTACCTCTACTAAAGTGGCCCAGTCCTTCACTAGCCCATTCCTCAGCATCCTACTGGGACTATGACACAAGCCTCTACCTTCAACAATCCTAGAAATTCTGTTCTTCTTTCCCATACCTAACACAGAGAGCCCAGCACATAGTAGGGGCTTAATAAATTCTTGTTGTTTAATACCTAATTGATTAATTAGTTAATTATCATTTGTTTACTGGAAGTGGTTTGAACTCTCTTGCTCCCTGCCAGCTTGGACCCTCTTGCCTCCCCTTGCTCTCCTTGTTCAGCTCTCTAGTCCTTTTTATCTGTTCTAATTTCACTATTTTTCCTATTCTGTTTTTTTTTTCTCCTAGCCCCCTCCTCCTCCTGGTACTCCATGGATCATCTTCCACTGCTTTTCCTGGCCTAGGGCCAGAATCTACCCACACCTGCCTTCCAGCATACTTTTAAAACACTTAAGACTCACATTTCCATTTAAACATAAACAGCTTCAGCTTTCCTTTGCTTGGAGTGCTTCCCAAAGCTCATACCCCTAGACAGAATAAAAAGAAAATTCTTCCCTAGCCACTGTAGCTCACAGTCTGACATTTTCCCTTTCAACAGGCTGAGGTGGGCCTTGCCTTTTAAGATAGCCATTCTAAAAATGCTGTGAATCGTTTGAATCAGATCCTTTCCTAAATACACTAGAAAAGTCCCTTAATTAAAGAATCCCCAAGGTGAATTCATTCCTAGAACAAAGAATCTCTTGGTCCTGCAAAGGGACACTTCCCAACTCGTTTGACTTTCCAGTTCCCAGTTTGGGTCTATGGGGATCCTCAGAATGAGGCTGCCCTGGCTCCCCTTTCATCGGCTGCCAGGCTCCACTCTGGAAAGGCTCAGACGGACTTCTACACTCTGGCTATAGCCAACAACATGGTTGTCCAAGGTGGGGGCAATAGTTAGTACAGTAAAAGAAAAAATGTTAACAGCTCCCTGACCCCAACGTAAACCAAGCTGCCTTCAGCTGCCCACTACACCTCCGTTCTTGTATTGGCTCTTCCCTCATTCCCTCTCTTTGGTCCTTGGTCCCGCTGAGGCTGCAGGGACCACAAGGTGAGAGGGAGGGCTGGGCCAATGAGGCTAGGAGCTGAAAAAAGGCCCTTAATACTATATCTATTATATGCATGCAGCCTTGGTTGTAATAAACACTGCAGCTGAATATTCCCACGGGGACTTACTAATGTAGGAGATGGATGCACTCCAGAATAACCCCAGGGGTTTTACACGCAGCTCTGACTAAACTTCCTATAAAATCAATCCCGCCTTTTCACCAGTTTTGACAGAGTGTTCTAATATTAATCCACTCTCCTTGTCAGTCAGCCCCTCCAACAAAGGCCTTAATGATCTTTAACCAGGCATAATAAATACTACAACACAGAGGCAGAGGATTCCAGTACGCAGGGAAGAATGAAAGTACCTACAGGGTGGGGCCGGGGTGGGGGGGGCGAGGGAGGGTCGGATTATTGGGGGGTTGGAGGGAGACACGCTATCAAGATCCTCCCCTCCCCCAAAATATAAAGCATTCTGTTTGGATGGGAGGTGGAGAAAGAGAGAAGAGTGCAGGGGGCCTGCTTCTCCTCTCCTAGCAAAAGATGCTGAGCTCTCTGCCTAGGGAGCTGTCCCTGGTAAAAGAAAGTGGCAGGCAGGCAGGGAGGGCAGGGTGCTGAGCCCGGTCCAGACCGCAGGAAGCCCAGGGGCTCTCACAGCCGAGCCTGTTAGCAGCTGATCTAGAGAGGCACCTCAGATGATGATTATTTCAGGCAGGAGCTACTTCTGTTCCAAGTTGCTTTGAATCCTAACTGCCCCTGGCTCCCCAAGTCTTCATCTCCCTTTCAGTGTATCCCACACCCTCCCCTTCAGGAGGAAAATGTCCCAGAATTGCAATGGAGGTGAGGAGGGGAGCCATTCTCTTGCCTTAGGTGGGCACTGGAGCCACTGAGGGACCAGAACAGGATGACTCCGGAGTGGATTCATTTAAGATTCAAGGTTTGAAGGAACCTTAGAGATTGCCCAGTCGGTCCAACTCCATTTCACAAGTGACAAAACGGACCTACAGAAGGTAAGCAATTTGTCCAACGTCACGCAGGGAGTGATATTCACATTCAAACCCAGATCCTACAACATCTTCCACCGTACCATAAAAAAAGTGCCAGTTCTGGGAATGTCTCAGGAATTCTGCTTATTGTTTTTTCCCTTTTCTCTCTTCCTGTCCAAACTCTTCCGTCCACAAAATCACAGAAGGTCAGAACTGGAAAGGATCTTAGAAGTCATCTAGAGCCACCTTCTCATTTTACAGATAAGGAAAGTGAGCCTCAAAAGAAGGGAAATAGCCAAGGTCACAGAGCTGCTACTGCAAGCCAGAACCAGGATTCAGGACTGAAACTGGGCCTCCAAACTTACATTCGAAGAGTGCTTTAACCTTGGTAGAGTCCTTTTCATACATTAAATAATTTATCATATATGATATGTGATATATTATTATAAATGTATCATATATGATATATTTATTATATAATATGCTATCTATGTTATAAAAGTTATATATCATATAATCATGTATGAGATTAGAACATATAACTATATAGTTGTATTTTAGCTAATTCTATAATATGTAATATGCAATTATATATAATATAATATGAATATATCATTTTATATTATATACATTAAGCAATTCATAGGATTATATACGATATTCATTATATAATAATATATTGTTTGTGTTATATTATTATGTTGCATATTATTACATTATATATACATTAAATGATTTATAGGCAACTAGGTAGCACAGGGGATAGAACACCGAACCTGGAGTCAGAAAGACTGAGTTCACGTTCTTCCTCAGATACTGACTAGTTATGTCACCCTGGACAAGCCACTTAACCTCTGTTTGCCTCAGTTTCCTCATCTGTAAAATGAGGATAATAATAGTGCTTATCTCCCAGGATTGTTGTCAGGATCAAATGAGATAGTAATTGTAAAGCACTAAGAACAAAGTCTAGGACATAGTGTCATATAAACGCTAGCTATTAATTATAATCATAATTTGAGCCTCACTAAAGTACCGTTGGGTATTACAGGTATTAAGTCATAATCTCATTTTACAGGGGAGAAAACTGAGGTTCAGAGAAATTAAGTGATCTGTCCATAGTCACTCTTGTTCAAAGTAGGTTTGAAGCCTTGTCTCCATGATTCCAAGTCCAGTCTTCTATCCATTAGGCTAAATCACCTACCTCTCTATAAGATTCACAAAATCCCAGAATTTCAGAATTCCAAGGTACTGATCAGCATCCATTTAGTCCAAGCAATACCCCAAGGAGAATTCCCACTGTGACATACCCAATGTATGATCATCCTGCTGCTGGATGAAGATATCCAACAACTGGGCTGTTACCTCCTTAGGCAGCCCATTCCATTTCTAGGTCAACCTTTTTCCAGGCTAAACATTTTGACTTCTTTCAGTGTCTCCAACCCATGTCATGGACTCAAGGCAGCCACTATTCTGGTTCTCTGCCCATATAAAGATAAGTGAGAGGAGGAGATGATTGGTGAGGATGGATGATTTCCAAGTACAGAAAAATTGGATGGTGAAGGTCTGTGGTCAGGCAATCTATGAAAGGTAAGAGAGAAGGGATGCCATCCTCAGAGCCTTTGGTTGTTTTCTCTAGAGGCCACATCCCTTTTACCCTCCTAATTCCAGATCTAATTCTGATTCCTTTCAAGGTCAAGTTCTGTTTATTCTCAGTCAAGCAGAGATGGTGTGCTTCCTCTGGCCTGGTCTTTGGAGAGCCTCTGAGGGTCCCATACACATCAAATGGCCCCAGGAGGAGGCTTGCTGTTTAAGCTACCTGATATTTGTAAGCTGACTCTCCCTGCAAACCCCTGCATGGGGATAGCATTTAAAGCTTATAGTTTGGTCTCTAACATTGGGGGGGGGGGAGGGGGAACGAAAATAAAACCCAGTTTAGGATATTTGAAGAAACTCAGCAGTTTTTCTGACCCTAACCCCCTCCTCACCACTGCCCTCAGCAGAAACACTCATGTTGGGATAGTAGGACTAGGTAGAATTGACCCTAGAAAGGTCCCTAAAGACACTGAGCTCCCTTACAGCTCTGAGGGAACTAAGGAGCTAAGTAGAGCCCCATTCCCTTTATCCCTCCCCTCCTCAAATAGTTGAGATCGGTGACTGTTCTCAGGCCATAGGTGGAACTTCTACCCTCCCTTCTTCTCCAGAGGGAAAGAAAATTGAAATTAGCAAATTCAGTCCTTCTAGACCCTATCAGACTACTCCTACCTTCCGGTTTCTGGTTTCTGGTTAACTCCCCCAGTGAGGATTCAAGGGACAGCCTGAAGGTTTCCCAGGAGTTGGAATGGATCAGAGACCTAACATTGGGAAGAATTTCAGAGTCTATTCAGAGGCTAATAAAACAATTTGTTCCATAAAACTTGGACTCAGTCAAAAGGCTGCATCCAAGACCTAGAACCTCACCCTAACCTTAAAATGCCTCCTCCCCTAACCCTAAATCCAAAGGTTCCCCACCCGATTCTATCCCAACCTTCTCATATTTCAGATGAGGCCTAGACAATTGACTTCCCCAAGGCCACACACAGCCTGTAAGCACCAGGGATTTGAACCTCTCTGCAGTATCCTGAGCAAGCACTGCGCATTTAGAACATTTAAGTGTAAAGACTAAAAAAGAGTAACAACAGGTGAGCAGGGCAATGTACCTAGAGTGAGGAACTCTCCTGGTGAACATGATAACCCAGAATGCATTCTCTACCAATGGCGCTCAAGAGACCCAGGGTAGAAAAACATGGTCCCTTTCCCGCTTGCTCTGAAATTCAATGCACTTAACATTAGTAACCCCGGAGTTTATCATTTAATTGCTCTCTCCTTAGAAAGTCTGAGCCAGAAAGGAAGGGTCTTAGAATCATCCCATACAACCTAGTCATTTTATTGATGAAGAAACTTGAGGCTAAGTGACTCACCCAAGACCACATGAGTTAATGGCAAAGATAGACCTGAACCAGCCTCTTCTTCCAGCTAAGTCCTTTTCCACCTTATACTTTGCCTTATTTATTTTGTAAATACACGGATGCCTGATTTCTTGGGGGCCTGCCTGACTCCCTGAAACCATGGACTCATTTGCAAAGATGTAACCTTCTTCTTTCCTCCAGCCTGCCTGCCTCCTCCACACACACACTCCCATTCCCTCCCCGGCCCTTGTTGGCTCAGCTGCCAGGGTAAGCAGGGGCTCTGGGTGCCTGAGAAGCCTCATACAGCACTGGTATGTCTGGGTGGTGGTAACTATGCATTTTTTATTGAGTAACTGAGTTAATGGGCATGTAAAACATACACAACTTGTCAGCACGTTAGCAGCTGCCATTGAGGTGGCTGCTCTTGCAGCCTCAGGCTGAAGTAAATTGTTCATTGCCTCTCGCCCTTTCTCCCTCCCTTACTCCCCTCATCTCCTTTCTCTTGCTCTCTTTTTCCTTGGAGATTTTGTCTCTCTGGCCCTCTCCCCTCATCAGTCTTCCCCCAGCTCCCTCCCTCTCCTCTGAGGGTTTAGCTTAGTTTTATTATTATTTTTATTATTTTTTAATTAATCATTTCCCTGAGCCAGGTGCTCCCTGGGAATAGCAACCATGGTCCCTCCCGAGGTTCAGCTACATTAGTGGTTTTGTCCACACTCAAATCTTCTGGTCTTGCCAAGATGGTTTAGGTGAGAAGATGCTAGCTCAGAGGAAGCCAGGTCCCAGGAAAGGAGTGATACTTAGCTACCAGTCCTGAACTCTGACCCTAACACCTTCAAAACTATCAGTACACCCCGAGCTGTTGGTAAAACTACAGGTAACTGCATGCCCCCAACATGTAAACATCTTTTAAAGGACTGCAAATATCAATGTATCTACATGTAGAGTCCCACAAATGCCCCAGCCCCCCTTATATGCAGATCCCATAGTACATACATAACCCCATAAGCACACATGCTCTTCCCCAAAATATACCAGTACAAGCACACCCTATAAGTATTTCCCAAAAGTTAAACATGCATAGCTCCCATAAAAACATAATACCCTCACATATCTATGTAAATACTCCATCTATACCCTAGCACATGCACAGATCCATAGTGCCCTGATATCTGAATGCATACCCTGTAAATAGCATCAGAATAACCCTACCTACATGCACATCCCCATAAATTTGTCTAGTATTCCCATATCTTCATGAACATCTCCAAAGCTGCAGTATACCCTTATGACATACTAGATATGCAGCCTTATAAATAATAAGGAAAACAGCACTTATATAGTGCTTACTATGTGTCAGACACTGTGCCCAATATTTTACAATTATTGTCTCAATTGATCTTCACAAAAATCCTAGGAGACAGGTACCATCATTATCCCCATTTCACAGATAAGGAAACTGAGGTAAATGGAGGATAAATGATTTGCCCAGGGTCACCCAGTTAGAAATATCCCTGACACCTTCTTACCTGTATGTATAATGCCATAAATACTCCCAATATGCTCATATCCACATGTACATCCTTACAAATTCTTTCATAATTTATACCATTTCATATGTATACCCCATTTACAATTTCATATATATTCCCATTTGGTGGTATTTATTGCATGTATATAAATATCCCCAAATCCTACCTAGCTATGAAAACATACCTTAGAACTTGTATAAAGTCATACATACTACCAACACCCCCTTCTCTGAATACACAGATCTATATCTACAGGTATATCCTCCTAGATACATATATCCCTATATCTGCATGAACACCTCTTATGAATGCCCCCAGGATCCACTCACCAATTTTCATGCACTCCTTTCACATGTGCACATTCTTATTCTCATTTGCATGCACACCAGGACACATGTGGGCACTCACACCAGACTTCTTGCCCAGTTTTTCCCAGTTGCTTAAACCAGAAATATCCCAGCATGGTTATCCAGTCTCTGTCGGTGAACTCTGAAGATTATCTTTTGGAAACAGTAACCTGTCAGAAAGAAGATGCACCTTCGGAAAGTAGGTTATCATCCAACAGATGTGTTATTATTCAAGTTCATCTCTCAAACAATCAACAACTTAACAATTTTGTGAATGTTTATGCTTTTACATCACCTACATTTCCCAATATACCTGCCCTGCACCCTTCTGGGAAAGTCATCCCTTTAAACAAAGAAGAAAAAAGATACAAACAAAATGGTTGGCAACACTAAAATATCAGCCAAATCTGATATTAGGTGCAGGTTAATACCCTGAAGGCTCCCATAATGCTCCCTCCTCTACCCTACAAAGAAAGGACGAAGGGAGGTTCTGTTATATCTTCTTTGGGGTGGAGCTTGGACATTATTATTTCACAGAATTATTTTACTATTCTTTCCATTTACATCATTGCAGTCATTGTGTATATTGTCTTCCTGGTTCAACTCATTTCACTTTGCATCAGTTCATGTGCCTTCCTACGATTCTCGGCGTTAAGTGGTTGTGTTATTTCCCATAGTATAGTCTATTCCCTTACATTCATGTATGACAATTTATTTAGCCATTCAATTGCTAAACATTTGCTTTGTTCTAGTTATTTTCTACTGCAAAAATTGTTGCTAGAAGTAGTTTGGAGAATAGAGGACTTCTCAACAAATTATTTTATCATTTACTTACTGGGGCTTCAAAGTGCTAGGAAAAGACAAAAGACAGTTTCTATTCTCAAGGAACTTACAGTATAAAGGTGAAAGCATAGAGGGATAGGATGAGAGGACTTGGAGAAGGGGATGAAGGGAGAAGAGCCAAGGTGAGGTTTGAGGTAGGGCATGGTTTGAAATAGAACAAGGAAAGCCAGAAGAAGATGGAAGGGAAAGAACATTTTATTTCAATTCGCAGGACCCAAGTTTGAATTCCGGTCTTGACACTTTCTGTGATCTTGATTAAATACCTTAATCTCTCTAGTTCTCAGTTTTCTTTTTTGTAAAATGAGCAGTTTTAGACTAGAGGTCATCTAATTTGTTTCTTATGATCTTAGAGGTCATAAGGGCTCTCCCAGTTCTGAATCTATGATCTTATGAAGTGAGTTTGAATCATCTATAAAATGGGTGTATTGGCTAGATAGCCTTGGTCTCCTTCCAACTGTATCCTATGACTAAAAAAGGTAAAAGGACACAGCATAAGGGGGAAAGAACAGGATGAAGGAAGGAGAAAGACGATTCTTGGATGGGGAAAGGAGGGAAGAAAAGATAAGATGGAAGCAAAATAAGTGAGAATGGCTAATGGTCTGATGACAGATTGAAGAGGCAAGCGATCTGGATGAAGGAATCATGGGAACTAGGAGGGAAAGTGACTCCCAACAAGAGAACCTTAAGAAATGTATTTTTAAGTGAAATGCTAATTGAAGCTGAGGAGGGTGGGAATCCTACCTCCAGAAAGCCCTCCAGGTGGAAAATCATATCAGAACCTGAAATGCAAATATTTACTCAGGATTAACGTGGTATAGACACATCAAGCAACCTTGGGGCTGTTTCAAAAGTATCACCTTAATGGCTTATGTGGCAAGGGGGGGTGCCCAAGTGGGCACTAGACCTACCATAATGTTCTAAACAAATCTAATGGTGTGCTTTATTTTTCCCCTCAGTAGAACTCTTAATTATGTATCCTGCAAAAGCAAGGAGAAAATGGATTAACTATACCAGCTGTTTGCTGCTGAAGCAGCACCTCCCTAAAACTCTTGCAAGAGGATCCCAGTTTGTCCTCACCTCATTCCCCCCTTCTCCTCCTAGCTTTCTGGGAGGGAACAAGGGGTCTGACTTGGCCTAGGCTAGAGGGCAAGGTAAGCTGGACTTAGAGTGAGGACCACTGAGAAACCACATGGTAAGACTGGGCTATACCTGTCTCAATTTTTTAGTCCAAAAGTGGATTAGCTGGACACTGGCATAAAGGAGGAATTGCCAGAGAGAGGACCAGTAAAATAAGCACCCATCATTGAAAATATCCTTCCTCTAACCCACTTCCACCCTCCCTAAAATTCCTTCTCTTCCTCCCTCAGTCTCCAGCCAGTGTCTGAAATTCCCTCCTTAGCAAGCCCAAATGCAAATACATTACCTTCAGGTGTGATTCATTATCCCATCACCACCTATTAACAGCTTAATAAGAATTACCGGAGCCAGCCTGTACAGGTGAGAAAGTGCTAAACTAGAAGTTAGTCCCCTCAGGTCCTGTACACAACTAGATGTATAACCTAATTAGCTGTGTGACCTTGAGCAAGTTGCTCCACCTCTCTGGGTCTCATTTTTCTCATCCATAAGATGCAGGCTTGACTAGATGGTCTCTAAGTTTCTTTATTGCTGGGATATTTTAATTGACCACAGATTAAGTAGCTGTCACCTAGAAGAGCTGTGAGGAAGTGGGACCCAGGGCAAGTCATTTTTGAAAGGGAGAAGGCACAGAGATGTTATGTATTCTGCCTTGGCAAAGCAAATGGGGGACATGCCATAAGAGATATCATAAAGATGCCAGGTGCCTGGTAGGAGGCCCAGGAGTGGGGGACAGAAAGGGTTTGAGAAAGAGAATGCAAGGCTGAAGCCAACTTGACAATTTGAAGGAGGGCTATCCTGGAAGCAGTTCTGAGATACAAAGAAGTTTCCTGGTCACCATGTTTGCCATCCATAGACTATATACCAGTGATGGGCCCAGCCCAAAGTTGAAGTCTAGATACTAAGCAACGGCAAAGAGCACCAAGTGCTGGAATGTGAAGATAGCCAGGTACTAGAGTAGACATATACAACTCATGGGACCATGAGGATTTAGAACTAGAAAGAACCATAGTGACTATCTAGTCCATTTTCCTTATCTTCATAGAGGGAAACTGAAGTTCAGAGAGATAAAATGATTTGCCCTTTGTGTAGCACCTTTCTGTAGACTGAGGCTGAGTGGCAAAGAGATCAGAACTGAAAGCATGGAAAAGAAAAAGGAGGAGGAGGAGAGGAAGAAGAAGTTGAAATGGATATTTGCTTAAGGATCCTATCAGTGTGTGTACATAATAACCCTGAGTTTGAGAGTCCTCTGTGTTTAAGTCCTCCCAGAAGATAACTGGCTCTTTCTCTGTATTGTCTTTAGCATCATCCTAAAGATATACACAGAGTACAGGAAGCTAAGACAGGGAAATCTGGGGGGAAAGTGAGACCCAAAGGGAAGCAAAAGGTTGGAAGGTCAGGCTGGACCCAGAGATCACAAAGAGCTCGCAGTCAAGGAAGAACAGCCATGGTCCATGTAGTCACTCCAAATCAGTTGATTTTGAATAAGTTAAGTGATGTGACAGTTCTGTAGCAAGAATAGGAATTCTTGAGGAAAGCTGGGTTAGAAACAGGAGCAAAAGCTGGACAACAGCTAAAAGATGATTGACAGTTTGCCCTCTTCAACACTTAGTCTGACTGTCCCATTATGATGGATTTGCATGGGTTAACCATGCCTTCTTTGATTTCTTCAGGGGCAAGTCTTCAGGGGATGAGGGGTTGGATGGGGACCAGCTGGTCAACATGATAGCAAAAGAATCTCTCCACCTGCAGGGGTGTTTGGATATGGGGGCTGTTTCCTTCCACAATGCACTGCTTGTGTTAGGGGAGGGGGTCTGGGAAAAACTCAGACAATTTTCTGTTAGATCTATTAGTACTCTGTTATCCATATACCATCAACAACACCCCCCAAAGTAAATGAAAGAATGAAAAGAGCAACCCTTCCCCTTCTCTAACCTCTCTGTTTCCTGCATCCATTTTCTTTTCCTTGGTACCTCTACCGTTATCTTCTACAAGTTGATGAATGAAGGCAGCTGTCATACTGAGAGAGGAAAAGGAAGAAAAGACTGCAACAAAAAAGATGATATGAAGAATTTTTGTAACAGAAGAAAAATTCTTTCTAAAGACTAAACATTCCTGGAAGGAAAGAAGGAAGGACCTCAAGGGGAACCGTAAGAAGAGAAGCAGGCAGATCCAAGTTTGCCTTTTTTGGGGGGAGGGGAAGGTAGGAGAGCCCATAAGCCTTCCTTAGCACCTGCTAGTCCAGTCATCTCCTACTCCTCTTTTCTGGGTCAGAAATAGGGATGCTCTTGGCAATGCTTGACTTCCTGAGCCTCTGGAGAATAAAACCATAATGTTTGTGAGAGCAGTTCCCCAAGGTGCCTGAGGCGGTATGTAGTGCTTTCCAGTTAGGAGTGAATCAGGAAGAAGTGTGAATCAGGACCAGATGGAGCCAGGATCCGAGAAAAATGTCTGGTTTTGAAAATAAATGGATCAGGGCACTTGGGAAAAGAGAATGAGGAATGCTGGAGCAGCAGTGAGAACACTTCCTTTAAGGATCCAATGACCATCCTCCTGCCATGGGACAAGAACCTTTCATATTATTTAGAGGGGTTCTTCCCATGACCTTTACAAAAATCCCAGGACAGAAGGGGACAAGATTTTGCAGCTCTTTCTGAGGCTGGCTTTACTTAATCCCAAATGTAGACCACAGCTGAAACCTGCCAGGGTGGTAGAACCTTCTATCCTCTATGATATAAAGACAGATAGAGATGGATAGATAGATAGATAGATAGATAGATAGATAGATAGATAGATAGATAGATAGAATGAGATAGGATAGTCATATAGAATATTAAGTGCTTACTAGTGTCAGGCACTGTGAAAAGTGTTGGGGACATACATAAAAGCAAACAAGACAGTCTCTGCCCTCAAGGAGCTTATACTCTAATGGAAGAGATTAGAAAGAGCATCTACCCAGACTCATGGAGTACAGCATGCAGAAAGTAAAAGTAACATGGAGGTCTGGTTCCTCGAAAGATGAACTACTGAAATGGGGGACAACCAGGGGTGGAATCCAATACCTGATGAGGTTGAGGTGGAGATGGCTAGAGAATAGAGCCAGGGTGAGCAAAGCAAAGGAAGAAGCCAATAGTCCTTATCTGGCCTCTAGAGATTCCAATAACCACTTCTTCTCATAGTTAATTCTCCTGGCCTTACACAGATACCTCTCTTCTTTTTCATTAACCTGATATAAAGGTTTGATTTTTCTTCTCATGGTTTAGTTGTTTTTCAATCATGTCCAACCCCATTTAGGGTTTTCTTGGCAGAGAGACTGGAGTGGTTTGCCACTTCCTTCTCCAGCACATTTTATAGATGAGGAAACTGAGGCAAACAGAGTTAAGTGACTTGCTCAGGATCATACAGCTAGGAAGTGTCTATGGTCAAATTTGAACTCAGGTAAAAGTATCTTCCTGACTCCAGGCCCAGTACTCTATCCATTGTGTCATGTAATTCATGGACTTTATTAAAAACTGGCAAAATCCAAGTTGCAGATTACAGAACTGACATTACAGGGTTGGGTAATCTTATCCTAAAACATTCCTAAATTAACCACACAGGTTGCTCACCTTCATTACAATCATTTGCCCCTGAGTGACCAGCTTTTATCCCATTCACCAGTGGATGACTTATTTCCAAGCTTATAACCAAACTCCAGATTCCTTTTTGCATCAAAGCTGGTTTGCCTTTCCTCACCTTTCACCAAGTTTCAAAGTAATCAAGGTTCCAGAATCAGTCCTTGGATGCTGGCAAGGCTGGGCTAACATGACACAGCTGGGTCCAATTCAACATCTCACTTTGGTTTAGCCCCCCTGCTGGCAGCTTCACTTTTCGGGGTTCATAATGATGAGTTAATTGTCCCCTTCAAAGCCTAACTTAACAGTTTTTTTTTAAAGAACTCAAAAAACATAATAATAATACACAATTTAGTTTCTTTTTATATTTTTAATTCCTGCTAACAATGAAGGTAGAATTATCCTATCTTAATACACAGGGTTCTTGCCCATCCTGAGCTCAAGTGATCAACTTACCCTTCTTTTCCTAAACAGTGGCCAGAACCTTTTCTCCCTCTCCAGCCTGCCAGCCAGAGAAAGAGCAAAATTACCATTTCTCTTCAATAAACTCTCACCATGTTGCAGGACCATGTGTAGCAATCCCTTTCTCTCCTCAGCCCAAACCCCAAAAGTTAGGAACCCCAAACTTCATAAATCCCCAACCAACCTTGAAACTACAGACCTTTAGCTCACTGGCCCAATTTTTGGGGAAGCCCATGGTCACATGCTCTCTGAGTTTATCTAGTCCAGTGAGAGTGGGTGGACACTGTGCTCTCTTTAATAGAACTGTTAGCTCAAGAGGTCTCAGCTTCACCGTGTAAAATCACACTCTATTCTAGTCAAATTAACTAGGTAATACTCTGCAATACTGTAAAATTCTCCATCAGACCATGAAGACTGGCATTTAAAACATCCAAGGCCCCCAAAAAGAATAGGATCAAGAAATACTCAGCCCCTTCTCTTGTGGTTTATTGTCCAAATGGATTCTAGGCATCCCCAGCTGTGAGGGCTTACTGCCCAGAAGAAAGCCCAAAGACCTGATTCTCCCAGATCCGCTACCCCATCTATAGTCTTAACAAGCTCCTTTCTCTTGAACTAACTCTGATTAAATGAGGTTCTTCCATCCCAGCTCACTTAAGGCATTACCCAGTCTAGAAACCAAGGACAGACAAGATAGCTACCTTTCACCAAGCAGCCTATCTAGGTGGCAAGTACATATGATATGAGTGTCACTTCCATTCTCCTAAAAGCTGTGGACCTCAAGCTTCACAGAACAAGGATAAACTGTGAAAGTAAGAAGCCTGTTACAATTCTGTAGCTTACTGCACTAGTACTAAGGAGTGGAACTTATTACTTCAGCTTCCAGTATATCATCATCATCATTACCACCACCATCACCAAGTACTTATGAAGTTCACACTCACATTATTTCAAATTGTTATGCTAAGTGCTGAGGGAAAGAGTGTCTTACAAGTCAAAAGCTTGGAAGTGGGAATGCTAAATTTCATCAAGGCAATTGGATAAAGACAATATGGCATAATTAATAGAAAACTGTCCTTGGAGTCAGGAAAACCCAGATTCAAATCCTGTCCTTGACATAATGCCTATGTGATCTTGCCAAGTTACCTGAGTAACTGAGTTAACACTCAGTGTTCTGGGAATTAGTAAAACTGTAAGTTTCAGAGAAGCTGCTGGCTTGAATGGGTACTTTCTTCAGCTAAGACCTGTCTGCACCAATGAGATCAAAGGTCCGGTCTCTATTTCTATCCCTTATGAGAGTACAGTTAGATGGATTCGGATCTAGTTGAATGAGTAAACCCAAAGAGAAGAGATTAATGAAGTGGTGAGGGAGTGTGCTCATCTGAAGAAAGTTCTCTGGTAGAGAGTTTATCTGGTTGGTTGAGAGTGGGTACTCTACTAGAGCACCACATAGACTTGCCCTTGATCCTGTGCTGTTTAAGGTTTTTGTCAATTACTTGGATGAGAGCATAGACGACACATTTGTCAGATTTTCATATTACGTGAAGCTAAGAAAGATAACTAACCCAGTGGATGATTTGTTTTTAAAACAATCGTATCTTCATGATTGCCGCAATGGGTCAAATCTAAGATGAAATTTAAGAAGAAAAAATATAAAGCAGATTTTTTTAAAAATGTAAATGTGTAACAGTATATAATGTTAACAAAAAGATTGATTAGATCTTGGGCTGCACTTAGACCTGTTATCCAGGACAAGTAGGGGTACTAATCTCCCTGGTCAGGGTAATACCCTGGTCAGATGAAATTTTTCTTAGCCATTATGAGATGATTTGAGATCCAACTCACCCAACATTCTCTCTCTCTCTCTCTCTCTCTCTCTCTGTGTGTCTGTGTCTCTCTGTCTCTGTCTGTCTATCTGTCTGTCTGTCTCTTTCTCTCTCTCACTCAATCACACCTTGAGGCCTTCATTTTCTATCATTCTTGCAGTGATTCACATAAATGAGTCTCAGAAGAACCAGGAGGAGGGGAAGGGAAAGAAGGTGTGTGGGGGGGGGTGGTATCTCCTGGGGTATTGTTCTAAGCCAAAGCAGCACAACTACTAGGGACCCTGGAGACTTTCTTGCATAAATGCATAGAGTGAAAGACCTTATTAAACATACAGCATTCAGGGACTCATTTGGAAAAGACAGTGATTCTAAATGGCTGCTTACCAATTGACAAGTCACAGCACTGAAGCTGAAGCAAACTCCTCTGAGTTATGTATCGCTGCCATCCCTCCCCACCACCCCTTCCACCCCATCCCGGGGCCCGGGTACTCCAACCCTTTCTGGGCTTGGAATCATGTTCCATTCTGTAAATTCATTTGGATTAGACCAGTTGCAGATGGACCACCTCAGACTCTAGAGACTCCTGACCCATCAACAGCAGTTCTAGAGAACTTGGAACCTCCTGAGGAAGAGGGGGGCTGAGGACCAATCAATTAGCCTTCCTCCCTTCTCTATCTCCCCACCCCACCCCACCCCAGTACCTCCACTGCCCGCTCATCACTGCTCAGCACTCTCCACATTCTGGAGTTTGTGTGGGCAGGAGGCAAGGCAAACTGAATACATTAACATTTCTTTAATTCTATCTGCGCCTCCAAAAACTCTGAGTCACAACTGGGTGGGTTTTCATGTGGAGTGAACTGTCACACTCATTCAGAAATGACTTTTTCTCCTTGGACTCCTGGGTGGGAACTCATTCAGTGGATGGCAACCCCACACCTATCCTTTTCTCTGCCCTATCCTACCCCTCCAGGGATCTCTGCCCCTTTCATCTTACCAGGCTCTGATCAGATCAGCTGTGAGGAGAAAAGAAGGTGCTGACCCAGGACCCTTAATTCCTTCCCCAGATAAACTGGGAACCTTTTTCCCTGGAATAGAAATCTGAGAACTGAATTCCCTCCCAGAGGTTCCTAATATCCGTGCTGAAGAAAGGAGGTAGTTCCTTGTACTGTGAGATAGATAGGAAAGGATTAGAAAGATCTCTCTGCCTGGAAATAACCCACCGGCAATGATGCTTTAAATGACTCCATTAGTAAGGGAAGGCATAAGCCATTGTTAAAGTATCAGTACCAATGGAGGGGATCATGGGAAGGCATCTAGTCCAATGCTCTCATTTTACAGAGCAGGAGACTGGGGATATTGAAGGACTTACCTTAGGTGACACAGACATCCAAAGTGAGATTGGAATCCAGGTCCTCTGATGCCTAAGGCAGTGCTCTTTCCACTGCAGAAGCAAAGTATTAAGCCACCATCAGGCATTAGCACGTTCCCTCATAGGTCCCTTATTTTTAATTTGTGTATTTACAATAGTCAAAATGACTCAGTGCTCATTTTATTCCATAAATTAAAAATAAAATACATTTTAAAAGATTTTCCCTCAATACTTTTAGGATCTATACTTCTTCCACCAAAATAGACTCAAACCCTTTATCTTTCTAAGATTTAGGAGATGGTCCTTTTTAAAAGCTGCTGCATGCAGCTGAAAATTTCATCATTCTGCAGCCAAACTACTTACCCTCTGTCATACCAGGTGGTATAGGAAACCTTTCCAGAGAGGTAGGAACTGCCAGGTCTTAGGTTCCACTGGCAGGGCCTTAAAGACCCCAGGGTTATGACCATGCCAAGGTAAGGCACGGGACCAGGACTTTGATGGAGGCACTAATATTTTGGCATGAATTATCACATCATGCCCTTTCTAGGATTCAAATGAGTATGAGCAAATCCCTGTGGAAATGGCCTGAAGGGTGAATTAGGTTAACAGTATGGGTTGTCCCTGCAGAGAAAAACTGGAAAGGGGGATTAACTGGGAGTCCCTGAGCTTCTGACAGAGGGGAGAGAGAGAGGAACTGAAAAGCAGGACAGTAGAAAAAAACAAGGTTTAGAGCTGGAAGAGATCTTAGAGATAAACTCATCCACTCCTAATTTGATAGATGAGTAAAGGGAGTCTCAAATTCTTTTGTGAAGGCAAATTGCAACATCTTTTGCCTCAATTCTTACCTATGAAGCTGATGAAAGGGAATCTCAAAGGGACTTGTACAAGGCCATGTATTTGTAAGTGAAGGATCTAGTATTGGAACCCAGGTCTCTTGACAAGTCTATCACTCCTTCCACACCACCACATTACCAAATGTGTCTTTCTAACCCAAATCACCAAAAGTGATATTTCAATCGTCAGTAGCAAGATTGTTTTGAACCCTAAGGAAAATGAATTTGAATGAAACATTTACTATGTGCCAGGCATTTAAGTGGGATGCAAATACAAAAAGCAAGAAAGTTCCTGTTCTCAAGGAGCTTATATCCTAATAAAGAGAGACAACACATATAGGGGAGTGGTGGCCAAAGAAGGGAGAAAGAAATAAGCATTTATTAAGTGAGGATTGAATACCAGGCACTGTGCTAAGTAAGCCCTTTATAAACATTTTTGGGTCTGGGGAGTCATCAGTAGGGTGAGTGGAGTCATAGGGTAATCTTGTCATGCCCTTACCAGTGGCAATATCTGATTCTACTTTGTATAGTAAGAGGTAGAAATAGGAGAAAGGGAAAGAGGAACACAAAACAAAGTGGGATATAATAGGTCAAATCAACAAGTGTTTGTTAAGTAGGCACCAAGCGCTGTGTAAACATTATCTCATTTGATTCTCACAAAACCCTGGGAGGTAGTAGTTATAACAATACCCACTTTACAGTTGAGGAAACTGAGGCAGATCAAAGTTAAGTGATTTGCACAAATAATAAATTAAATGCTTTTGTACTCACTCACCAATCAGAATAGCTAAGCCTCATATCCAAAGCTGAGTGGTGATAATACTCTCCAGAAGCGAATGAATGAAAAAGCATACTTTTTTTAGTAATTGTCACATACTGTGCTAAGCATTTGGATAAAAATGCAAAGCCAAAATATTCTCTACCATCAAAGAGAGAAAGGGAAGGGAATAAGTGTTTATCCAGTGCCTACTATGTACCAGGCACTTCAAAAACTATTGATCCTCATTATTATCCCCACTTTACAGTTGAAGAAACTGAGACAAACAGAGTATAAGTGACTTGCCCAGGGTCATACAGCTAGGAAATATCTGAGACCCGATTTGAACTCAGGTCAAAATACACAAATAAGAAAGTGGTGGCCAGAGTGAGGTGTTTTGTTCTGGGCAGTCACTAGGGTGGTGAAAGGAGTCACAGCATAATGGATTGGCAGCCCAATCCAGGAAATGTAGAGCTGATTTGATTACTGTTTCCAGGGCAAGAAGAGAAAGGTGGGGAGTTGGGGAGAAAAGTGTAGCATGGCAAGACTGTGGCTAGAGTGCATCTTCAGTGGTGTTTAAGTAAATGTTTAACAACCGGCTGTGGGGGTTGGATTAGGGTGATAGATATCTGTACTTACAACATACTTTTAAGTTTAATCTACATCATTAATATTTTTCCATCACTTTCTTAGATACCGACAACCAACAAAACAAAACATCAAACCCTGATTTGTAGCATTTGTCAATTTCCAAAATGGAAATGCTTACACAGAAAATTTAACCATCAGCTGGGACTGACTCCACCATGCCCTAACTTGTGGAAGCTGGGGTGTGATAGGGTGGGTTAGATAAGGTGAAATCTCACTAGGTAGGAGACAGAGAGTGACAGGGCTTTGAAGGGTGAGGTCTCTGAGTCAATATAGATTTATGAAGCTCTTGCTATGCCTTAGGCACTGTTCTAAGCACTGGGGAATACGAAGGAAGGTCAGAGACAGCCCTGCCCTCAAGGAGCTGCCAATCTAATGGGCCAAGATAACACCTGTAAAGACACTGAAAGGGGGAGAGAGAGTCCTCCTTAAATAATGGGTCTGGGAGGGGCTATCCAATGTCCATTCTCCACTTTCTCCAATCAGAGGGAACGAGGAGCCCCAGGATCTGGGGTATTGAGGAGGGGTGAGGTTCAGAGTTGTAGCCTTTAGGTGAATGATGAGATTCTAGAGATCTTGAAGTCCAGGAGAACAGCCTAGTGGGGGATGTGGTCTGGAGGATTCTAATACAGAAGCTGGGGAGAGAGAGAGAAGCTTCTAGACTTCACATTAAATGGATGAAAAGGAGCCATTGTGTTCCTTGATTTCTTCTTTTGCATTCATTTGGAATCTGAGAATTTGTCTCCAAATTCCAGCTGTTATTACTACCTGTGTGACCTTGGGCAAGTCACTTAACCCTGCTTGCCTCAGTTTTCTTATCTGTTTTTTGAGTAGCTAGGTGGTTTGGTGGATAGAGTGCTAGGTCAGGAGTCAAAAAGACTCATCTTCCTGAATTCAAATCTAGCCTCAGATATTTACTAGCTGTGTGACCCTGGGCAAATCACTTAATCCCGTTTGCCTCAGTTTCCTCATCTGTAAAATGAGCTGAAGAAGAAAATGGCAAACCATTCCAGCCTCTTTGCCAAGAAAACCTCAAATGGGGTCATGAAGAGTTGGAAGTGACTGAAAAGACTGAACAACATAAGATCCTTTCCAGTTCCAAATCCTATGAAAGTTTTTATGAATTAGAGTTGTTCCAAAGTGCATGGTGAGGCGAGGGGGGAAACAGGGCAGCTAGGTGGCACAGTGGATAGAACATTGGGCCGTGGATTCAGAGGGACCTGAGTTCCAATCAGGTCTTGTTATATGATCCTGGGTAAGATACTTAATCCTGATTGCCTCAAAAAACAACAGCAAAAATGTGCATTGGGCTCTTTCAGGAAGCAGTGGGCTGAAAGTTATCTGGTATAGAATGAATTCACACTTTAGATGGGACTTTCTTCCAACTCAGAGACTCTGAGTCTAACCTAAACCTAGCCTTGTCCTAAAGGAGAACATTATCTCGGTGAGGACGAGACAATGGATAAGTTGCTCATGGAAAGCAAATCTTCCTTTGAGACCTACCCTACTGCATCATGGGACAGTGATGGGATACAACAGCCAGGGGTCCCTAGGGATGTCAGAGAGATTGTTACCAGAAGAGTGTTTGCTGTAGCCTTGACCCCACACTCCCTAGAGTTCACCTCAGCTGCCATTCTGTAATAAGACGAGCCTGTGTAGAGACTACACAGCGCTGCATTCCTGGAGGGGGAGACATCAGCCCATTTTCCAACCTTGAATAAGGCAAGCTCTGGAATCTCTTGAAAGGACAAACAGTGTGTCATCATGCCAACTTCTCCAAGGAAGGGGGAAGAACAAAAGCTATTTTTCTCTCTTTTCTTCCCCTCATGGAGGAAACCAAGACCCCTTTTTAAAATTCAACTTTTTCTCCTCTCTGGAGAAAAAAAAATTAAAAAATCTGTCAAAATTCCCACCCTGCCTTCTTGGTTACATTTTTTAATTCCTTTGGCTCCGTGTGGGGGAGTCTTCTATTAATAGGTATACCAGGAGGCTTAGCAGCTCAGGCAGAAGGGTACCTAGGAGAAAGCCGGCGAGGGGCTGCTGATGGAACAGTGAACAGAAATCAAACTGGGCTTAATTAGGAGAACATGACTTCCCTATTAACGTTCTTGTCCATGTGATACTACTGCTGGAGAGGGGGGAAAAAAGCCAAGAAGCTTATTTGTTTTGCAATTACGGATGAAATAAAAAATTACTTGGTCTAATTAGACCTCTTTTACTAAAAGAAGCGTGCAAAATAACCTCCATTTCATTAGCAACTCAAAATGCACTCCTCAGTGTGAGCTACATATGTTTAAGTGAAATGTGGAGGGTCAATTTGCTATGTAAATTTCCACAAATTTGGCTAAACTAAAACGATTAACCTAATGCGAATGCAAATTAAGTTAATTGATAACGACTTTTCTCTGGAACTTTAAAAAGGGGGAAAATATATTCCAGTTTCAACAATTCTCCGAAGTGTTCCGTCACCCAATAATGAAATGATATCTTGACAAATTAAAGGGAATATAATGAAATCAGATTAATTAATGCCAAGACCAATTAGCACATGCAAAGAGAGACGATTCAGAGAAACAAGTCTCACTGTTAGACAAATCAAAGAAACAATTGTGTGAGATGGTTAAAAAGCTTTCTATATGTCATTTAGTACATATGTTATCTCAGAAATAAGCAGAGAATGCTAGAGCTGGATAGACCTTTGGGATCATCCATTCCAACCTCTTCATTTTCACCAAGAAGAAATGCGATGCCCAGAGAAGTCAAGTAATTTGCCCAAAGTCACACAGGTAATATGTGAAAGCTCTTGAATTAAAACCTAAGTGTGCTCATTTCAAATAAAGTCTTCCTTTCACTGAAACCACTCAGTGTGTTAAAATGTAATATTTCAAATTTTCCCTGTTCCTCCCAACATTAAAATATACCCCAGAAACAGGAAAGTATTTAGTAGGATCACAATTTGATATGAAAGCCCACAATTTAAAGAAGTGCAGCCCACCTCCATCCATGCCTGCATACTCACTCTCCACCCCTCCTCCCCTTTTATGTATACACATTTCCATAAGGACCATTAAGAAGATGAAAAATACCCATCTGTCTTGGATAGTTTAAGATCAGGAAAATGGAGTGCTCTGGAAGGCGCTACAAGCCCTGGGACTCTCTGATCCTATCGTCTACATGAGAATATTTGCTGTATTAGAATGCATACGATATTAGAATATACCTATATGTTTAAGCATTGGAGGGATTTTCATCCTGAGTCTCGTTTTCTTGATTCAGTCCACTTTATCCACACCTAAAGCAACCATCACATTGAGTGGCAGCTCTACTAGTTGAAAAGGCAATTTTTTAAACCCAAGTTGGGGCTTGGCTAATCGGGGAACCCTGATACTGCAAACGGGGAGTTCTGTAGGCTAATCATCTGGTCTTTAAAGCCCCTCTTCCTTGGTATTATTAAAAAAAAAAAATCTGTGTTATGGGGCAGGATTTGGTTTAGAGGGTAGGAGATCAGAGTGGATTGGGAGGGGGAGTGCAGAGCAGAAGGTTGTTGGAGAAGAGAAGAGAGTTTATTCCAGGCAGTTGCTGCTTCTGCTCTGAATAGAGAGATTGAAACTCGAATTGCTTCCTCCGGGATCTTTAAGCAAAGGAAGGGCCTCAGTAAATGTCTGCTCTGGATGAGGCTTATTGCACTGGAGGACAGTCCAGCTGCCATAACTTAGCCAAAGGCAGTATTAACCAGCCCAAATGGAAACACTGGCCCGTAGGTTCTATGCCCTTTCTGAAGGCTCTGCTGCTAGGGCGGGGGCACAGTGCCTTGGCCTGGGGCCCTTGCAGGTGAGAGGAGGAGACAGGAGGTGAGAGCTCTTGGTAACAATGAATGCTTACTGTGAGACAAAAAGCAGAACTGCTAGAAATAGGTAGAGTGGCAGTAAGATGGGGTGAAGAAAATCGACAAGCATATATAAAGTAGTTACTCTGTGCTAGGCACCATGCTAAGCCTTCATGATATAAAGAAAGGCAAAACTAGTCCCATGAATGTGCACAGTACCCTGTGGTCAGGGGAAACCTAGATTTGAATCCTGAATTTTTCACTGTGTGACCAGATGGGGATGGGATACCCGTAAAACCTTCCTCACAGAGTTGTGAGCGTCAAATGAGACGTTGTAGGTCGAGTGCTCTGAACATTTAAACCTTAAGTGTCAACTATTATTACATTTCTATGACACTTGAGGCTTCCTCATTTGGTCCCCTGAGAGCTGGATAGACTGCAAGGATTATTATTTCACTCACCTGCCAATTCTAAAGGCAAGGACCTGGGCTGGAATGCCAGCTCTGACAGGCATCAGATGTGTGACCTTGGGGAAGTCACTTCACTGAAGGGAATGGTAAATCAAGGGCTCAGATTCAGTCAGGCAAGAGGGAGGTCATCCTTCAGGTCTGTGCCTCTGGATTTGGGCCCTGAGCACAGCTGGGTGGGAGCTGAGCTCTGTTCTGTGTCATCTTTGAAGCTTTCAAATACAGCCAGCTTTTGATTGCCCGCCTGTGAGTGATGATCTGTTTTGTGGGGTTATTCATAGAAAGGTTTGAAACCTAACTGGCTCCCCTCTCCTCCATAATACTGCACTGTGCCAACTCATTTCCTCCCTGCTTCCTCCCTTCTCTTTCTCTCTCCCCATCCCCATACCAGTTGGCCTGTGCTCAGAGAATACAAACTCACTTTAACATTAGCATAATTGCAAAGGTAAATCTGGAAAGGAAACATTTATTTCTTCACAAGAGTAAGTGACTTATGGACCTATCTGTTACTTTGGATTTTTGGAAGGTAACTGAAACTTGATCCTAGAAATGTTGGAGAGACTCAGTTGTCCCTTACCTTACCATGGCCCCTGATGAGGGCCAGACCTTGGAATAATAGGGATGAGACTGGACCTGTTAATTTGTTGATATAGGAAACTGTCTACCCATTGAGGTCCAGCATCTCCTCTGTAGCTTGGTCTTAGAAATGCCTAGAGAACTGAGAGGTTAAGGCCCTTATTCACAGTCACACCAGTACAGTTATCCCTTCCACATCAAAGGGAGTCAGGGGTGTGGCACACTGGCCTCCCCAACCTGGGAAATCCTTGTAATAATTTTTGGCCCTCCCTTCGTACTAGAGAAGTCTGAATTTTTCTTTTTGTTTTATGGGGTATTTACAGTACCTTATTGCAAAATTTGTGTCATTTGGTCATAGGCTCTGTGTCTTCTTGGCCTTCCCATGTCATCTACAGTTTCCACAAAACTCCCTAAAAATTCCCATTTAATTTCTTATACCTATATACATTGAAACCATGATGGGGAAAGTCACGATGTGGAAGGGATAACTGTAGTATATTTCATAGGCAAGACTTGAACCTAGGTCTTCAAGGGAAGCTCTACCACATTGCCTTTCATGGAATCATAGAACTAGAGAACATAATAGCTGGTTGGACCTTAGAGATTATCTAGCCCAACCTCCTTATTACACAGATAAGGAAGATAAAGCTCAGAGAGTCTGGGTGACTTGTTCAAGGTTACACAGCTATTAAATTGCAAAGAATGGGACTGAGGTCTTCTGACTCCACAGACAGGATTTCCTTTCATTCTTGTCTTGATTTTTTTGACCACTCTTTGTGCCAAGTACAAGTACTTGACTGTTGGGGGTAGAGAGCACAGATTGTACTCCATTCCCACCTTCAGTCTAATGAGGAAGATGAGGTAGGTGGCCAGGAGTTGAGCAGAGGACATTTCCATGTCAGTAGTGCTGGGTGAGGGGAGTGGACACACTACTTGACAGAGCTGACCTTTTATTGAGCTCTTTTTCTAGGACCCTGGCAGATAGGCGCCTTGTACAGCAGCCTCTCTTTAATACTCAGTCAGACCTCACTTCCCTAAACTCCTAAAACGTTGACTTTCTGTACTGTCAGAGTTCTGAAGAGAAACAGGTAAGCTGAAACACGGTAAGGTTAACTTAAGAGCCAGGATCCTTATCATTTCTAAAAGGAGAACCCATCAGGTGTCTTAGGCCTTCAGGCATTGACTTTCCCCAATTTTAAGATTTGCTTTCCACTTGAAGTCTTTCCTGATCTCCCCAAATGATAGTAACTTCCTTTTGTGAACTACCTGGTATATATTTTGTGTAAACTTAAATATATTCATGCCCCTCTTCACAGACTGTAAGATCATTGAGAGGAAAAAGTGCTTCATTTTTTCTCTCTTGGTCAGAGCCTAGAAATAGTAGGTGCTTAAAAAGTGTTTGTTGGTTGACTGTCTACTGCTCTTACTTGTTCCAGCCTGTGAGTTAATGCTTCTGCCTCCCTTAGCAACTCTGCCCTGACCTTAACCACAAACAGGGAAAGTACAAGACCTTGTTGTTATTCAGTTGTGTCAGACTTTTGGTGACCCTGTGGACTATACTGCCCCTGGGGTTTTCCTTGAAAAGATACAGGAGTGTTTCACCATTTCCTTCTCCAGTGGATTAAGGCAAACAAAGGTTAATAAGTGACTTGCCGAGGGTCTCACAACTAGTAAGTAGTTGAAACTGGATTTGAATTCAGGTCTTCCTGATTCTAGGCCCAAAGCTTATCCACTGAACCACCTAGTTGCCTTAGAGATCATCTCATCTAAACACCTTCAACTTTCATATGAGAAACTGAGACCCACAGAAATGATACTGTGGTTCAGTAGAAAACATGTTGCTTATGGAAGATGTTTCCTTTCAAACATCACATGGAGAAAGATCCATTCCATCCACATAGCAATCCTATATCCTTGTCCTTCAAGGAGCAGGCTGACTTTCTCTACATTTTCCTGTCAAAGGTGCTGTGAGGAAGAGAGAGAGTATGGTGCTTTATGGAGCACTCATTGGTCCTGAAGTCAAGAAGACCTGGGTTTGAATCCTGCCTCCATAACTTGCTTGACTTGTGAACTTCAATAAATCACTTAACTTTTCGAAACCTCAGTTTCCCTATCTTCAAAATGGGGATGATAGCTGCTATGATCGCTCCTTTACAGGGCTGTGAGAATTATAGGTCAAGTAATGCAAGGGCTGTTCAAGAGATTGTCTGGCATAACTTCCTTATGTTACAGATGAGGAAACTGAGGCTCAGAGCAATTAAGTGGTTTAACCAAAGCCACATAGGCTGAAAGTGGCAAAGCTGGGATTCAGCACTCTCACCAATGCAAACCTTAAAGTACCCTATAAATGTGGGCTATTAGGATTACTGTAAAGAAATATTACACCCTTGTGAACTCAGGGGGAGGTGGGAATGGGGATGGGAAATTGACATTCAGTTGAATTAATGCTTTGATAAGCTGCAACTCTGCTTGGTTTCAACTCCGCAGGACATCGTGTCCCCCTGGTGCTCCCCCATTTCAGCTCCCCCATTAGATTATAAGCTCCCTGAGGGCAAGGACTGTCTTTCTTTTTCTAATTTGTATCCCCAACACTTAGTTCAATGCCTAGCACATAGTGGTGGTGGTGTTCAGTTGTTGCAGTCATGTCTGATCCAAGTTTTCTTTAAAAAGATACTGAAGGGGTTTGCCATTTTCTTCTCCAGTTCATTTGACAGATGAGGAAACTGAGGTAAACAAGATTAAGTGATTTGTCCAAGCTCACACAGCTAGTAAGTATCTGAGGTTAGATTTGAAATCAAGGAACCCAGTCCTGGGCTCTACCTACTGCACCACCTAGCTGCCTCCACTATGGAACATAGTAGGTACTCAATAAATGTTTATTGAATTTAATGATGAGTTTTTGTTTTAATGTTATATATTTCAATTAACAAAGTTCTATTTTATCTCTCTCCCACTGGAAAAACAAAAACAAAACTCTTCTAACAAATGTGCATAGTCACTCAAAAAATAAAAAAGAATTCCTCCATTGGCCATGTCCAAAAAAATATGTTTCAATCTATACCCTGAGTCTTTTGCCTCTCTGTCAGGAGGTGGATATGCTTTATGACTGTATATGGGGTCCACATATTTCTGTGATGTCCTCCTCATTCTCCTCCTCATCTCCATAATGCTATGATTATGTATAAGTGAACAGAGAGTCAGGTTCAGTCAGGTGTCTGGGGCCACTCTTGTTTGACTTACTAGAATTATGTTGATCCAGGGAACAGGAATCTGGACAAAGCCAAGACTGGGTTGCTTGGTGCTGTGATGGAAAATGTGCACTGTAGTGACTGGGACCATAAAGGAGGCATTTGAAGGCAGAGAGCTCCCACAGTGGGATTAGAACATGGCAGGTGGCCCAGAGGAAACCGGCCAGTCCACATGTTAACTCCTGGGGAAACCTGGCCTATTTTCTGAACATGAGAGTCTTCTGATGGCGCACCTGGCAGACACTTTGGGGAGTCCTCTGTGCATGCTTGTATACTGTGTATCTGTAAATATTAACTTTCTTCTTCCCTTGTAAACAAACCCTTCCAGTACTCACTTTGACATGAGTAGATGGAAAGGGCTTGGGAGAAGGAGCATGTCCTGGTAACATGTGCCTTAAAAAATTATCAACAGAGAAGAGAGAGCCCAAGGCACAAGAGATTAAAGAGTGGGAGCAGACTTTTAGTCCAAGATCAGGTAGGGTCATGGACCCCCAACCTGGTTAATTTGTTGCCTCTTGTGAGGTCATAGCAAAAGAAGTGGGATGTGAAGTGCTCCTGGGAACTGACCTAGCATCAGTCATTGGACTCCAAATGGCCAACCTTTGAGACAGCAAAAATAAGCATGGCAGCCCATCCTGGAGAAGCTGTGTCCTCACAAGGATAAAAACGATACAGGGCTGAGCCCTTACCTATAGTCCTTATTGCCCAGTTGGAGAGACAGTCAGGACAACACAAGTACACATGAAGACCTAGTAAGGGTTAAAAAATAGAAAAACAGGAGAAAAGGAACATAGTGCATACTAACTATGGTTAGCACTATGGTGTAACAATGGAAAATCGTTGGCTTCAGAGCTAAAGGAGCTAAGTTTGAATCCAGTCATGGTCCTATTGCTTGGAGGAATCACTTTGCTTCTCTAGGACTTGTCCTACTTGTCAGTAAGTGCCAGGCCTAGAGGCCTGAGGGCTACCCGAGTCTTACCTTACCTCTATCGCAGGTCTTCGGTTGGCCAAACCGGATAAACATATGAGAGAAGAGACTTTCTGGAGTCGAACAAGGGTTAAGCTTTTATTCAGGGTCCTGGTTACAAGTGCAGGAGGAATTCTTCCTTAGGAGGGAGCGAGGAATCTCCCAAGGAGGCAAAGATCTTACAATAAGAGATTGGAAGTAGAAGTGTAAGTGGGGAGAGAGGTGGAGGGGAGAGCGAAGAGAGGAAAAACGGAGCCCTCTGTCCTGTAACGGCCCCTCCCGAGCTACCGTGCCTGTTAGATAACAATAGGTGTGCCCAGATCCGGGACAGTCTCAAGGGGGATGCTCCTCCCATCACGTTTCTCACGGGAAGAGGCGGAAATACACGAGATTGCTCGGTCTCACTCCTCGATTCCCTGCTGTTATCTGGGGGGCCTCATGAGAACTCTAAGATTTAGAAGTTCCCACCTTTACCCGCCCAAGACTGTCCACATGGAATTGAGCTTCCATCCCCAGCAAGTAAGACTATGGGGTGAGGGTAAGCGACCCCTGAGCTGAATTCCACCTCTAGCTGGCTCCTTCTTACTTAAGGACCTACTCCTGACAATTCAGCCGCCTTTAGCTACATACCAACAGTCTTGTCACCCTGAAAATGCCTCCATCCCTGTGGCCCTTCCTCTGATTGCTGAGTTGAAGACTCTAAGTCATCCATGCTCAGTTCTTTCCAACTGTACTCGTGACTCTAATCCTTTCTACTTTGTCCTCCTCTCCCCACACCTTTCAAGCTCCCTTTTATGTTCTTTCTTCCTTCATTAGAATGGAAGCTCTTTGAGAGTAGAGACTAACTTTTTAAATTACATGTCTATTTCCACCACCTAGCAGTGTCTAGCCTAATAAATGTTCTATTTATCCATCCATGCATCCATCTATCTATCCATCTATTTACCTGTCTATCATCAGACTGAAAACTATGGGGTAAGCTTGTTGGGAGTTGAGGGGGAATGGGAAATAAGCAGAGGAAGGGAATAGAATAAGTATTTATTAAGCACCTACTATGTGCCAGGCACTTTGTTAAGTGTTTTACAAATTTTATCTCATTTGATTCTTATAACCATGAGAGATAATTGCTATTATAATACTCATTTTACAGTTGAGAAAACTGAGACAGAAGCTAAGTGACTTGCTGAAGGTCACACAACCAGTAAGTATCTGAGGTCAGATTTGAACTCAGGTCTTTTTGACTCCAAGTCAAGTGTTCTATCTGCTAGCTACCTATAGTTGATTTCTATCCTTTATCTCCACCCAGTGTTCTTGACCCTATGCCTTTCCCCTTTCACCTTCTAACACCATTTCCCTTTAGTCAGAGTCCCAAATCCTGCTCAATCTGACTCTATCTTAGGATGGAGAAGAAAAGAAGGGACCAGAGGGATGAATATAGATCTCAGTTTAGTCCACTAAACCTGCTTCTAGGTCTCTCCAACTGTCTAATCACTTGAAAGAGTCTCAGCTCCCACAAGTCAGTCAGCCATGCAAATTAGCACTGGCCTACAGGCCCTGAGCCAAAAATAAACTAGGCTTCAGGCAAGTTCAATTGTTGGTAAAAAGCAAAAAAGAAATGGGAACATGGTGCTGATGCTGTGTTTTCCAGGGCCTTGAGAAACCAAGCTATCTAATGTGTCACCACAGGGATGGTGGTGAACTGGTAAAGGTGTGGGTAGCCCTGGAAAGGTAAGAGATTTTTCAGGCTGGTATTTGGAAACTGATTATAAAACTCTTTCAGAGCCCAGGTAGTCACAGCAGGGTGGAATAAGAAACAGGAAGAATCCTTCCAAAGGAAGATGGGAGCCCTTGTAAGGGGTTTCATTGTTAGTGAACACTTCCCACCTATTTCCTCACCTGCTGCCTTGAGTTTGGCTATCATCCTCATTTCCTACCTCCTTGAAGACAAGGACTGTCCAGCTTGCTTGTGTTTGTACCACCCTCCCATTCCCTGGTACGGTGCAGAATACACAGTAAGCACTTAATAAGTGCTTTATGTTCTTATCCATCTATGTTTTGTGTTCATCCTGCGTTGTCAAAGAAGACCATACCATCAGAGAAATGATGACATGACTTGTACTTGACTTTGTTTTGAGTGAGGGAGGGCTGTGCAAGGTCAACAGCCTCACTTCTCCTCCAGAGACATCTGAATCCAATGACCAGATATTCATCAGCATGACTGGAGATGACCCAGGATGCACTGGGAGACCTTGACCCCTTTAGGCCAAGGTCTTTGCAGATACTCACTTAAGGTGAGGCAATGCACATTCACTGAATAGGACTGTTTAAGAAGTAGCGAGGGCATGGCCCCTTTATTGAGGCCAGGAAAAAGAAAGACATCAGACTGGGAGGGAAACAGCAACAGTTACTATTGATAATCACTCTAAAGCTAGAAGGGTCCAGAAGAGTCCTTAGGTAGGGCCCCACTGGTGTCCCAGCTTCAGAGTGCAGTAAGTTTAAGGTTTTGGGAGAGCGGAGGAGAGGAGAGGAACTAGCCAGCAAAACCTAGCCGACTGGGCATCTTTTGGCCATCCAAATTTACCTTCCTTTGGAGAGGAGAAGGAAGGGGAGGGGGAGGCAGATAGGAGAGGAGGAACTAAGCTACCCAGCTGGCTGGGTCCCCATTCAGCCAGCTGTATGCTCACAGGATTAAAAGTTCAGTACCTATAGCCTGCACCATGCTTCTTATGCAGCAAAGAAACCAGTGAAATGTTGTCCAGGTCACTATGAAGAAAAGGGCAATTGGAAAGAGAGGAATCTTCCATAGATTCAACTCAATTGAATAAAATATTCATAGAGGACCTACTATGTGCACCACTATTAAGCAAAGACAGAAACAAAATAGTGCTTGGCCTCAAGAAACTGACACTGAACCTTCCTAGAGCAGAGACTGAAGAAAGTGGGGCCAGGGTCCAAGTTGTTCATTGATTTCACGTGGACAATCCCTTCCCCCACATGTCATTTCCCTCTTTGTGACATGAATATTTAACAATGTGCTTTGAGCCCCACTTGTTAGGATGGGATGTTCCCTGCCTTTGGCTACAAAGGAGACAGAATAGACCTCTCTAGAATCTTCTCCCCTCCCCCCTTCTCCTAGGGAGATTTTTATTTTTACAGCAAGGAGAAGTAGGAAGTTTAAGGCCAGAGGCTGACCACTCTGTTCTCCTCATAGACAATAAGCACCAGACTAGAATTACATCTATCTGTCCCCTTAAATATTATTAGTCAGGTGGGATGGGGAACTTATTCCTTGAGGCCACATGTGACCCTCTAGGTCCTCAAGTAGAGGGGCCCTCTGATCCAAATTTATTAATTTATTTTCAGTCTCCAACAATCACTTCGATAAGTTCCAAATTTTCTGCCCTTCTCTCCCTCTCCTCCCCTCTCCCTCCCCACGACAGCATGCGATCTTATATGTGCTCTACACATCCTTCTTATTAAACACATTTTCACATTAGTCATGTTGCAAAGAAGAATTGAAATGAATGGGAGAAACCATGAGGAAAACAAAACAAAACATAACAAAAGAGAGTCTGCTTCATTCTGCATTCTGCTTCATAGTTCTTTCTCTGGATGTGGATGACATTTTACATCAAGAGTCCTTTGAAAATATTTTAGGTCCTTGCATTACTGTAAAGGGCTAAGTCTACCAAAAACAGTCCTCGCACACTGTGACTGATACTATGTATAATGTTCTCATGGTTCTGCCGACTTCACTCAGCATCAGCTCATATAAATCTTTCCATGTTTTTTTTGAAGTCCACCTGTTCGTCATTTCTTGTATCACAACAGTATTGCATTGGATTGAGTCAAAAGGCCTCCCACTTGAGGATCTAAAGGGTCACATGTAGCCTCAAGGCCACAGGGTCCCCACCCCTGCTCTTGGGGATTTGGTTTTCAGATTCAATCTAACTTCTGATTGCTGTTCATTATTGGGGGAAGTAGGACCCCAAGCTTTATATCTAAAGCTTGACTCCTTTCCCACCAATTACCACTATCACAATGAAGACACATAGTAGGTAGTCAAGAAACCCATTTATCCAAATCCTAGCAAAACAAAAATCAGACAGGTATACTTAGGAGAATATATACCAGACAATACAGAGTGAAGGAGCTCCCCCATTGGAAGTGAGGCCACTCAATTGAAATGAGAGTCTTAGATCTCATCCAACGGGAAGTTCACCCAAGTCTCCAGTGTATCATGCTGGAACATGATGGAGAATGCAGACTCCTCTCATGTCTTCCCAGAGTCTGTTCCTTCAGGAATCTAAAGTGGGTTTGGCCTTTTCTCTCTCAAAGAGGGAAACCAGAAGCTCCCAGAATGACCTGAATAGCCTCACACGTTGAAGTGAACTGAAAGGACTCATGAGAACAGATGTGTCCTCCTCTCTCTTGCTCTCACCTCTCACACAGGGCAGGGAATTCATTTTTATCAATGAAGAAAAAGTCCCATGCCCAAGGATTTTAGAACTGGGGTTACAAAAGCAATTCCCCAGTGGTACCCCCCCCTCCATATTCCTTTTCCTCTCTCCCTTTTTCTCTATTTTAACCTCCTTCTCCCCCTCTTCTACTGAAAGCCAGGGCAAGTTCACCTTTTGGTGACAAGAGTTCAGCGCTTTCTGGGACAGCCACTTTTACTGAGAAAGGGGGTGGTGAGGATGGGGGTGATGTAATTCCTTGTTGTTGTAATGGAAAGATGACTAGATGTGGAACCAAAAGAGGTTTGAATCTAAGTTTGACCTGCATGATCTTAGCTATTTTAACTTCTCAGTTTCAATGATTCATATTCTGGAAATGAGCTTTGATTTCCTCATCTATAAAATTAGGGGGTGGGACTGGATGATCCTCAAGTTCTTCCAGTTCTGAGTCTGCAACCCTACCCAGGGGAGATGAGGGGCCCTTAGGCCTCCTGACTGCTGTTACCAAGGAACATTCTGAGTGAGTCTGCCCAGAGTTGAAGCTGAGAGGACCTCCCTTAGCTACCTCAGCCTCTCTTTCTAGCTGTTGCTCATTTCAGAAGATGGAACAAGGAGCCAGAGCCCTAGGGGGATAGGGCATTGTTTGTACAAAGTGTCTGTTGTTGCCTCAGGCCTGCTGCACACCCTGGACCCAGAGCACTGAGCAGGCTAGGGGCTCAATTCTGTGTGCGGGGAGGGAAAGTAGCCATTCTCTGTCAGATCTTATACATCAGGGGGTTGGTGCATCTCAGGGGTGTGCAGCCCTAGGCTCTGCCTCCAGTCAAACCTAATAGAACTAAAAACAACTCCTCTTTCTCTTTCTTTTTGCTGGTACCCTCTCAGATTCATGTGACCCTCACAGCCCCCAGCCCAGTCCCATAACTTCATTCCCTCTGCTGGTCCATTACCAAACCTGTCAGCTCAGAACCTTTGGGGGCAGCTCACTCCGCAGGAACTTTTCACCTTTCTCTCCCTTCTTCCACTGCCCCCAGATCTGTTCCTTCTCTTAGACCAGCTTTCTATATATCTCTCCATGTCTCCTCCCTCCTTCAGGGGTGCCAAGTATATCAAAACCTGTTGGATAGTAAAAACAGAGTATGAGGAAGCCTTAAGGCCCACTGGATCTCTCTCCATACCCCCCACCCACTCACCCCAACTTGTCCTTCCACGGCAGTATTCTGCCAACAAAGTTCCCTTTTCAAAGATCCCTTTAGTAGCTGGGGAGAAATAGTTTCAAGGATGGGAGAAAACATAAATGAATCAACTCAACTTATGTTCAGCGGGGCTGATTTCCCCTCAAACAGTATTTAGGCCACCTGCTATCTCTGCCCAGTCTCCTGGTTTATCCTCAGATTCTCTCCTTGTATAGCTAAATGAATCAGGAAGAGTCAGGTAGGAGAAAAGATGACTTGGGAGAGCGTGGAACATGATAGCTGTCTTCAAATATTTGAAGGACTGTCACACAAGAAGAGGGGTTTGACTTATTCAGTTTGCCCCAGAGGGCAGAGCTAGGAGAAATGAGTGGACATTGCAGAAAAGCAGATTTGGGCTCAATGTAAGGGAAAATTTCCAAGCAATTGTAGTTGCTCAAAAGTGGATAGAGTTGCCTCTTCAGTTAGTGAGTTCCCAGTCATTAGAAGTCTTCCATCAGAGGCTGATGTGGAGAGATTCTATAGAGGGAATCTTGTTCAGGTGAAGGTTGGAATATATGACCTCTGACCTGTATTCCAACTCTAAGTTCCTGTGATAGTCTAAGACTAATTGATGGGTCACTACTTCCAGGCTAGGGAATGAGGGCATGAGGTGGTAAGAAGATGGGCCAACGGAAGGCAAGGAAGGGGTGTGGTAATGGATGTTAACTAAGGGTCAGTAATGATCCCAAGTATGAGGGTTCTCTCAATTCCACAGGGAAAGGTGATAATACTACCACACTCCAGCTATATCGGCAAATAAATTCTCTGCCCTTGAAATACCCTCATCAGTGTGTCCTAGATGACCCCTCCCTATCATGGACCCCCAAAGAGTACAGGGGTTGCTTAGAGAATAACCATGCTAAGAATGTGACAATCCTTCCCTCCCCTTCCCACTGCCCTCTCTACTTGCTTCCTCAGAAATCAGAAATATTTCTATTATTCCAGGCTACTATGAATAAATTTCCAGGGGCATCCCCTACCTCCCCTCATATAACCCAAAAAGTATATAAAGTACAGGCAGCTCTATATGAGTAGCTCTCTGATTTTCCTTTAGCAGAATCTATTACTGCTCCTTTCCTTCTTTGGGTAATGGAGGCTAGTGGTATCTCGTATTCACAGACATCTTAGGATCATAGATTTAGACCTAGAAGGAACTTTAAAGGTCATCTCATACAACTTGTTCATTCTATAGATGAAGAAACAGAGTTTTCTTGCCTAAAATCACACAGGGATTAAGTAGTACAGACAGCTGAAGCAATTCTTTCCAAAACTGGCAGTTAAAGAGTGTCTAGGTGACCTACCTTCTTTCCTTCCTCCCTTCCATCCTGTATTACTTAATACCATTAGGATCAGAGTGCTGGGATGAAGACCAATAAGACACTGTTCCTTACCTCATGGACCATAACAGTTTAAGAGAGGGGATGTGACACATAGACAGTCCATAATTGTAAGGAGGAATAGGACATGACTACAAATAAAAAGATTTGAAGTTCTCTTCAAAACCCAAGGGGGAATTCCACAGTGGGGATAGGAATCAGAGATGCCTTCACAGAGGAAGTGGCATTTGAGTTGGACCATGAAGGATGAATTTCATTATGCAGAGATAAGAGGAGGGTCCTCAAGGGAATGGTATGAATAAAAAAATCTAGTGGGAAGAATGTAGAAAGTGTAAAAGGAACTGTTGGTGAACAGTTCAATTTGAGTATAGCATAGGTGGATGATGATAGCATTCAGTGATGTTGGAAAGGTAAGGAGGTGCCATGAAGGGATTGGCTGAGTTTGGACAGGTGGACATGATTGTTGAGTTTGGCCACGACAGCTACTGAAAGGGTTTGAAGTAAAACAATGGTGGGATTGGGAACTATGCTTCAGATTAATCTGACAGCAACAGAAAGGGAAGGGGGGAATTGAAGGGATGAGTCACTAGAGGTAGGGAGACCAATTAGGAGACCATTGTAATAATCCAGATTCATTATGATAAAGATGTAGTCAAGGGTAGTGGCAATGAGAACAGGAAGGAACAGATGGATAAGAACGTGGGTCCAGAGAATGTGAACTAAATCAACCAGATTTAATAACTGACTTTATTGGAAGGTGGTTGTGGAAGGTAAGGGAGAGGGGAGATTCTAACACCAAAATTTAGAGCATGGATAATGGGGTGACAGTCACTGACAGAATTAATGAAGTCAGAGGGAGTAGCAATGATAAATTTAGGGTAGGTTAGTTTTAGGTGCTGCTGGGACATTCAGGTAGGGAGGTCCAGTTGGAAGGTAAAATAGTGAGTTTGAAATTTGGTTGGGAAGTCAGGCCTAGAGATCTAAATTTACGTGTCATTGTTGTAGAGATATGGTTGGAGTATTGGGCTGAGGTTGCTAAGGGAGAGGGTATACGCAGAGAAAAAAAAGGACTCCTCATTATTGCAATTGGAGGGCCTTTTCCTGATTGAAGGAATACTCACTCCATTCTAGGGGTTTCAGAGGAAATAGTTGATATGAGAGCCAGCAGCATGGCTTCATGAACTTCCAAAGGAGGTCTGGATGATTTACAGATTATATCCAGGTAAGACATAGTAAGAAAAACACAAGTTGTACTGTGCATGTACCTGGAAGTGAGAAACTCCTAAGAAATTTGTAGTACAGAATATTCTATTCATAACCAATCTGGCTAATGCCACATTGTAGACAGCGGATCAACAAGCATTTATTATGCTCTTACTTTGTGCCAGGAACTGGACTAATCACTGAGGTTACAAAGAAAGGCAAAAGACATTCCCTGCTCTCAAGGAGCTCACAGTATAATGTGGGGAGAGGGACAACATGTGAACAAATGTTTACAAACAGGATATATGCAGGATAAATTAGAGACAATAACTAACTAGCATTAAGGGAAATGGGAAAAGACATCTTTAGAGATCTGGTTTTAGCTGAGACTTTTAGTCCCAGTTAGGAAAGTCAAGAGATGGAGATGATGTGGAAGAGAAAAGGGGGAGAGATAGGGGACAATAAGAGAATATGCTCAGCCAGGAGATGCAGTGTCTTGTTTGAGATTCTTCAAGGAGGCCACTATCGTTTGATAGCAGGGAATATGGAGGGGAGTAAGATTTAAGAAGACTGGAAAGGTAGGAAAGGGATAGTTTATGATGGGCTTTTAATGCCAAACAGAGGATTTTATATTTGATCCAAGTAGCGATAGGGAGCCACTGGAAAAAGGGATAACATGCTTAGACCAGACCTGCACATTGTAACAGGGATGCTTGCACATATTAGGTATCCAAGAAATGTTTATTGAATTGAATTCATGGGAACTGGGTAAATTCAAGATTAACAAATAAGAGAATATATCACACAAGGTTAGAAAGAAGACAGATGGAGAAACATAATATTAGCTGATATTATAAGTCCAAAAAAGGATAACTTGAGAGAATAATGGTCAGAATTATTTTTCATTTATCTGTCTATTCACTAAGCAGAAAATATTGTGTATAAGTAACTTGGCTAGGCACCTAGGGTACAAAAATATAGAGGACAAAGATCCTGCCCTCAAGGAGTTTTACATCTAAAAGAGGTATGAGTCATACATTCAAACACAGAGACTTGCTTAAAAGGATGTATGGATGGCAGGATAGGTTTTGTATGGATCTGAATAGAGTGCAGGATGTCTATCTTTCTGTCACTGCCAAGTAATTGGTAGATAGGCTCACTGTGATGGCTTGTCTCTTTCTCTCAGAAGAGAAGGTTGTTGTTCATTCTTCATTCTCAAAGAGGACCAATGACATTGTGAGGGTGATGTCTTTTGACTTCCACCAGAATTGGGTTTGAAAAGAGAAGGTAAGCAGGTTTGAAGGAAACCTCTCATTTTCCAGGTTAACAAGCATAGTGAAATGGGAGAGGAACTCCAATAGGAAAACATAGAAGAAAAAGTAAGTGAAGAGGAACAGAGAAAACCTATGACCAGGAATTAGAAGGTAGAAAACATAACACAAAAGAGAAAGGAAAGGAAGGATAGAGAACACTGGCACTGAACAACAGATAAGATACTGTTCCTAAAGGAGAGGGAACTGATCCCTCTGAGGAAGAAATCACTGCCTTTATATAATACAAGAAATAAAGGCATGAATGCATGGGTACTGGGCAGATGAGACATAATTCAGTAAGGGTCAAAGGAAGAAAAGATGATTAGTAGTGGTTGGTGATACCCTTACGAGAAACTAAAATAACTATTAGTTGACCAGATTATAATACAAGAGAGGTCTGTTACTTTCCAGAGCCTGTAACTAGGATGTTATAGAAAACTTCAAAGGATTTGTCAAACCAGATGATTATGACCACTTTTGATGATTCATATGAATATAAATAATACTGCTAGGAAGAATCAAGAAAATAATGTTAGCTATGATGAAGATCTGGCCAGGAAACTGAAGGCCTTGGGGACACACTTGATATTTTTGTCACTGCAGCTGATTAAAGGCAAGGGTATCAGAAAAGAAAGGCAGATTTGAGAAGTGAATAGCCGGTTAAGAAGATGTTATGTGTGCATGGAGTTTGGATTTCTGGACCTAAAGCTCAAAATATAGGAACGACTGGCTCCTGGCCAAGGATATTGCACAACTAATAAGGGCTACTAAGGATGTATTTGCTTGGAGTATTGCAAATCTAATCAAAAGGGTTTTAAGCTAGAAAGGAAAGAAAACTGCCCACCTCTATCCACCAAGCTAGATACCACAGAGAGTAGCCACAGTGTCGGAAAAAGAATAAAAAATAAAAGGTCAGAAATCTCAAAGGAAATAATGAAAAAAGTAGGAACAAGGGGAGTCTAGCATTATTAGATCTCAAAATGTACTACAAAGCAGTAACCATAAAAACTATTCGGTCAAAATAGTTGGTAAAAAATTAACTTGGCAAAAAATAGAGAAGTTGGTCAATGGAACTCAATACATAAGCAAGACCCAGAAGCAATCAACATGGCAGGGGGAGGGGGGAATCATTATTAAAGGCATGGAGCTAAGAGAGAAGAATGGGGAGGGAGGCAGAGAGAAAATCAGCTGGAGCACTTATTGGGGAATGATGCGGGAGAAGACTAGAAAAGATAGATTAGGGTTAAACCATGGTGGGCCTTGAATTTCAGGAGCAAGACTTTGTACTTTGCTTCTTAGGCAATGGAGTGGTATTAAATGTTTTTGAGTAGGTAAATGATGAGAGTAGAAGATTCCTTAGCAAAAATATGAAAGATATATTACAGAAAGAATATACTGGAGCCAAGAAGACCATTTCATAGAGTACTGCAGTAATATAGCCATGTAGTTCTTCTCACGGGAGCCTGAGCAAGATTGGTTGTACTGAGAATTGATAAGAGGGAACATATGGAAGAAATATAGTGAAAGTAGAAATAAAAACACTTATCAAATAATTGAATGTGTAGGGTAAGAGGGAGGAAGGAATCAAAAGAATCTGTTTGACTAAAAGGATAGTGGGGCTATTAACAGAAAAAGAAACATAAGGGGAGGCATGTTCTCTGGAGAAGGTGATGGAGGTTGGTTTTGGATAAGAAAGTCAATTAGAAGCAAATATGGGACCAAGAGATACTAGTTATAGTGATAGGGATCTACATAGCCATAATAATTGGATCCATGGAAGTAAACAAGCTCATCAAGGAGAGATTATGAAGAGAGAAGAGAAAGTCAAAGAGAAAACTTTGGGCAACATCCACATTTACTAGGCAGGATGAGGATGAAGAGAGAGTTTAGTTTGCATTCAAAGAGACAGAGAAGTGTCTTTCAGTGAGGTGGGAGAAATATGAAAATTCAGTGTCATGGTAGAAAAGATAAGATAATATCTAGAAGGAGATGGTAGTCCATGTTGTCAAAGTTGAAAGGTTAAAAAGGGGAAATAGAGGAAAAGTCCATTGGATTTAGTGACAGAGAGGTTACTAATTTGCAATTGAAGATGTTTAGTTTGGAGTTATCATGGGGAGACTGAGTCAAGCACTATCTCCTGACAAAAGAATTGGGCTCATTATTCTTAGCCCCAGAGACAGAACCAGACATGATGGGTAGAAGCTGCAGAGAAGCAAATTTAGACTTCTTATGTGAAAAAGAACCAGTGTGTTACGGTGAATAGAGATTCAAACTCCAAGAAAACATTTGAGTTCAAGTCCTGTACTTGACAGATGCTGGTTATATGACCCTGAAGAAATCACTTCATCTCTCTGTGTCACCAGGCAATTCTCTAAGATTCTTAAGTTGCAGAACTGTTGTAAGTTTGCATGGGTAGGAGTTTCCAATACCAATGAAATCACAGATCTATACAGCAAATAAATTTGGAAAAAAATCTTTTAAAATTGTAACATTATCCAAAAAGAGGAATGGGCTTTGAAGGGAGAGAGGAGATTCATTCTCATTCATTCCTTCTCACAGCTTAGAGAGCTTCAAGCAAATGTGGACATACACTTATGAGGGACGGGTCAGCATAGCTGGCTGCTGAGGTCACTTCTAGCCTGGTAGTTCCATAATGAAAAAATTAAGCATATCTCCAGTTAATAGGGAAATCCTCCCCCCCAACACACACACACACACACACACACACACACACACACACACACACACACACACACACACACACACACACACACCCCCCTACTTAAAACTTTGTGTTCTATCCATGGATGATTCCCACACAACTGCCGATGGCTTTCTTAACTATATCACCTATCATCACCACCTCTACATCAGGGAAGGAAGGAACCCTTATAGAATATGTACACATTATACCAACATCATTTTAGACAATTTCTTATGACTTCAAACCTTGAAGTCACATGGGTATCAAGTTCCTTTACATGAAGACAGGAAATTTGTAGAGGAGTATCGACAGATAAGGATGGAACGATATCTTGGAACCATATTGTAGAATTTCCTGAATTAGAGTTGAGGAATGTGTTGGTAATAGGGAGCTAAAGAAGGCATTTGAGCAGAGTAATGATATGATTAGAGCTGCCAATATGTCAGCAGTGAATAGGGTAGAGAGAGATTAGAGGCAGGGAAACCCATTAGGGAGCCATTGCAATTGTCTCAGATGGTAAATTAGGGTGACAGCTGTTGAAATGGAAATGAGAGGATAGATAAAAGAGGCATTGCAGAGATACAAATCTACTCGACTTGTGACTGATCAGGGGATAGTGGAAAACAGCTCTAAGGTTTTGAGCTTGGATGTCTGCAAGCATGATGTAAAGAGGACAATGTTCTTATTAACAGAGACAGAAGAGACAGGGATAGGGACAGAGTACAAGGGCTGGAGTCAGAAAATGTGGCCTTGAATGTTGCCTTGACACTAACTATATGCACTTAATGTCTCTGATTCCTAGTTTGCTTTTCTGTTAAATCAGGGGAAATGCCTATAGTACCTACTTTACAGGATTTTGAAGTTCAAATGATTTGATGTATGTAAAGGAAATAAGTAAATTAAGCCCTTACTATGTGCCAGGCACTATACCTTAAAATTATTATCTCATGTCATTCTCACAACAACCCTGAGAGGTATGTGCTATTATGATCTCTGTTTTACAGTTGAGGAAACTGAGGCAGACTAGGGTTAAGTGATTTGTACAGCATCACATAGTTGATAAGTGTCTAAAGACAGATTTTGAACTCAAGTCTTCCTGATTCCAGGTCTGGCATTCTAGCCACCCTAATACCTAGCTATGCACTCCTATACTCACCCAAAAAAGCACTTTGCAAGCATAGCATTATATAAATGCCTATTATTGTTATTATATTAGCCTGAATCATTATCTTATCTGAAAATGAAGTTAATTCTACTTTCCCATTTAGAGTATAAGCCATTTGAGAGCAAGGAGTGTGTCTTCTCCTGTAAATTCTGTTTTATTGGGTGGGGAAGCTGGGAATTTTCAGAGTAGTCTCTACCCTTCTACTCCTATTTTCCTCCTGGATACTAAGTCTTTGTACTTCTGCAATGTCTATCAGTCATCCTCTCATTTTCATTCCAACTGCTGTCACCCTACTTTATCATCTAAGACTTTACAATGGCTTCCTACAGGGTAACTTCATCTGTAGTCTCTCTCTACCCTATTCACTACTGAATCGACAGCTCTAATCATATCATTACCCTGCTCAAATACCTTCTTTAGCTCCCTATTACCTATGTATTCCTCAACTTGAATTCAAGACACTCCACAATATGGTTCCAACATATCTTTTTAGCCTTATCTGTCATTATACATATCCTATGTTCTTGTAAAGCAACCAGATATCCAAGTGACTTCAAAATTTGGGTAATAGGATGGGTCATCCCATCATGATCTTGATATGGTATGTATATGCTCCATAATGGTTCCTTCCCTCCCCTAAGAGGGAGGAAGTGGTCATGTGGTCCAGGAGGCTATCAGCTATCATATGGGAATACCAAGTATGATGGCAAAGTATCTTGACCTTGGTATCAGAAGGCTTGGGTTCAGTCTCAGATCTATCACTTATTATCTGTACAACAGCAGATTCTCAGAACTTGTTTCTTCAGCTGTAAAATGGGACTGATAATGTTTTTGCTGCCTAGCTCACACAGTGTTGTGAGCAATTAATAAGCCTTTGTAATTAATAAGCATTAAAGCACCTGCTATGTACAGGGCATTACATGGATTAGGCACTGGTTATAGAAAAAGTGGAAAAGGGCTCACATACCAACACTTTTCTCCAAGAATTTAGTAAATTTAGTAAAATTTAGTAAAAAAAAATTTAGTAAAAGATTGCATACAGACTAGCTCTTATTTTTCTTCTATCCACTGGACACCACAGGCCATTTACTAGTTGGCTTAGCCTTTTAACAAAAACAGGTGTTTTCCCCCTCCTTCATGCCCTCACCTCTTCTCATCTCCATATTATGCATAATCTGGGACAGCAAATGAACTGCCATACTGGTGGGCTGAGCACCCTGAAGACCCTTGCTTCTCTCTCTCTTTGGCTGCATTTATCGTAATTCTCATAAACACCACAGCCAAGAGATGCTTTGTCTTCACATCATCCAGCATCAAGCCCCACCTCCCCTCACCCAGCTTCTTCTTTCATCTCTCCTCTTTCAGTGCTATTTGTTAAAATGTAAAAATATAAGAAATGTGTTTAGGTGGGGAAGGCGAAAGAAGGGGAGGAGGAGAGAAGAGGTTTTTTTCAACTTTGTCTCTTTAATGTGTCCATTAATTAAACTCATCAGTTAAAATTTGTGTGTGTGTGTGAGAGAGAGACAGAGAGAGAGAGAGAGAGAGAGAGAGAGACAGAGACAGAGACAGAGAGAGAGAGAGAGAGAGAGAGAGAGAGAGAGACAGAGACAGAGACAGAGAGAGAGACAGAGACAGAGACAGAGACAGAGACAGAGAGAGAGAGAGAGAGAGAGAGAGAGAGAGACAGAGACAGAGACAGAGAGAGAGACAGAGACAGAGACAGAGAGAGACAGAGAGACAAGAGAGAGAGACAGAGAGAGAGACAGAGAGAGAAGGGGAAAGAGAAAAGAGAGAGGAGAGAGAGAAGGAGAGAGAGAGAGAGAGAGAGAGAGAGAGAGAGAGAGAGAGAGAGAGAGAGAGAGAGAGAGAGAGAGAACTGATCATATGCAGGAGAAATAACTCAGATGTGAAAATGCTTCAGACTAGGAGATTGCACTATTTATTCACCCAAGTGTCCTGCTGTGTCTCTGAAATGCAGTGATTTAATGAGGTGCTGCAAAGGTATTTGTTATTAAGAAATTCTGTCTCTGCTTATTCTCTTCCGTGTGATTAGGACTGAGCTCTGCAGAAGTTCTTAACCGGCATGCTATTAAAGATTTAGGAGGCTGGTACTCTCCCCATTGCTCCCCTCTCGCAAGTTCCTTTTGAAATTGTTCCAAAATTAAATATTGTACAAGCCGATCAGCCTTGTTTAACGCAGATGCTGAGTGAGATTTAAAAAGAAATTAGAAAAGCATTTGTGTTAACAGATGTTCCTTCTTTCTCTCTCTGAGCTGAGATGATTGGGGCTGGGTCCCTCCCGAGTCTCACCAGAGCCGAGATGGATAAGCCAACACATTTTGGAGGGAGGTGGATGGGGTGGGGGGGGGGAGAGGGAGAAGTCTGGTGGATGCAGGAGAAGGGGATGCCTGGGTCTTTGGCAGGGTGTTGTGAGTCCCTAAAGGAGACAAGCCAAGCCAGATTTCTTGCCCAGAGGGCTGCTTTCCAGACCTCAAAGATGATGCTTAAGCCGATTCCCTGGACAAAAGGACTTTTAACAGGTGTTCCATATGAAATGTGATTCCATGCAAACACCATTACCCAGAGCTTTGCTCAGAGCAAGGAGAATACAGTTAAATAAGACTTTTTAACCTCCCAGACTTATTCAGATATCAACAACAGTCAAATCCTTAGGCTGGGAAAACCTTCATGGCTCATATTACCCACCACCCTTCCTCCATACAGGTCTATTCCTGGCCAGTGGTTAGGACTTTTACTGAAGGAGGGTCTACGTCCCCTCATGACTCTGTGTTCCACTCTTTAGCCACATGCACTGCCAGGAAGTTTTGCCTGTTATTAGACTAGAGTCTCAGCTGTTTTGATGTTCTGCCTTTTTTTAGGGGGGCTCTAACTTTAATGAATATGGAGAACTTTGCCTTTCATAACAAAACGTAAGCGTAGAAAATAGAAAACTACTAATGAAGCCTGCCCTCCTCTCAGTCTTTTCAAATTTAATTCCAATTTAGTTTTAAAAATCTAGTGGCAAATTAGCCCCCATATCAGCTCTCCTTCCCATGACATCCTCCTCCATCTCCCTGGGCGACCCAGACTGTCCACCCCTCAGGAAGAGGCTTAGATGATGAAATATTCACACACCTTGGTTTGTTCCTGTGTCTGTCTGTGCCTCGCCTGGAGCCCCTCAATGCTTCTCCATTCTTCCTTGTCTAAGGCTTATTTTCCTGACACACCCACTCCAGTTCTTGACAGCCAGCTGCAAAAACAACAGGAAAGCAACTTCAAGGCATGAGGATCAGGCATCTTCCTAACTGATACTACTGGAAACAACGGGATTGGTACATACATGAAGAGAAATGCGTATGTAAACACATGATCTCTATCTCCTTTTTTTCTAAATGTGTAGGCATTGGTGTGGCTGTAGTCACTGGCTGGCAAGAATCTGATGATCCACCTCATTTATATCCCTCATTCCTTTAAGTCAGCAGTGCTATAGAGAAGGAGGGTCACTCCCCCAGGCCCTGGTCTCCTCTGCCCTTTGGGGGCACCAGCATTTCTCTCACTTCATTCTTTAGTGGAGAGGGAAAACTGCTTGCCTAAGAACTCTTGCCTTGGGCTCCAAGGAGACTTCTCCCCATACACATGCCCTGGCAATCTCACTGCTGAGTCCGTCCAAATTGTGGACACTGGGAACAAGAGTAAAGGTAAAACTAACAGCAAAGGGTTCAAGTTCCTCTCCATGCACCAGGATCTGTGTGTGGACAACTGAGGGAACCTTTTCTGGGTCTCAGACCCAAGCCCAATCAAGGACTTTGTTCATTTCACGCAGTGTTTGAAATCTGCTCTCCCTATGTGTTCATGGATTCTCACATCCGTAAACGACCTGAGAGGGTTATCTTTACTCGCAAGTCAAGACATCACCCCTCAATGTTATTGGTCCTCTTTGAAAATGAAGGATCATCCCCACCACCACCACCACCACCACCACCAACACAACAACAAATCACAATCCAACCCACATTTGAGCAGGCATCTCCTTTAGAACATTCCTTCTAATGGTCATCCAGATATCCATTGATAGAGGGCACCCTATTTCATGAGCCAGCCCTTTTCACCATTGGACACTCCTAATTTTTATAAAATTTTCCCCCTTTATTTCAAGGTGAAATCTGCTACTCTTCAACCCCTTACCCATCGTGCCCAGAGTTATCCTCTGAAGTCAAGGAAAATAAGTCTGATCCCTTTTCTACATGAGATCATTTCAAATAGTCTTAAAATCTGGATCGAGTTCCATGGACACAGGCACAAAATGTTAGTACTGGAATGACCAGTAGAGATCATCAGATCAAATGAGATAATATTTGTAAAATGTTTAGCACAGTTCCTGCCACATAATAAGTGCTCTCCCAATGCTTATTCCCTCAGATAGCCCAACTCTGTCATTTTCTGGATGATGAAATTAAGGCTCCAAATGCCAAGGAGACTTGCCTAAGTTCATGCAACAAATTGCTGGCAAACCTAAGATCCAACCAAACTTGATTCTATTTCCTAATGAGCAATTTTTCTGCTGTGTTCACCTTGCCATTCAAGACAACTTTCATGGCCTTCTTCAATCTTTTCTTCTCTAAACTAAAACGTTCCCAGTTCCTTCAATGGATCCTTGCCTGGCCTGGTTTCAAGTCCTCTTACCATCTGGATCGTACTCCTTTAGATAGATTCCAGCTTGTCCATACCCTTCCAAAAGTTTGACGCTGTCTTTACAAATTAATGGGCAGCCCTGTGACCCTGGGCAAGTCACCTAAGCCTGTTTGCCTCAGTTTCCTCATCTATACAATGAGCTGGAGAAGCAAAAGGCAAACCTTTCTCAGTATCTTTGCCAAGAAAACACCAAATAGGGCCACAGAGTCAGACAGGACTGAAAACGACTAAACAACAACAAACGCTACAAAATGCTCCAGATGTTATCTGACTAAGACAACAAAGGAGCTATAATCTCTCCCTTTATGGGGGCTGTGTTTCTGTCATGGAGCTTAAGATAACATTTTCGAAGATTCTGTCAGTCTCCTAAAAGCCCCTGGGTAGTTTCCACTAGAACTGCTATTTAACCACTCCCATCTTGTATTTGTGCTGTGGAGTTTTGAGCCCAAGCATTATCCATATTGAGCAGCATCTTATTAGCCATTATTGTATTCAGGCATTGTTCTAGCCTGTCATGACTTTTTTGGATCCCATTTCATTCATCCAATGAATTATGTATCCCTCTCAGCTTCATGTCATCTACAAATCTGATATTTGATTTATAGATCATCTACACTTGCTTTGATGTCACTGATAAAAATGTGGAGGAGAGCAGAGGTCAGATCACTAGGGCATTCCATTAGAAACTTGATTCCCGGTTGGCATGGATCCATCAATAATCCATCTTTGGATTTGGCCATTCATCAAGTTCTAAACACATCTGTTTTAGGATCACAGATTTAAAGGTCATCAAATGAGAGAGTATTTGCAATATAATAGCTGTAAAGAGTATTTACTTAGCACAGTGCCTGGTACATGGTAACCTAGGGAGTCATCCTGAATTCTTCACTATTGCTTGTCTCCCCCACCCCAGATCCACACTGTTGATAAGTCCTGTTGATGTCACCTTTATAACATCTCTTGAATATACCCCCATTTCTCCTGTAACACTGACCCCATCCTGGTACAGTCTCACATCACCTAATACCTATTGTAATAACCTGCTGGTGGGTCTGCCTGTCTCAAGTCTCTCCCCACCCCAATCCATCCTCCATTTAGCTACTAAAGTGATTTTCCTGAAACATGCTTCTGATCCTGTTACTTCCCTACTCAACAAACTCCAATGTCTTCCTATTGCCTCAAGGAGCAAATAGAAAATGCCCTTTTTGCACCCTTTATAACCTAGCCCCCTCTTCCCCTTCCAGTTGTATTATACCTTACTTGCAATACACACTCTTCAGTACACTGACACTGGCCTCCATTGTTCTTCCATGAACAAGAAACTTCATCTTCCAAGATACATCCATACATCCAACAAGATACAGCCCAGTTATAGGCATTTTTTTCTTCCTGTCAACCATGTTTAGAATACTCTCTCACCCTCTGCTCCAACTACTGACCTCCCTGGCTTTCTTTGAGTCCCATCTAAACCCTCTTCTTTTACTGGGAGGAAGCCTTTCTCAACCCATCTCAATTCTAGTGCCTTCCCTGTTACTCACTTCCTATTTATCCTGCATATAGCTTGCTTTGCATATATTTGTTTCTATGCTGTTCTCCCCACCCCCTGCCATTAGATTATAAGCTCCTTGATGGCCAGGATTGCCTTTTGCTTCTTTTTGTATCCCCCAACACTTAGCACAGTGCCTGGCACATAGTAGACATTTAAAATATGTTTTTGATTAATGCGTAATAATTTATTGTTCTTCAGTGGCTCCACTTGGGTCTCACTCTTCATGACTCCAGTTGGGGTTTTCTTGGCAAAGATTTACCATTTCCTACTCATTTTATAGACGAAGAAACTTAGGCAAACAGGGTGCAGAGACTTGCCCAGGGTCACACAGATAAGAAGTGTCCAGATTTGAACTCAAAATGAGTCTTCATGACTTCAAGCCCAGCACTGTATCCACTGTGCCACCCAGCTGCCCCACTGATTGATGGGTTGACATAGTAGGTGTTACGTCAATACTTGTTCCCTTTTCCATCAGATCTAACCTCTCACTTTACAGATGAGGAAAACAAGGCCCATAGCAGATCTTGCCCAAGGTTACATGGACAATAAAAGTCAAAACAAGATTTGAACCCATATGTTCTACCTCCAAGTCCAGTTTTCTTTGACCTAACACCAAGCTAATTTTTATATTATTTGCATGCCTATTGTATCCTTCCTGTTAGAAGGTAAATCCCTTGAGGCTATCTTGTTTTTAATTTCTGTATTCCCAGCACCTAGAACAGTGTCTGTCACATGGCAAAAATTTAATAAACGATGGCTGAATTGAGTTTCTGAAATTACGAACCAACTTCAGAGTAAACATCAGTCAACACTCACCCCTGCCTTTCAGGAGTTAAATACTGTGAGGGGCTTTGTCAAGTTCCCAGATGTTGGGGGCATTCCTCTGATCTAAGAGTTATCCCACCAAAAAAAAAAAAAAAAGAAGGAAAGAAAAGAAAAAAAAAGAAATGAGGCCAGTTTGACATAACCCGTTCTCACTTCTGTCTCTTTGTAATCAACACTTCCCTTTCTAAGTGCTCACAATTTACTCATCACTAGGGGTTTTGAGCATTTACTGTAACACAGGTGACTCAATGCAAAATAAATACCAATGTGTCTTGCAATGTGAAATTTTCTGTCTATACATGCATGCATGCATACACATGTATACACATGGAAACATACACACAAGTGTACATGTATATATATGCACATGTATATGTATATGCATGTACATATGTATATGTGTGTATATATGTAATACACACAGACACAGATACAGATATCTATGTGCATTATGCCCTAACCCCTGCTGCCTAGAGGTTAGGCTCTGCCTAGATTCCAAATCTTCACTGATCTAACACTTTCTGAAATTTGGACCAGTGAGTTCATCTTATTAGAGAATATTAGTTCTAATGCATAAGGTTGCAAGGTTTATCCCATTTATGGGCCAGTGAGCTTCACAGTGAAAAAAATCCTCTGTTCTTTGGCCATGTGCTGCACCCCTAAGCCCAGCCAGCTGCAAGACTCAGAACAGCAGCAGCTGACATTTTTATTGCACTTTAAGGTTTACATAGGTAGCTTCATGTAGCAGCCAGAAGGCCAACCTTGAGAGTAAGCAAGAAGGGTTCAAGTCCTTCCTCTGATACTTACTGTCTGGGTAGCCATAGGCAAGTCATTTAACATCCCAGTACCCCAGGAAACTATAAATTCCAGAGGAAATTGCTGACCTGCATGAGTAAAAGGAGTTTCCTGAAGTGATAAAATAATAATATCTAGTATTTATATAGTGTTTTAAGGTTTGCGAAATTCTTGACATGAGTCATCTGATGATCTTCAAAACAGCCTAGGAGCTATTATTATCCCCATTTTATAGACAGGAAACTGGGCCTGAGAGGTTAAGTAACACACCAAGGGTCATATTAAATAATAATCGAATCAGTACAAGAACACTTTTTGATTCCTAATCTAATGTGTTTCCCACTAGTCCCAGACAGTGTGCATAAATGGTTGCAGAAGAAAACTTAGCCACAGCCCATCATTATGAATGGAAAAATAGCTTGTAATGTTGTTTTTCAGCCATGCCCAACCCTTCATGACCCCATTTGGGGTTTTCTTCACAAAGATAGTGGAGTGGTTTGCCATTTCCTTCTCAAGCTCATTTTTATAGATGAGGAAACTGAGGGAAACAGGGTTCAGTGACTTGCCCAAGGTCATAGAGCTAGTAAGTATCTCAGGCCAGATCTGAACTCAGGAAAATGAGTCTTCCTGACTCCAGGCCCAGCTCTCTATCTACTGTATTGCATAGCTATTCCCATTTGGAATGAGTATCCTTTAAAACATCAATGACACCATCTTCACGTTCAAAAGACCCTACCTTTGATAGTCTACCCTCAGAGAACCAGCAATTGTTCCACCAAGTCTAATCTAATAGAATTTGTGGGACGGGAAAGTTATATCCCCTCAGTTCCTGTGTGGTTAGATGAAAAATGAAATGAAAATCCTAAGAAGTTTTAGTCTGGGACCATCTTCAAATCAGTGACTATTAATTTGACTTTGTGATGGAATGTCAGCTTTGTCTATGTCATTTACAGTTGAAGATTATAAACATTTCATGGAATCAAAGAGCTAAAAGGGATCTGAGATGCCAATCTAGTCCAATCCCTTCATTTTAGAAAGGGAAAAACTTAATCTTGACTTTTTAACTTAATTTTTGTTCTTGTTGTTTCAGTCATGTTCAACTCTCCATGGCCCTATTTGGAGTTTTCTTGGCAAAGACACTAGAGTGGTTTGCCATTTCCTTCTCCAGCTCATTTTACAGATGAGGAAACTGAGGCAAACAGGGTTAAATGGTTTGTTGAGGGTCACACAACTACTAATTATCTGAGGCCAGATTTGAACTTAAGTCTTCCTAACTCCAGGACTGGTCCTCTGTCAGCTGCACCACCATTGATTAGAGTTCATGAGTACATAGTGCTTTATAATTCACAAAGTGTCCTTATCTCATTTGATCATCACAACAACCCTATGAGATAGGGAGAGAGCAAGTATTATTAACCACATTTTACAGATAAACTAATTGAGACTCAGAAAGGGCAAATGAAATGCCTCTAGTAACACATTTAGTAGGTGGTACAACCAATACTTAAAAGCATGTCTCCTTTATTCAAGTCCAATACAATTAATCTGTCATTATATTTGTGGGGCAACTGTTAGTTACCCAGATCTGAGCTAAGCTTTGAAAATAATACCAAATGTGTGCTGAAGCCAGCTCTAGCCAGCTTTGGAGATCCAATTATTAAATTTTCATTGTAAGCAATGGCTACAAAGCAGGCCTTGATTTATTGTTTAGTTGATTTTCTAGATTTAGGAAAGTGATAAACTTAAAAGTGTATGTCCATACGCCACCCCACCCACCCCCGCCTTTCCAGAAAGGCCAGTTGCTCAACATTTACCAAGATACCCCTGGATTCCTCCATAAACATTGCTTGAGCTAAGTAGGAGTGCAGTAGAAGGTTCATGGAATGAAGCTACAACCAGACTGGATGATGATAATGATGATGAGGATGATAAAATAATATACACTTTAAGGTTTGCTAAGTGCTCTACTCCCATTAAAAATAATAATCTTTCTGCTCTGATTACAGTGTAAGCTACTTGAGGTTCATTATTCTGTTCATCAAATCCCATCACACTAATGGCCATGCCTCCCCACCCCCAACAGTTGCCTTAGCCTGAGAGCCCTTGGACCAAAGGAACTCCCCTTCTATAAAATGTGTGTGGGGGTCTTCTTCTCCTCTCCCTTCTTTTCCCTCCTTGGTTGCTGCCTATGTCTTCTCCCTCACTTTTTATCTTCTCAGATGGGTCCAGCATGAGGTAATCAGACCAACCATATCTAGAGAGGAATAGGTGAGTCCTATCCTTCCCTCACAGAGCATCCCTGGAACTGTCCTTCTCAGCATGATTCTCCCTGTTCTCTACCTGCTCTGCTCTCTCTTCTGAAATGCCTAAGACAGTGAAAGTCTGCTTTCTTTTTAGGACTAGAACAGACTAGAAGTCATCTAATCCATAATGCTACTGAGGAGGCACCAAGGCCCAGATAGAAGTGACTTACCAAAAGTTACACTGCAAATTAGTGTAGACTAGAATCCAGGACTCCTGACCCCTAGTTCCACATAAACGAAAACATTAAATTAGACAGCAAAATAGATTACAATCACCATCCCCAGACCTTAGCAATATTTTTTTATTATGACAAACCTACCTCTCCCAGTTCTGCGCTTTGCCCAATATTAATGATCAGAGGGTTGTAGAACAAGTCTGGGTCTATTGCTAAACCTATCACAAGAATTTCAAAACCTTGTATTGACAGATCTTTCAAGGAATCTTGAATAATTTTAACTTATGACTGGGAGACACCTTGTTGAAAGAGAGCTTCCAAGGCAGCATTTTGCACAACTAAATCAAACGCTTCTTCATTATCAACAAACAATAAGTCCATTGGGATCTTGCATTCTCTACATCTTTCAGTCAACTGTATGTTGGTAATAAAATAATCCACAGTGGAATATCTATCATCTGTGAAAGCCGGTCTGTTTCCTACTAACATCCTTATTGAAGATACCCTTCATGTATTTATGGGTTGGTGTTACAAAATTCTTATATAGTTCGGAAAGTAAGTATGTAGCTCAGTGGTTGGTGGTGGTCTTTTGGTCAGTATTGATAAATTCTGAGATTTTTTTCCCCTCAACTTTGGCATCTTCCTTTCCTCAATACCTTGTGAAATCATTTCCTCAAAAGGGTTCACCATTATCACTATAGAGGAGACGTAGTGCTGAGTTCAAGTAGAAGGGCACTCATGTCCCTGTCTGTGTTCATTCCATCAGGTCCTGGAACACTGCAGAGCCACCTGGGAGAAATTAATGACCACTCCCCAAAACTGACCTAACTATTCACACAGGAAAAACCAAATGGATGCAGAATGCCTATTGTTCAGATTATAATCTACAACCAATACAATTTGTTCCATCAGTATTTACATCTTAAATGGACAGTGCAAATGGACAAGTTGGACCCAGAATTAAACAGGAGGAAGAGAGTAGATTGGATTAGCTTTGGGAAATTGACCCTAAATTTCTCCCAGAAACAGATGTTCATCTTTTTAATTCCATATTCTACAGGCGTGTAGACTGGTGTGTGACTGTAATTCAGGAAATACTTCAGTCACTGAAGAATCAATGATTTCCTCAGTGCTAGATACTTCTAAAGTAGAAATACCCTCCACTTAAGCAAGTCATAACCCATTTAAGAGACTTGTCCAAGGCACAGAAAGGTTATGTAGCTTACCTAGGGTCACCCAGCAAGTAAGTGTTAAAAGAGGCAGGATTTAATTTTGAGTTTTTTTCTGACTCTAAGTTCCACTTTGCTTACTATACTGGTGCTCTACATAAACATGTACACATATACAAGAATACATGTACATACATAGACGTAGTCACAGATACAGACACAGATAAGGAAACACACATAAGTACACATACTAAAATATTCATAAGCACGGAACATGTATAACCTGTATCAAATTTCTTGACTTTTCAATGAAGGAGGAGAGGAGAAAGAGAATCTGGGGCTCAAAATTTGAAAAAACAAATGTTAAAAATTGTTTTTACAGCCTGTGAGATGCTGGTATGAACTGCAAAAGGTGATCTCATAGGAAGGCTGGGAGAGCAGCTGTTCAGCCTGGGCTGCGGTAGGATTCTCCTGACTCAGTTTCCCCACTGACACCTGGCAGACTTTAGGCCTGACTGAATGCAAGTTGACAATCTACTCCTGCCTGGAATTGACGTGAAGTTGGGGAGATATTGTTTCCCTGCAATGTCCCTATTCTTAGTGAGGTTTGTAAGCTTAATACCAGATCTATTAAATTATAGATTATTGGTAGGGGAACATCTGAGGTTAAGTCTAAAATTAAGCTATTAGGCTTAGAACTTTAGACCAACAACAGTAAGTCAGGGCCCTTTAATTCTTAGTAATACTGTGGAGACAATTAGGTCAAAGGCTTGTGAAGTTAGCAAACGTAAATATTATTTGTGTCTCAGTTGGTTAATGTTTAAAAAAAAATTCTTTTGTGGTCCATATTGTAAATGCTTTAAAAAAGAAGTATCACCTGACCAAAAGTTAGAATTGTTTTACCTGTTATAAACTGGGTTAAAAATGAAAAATAAAATTTTAAAAATTGTTTTTACATGTAACTGGAGAAAAATAAAATTTTTAAAAGAAATATGCCTAAGCTTATTATTTCCTTTCAGGACTGGGGCATACCTTAGAAATCTTCTATCCCAACACCATTGTGACATAATAAGATGACTGATACATAGTCATGAATATAATGATACATGGACATGCACACATACATACATACATGCATACACTATGTACAATGGCACATCTATCTTTCAGTACATGGGCAAAATCTATTCTATGAAAATTTTCCATGAAGCCAAAATTCATTTAACAAAAATTCCATTTAAATTCATTTTAAATGGAGAAAATTATGGAATTTTCCTGCATCCTCAAATATTCACTATGTGCTCACTCCAAAATGTCCAAATAACAAACACCTAAATAACAATTTACTTAACAATACTTACTGAAAGGAGACATGGTGTGGGTGTTGAGGTAGGTAGAGAATGGGGGTGGATGGAATGAGTCAGCCTGTGGCTGTGGAGAGGGAGGGAGGATGTGAAAGCAAGGGGAATATGGAAAGGAAAGGAGAGCTGCTCCCCTCCTAAACAGGAACAGAATTGGCACCTTTCCCCCTCAATTCAGAAACAATTTGAATTCGTTTAGAAGGACTTGCAGCTCCTGAGGTGGCAGTGGGGGTCTTCAATGCCAATTGAAGCAGCTTTACCTTTGTTCCTCAAAGAAATATGGGGCTCTGAAACCATTTTAAGTAGTCAAGGATGCCCTTCAACTTCAGCTCTATTCCACTGATGCCTCCATCATCATCGTCATCATCACCACCATCACCATCCTCATTTTCAGCAGCAGCAGCAGCACCATCATTAGCAGTTATATAGCACCTACTTTGTTCCAGGAACTATGCTAAGCACATTACAAATATTTTTTCATTTGGTCCTTGAAACAACCCTGGGTTGTTGTTAGGTCATTTCAGTCACGTTTAACTCTTCCTGACCCATTTGGAGTTTTTGTCACAAAATACTGGAGTAGTTTTCATTCCCTTCTTTAGCTCATTTTATAGATGAGGAAACTGAGGCAAACAGGGTTAAGTAACTCATTCAGGATTACAGTAAGAGTCTAAGGTCAGAACTGAACTCAGGAAGATGAGTCTTCCTTTCTCCAGGGCTGTCACTCTATCTTCTGTGCCATCTAGTTCCAAACCTGAGAGGAAGATGGTGTTGTGATTTCCCTTTTACAGTTGAGGAGACTGAAGCAAAAAGAAACTAAATGACTTGCCCAGGATCATACAGCTAGTAGGAGGCAGGATTTGAATTCAGGTCTTCCTGACCTCAGGCCCCAGCATTCTATCCTCTATACCACATAATTCCATTTATATCTCTCCTCCCACCTCCTTTGTGTATTACCTTCTATAGGAAGGTATTTGTCTGTACTAGTGAAAAGTTTGCCAGTTGTTAAAATTACTATTGTTTATCAAAACAAAAATCCATAACATATGCTTCTGCATGTCAAGGAATGGGGATACACAGACAAATACATACATATCCATCTATTCATCCAACAAGCGTTTATTAAGCTCCCTCTTAGCCAGGCATTGTACTAGGCCAAGATGATACAAAGACAATAATGAAATAGGCTCAGCTCTGAAAAAAGCTTATATTTAGTTAGAAGAAAGCAACACCAACACAGAAAAGTAAACATAAAACATGCAAATACAGAATAATTGCAGGAGGGGGGCATTAGCAACATCAGGAGAGGGGGCAGCCAGGAGAGTTTTCCTACAGGAGTCTTTGCTTGAATTGATCATTGAAGGAAACCAGAGATTGCATGAGGGAAGGTAAGAAGAGAATGCATTGCAGGAAGGGGGCACCACAGTGAGAGATGGAATGTCATACCCAGGAAATGGCTAGTGGCCAATTTGGCTGGCATAGAAATGTGCAATAAGTCAGGTAAGGCTGACTCGAACTAGATTGTGAAGGGGCTTTACAATCCAGAGAGTTTTAAAGTATTTTTATACAGAAGACAAGAGGGAACCATTGGAACTTCATGATCAGAGGAGTAATATTTTTGAGAATATCAATTTAGCAGCTGTAGCGAGTATGAATTGGAGAGGAGTTAGACTGAAGGCAAGGACACTACTTATAAGGCTATTAGCATGGTTTAGGTGAGAGGTAATGATGACCTCAAGTAGCATATGGATGCAGTACATACTTACAAGGCTTAGTCATTGATTGCATGGGAAGGGTAAGGGGGAGTGAAGAGACTGAGATTACTTTGAGGTTGAGGAGCTGTGTGACTAGTTGAAAGGTAGTGTTTTGGAGAGAAATAAGGAAGGGGAAAATTTTGGGAAAAGACAATGAATTCTGTTTTGGATCTGTTGAATGTGGGGTGACCATAGAACATTCAGATGGAAAGACATCAGATGGGAAGGCTGTGGGTAATGTAGCACCAGAATTCAAGAGAGATACTAAGATTAAACATTCAGATCTGAATACATCACTTCTACAGAGATTATAGTACACTCATATTTGATGAGGCAACAAGGAGAGAGATAATGGAGGTAGGAAGAAGAGAAAAGGACCTAGGACAGAGCCACTTGAAGGGATGGGATATGGATGAAGATCCAGCAAAGGAGACTGAGAAATGGCCAAACAGGAGAAGAACGTGTGATAATCTCAACAAAAGCCAAGGAACAAAGTGCCTAGAGAGAAGTATGATCAAGAGAAGCAAGGTTACAGAGAAACCAAGAAGTGTGTGAATGTAGAAAAGGTCTCTGGATTTGGCATTTAAGAGATACGGATAATTATAGAGACAGTAGTTTCAGCTGAGCAACGAACTTAGAAGCCTGATTACAAGGGGCTAAGAATCAAGTAGAGTCCAGAAACTAGAAACAAGGGGTATGGGTAGCTTATTTCAGGAGTTTGATTGTGAATAGGATCAAGTGAAGGGTTTGGTTTTGGTTTTTGTTTTAGGGGTTTTTTTGTTTTAGGTTTTGGTTTTTTGGTTTTGTTTTGTATTTTTAAGGAAGGGGAACTAGGAACGCTGTTGCAAGCAGATGAGAAGGAGCTAGTAAATAACAATAAAAAAACCTCAGAAATTAGTGGGAAAGAGGATTATCAGATAAGCTTACTACTGGAGTAGACAGATGACAGAAACAACCAGTAGAAGGACTGGCCTTCCTAAGGAGAAGGTCTACCTCTTCTTAGGAGAAAGGAACCAAAGAGAAGAGGAGAAGACATTATGCTGAGGTGGTTAGGAATAAGATTTGGGGAGAAAAGGGAGTTTGTCCTGGATGGCCTCAAGTTCTTCAGGAAAGTATGCAGGGAAGTCTTCAGCTGACAAGAAGGAAGGTGGTGGTAGAAATGAAGAGGAGAAAAGAAAAACATTTCCAAGATGGGAATTTGGAAAAAAGTTTGGATTGGTTTCCAGTCAAAGATTCGGTTTTAGAGAAGGATGGATAGAATTTTGGAGGGTCAGCTTAAGGGTAAAGGACTATATAAAGTTGTGGGGGGTTTTAACGGTAATTTTATTGACTTGTTTTTACTTTACTTTTAATTCCCAATCTACCCTTCTCCACTTCATTACCTAATGAGCTTTCCATCATACAACAATTAAGAAAGAAAGAGGAAAAGTCAGGTCAGAAAAACCAACAAACAACTTGGCTCTCTGCCAGTATAGCAATATTCCACAGCTTTAGTCTCCCATCTCCGAAAAAAAAAAAGGAAAGGGCATTCTCAAATCTTTTGCAGATCCAAGCTTAATTATAGTTTATTTTCATTTTTATGTTCTTCTCAGTTATATTACTGCATACAGTCATTTGGCATGTTGCTTGCCTGGTTCTACTAACTTTGCATAGGTTCATAGAAGTCTTTGTGTGTTTCTTTGAACTCTTCATATTTATAATTTCTTATAGCACAATAATTCCTCAGTGCTTTCAGGTATCACAATTTGTTTATCCATTTCCTAGTCAATAGACATCTACTTTACCTCTAGTTAGTTCTTTGCTACCATGAAAAGTACTATTTTGTACTTTGGTGTCAATGGGACTTTTTTTTTTTTCAGAATGATAGCGTGCAGTTACAATAAATATGGCTAATCTTACTGTCAAGATCTTGAAAGGAGAAAAGTGAGGACAGAGTACAAGTGATGGTTTGGGAAGAAAGAAAAAGTTTGAACAGTGGCATACTGGAACCAGCTGTAAGAACTGACTTAAATTTTCATTGTGAAAATTTATGCCTCAGAAATTGGCAAATGATGCAAATCAGGATTAATTTATCATCTGTATTGATCATCTAGATTTGAGAAAGTGATGGAGAAAATATTAATAATGCAAATTAAACTTAAAAGTGTGACCTGCATATATATTTAACAAGCAGGAACTAATTTAAATATTTGCTAACACATCCCTGGTTCAGAGTAACTGGCAGTCACAATGAAAAGAGAGGTGAGGCTTAGGAAGAGTAAAGTGCAAAGAGAGTTGAAGGGATAGATCATGGTCAGAGAAACTTTAGAGTTATGAACTGTGGAAGTAGAATACTTGTGAGTGGTGATGAGATTAAAGATATCCCTGTATATAGCTGAAGTAGAGTGAAAGCAAAGATCATGGGAGAAAAGGAGTTTGATGACATGAGAATCTAGGTAATTTAAGGGGTTATCAACATATAAATTGAAATCCCTTAAGAAATGGAACAATAAATAGGGCATGGAATTTAGAGTCTTGTCTTAGTTCTATATTGGCTGTGTGACCCTGGGCAAGTCACTTAGTTTTAGTCTGCCTCGGTTTCCTCATCTGTAAAATGGGGATAATAATAGCATTTATTTCCCAGGCTTATTGTGAGGATCAGATGAGATAGTATTTGTAAAGTATAAAGAGATCATATTTGTAAAGATAATATTTGCAAATCACTGTATAAATCACCATATAAATGCTATTATTATTATTCACATGCGCATACACCACACTAAAATGCTATGATACTCGGTATTCATTGCCTTCACTCCTACCCGTATGAAGCTGAATAAAGATGGTGAAAATCACCCAACCCTCGTAACTAAAAATTCTTACTGAATCCAACCTCATTTGGGCCCTCACTGCTGCTAGGCAATCCTTCTATACCTCCCTTATTAACTCACTATCTTTATGAACAATGGCTCTTCTAAACATTTTCATCCTCCCTCAAACCTCCCAAGGAACCACTCCCTACCCACAACTCTCTGAACTGGTTTCCTATTTTACATAAAAAAAGGCTATTTGTCATTAGGTGCCTCTTCTCCCTTCTTCCTCATCTCCTATGCCTTCTGCTTCTTGGTGTCTGGATACCTTCTGCTACTGTCTCCTCCTTGACCCCTGAAATGGCCTTACTCCTTACCTTACTCACCTCTCTCCATGTTCAAGTGATCCCATTCCATCCTGTCTCCTCTAATAGGTTACCCCTTTCATTCCCACTCTGACAGTTTTTATTCTCTCCTTCTCTACTGACTCATTTCCTACTATTTACAAAAATGCCCATGTCTCCCCCATCCTGAAAAAAAAATCCTCATTTTATCTCTCCATTCCTGCTAGCTCCTATATCTCTTCTGCCTTTTGTTTCTAAACTTCTTGAACCCTTATGATCCAGCTCCTGACCTTACCATTGCACCAAAACTACTCTCTTCTAAAGTTGCTAATGCTTTCTTAGTTGCCAACCCCAATGTCCTTTTCTCAATACTCATTTTCTGTCACCTCTAGGCAGCCTTTGACACTTGATTACTCTCTCCTGCTTCCTTCTCTCTTGTCTCTAGGTCTTTGGGACACTCTTCTTTCCTAGTTCTCCTCCTGCCCATCTTATTGTTTTCCTCTGTCCCCTTTGCTAGATCTTCTTCCGGATCATTTCCTGTAATTGTAGGGGTCCCTCAGGGTTCTGTCCCAGGCCCTCTTCTCTTCTTTCTATATACTACATCACTTGATGAACTCATCAGCTCCCATGGATTTGATTATCATCTTTATGCTGACGATTCTCAAATCTAACTATTCTGCCCCAAACTCTCTGTTCACCACCAATCTCACATCTCCAACTACCTTTCAGACAACTCAAATTACATGTGTCTAGTAGATATTTCAAACCTGGTAAGTCCTAAATAGAACTCATTGTCTTTTCCCCTAAACTCTCCCAGTCTCCTACCTTCTTTATTCCTATACAGGGCATGCTCCCAGTCCCTCAGACTTGCAACCTAAGAGTCATCCTGGACTCCTTACTAAATTTAATCCCCCATCCCCAGTTTTGGGGATATTGTCAAGGTCTATTCATTTTACCTTTGTAACATTTCCTGAATTCACCCCATTCCCTTTTCTGATATTGTCTCCACTCTGGTACAGGCCCTCATCACTTCATGTCTTGATTACTGCAATAGCCTTCTGGTGGATCTGGCTGCCTCAAGTCTTTCCCCTGTCCAGTCTATCCTCCATTCAGCCACTAAAGTGATTTTCTTAAAGTGTGGGTCTTAGCAAGTCATTCCCCTACTCAGTAAAACTCCAGTGGCTCCCAATTACCTCCAAGGTCAAATGCAAAATGCTCTGTTTGTCATTCAAAGCCCTTTATAACCTAGCCCCCTCTTACCTTTCCAGTCTTCTTACACCTTACTCCTCAACACATACTTTTCAATCAGTGACACTGGACTCCTGGCTCTTTCACAAACAAGACTGTCTTTTGTTTCTTTTTGTATCCACAGTGCTTGGCACACAGTAATCAATATCTATTGATTAACTCTAAGATCTACCATGTATTTTTAGGAGAAGAGTGAGACAAGTTGACATAGATAGCTTTCAGCATAGTCTCTAGATCTAAAGAGTCTCATGTGATCACATGACACTTTACTCCAATTATGCACTTGTGACTTTCTGATTTGCATATGTCTCTGTGTAATTATCATCTGTGCCCTACAACACTTAATCTGTAGAACACAAGGGGTTTACTATTTATCTTTGACTCTTGCCCAATGCTTAGCATGATATACCGTAGGTGCTTAATAGATGTCTGTTGAATGAATGTGAAAAGAACACTGGACTAGGCATAAGAGACTTAGTGTTTAACTAATTGAGTGCCTTTCCCCTGAAGAGTCAGTAACCCTTATTTAAGTCTTTTGTGTAACCTACTTAGCACCCACATACAATCTTTTTCTTCTGGGTCTAAGTGAAAGAAAAGGGAAGGGGTGTGTGTGTGTGTGTGTGTGTGTGTGTGTGTGTGTGTGTGTGTGTGTGTGTGTGTATGTGTGTGTTAGAAGGTGAAAAGGAAGGAGTCAGGATTTTTTTAAATCATTTATTGCCGTTGTTTGTCCTTTGTAATGGAAGAAGACCAATGACATCATGGTATGACGTCTTGTACATGAATTGGGATTTAAGTGAGATGGAGTTGCACAGTCAGCTGACTCTCTCTTCTAGAGTCATCGAAGTACAATGACAAGACAAAAGTCAGGACGACTGGTGATGGTCTGGTTGCAGTGGATGACCTTGGTATCTTTGATGTCTGACCAGGTTCTAAATGCTCTACAATGCCTGCTTCATGGCCGTTGGAACAAATTGTTCTCTTCTCTCCTTTCTTTCAGGAGAAGTCTTTACATGCTTGGGGTAGACATCCCTCTAATTCATTGGGTATGAGGCCTGTCAGTTATCCTCAACCTGGTTTAGCCTGTCTGCTGAGACTGTTTCACTGAGGTGTGGTCACTGCACATGCTACAGCTTCTTGGAGCCACAGGTGAGAGTTAGGTGGTGGGCCAAAGGTGGATGAGCAGCCCTGAAAAGGGCTTGGTAAGCCCTCACACTTAAGGTGTTATAGCATCCCTCTGATCACCCCACAGACCCCAGTCATTTACCTAAAGAATATCCAGAGTCCCCATCCCTTCCCTAACAACTAGGGCTCTTTTCTGTTCTTCATCTGAATTACCTTTCCCTACTCTTTGCATCCTCTTTAGTCCCATCTTGCTGGATCCTCTGCAGAAAATACCCAGTGGCATTTTCCAGAGGAAGGGAGAAAGAACTCCACTTTCATTGAGGAGACAAAGAGGCATGTTCTTCTTATGTCTCAAGTTCAAATTATGATAGCATATTCCTAAAGAATCATTGTGATATAATGATAGTAAGAACTTTCTAATCCTGAGAGTTATCAATGAGTGGAATGGGCTATTGTAGAAGGTAGGGAGTTTCTGAGCACTAGAGGTCTCCAAAGTGGTGCTGGATTAACACTTGTGTGGCTAATGTAGGGGGATTCCTACTTTGATGTGTTTGACAATATGGCCCTTGAGGTACCTTTGCAACTCAGAGATTCTATGAATAACTCACATTTACAAAATGCTCTCTTCATGACAACCTCATGAATTAGGAATTGCAAAAACCATTATCTCTGTTTTATGGATATGAAAACTAAGTCTCAGAGAACTGAGATGACTTGTCCTAATTCACACTGTTAAATAGTGTCATAATCAGGATTCAGATGCAGGTCTCCTAACTCCAAGTCAAGGAGATGATACCTATACCATGGTGATGATGTTCTATAGCATTGTTAATAGCTTACTTTAGATATCTCTTTGTGAAATTCGTGATGATTTCACTGGTGGGAAAATTCTCTAGGGATGCAGATTACAATCCCTTGTCCCAGTAGATGATTTTGTGAGCTACTACAAGAAATAATCATCTAGTGATCACCCTTCTAGGGATGAGACTCTTAATTTAGTGAGATTGGTCTTTGGACAGCAACCATGTACTCTAACATTGGGTCCATACTCAAAATTATTTCAGTTTGGTAAGACCTGCCAAGGTTTTTCACTCCACTGACATAACCCAGTGTCTTTTCCACACATGATGAGACATCAAAGCAAGGATCTGAGGGACTAGGATAGTGACCCAAGTCCCATACAATGAAATGCGGGCATTATCATCAAAGGATTTTAGAAACTCTCTACCTCATGATATCATTCGTCCTCTTTGAGAACAAAGGACTAACAGCAAAATGCAAATCTTCCCATTTTATAGATGAGGAAGAAACTGAGGGACAGAGAAGTCAGATGACTAGTCTAAGATCACTTAAGAAATAAATGGCAAATTTGGGACTTGAATTCAGTCCTCACCAAATCCAGGGCTCTTCCTACTCCACTAAGCTGACCTTTTTAGTTGGTTTAAATGTAAAATGGTAAACTTAGGTTAAAGAAAATCAGCCCCATAGGTACAAGATAGGTATGAGCTGGTTATTCATTAGTTCATCTGTAAGTGGTCTCATAATAGGTTTTCAGTGCATATCACATGACCAGAAATCCATATATATGAAGGCCCTATTAATGTAATTATACAATTATATATATTCAACTTCAATTACAATTATTAATTAAATCAGTTAATGGCAACCTTAAACAGGTGTTAGGTTCTCACTATTCTAATAATTCATGTGTTCAGTCATTTTTCAGACATATCCAACTCTTTGTATGAGGTTTTCTTGACAAGGATTCCTTCTCCAGCTCATTTGACAGATGAGGAAACTGAGGCAAACAGGGTTAAGTGACTTGCCTGGAGTCACAAAGGTAGGAAGTGTCTGAGGCCACATTTGAACTCAGGGAGATGAGTCTTCCTAACTCCAAGCCCAGCACTCTATCCTGTGCCACGTAACTGCCCTAGTTCTTTATTTTAAGTTTTGCCATACATATACATATATATGCACATATATGTATACATCATAGCCAATATGCTACAAACATATGTCTTACTTACTGGATACCTAGGTTGTAAACCAACAAGAGAGGAAGATGATACAACTTATTAAATCTGATATTGTAATTTGTGAAACGCTTTACCAATCTATGTGCATGTTCAGAAGAGGATCATCAATAGAGCTGCAAGGAACCTTACAGGTCAAGCCCAATCCCCTCTCTTATTGTTGAGAAAACTGAGGCAGAAAGAGCTTAAAGGTGGATCACAAACCTACTAAATGTCTGAGGTGGGATTTGAACCCAGGCCTTTCTGACTCTCAGCCCAGCCTCCTATCGACTCCTCCCTGTAGCCTCTGTTTTATCTTTTAAAGGTCTTATGTGAAACTCACAAGCACCACCAACAACAAAACTTAAAGTGATACAGAGGCAGCTAGGAGGTATAGCAGATGGAGAGCTGAAGTCCAGAATTCAAATCCAGCCTCAAACATTTTTATTATTAGTGGAAACCTGGGTAAGTCACTTAGAATTTCTCTGACTCCCTTTCCTCACCTTTAAAATGGGGATAATAATAACACCTGCTTCCCAGGGTTGTAGTGAGGATAAAATGAGAGGAAATTTGAAAAGAGCTTTGCAAATCTTAAGTTGTTATTATTGTTATTATTGGGCTACAAGCTTGATTTGAGTCAAAGGTTTAATATGTATGCTGGCAGTACTAAAAGCTAAGGAGACTTTAGGTTGCAGTTAGAGAGGCTTAGCCACCAGCCCAAGAGGTCTTTATTTGCATTGGTCTATGCCCTCTACAAATCACACTGACTTCAATTTGGGGAACCCCATTATACGAAGGACTTGGACAAATTGGAATGAGTCCCAAGGAGGACAATAAGGTTGTTTAGCCCAGAGAAGACATAAGGGAGAGCATGATAGCTGTCTTCTGGTACTAAGAAGACTGTCATCTGGAAGAGGTATGAGACTTAATTTGCTTGGTCCCAGAGGGTAGAAGTAGGAGAAATGAGTGGCAGTTGCATAGAGGCAGATTTCAGCTAAAAATACAAAGAAAAACTTACTAAAAAAATAGAGACATCTCTAATCCAACAATGAAGTAGGCTGCCTCAACAGAGAGTGAGTTCTCCATTACTGGAGTTCTTCAGGTGGAGAGTCAATGACTATTTGTTGGGTGTGTTGTAAAAAACATCTTCACTCAGGTATGGGTTATGCTAAGTGACCTTTGAGTCGCTTATATTTAAGATTTTACAACTTCAGGAACATTGTGAGTTAAATAGGCTTTGGAGGGCTGACCTGGGGACCTAACCATTCTGTATAGCAATTTATATCAGAAAATACATTCTGAATGTTCAAACATAACCCTTTAGCGAGTAAACGTACTGTCTGCATATCAGTAAGAGAGGTCGTGTTGGCACAGCAAAAGAAACACTAGAGTATAAATCATGACCCCAGGGTCCTATTTCTGGTTCTGCCAATAAATAGCTGTGTGACCTTGTACAAATAACCTAACTGGGACCATTGCAATGGTGTGTTAATTGGTCTCCAATCTCTCTCTCTTTCCAATTCTTCCTCCAACACCTTCTAAATGGATATTCCTAAAACAGAGATCAAACTTTATCATTCCCCTACTAAAAAGTTTTCCATAGCTCCCTATTGCTTGTAAGTTCTGTTTGGCATTTAAAATTCTCTGCAATCTGATTCTCACCTACCTTTCCAGTCTTATTTCACACACTTTCCAACACTGACCTTCTGGCTAGGTCACATATACAATATTCCATTTACCATCTCCACACCTTGGCAGGGGCCATACCCACCCCCTCCCCAATATGAGTTGTACACCCTCTTCCTTTCCACCTCTGGAATCCCTAATTTCCTTCATCCTATGCAAGGCTTTGTCTTTCTCACTTTGAGAGGGTTCTCCCTCTTGAAATCACTATGTATTATTTTGTAAATATATATATATATACATATATACATGTTTTTGGTAAATTTTTATATATTCAAGTTCGTAGACTTTAAGTGCACAGATTTAGCACTGGAAGGGACCTTAAAAAGTCTTGCATTCCAATCCCCTCATTTTATAAATGAGGAAACTGAGGCCTAAGGGAGGTCACCCAAAGTCATCTGTGTAGTAAATAGTGCAGCTAAGCAGAATTAATGCACGTACTATTTTCTACACTTAATGGATGAATAAACTGAGGTTCAGATCAAGTGAGTTAATCAATTATCACATAGCTAATGAGTATCAGACCCAGGATTTAACCCTAGGTTTCCCAGAGCCAGGTCCAGGGTGTTTTCTATTACATCAGGTTGCTGTCTACATGAGAAGTCCCTGTGATTTGGGGGTGAGGATTGTGAGGAATGGGAAGGAGGCTTGCTATGAGGCTGACTAAGACTTCTAGATATTCTAATGAATTGTGATTTCCCAATGGGATAGCCCCAAGGAGTCACAAGCTGAGGGATACTCAGTGTGTTCAGATTCATCAAGAAGGTTCTGGGAGGGGCGCAGTCACCCTGAGCCTGCTCCCATCTAATGCCACTGGTACCCAACCAGGGTGCCATTTCTGTCTCCTCTGAGACCAGGTCGGAACTAAACAGCACATGAAAGAAAGCATCTCTGAGTTTCATTTTCTTCCATAATGGGAAAGAGGGAGGGCAAAATTGCCAGAAGAGTACGAAAGAAAAAGAAAATTGAGGAGCCTAGATTTGAGTCTCTGTGCAGTTCTGCAAGAAAACAAATATCTTTATTGGCTCAGGACAGCCTGCCAATCAGCCCCGAAATTGCTGGCTTCTCTTTCCTCCCTGAAGGGCAGCCTGGGCTGCATACAAAAGCTACAGAAGCAACTTCTGGGCTGGGAGAATGAAAGGCCCCTCGCTGCCTCGCCTAGCCTGATTTGCAATGCATTGCTTCAGCATAATTTCTCAACTCTGCCTCCGCACAAAGGCTACTCTGTCTGTCGCTCTTTTCGAGTTTAATAATTTCTATTTCCTACACCTTGCATCCATAATGCAGCCTCCCAACATGGGCAGGACCATGAACCATCCTTCTGTCAGGGCCCCAGGAAGTAGGGAGGGGAAGTCAGTTAGTAAACAAGTGAACCAGTTCAGGCAGGTAACCCTACTTCTTCCAAATGTCCTACCTCTTTATCTCCCTATACCAGGTGGTTCTTTGAAAAGTGCATGGGCTCTGGGGTTAGAGGATGTGTAAAATTCCTATTAATGGGCTTGCTACCTGTAATGCTGGGCAAGTCACAACTTCTCTGGGACTCAGTTTTCTCATCTGTAAAATAAGGGCTGGTATTGGACAGTCATTTCCTGCTCTAAATCTGCGTGATATAGTAAAACCCAAACATTTTCCTTTTGTACTTCAGTCATTTTTCCATTGTGTCCAACTCTTTGTGATTCCGTTTGTAGTTTTCTTGACAGAGATACTGGAGTGGTTTTCTTCTCTAGCTCATTATACAGATGAGACAACTGAGGCAAACATATTAAGTGACTTGCCTAGAGTCACACAGCTAGGAAATACCTGAGACCAGATTTGAACTCAGGAAGATGAGTCTTCTTGACTCCAGGCCCAGCACTTTATACACTGTACAACCTAGCTATCCCAAAACATTCCCCTAGACCTTGTTATAATGCTGTTCCATTTCATAAAGGGTAGAATTTATTTTGAGATGCGTTAGTCTCCCTTCCACAGGATGAGAGAAGATTCTTCAGTGCATTATAATTATGAGACATGGTTGGCCCCCAAGGATGCAAGAGGAAACCAGTCTGGAATATGGATACTACTATAATCTTTGGCACTTTGTGTGTACTCTTCTTGGTATGCAGTCTGGTATGTTGGCATGAAGAAGACCTGAATTCAAATTCCTCCTCAGACACTTACTAGATGTGTGGACCCCAAGCAAGGCATTTAATCTTTTTTTACCTTAGTTTTCTCATCTGTAAAATAGGAATGATGGCTGTCATAAGGATCCAATGAGATAGTACCGTATAAATGCATGTTAGCTATTCTTTTTATTTTATTTTCAATCACAGAAAGGGTCCATCTTTTCTTTTCTCCTCAGGATTCCATATTCCTTCCTGGCCATTTCCAATACTATTGTCTACTTCTCCATCCCCCACTGCCATCTTTCTAGCTCCTCTCTTCCTTTGAAAGTAATATCCTTGAAGGTAGAGACTGTCTTGTTTGCTTTGTTTTTGTTTCCAGCACAGAATAATTGCTTAATAACTTTTTTCATTTTCATTCCTTTGAGAATTATAACTCATTTTTATAGCAGTTTAAATTTTACAAAAAGAAAAGCATTCATTACAAGAATCTGAACAGGTAGGTAGCACACATATTATTCTCTCCATTTTAGAGTTGAGGGAACTAAGCCACAGAGCAGGATCACCTACTTGTATCTACACTCCCAAGGTTAGGAAGGAAGAGGCAGAGCCAGAATTCAGGTCTTCAGAGTCTAAAACCAGTATACTTTCTCGAGGCATCATGCCCTGTCTTGTTGAAATCAAGACATCCATTTTGGTTTTGTTTTTTTTTTTTTTTTTTGAGGCAGTCAGGCTTAAGTGACTGGCCCAAGATCACACAGTTAGTATCTGAGGTCAAATCTGAACTCATGTCCTCCTGACTCTAGGGCCAGTGCTCTGTTCACTCTGCCACCTTTCAAAACTCAGCTTCCAAGCCAAAGTCTTCCTTGATTGCATGGCCCAGTGCTCCCTCCCTCCTACAGGCTTAGAATCTGCTCCATTCATGGGTATTTAACACACGCTGCCTTGTCTTCTCCTTCTAGGTCTGTATGAGTCATCTCTCAGCTGGATGGCAAACTCCATGAGAGCAAAAATCAGGTCTTAGACCTCCAGGCATTTGCCACAGTGCCTGACCCCATAGTCTGCCACTCAGTGAATATTTGTTGATTGATTTCTATGCCAGTTTGATGCTGATACAGTTGTCTATTGATCCCGATATATTTTTATGCGCCCATCAATTCAGGCCAACAAACACGGCTCCAGGGAAGGCTGTGAATGAACAAAGATAAGTAAGGCACAAGAATTTCAATCGATTTGAACAACATGAAGTGCCTACTACGTGGCATGGCATCATGCCCCAGGGAGTACAAAGACAAGATTGGAACAGAGTCTGTCCCCAAACATCTTTTATTTATCTGGAGGAGGGGTACAGCAGATGGATAGGTAAGTATAACACAAGGTGATTTAAGAAGTGAATAAACTCTAACAATTGGAGAGGAGTTTCAGTCATTTTTATGTCCAACTCTTCATGACCCCATTTGGAGTTTTCTTGGCAAAGATACTGGAGTGGTTTGCCATTTCCTTCTTCAGCTCATTTGACAGATGAGGAAACTGAGGCAAACAGGGTGAAGTGACTTGACACTTACAAAGCTTGTAAGTATCTAAGGCTAGATCTGAATGCAGGAAGATGAGTCAGGTCTGACTCTCTATCCACTTCACTATCTCTCTGCCCAGGAGAGGAATGGAGACCAGGAGAAAAGGAGTGAAAGTTCTATGCCTTAGTAGTGCTATTTAGTTAGGAGGAAAGAAGGGGAAGGAATAAGGATTTATATTACACTTACTATGTGCTAGACACTGTGCTAAGCACTTTACAAATATATGTCATCTGATCCTCACAGGAACCCTGGAAGGTGGATGCTAGAATTAACTTCACATTACAGCTGATGAAACTGAGACCAATTGAAGTTAAGTGACTTGCTAAGGTCACACAGTAAATGTCTGAGGCTGGATTTGAACTCAGGTCTTCCTGACTCCAGGCCAAGTGCTCTATCCATTGTGAAACCATAGCTGACAGCTGCGTGTAGGATGAACTACAGAAAGGGAAAGGCTGGAAGCAAGGACACCAATTAGGAAGTTATTGCAGTGGTCAGGTCAGGAGGGGTGATAAAGACCAAAGAAAGTGTGGTGGCCTTATAAGTGGAGAGAAGGGGACTGATGTAAGAGGAATCCTACGGTGATTGGATCGGGCAGCTAGGTGCAGATCACCTGGGCCTGGAGTCAGTAAGACCTGAGTTCAAATCCAGCCACAGACACTTTCTAGCTGTGTGACCCTGGGCAAGTCACTTAACTCTGTTCACCTCTGTTTCCTGATCTGTAAAAGGAGTAGGAGAAGAAAATGGCAAGCAACTCCAGTATCTTTGATAAGAAAACCCCAAATGGGGTTATGAAGAGTCGGACACAACAATGGCTATTGGATAGGAGGTGACCCTTGTCAACTGAGTGGAACTGGCCTCTAAACTCTGGACTGCCAAAACCAAACAAAGCAGGCCAGAGACAGGAGAGTCAGGATCACACAGATAATTTCAAAGTGAAGGAAATGGCTTACAAGCAAGGACACACTTTCCAGGGCCCTGCCTCTAGTGGGGGAATCAGAGTCCGTCTGGGGAGATCTCAATACTTATACCAATGGCTGTACAAGGAGTCGTAGCCCTGGAAATGGGGGGTAATAGCAACAATGAGACAATTTTGATCCATACTAGGGTTTCATGACCAGAACATGGATACAGCAGGTGCTTGTCTGAGCTCAGAGAAGCCCTGGTACTGGTCAAAACATTACAATAATTATATGAAACAATTCTGGAATTTTACTGTGGCTAAGATCATCCAGAGGGTGAAAATAAAGGATTGTTGTAATGCCAAGCTCAAGTCAAAGCTTGGTGCTGGGCCTTAACTCTGGAAAACAGGGTATCTCCTAATATCTTGACACCCTAAAGTGGTGAAACTGAGTAACCAGTGCCTTTAACAGACTGGGTGATTGATGCCTATTGATTTCACTTTTGTAATGTCTCTTGAACATGTCCCTCTTCTCTCCTCTGACACTGTCCCCACTCTGGAGATGGCTGTCATTATACTTGGACTGTTTCAGTAGCCTATTTGTGAGTCTGCCTACCTCAAGGCTCTCCCCACTTCAAACCATTCTCCATTCAGCCACCGAAGTGATTTTCTTAAAGTGAAGGTCCAACCATGTCACAGCCCTCTCCCCTTACTCAGTAAACTCCAGTGACTCCCTATTGCTTCCAGGATCATATCCAAAATTTTCTGTTTGGTGTTCAAAGCCCTTCCTAACCCATCCCCCTCCTACTTTTCCACATCTTATACATTACTCCCTGACTCATATTCTTCTGTCCAATGACACTGACCTGTTGGCTGTTTAGCTAATAAGACACGCCATCTCTCCACTCCAGGCTTTTTTTTTTTTTGGCTGTTTCCCATACTTGGAATGTTATTTCTGCTATGATCAACTACTGACTTCTCTTACTTTCTTTAGGTCCCAAATAAAATCTGATATTCTAGTGCCCTCCCTCTATTAATTACTTGTTATTTATCCTGTACATAGTTTGTTTGCATATATTTGTTTTCTCTTCCATTAGACTGTGAGTTCCTTGAGGGCAGGAATTGTCTTTTGCCTCTTTTTATATCCCCAATACTTAGCATAGTGCCTGACACACAGCGGGAGTTTAATTAATATTTATTGGTTGAGTGATTGATTGAACTCAGGAAGAAAATGTCAGCTGTAAGGAAGCTGAGTTCTGTTTTGGCCATCTTGAGTTTGAGAGGTAGATAATATATCCAGATGGAAATGTCCAGCAGGAAATTGGCAATGTGGACCTAGAGATCAAGAGAGATGAAGGCTCAACATAGCCATTTGTTATGCATCCACATGAAGAGATAATTGAACCCTTGGGAGCCTATAGAGGGAAGAAAGATCCCAGAACTGGCAGTTCCCCTTCAGGAACAAGATTTGGCTAGTACCTCAGCAAAAGAGGCCAAGAAGGAATGGACAGACAGATGAGGAAAGAAACCGAAGAAGACAAGTATCCAAAAAGCCAGGGGACAAAGGGGTGTGCAAGATCTATCTGGGAAGACAGCCATGCCAAAAGCTTTAGGAAACTTTAGGAGAATGAAGACTGAGAAAAGGCCATCAGTGCAGTAGTTAAGAAATGGATAGTAATCATGGAGAGAACAGTTTCAGTCAAGCAGTGGGGTCAGAAACCAGATTGCAAGGGGTTGAGAAGTGAGTGGGTGGCGAAGAAGTAAAGACAGCAAGTGTAAATAATTATTTCTAGGAATTTTCCAGTGAAAGAAGGATAGCTCAAGAGTATGGTATGGTCATTACAGGTTTTTTAAAGACTGGAGAGATCTGGGCATGTTTGTAGGTTGAATAGGAGAAGTGGATGAGGTTAAAGATGAAAACAAAAGGAAGAAAGTAGAGAGTCTGAAGTCAGACAAAAGTAGAAGGAGTCAGCCTCAGTGAAGAGAAAACCCACTGCTCCTTAGAGAATGGACAAAAGGAGAAGACAGAGGAACGTATGGAGGGATCTTGAGGCACAGAAGCGGGGGGCAGAGGGAACTCTTTCTGGATGGTTTCAGCTTTCTCTATAAAGCAGGAGAAAAGTCAGGAGCTGAGAGATGGGTGAGTGGGAGGGCTTTTGTATGCTTGAGAAGAGAGGAGAAAATTTGGAATAAGTGGTAAAGGCAAGTGTGAGGGAGAGAGTCAGTCAAGGAAAGATAGTCCTTGCAGGAGAATCCTGGCCCTCCTCCTTGCAGAAGACATTGAGAATGCCCAGACAATTAAAAACTAATGAGGTGATAAAGGCTTTGGGGACTGTGATGGAATCTGAGAGCTACTAGCAGATAGGATGTCAATGAAGAGAAAAAGTGTGAATATATAAGAACAAAATGGGTCCTCAGCAGATGTGAACTACTATCTTTTGACTTGGCAGGCTACCCAAACTTCCCTCCTCCAGTTGGCTCCTTCATTCACACCTTTTCTCTTCTTTCACACCTTTTCTTTCATTGACTGGGAGGACTGATGCAGCATCACCACTATCCCTCTCCACTAACAGTGTTGGATCCCTTGAAAGCCTTTCTTTTTTTTTCAGTCGATTAATTTTCAACTAGGCTTGATGTTTTGAAATATATAATGAGTGCCTTAGAACTGAAGTTCGCGAATCCTGGATTCAGTTTGCATGACTTTAAGTAAATCTTTTAACCTACAGGAACCCATGTTTCCTCATTGGGAAAACTGCCCTCATCCTGCCCTCATCACTAGGTTATATTGATGAGAGCATCCTCTGCTCTCCATACTATTCTTCACATAATCACCAAAATAATCTTATTAAGGCACAGGTCTAAGTATATCACTCCTCTACTGGAAAACTTCCAATGGTTCCCTATTGCCTGATGACCTCACTGGCTTCCATAGGTTCAATGATCATTTCTATATAGATGACTCCCAAATCTACATATCCAGCTCTCATTTCTCTCCTGGTTGGCAGTCTTCCATCATCAACTAACTGCCTGTTGGACATTCCCATTTGGATATCTTCTAAACATCTCAAATTCAACTCATTATCTTTTCTCCCAAACTCAGTCCTTTCATTGGCTTCCCTATTTGTACAATCCTCAATCACCCAACTTTATAACTCTGTCATAATTAATTCCTTATTCATCTTTCTTCCCAAGTCCAATTGTGAAGTCTTGTCACCCATTTCCAGATATTTCACATTTGTCCTCTTCTCTCCATTCAGTTACCAACCTAGTTCATACCTTTACGACTTCTTAATGAAACTATTGACAAAAGATGCTTCCAATCTGTATCTTCCTTTTCCATCTGTATCTCCCTTTTCCATTACATGTTTCATGTAGCTGCCATATGGCTCAAGTACAGGTCTGACCATGTCACTTCCTTGCTCAAGTAAATTCAATGATACTCTATTACTTCTGAGAAAAAAAAAATTGTTGTTCACTTGTACCTGACTCCTTGTGACCCCATTTGGGGTTTCTTGGCAGAGATACTGGGGTTGTTTGCCATTTCCTTCTCCAGCTCATTTGACAGATGAGGAAACTAAGGCAAACAGAGTGAAGTGACTTGACCAGGGTCACACAGCTAGAAAGTGTCTGAGACCATATTTGAACTCAAGAAGATTCATCTTCCTGATCCCACACCCAGTGTACTATCCACTGTATCATCTACCTGCCTCAGGAAAAACTATATAGATGACAAATCACTTGGCATGTGCCAAGCACTGTGTTAAAGGTTGAGGGTACAAACAGGAGAAACAAGACCGTCTCTGCTCTCAGGGAGCTCACACTCTAATTGAGGGAGACAACACACAGAAGAGCTCAGTTTCAGGGCAGATGGCAAGACTCAGAGGACCTTAGGACGCAGTGGTAGGGCTCATAGTAAGATCTAGTGCTTCTTCTTCTTTCTGAAGGTTAGTGACTGCCAGCTCATTCATCCAAGCTGTGTAAGCAGCCATGTTTTTCTTTTTGCCTAGTGGTTATGATGAGGTTAGAGGGGCCTAGGAGGAAGAGGGTCATTGGATGTAGGAAGGGCAAGAAGGGTGCTCTCATGGGCATCTCTTCCTGTCTGGCTTCCCTGGATTAAGCCTGGGAGGCACTACTGTGTTTGGATTCCTCTTTTGCCACGTCACTTTGTCTTTTATCACACTTGTTGCTGAGACCAAAGGGTGACCAGTCAATCAGATAGATGGAAAGATGGGTCAAATCCCATCCTCCCTCAGTAACCTAATCATGGGACTTGTCTCCAGCATGATCACACCTATTCTTCTCTCTCAAGACATCCCACCCATTCTACCCTCTCCTTCACCTGTGTGAGCTCCCATCTTCTCTACTTCTGAGCCCAACATCTCAGTCCTTCAGGAAAGTTAAGATAAGTTTCTGTCAAGTGGTTACAACATAACCACAACTAGTGACTCACAGCAGCAACTGCAAAGGTACCATTGGGACAATTCCAAGACCTCAGCTCTACCCAGTCCAGAATACTCACTTTCTGCCTCCCATGACATCCTGTAGCTCTATCAGGTAATACTATGAAGGCAATATCTTCAATCTGGAGCAACTGGTAAGAACACTGACCCTCCTCTTTTCATTTCAGATAGGATAGAATACATCCCATTAAAATGAGAAGGCATGGATGAGTTGTGATTTATATCATAGGTTCCATTACATCATCTCCCACCCCCTCAAAACTTCCTCTCCTCCTTCCAATTCTTTGATCTCTGTAAAGGGCACCAACATCTTTCCTTCCAGTTACTCAGTTCACAGCCTTGATGTCATCTTCCAGCTTCTCCCTGTCCCTCACCCCCCACATCCAATCAGTTATTAAATCTTGTCGTTTCTACTTTGACAACATCTCTCCCATCTGTCTCCTCTCACCAGCACTCTAGTTCAGGACTTTATCACCTCTCTCCTGAATTATTGAAACAGTTTCTTTTGGGGTCTCTTTCTCTAAAGTCTTATCTCGTTCCAAATATTATCTCAACTTGATTTCATCCTTTTAAAATTTCCATTTTTGTCTAAGTTTTGTAATAGGCATAATTATTAGCAGAATATTACATGTATATAAGTGTATAAAGAGGTAAATATAGATTTATTTTACCTTAAGGGGATAGGCAGATAGGATAGGAGAGCTACTATTAATTCATTAAGTACACAGTCAAAGTAAAAATTAAAACAAAATAGAAGACAACATTCAAGGCACTAGGGTAGGTGCAAGGGACCCAAACAGGGAAAAACACCACCTTTGCCTTACAATCTACTAGGGGATAGGTGTGATCATGTTGAAGGTAAGTCCCATGATTAGGTTACTGAGGGAGGATGGGATTTGACCCATCTTTCCATCCATCTGATTGGTTGATCACCCTTTGGGCTCAGCCTCTATGCTCCCAAGGGTCTCTGGTCCCATTTTGGAGACCATTCTAGAAGGCCTGAAGAGTGCTTTGCTGCTGCACATTAGGAAAGTTGACAAACTGGACCTCTTCCAATGGCTAAGACTAGAATCCTGAGTCTATTAAAAAACAAAGGAGTGAAGCGAAACAGAAAACACCTGAGTTATTGATATTTATTGAGTCTAAATATAGACTGTATTGAGGATACATTCCCCCTTAAATTTTACTGATAGGTGTGTGTGATCCAAACAATTTGGAGATCACTTTTCTAGAACCCTGCCTCTCTTCTGGTGGCTAAGAGGAAGGAGGTGTGTATTTAAGAGGACTGAGTAGAGGAGAAGGTCGATTCTCCTTGGAACTTCAGGCCCCCATAGTTGGCCAAGAGAGCTAAGAGCCGGTGTTCTGACAAGCCTCTCCTCTCCTCCTCAGTGCGACACCTCCCCTCACTCCTGGCCAAGTGACCCACAGATAAATAATTCATCCCCAGAAAGGCAGCCTCACTGCTGCCTATCCTGGGGATTTAGTGCACACATCGCTCATGTTCCTTGCACTGCCACAAGAAAAATTACAAATTGATCCACAGGACCAGGCTCCAGCTCATACTTCTCTGGGCTGCCTCCGCTTCTTTTTTCTCTAAGTAATGACTGAGCCTGTGACGGGAAGGATTTAGGTTGGGTGCAAAGGGGTGGGGGTTTTAAGCAAAACAGCTCAGGGAGGGAGAACTAACTGAACCTTGGTAAACTTGTAAACAGATGGACAGACTGTCCATGGTCACCAGAAAGGAACTAGAATCTTGAGGCCTAGAAGTAAGGGACTTTACCAGGCTCTGTAGGGAATAAAGAGTACTGATTAGCTCTGAGAAGACTGACAGATTCTCTTCAATATCTGCATGGCCTAGAGACCATAAGAGAAGCCAGCCAGGCTTACACCTTAAGGGGCTAGGCAGCAGAGCTGCGATTAATTCATTAAGTACAGATTTAAAGTAAAAACCTAAAACAAAAGACCATGTGCAGTGCACTGTGGTAGGTGCTAAGGACCTACACATGAAAAAACATAGTCTTTGCCCTCATGGAACATACAACCTACTAGGGGAGAAAAGTCAGAAGTAGCAACATGATACAAATAACTATTCTATATGGGAGAACATGAAAGCAGGAGTAGTAGAAAGAGCCCTAAGAGTGGAATTAGGAAATTAGGGTCTAGTCCTGTCTAGTCTTGACTGTGTGACCAATCAAACATTTAAGAGGTATCCATTATGTGCTGGGCACTGTACTAGGGAATTTAAAGACAAAACTAAATCTAATCTCAAGAAATTTAAATTCCTTCTGGGGAGATAACATAGGTATGTACATACATGTGCATATGTATGCAGGTCAGTGTTGGGAGGGATGAGTGGGGGACTGTGAGGATCCAGAAAGCTTTCATGTTGAAAGTGGTGCTTGAGTAAAGTCTTGAAGGAAGGAAGACATCCTAAGGGGCAACAGTGAGCAAGGGGCATATTCCAGCCATAGTGGACAATCAAAGCAAAGGCAAAAGCAGGAGAGATGGAACACAATGTTGGCAAAATAGCCAAGAAGGTCAGTTGGAATGGATTGCAGTGTTAGAAGTGGAGTTATTTAAAGACTAAAAACTAAACAGAGTTTCTATTTTATCCTTGAAATAGTAGGAAGCCACTGGAGTTTACTGAGAAGAGTAGTGACTTGATCACATTGGAGCTTAAAGAACCTCTCTCAGTTTACTTTTCCTCATCTGTAAAACGGGCACATTAAACTAGATAACTTCCAAGTTTTCTCCAAGCACAAACTGTGATGATTAAGTGAACAAGAACAATAACACCTGTCTCTCATGGTTGTTGTAAAGATAGAATGGAATAATTTTTGAAAGTACTTTAGGAACCTTAAAGTGTTATGTAAATGCTAGTGATGATGATGGACTTACTATGTTTCAGCCACTGTGTCAGGCACTAGACATACAAGTACAAAGGATAAAACAATCCCTAATCACAACAAACACATTCTAATGGACCTCCAAAAGTATAACAGGAGAAGTACAATATGTTACCTCCATTTCAAAAAGAGCAAGCTCACTTCTGACTTGGGGCTCAGGGCATATTTATTGGTAGAGATAAGATTGAATTTTGATGGCATTTGAGCTGGGTCTTAAAATACTAGTAGAAACTAGACAAGAGAAACCGGGGGGAGGGGGAAGCATTCCAATTAGAAGAAACAACGTGTGCAAAAGAATGGAGGCAAGAAACCTTGGAGTCTATTTAGAGAACAGTAGGACCTCCAATGCACCACCTCACCAAAATAGCCCATCAATTGGTTTTCCAGACAAAGGAGAACACACATGCATTTTCCGAATAATGCCCAACATGCTTTCATAACTCTAATGTGACCCATCCTTCTGTCTGTCCACTTTTGTTATAAATGACCCTGACTACCCCCCTCCACACTATTGAGTCAGAGATCCAGACAGCGTCCATGTCAGGAGACACTTTCATCCACCCCAGTCGGCTCATTCTCCACGACGTTTGCAATTTCCCTGCTCTAGGGGTCAAGTCTCCAGTGTGCCCTCCCAGAGTAATTGTGAAATTATTATGGTTGGTGATTTTAATTTAAATTGGATGGAGAAATGTCATACTGCGGTCGACTCATTTGCTATGGATTTTCACTTAACCAAATTGATTAGTCAACCAACTAGACTTAACTTGAGAGTTGTAATCATTCATTATTAGATCTCATTTTTTCCTGCTGCTCCTAGATGATGTAGAGAGATTAAAACTATACCCGAAACTTCAGCAATGTTCTGTCATGAAAGAGGTGGAAACTGTCTGGAAGCCAAAAAAAAATAAAATAAAAAAAGGTGAAATCATTATTGAAAGTCTGTGGGTGAAGGCTAAAATCCATCTGTCCACTGGGGAAAAAAACACCATGAAATTTGGAGTCAGAAAACTGGGTTTGTCACCTTTGTGACCTTGAACAAGTCTTTTTTGTTTTTTTTTAATCATCTCTGAGCCTTTGCTTTCCCCATGTGTAAAGTGAGAGTTTGGACAAGATTTTCTCTAAGGTCCTTTTGATCTCTACATCCTAGGATCCTATCATCCCTTGCCCTACACCTTCCATCTCTGTGCCTCTACACCTGCTGTTTTTGATGAAAAAAATAGACAAAAATACACCAGATTGGGGGGGTACATTCAACCAAATTACCTCTTTCTAGAGTTGTAGGCTACTATGGAGTTTACTGAGTTTGGGGGGGCTTGTTTTTTTGGGGGAAAGGGGATTGGAGATTAGTTCATAGATATTAAGTTGGAAGGAACCTCAGAGGTCACCTACTCTAACTTCCTCATTTTGTAGATTAGGAAATTGAGGCCCATGGAGAGATCAAATGACTTCTCAGGGTCATACACATAGTAAGGATCAGAATGATTTTTGGCCCAAATCCAGATTTGTATCTGGCCCTAGTACAGGGCTTTCTTTAAAATGAGGGGGCTTGATATCCCTTCTAGCTTTGATAAAAAAAAAATTCTAAGATGCTATTGATTCTATCCTTACTCAAAGCTGGCCTCTATGGTATGAATACAAAAGATCAGGAGAACCCTATGAAATGAGAGAGGTCAGTCACTCCCTCCCTGTATACTTGCAACTCTGTGTTCTGCATACCCCATGAGAACTATTCATTAACAAGGGCAGGAAACACCTAAAATGTGCTACTGCTTCATGTCAACCCATTCAGATAATTAGAAAGTGTGATAATTCATTCCCAATCACTTGATTTAATACCAGGGTTATTTCCTTAACTGGTTAGAGAGAGGTCACATCTTAAAGTATTTTCAACTGTATCCCCCTTTCAGAAAGAGCACTAGGGGAAGCAGTCATATGATGATGAAAATGATAACATTGATCATAGGATCATAGGTTTAGAGCTAGAAGTGACCTTTGATATTCTACTCAATTTTTACCAAAAAAAAAAAAAAAGGAAAGAAGAAAGGAAGAAAGAAAGAAAAGGAAGGAAGGAAGGAGGAAAGGAAGGGAGGAATAAAGAAGGAAGGAAGAAGAAAAGGAAGAAGGGAAAGAAGGAAGGGAGGGAGGAAGGAAGGAAGGAAGGAAGGAAGGAAGGAAGGAAGGAAGGAAGGAAGGAAGGAAGGAAGGAAGGGAAGAAGAAACTAAGGCTCAAATAGGTGATAGATGTGCTTGCAATCACACAGCTCATAAGGACTCCAAGTCCAATGTTATTTTCATTATACTGCTTTCTCCATTCTGTAATTTTGCCTTTCATGAAACACAAAGAGGAAAACTTTCTAAGTAAATCGTGGACAAGTTACTTAATCTCCCCCAGCTTTAGACTCCTCACCTGTCAAAGGTTGATGTCACCTATACTACTCAACTCATAAGGTTGCCCTGAGCCTCAAATGAATGGATGAATAAATGGAAAAGCATTTATTAAGCACTTAGTATGTGCCAAACAAAATGTCTGCAAATCATTGTACAAATTTTAAAACAACATATAAATGTCTATCACTATTTTTATTGTTCATACCACTTTAAAAATAAATGAGCGTACTCTGAATGCCAGGAGATTGCATTCTTCAGAGAAGGAAGGTCTTTATTTCCTTTTAAATCAAATCCCGCATATTATGAAGGCTCTAAGCCTCTGGCGGACAATCAGTAACACGGAAGGAGCACCACAATTTTTGAATGTGCAGATGAGGAAAGGAATGCCCAACCTCCTCCTTTCTTCCTTGCCCTTTTGTTCTGCCTCCTTCTGCATGCCTCAGTCCCCGGGACCTTCCTGTCTTCCTTTTCTTTCTCCCCTTCACTCTCTACCATGGCCCAAGTTTCCTGAGTGTCTCTTCGCATATGCACTGTATCATCCCATCATCCCATTCTTAGGGCTGTTTCATTGCCCTCCTCGGGCAGGCCTTTTTTCTTTTTCTGAATTAAAAAAAAAGAAAGCTCCCTTCTTGTGCCCACACCTGGTTGATTGACAAATGCCACCTGACTGCCCCCAAACTGCTGTCATTTTGGTAGGCATGAGGTGGTGGGGGAACAAAGACTTTATTCAAACTCTCACACACTAAGGTTTCCAAAAAGCTTTTAACAGGCCATCATTTCCCTCCAAGAATCAATGCATTTTAATTCACAGGGAGATATTTGTCTGCCTCTCCCTTCCTTCGAGGAGCAGAGACACATTTAACAAAACAAGCCAGCCTCGCAAGGAGGCAAACGCAGCTTCTTCGCCCTGAAATTACTGGAAGTTCATTTTCAAAAGCCGTCCCGTTTTCTGGGAATCAATGCATATCAACTAAAATCAATAGCTTCTCCGTGTGGATGGGCTGAGACACCAAACCGATCTAGCGCTCTGCTGCATTTGTATCCAAATCTAGACGTTCTCAACAAGTCAATGAATTTAAGCGTCTGCCAGTGTCTTTTCACTTAAAACTAATCTGTTTGCTGATCGGACTGTACATTTCCAGGGAGCGTTGTAATGTACTCTGTGTATTTACCAGATTCAATGTACATTAACTCAAATCAAAATATTTCCACTTAACTTACAATCGAGTTTGCCCCAACTTCAGTGAAGCACATAGGAATTAGCTCCAACCAATCAATGTGTCAGGCTAGCCTCCATGTTTCCCCTCCCTCTGGCAGGGTACAATGGTATCTCTGCCAGTTTACCCCCTGGAAGCAAGAGTGTTAGAGCTGAGAGATATGTTGACTGACAAAAATGGTGGTATCATGTTAAGAATGCTGGATTTGGAGTCAGAGAAGTTGGTTTCAAAAAACATCTCTCACACTTAATGCCTGTGCAACCTAAGTCATTTAATCTCTCTGGGCCTCTGTTTCCTCATCTTTAAAATGAGTGGACTTCTAGATCCAAATCTATTATCCTAGGAGTATTGTTCAATAGGAGTGCCTTACACGAAGTAGAAATTGAAAATATTTGTTGAATTGGATTGGATTGGACTGGATGAGGCTAGGCATGTAGGATGGAGCCGCAACTCAGAGGTTATGTAAGTAAGGACAGAAGATCAGCAATTCTGTACTTATAACTCCAAGGGGAGAGAACTCCCAGTCCTATGCTTCACTCTTGGTTGGCGCAAGGTCTAGTGAAAGATGAATTAAATGAACAACCAACAAATGCTGAATGAGTGCCACTATGTTAAAAATACTGTACTAGGTTTTGGTCTGGAGATGGAGAAGATTGGAGGGGGGAATCTAGAATTGGAGTTCTTAACATTGTTTCATGGACCCTAGGGCAGACTGGTGGAGCTTATTGAGCTCTTCTCAGAATAACATTTTTAAATGAATGAAATAAAATACATAAGATCACAAAGGAAATCGTGTTGAAATATAGTTACCAAAATGTTAAAACAAAAAAAAAAAGTTCACAGACCACAGGTTAAGAACTCCTGATTCTAGAAGGTTATAGATATAGACTGTCCTCAAGGTGTTTACAGACTAATTGGCACGGTGAGGCACAGGGATATTAAAAGATACTGCTTATTGCCTTGTATTTCTATGTAAGCACCAAGCGAGGGCAAAGTCCTATAGGTCAGAGAGACAAGGAACTTGTGAATTGGAATTATCCAGGAAGCCTTCATGGAGGTAGTGGAATTTGAACCATTTCTGGAAGGATGGAATTCCCACAACTAATGAGGAAGTAGGAAGCAAGTGAAAAGCAGAGCAAATGTAGGGAGGTGGCGTCACAAATGGTGTTTCTTGGGGATCCAGTGATGACATCAGCTCAAGGTAAGAGTTATTGGAAGTCTGGAGTAGTGTAGCCAAAGGACAGTATGGATAGCACCACAAATACCAGATTTGAAATCAGGAACTTGGGTTCAAATCTGTCACCCATTCCTACTAGCAATAGGCCCAAGGGCAAATTATCCTCTGAACCTCAGTTTCTTTATCTGAAAAATGAGGGTAATATTATTTGTCTTACCCACCCCTCAAAGTCCTTGTAAAGAAACTAATCTGTAGTTGGGAAAAGTAGGCTAGGGTCAGATCCTGAAGGGCTCCCAGAGCTAAGCTAAAGACCTCAGGATTTTCCCAGAGTCTCTGAAGGATTTCATCAGCTCAGCCTTCCAGGAAAAGAGAGGGTAAGAAATTTCTGCCATTCCCTATGTGAAAGTCAACTCAGGCCCTCTTCTGACCAGGTGAGTTCCCTTTCTGTTTTCCCCAGGGCCAGTCTAGGGCATTGACTTCAGCATCTAAGAAAGCTGGCATGGGAGGGCATGGTCCGCCAGCTCTGAGGAGCCTCACAGCATCACCATGGTGACACTCCCATCCTTTGCCAGTCTCACAAAAGGATATTCTGGCTCCTCAGCTCACCTGGGACTCAGAGTTAATGAGGAGGTGGTAAAACTGTTTCATTTTCTGTCTCCCTCTGGCTCTCTCTCAAAAGAAAGGCAATTTACTCAGTCCAACAAACCTAAATATGCCCATCCACCTACCCCTATTCTGGAAAACAACAATCATGCCCTCCTAGAGTGCCCCAGGGTAAAGGCATAAGGAAAAGGGAGACTTCTGGACTGGGAAGGCATATTTGGTCTTTGGTCAGTGAAAGATGGAATCAATAGGGAGCTAAGAGATCTCTCCCCTTTTGCATCATCCACATGGAGGGCCAGAGATTGGAGGCTCAGAGGAGGAAGAAAGAAGCAGAGATTCAAAAGAAGGTGGACATACATCGAGATCCAGAGATACTATAATTTCTAAGTCTGATACCAAGGGTCCTTCCCCTTTGGAGAAAGCAATGCATTCAAGCATGAACTCACCAGTTTTTCTCACCCCCAGTACTTCAGCCAATTGAGTTTCATGACCACATGCCCCACTTGCCCCAAACTAACTAGCCCAGGAAGTGTATGTAGGTGAAATGGCATCTGTGATACATTCTAGGAGAAAAGAACCCATCTTGAGGTAGAGGAAAAATAGAGGGGAGAAGAAGAATTTCTGGGACACCCCAGGAGTATGGAAATGGAAGCCAGTTGGAGGATGGGGTGAGGGGAGAGGTGTCAGGAAGTGGAAGGAGAGAAGTCTGAGTTAGAAAGGCAAGGGAGAGTGGGAGCATCTCCAGAATGAGAACTTCACACATGCATTGTCGTTCTCCTTGCAGAGGAGTGAGAAGAGGGGAGGGGGCGAGGAGGGTGGCGCAAAGCGGGAGAGGTGAGAAAACCAGCATCTTCAGACCTGCCCAGCACGGCTGGCTTCTCTGCTGTGTGTGGTACATCATCTCACAGTCATTAGACCAAACCCACAGGAAGGATGGAAGCTAGCACACCCCCAGTGGCAGGATAATTAGAAGGAGTGTGTGTGTGTGTGTGTGTGTGTGTGTGTATGTGTGTGTGTGTGTAAGTGCACTCATGCGTGAGTGCATATCCATGCATTTGGGAGAGATGGCTCCTGACATGACATTACCCATCTGCTTCCCTTTCTTCCCCTATCAAAAAAACCCCAAACCTTTCTAGGGAATTCAGGGCATGCAGTGGCTAGCAAATGAACTAGTACCACCTCCCATACACAAGCCCAGAACTCCTAGCATCCATAGTCACCTGGGCCTGGTTATGTTCACCTCTACTATCCCCACCTGAAGCTTTTCCAAGAAGAATGTAAACTGAGGACTCAGTCAAACTCTCTATCCTTATGTAGCACAATACCCAAAGTCATCCGAGGGCATGGACAGAAAGCGACAGCCCTGAATAAAAGGTGGTCTAGAGGTATGTACAAGTGAAGGAAACCCCCAACACAGTCCTGTCCAGAGGGATCGCCACTGCAGGAAGAACATTGCTTTCCACTCCTCGGGCTCCCACAGAGGCTACTCATGGCTGAAAATTCTGCTTTATTCCAATTGGGCACAAGGCTGGATGGAACAGAGAATCCACAAGAGGATTAGAATGTAGGAGGATTTTTGTTGGACTGTGCAGAAAAGGCTGAATGAGTGCCTCCTTTCTGTCTCCCAAAAATGATGGGCAGGTAGAAAGGAAAGTCCTTGTACGGAGTATCCACAGGGCTGCAAAATGGCATCACTGATGCTTCTAAATAATTCATCTTGCTAGGGAAGTACCAGAGATGTAGTGGAAAGAGCACTGATAAAGTCAAAAGATTTGACTTTTAGTCCTGGCTCTGATGCCTTATAGTCTTGTAACCATGATCATTTAACTTCTCTTGGTTTACTCATCCATAAAACAGGAATGTACAAAACATAATATATAAAATTTAAAAATATATCCAAGGAACACGTTTTGTGAACAGTAAAACACAGGAAAATATGAATTATGTTGTTATAGGAGCCCAGACACCTTGTGGTTCCCATAGGACTTGAGGTCTTCTTATGATTCCTTAGTTTCACAGTGTTGTTTTGAATCAGCAGTTATTTACACCTCTCACCTGATCCCCCATCCAGTAGGTTTGTTTATTGACCAAACCAAATATGTCGTAAGAAATCATCAGTGAAAGGTATTTCATGAAAACGGGAAAGTAAAATATATCATGGACTTTGATATTTGGACACCTTTGGCACCCAGACCACATGGCTTCCTCCTTCCAAATGTCTCCTGAGAGCACTTGTCCACTCCTCAATCACACACGCACACACACACACACACACACACACACACACACACACACACACACACACACACACACACACACACACACACCAGCTCCTGGGGGCAAATATCTCATGATCCCTTGGGGAAGGAGTTTTACTATAAACTCAAACCATTGTCTCTGCAGCTCTTGGGTGGAAATGTGGGCCTCCAGCCTGGTGGCTGGGCAGAGGAAGCAAGCTCATGAATTTTTCAAGCAGATCAATGCAGGCGGCACCCTGTTGACATAATGACTACGCTAGGCTTGAAGTTGAGCAAGGCTATGGCAGTTGGTCCAAGGCTGGCACAGTTGGTACTGGCTGGGTGAGAGCCGGGCATTATTTATAATTTAGCTTATCATTTGCAGCTCTGGCTGGCTGGTTTAGAGCCATTTGACGTTGGTGTGCTTTTAGAAAGTGGGCGGGGGAGACAGGGAGGCAGGCCAGGAGAGACCATAAAAAGGCAGGAGAAACAAAAGGAGGTTCCGAGTGGGACTTCAAAAAAGCCAAGTGTTTGAAAAGATCTCTGGTAAGGTTCTGACCTACTTTGCATGCCGATAAGCTATCTCCTTTGCACTGAAAGTGGAAAAAAATATCCCAAAACCCTTCGAAGTGGTCCAGGCTCAGTGGAAGCGTGTCAGGCCGGGCAGTAGCAAAGGGTTTTAGTGCTGCAATCAGAGACCGCTTAGGAACGATGATTTGGGTAATTATGAAAGATTTAAGCTTCTGTCTTCCTTCCCAGACTTTTGCACAGAGATGTGATGGGGCTGCAGAGAGAGAAGGAAAGAGCTTGAGAAAGGGGGAGCCCAACAGCTTGCCCTGACGGCTTTACTATGCAGGAAACTGGACTATACAGGAGGCTGAGAAAGGTTAAGTGACTGGATCTGGGTTACACAGCTAAAGAGTAGCACTGCTCAAGGTCCAGTCAAGCTCTAGAACTTCCAGTTCATGACTGGAAAGATGAACTGCACATTTGTGAGCTCTGATGGCACCACATGGGTGGTACCACCCTCCCAGGAATTCTGGGAGGCAGATAGGAAGTGGTGACGCTCATTCTACCCCCTTGGGAGGCTGTAGAACATTGTCTGAGTCGCTATGACCCTTTTTAGCCACCTCCCCTGAAGAACAAAATGACAGGGCCTTTTCTTGGTTTGGGACAGACCAGGCTGGGGTAGTAAACAAGGTCAACTGAAGTCTCCAAGGTGCACCCCCTGCCCCAAGCAATCCTCAGAGGATATTGAGGCTGTACAATCCTTTCTCAAGGATCTGCTTGGCCCCAGAGGCAGGACCTAAAAGCGATCAGTTGAAATGAAAAAAAGGTAAATTTTAGCCAAATGTGAGGGGGAAAGTTCTTTATGTAATTATAAGTGACATTTTTAAATTCTTTCACACCACTGCTTACAAAGGTCCAGTGGTTCGCTATTGCCCTTAGGATAAAATAAAGATGCCTCATGGAAAACCATTCATAATCTAGCACCAATATACTCCTCCAGGCTGGCTATACAGTACTTCTTTTCACGTAAGAATATAGATTTGGAACTGGAAAGAAACTGAAAGATTATCTAGTCTAACCCTTCATTTTATAGATGAGAAAACTGAGCCTAAGAAGTTTAGTGACTTTGTCCAAGTTCACTAAATTAGATTTAAACCCAGATCTGCTGACTACAAATCTGGGGTTATGCCCATTACACCTACTGCCTCTCATACTCTACACATGCTCAACAATTTAGATAGGCCAGAGTGGCCTATCTCTTTTCAATTTCAGGTCTTAGAATCTCTGTTTGATTATTTGTCCTTATACCCTAAGAGCCTACCATGGTTTCTGACATTCAATAGTTTAACAAGGTTAATGAATGCTTGTTTTTTGATCTTCCTAACAAATACAACTACCCTATAGAATGAGTTATCAGGGAAATGGGTATTTTATTCACTAGAGGTTTTTCCAGATACATAAGCACTTGTTGGGCACGTTTTGGTGGAAATTCATCTTCAGGTACCAACTGTACAGGGTGACCTCAGTGATCCATTTGAGCTCTGAGATTCTGGGACTGTGACTATCTATGATTCTGATCAGCACAGATTTTGTTTTTAAGTATCAAGCTGGTTTCCTCCCACTCTTCAGCATATTCTTGGGCCACTTCAGGAGTATGTTCAAGGAATGCAAAACCTTTTTAATCTCAGCCTGAGCCTCAATATACATAGGAAGGTCAAGCAGTGACTTTAAAAACAATCATATCGTGCATTCCAAACAAAAAAGAAATTAATTTTGGGTTATCCACTGTTGTTGGATTACCCTTGCCTCCTTCCTTCCAGTCGATTGAACTTGTTTTTTAAATATTATATCAGAGGGGACCTCAGCCCCCACCCCCATTCCTATACTTAGCCTATAACCCAGAAACTCTTGTTTCAAGCACAAGATTCTCAATGTGACTTTGACATTTCAGTAGGAGAGCATCCATCATTGGTTGCCCTTCACTGAACAGAAGCATCTAGTCCTTCTTTTCTGTCTGGGTTTCCTTCTGGACTTTCTGATGAGGCACAATGACAACCTTTCAGAGACAGTTCTGTATGGATCATCTAATTCATCACTGGGGACAAATGAAGGAATAAGTAAATGAACTGGATAGATGAATGAATATAAAAAAGCATTAATTAAACTCTTACTATTTCTCCAGGTACTGTGTTAAATGTTGGGTATACAGATATATAAAAAAGTAAAACAATCTTGCCTTCAAAGACTGTACATTCTAGTAAAGAAAGTAAACACATACTAGGGGAGTGTTGGCCAAGTTTAGGAAGTCACAAGGACAAAATCCATAAATGTTGTCCATCCTTCATTTTTGAAGAGGACCAATGACATCATGGGGTGATGCCTTGACTGGCCCATGAAGTGGGATTTTAATGAGGCAGAATTGCACAAAATCTTCAATCTCACTTTCTCTTCCACAGTCATCAAAGTCCAGTGGCAAGACAAAAGTGGTGATGGCTGGGATGCAGATGACCTTGGCATCTTCAATGTCTGACCAAGCTCTAAGTATTCCACAGTGCCTACTTTAGCCACCTTCATGGCCATTGGAACAAACTGTTCTCATTCGCCCATTATGCTGGGGGAAGTCTTTATATGTTTGGGGTAGACACTCCCCTAACTCACCAAAGAGTTTCAGATCTGTTAATTTTCCCCAACATGGGTTAGCTGTTTGTTGAGATGGTTTTTTTCTGGGTGAGGACACTGTGTATGCATCTAAAAATGGGATAATTACTTTTATATCTCTTTTTTCTTAAATATTGCAAAAGAAGGGAAGAGGTTTCTGGTCATGCTTTCTGCTTTTTAGGAATATACTTCTAATAGTATTTCCTAAATCCTTATTTCACAGGGCACTGGCCTTGGAGTCAGGAGGACCTGAGTTCAAATTGAGCCTCAGACTTACTACTTGTATGATTGGGCAAATCACTTAAACCCAACTGCAAGAAGAAGAAGAAGAAGAAGAAGAAGAAGAAGAAGAAGAAGAAGAAGAAGAAGAAGAAGAAGAAGAAGAAGGAGAAGAAGAGGAAGAAGAAGAGGGAGAAGAAGAGGGAGAAGAAGAGGGAGAAGAAGACAAAGAAGAAGAAGAAGAAGAGGAAGAAGAGGAAGAAGAAGAAGGAGGAGGAGGAAAAGGAGAAGGAGAAGGAAAAAGAAGAGAAGGAGAGGAGTTGAAGAGAAAATAAATAAATCCTTATTGCTTTTATTTTAACACATTCACCTTTAATCTGACATCCTGGCCACATAAAATTGTAATGATTCCACACTGTTAAAGACGAACACTAGATTTGCAATCAGAAGGCCTGGATTCAAATCCTAGCTCTGTCACTTAATGCATGGACTTAGACAAGTCACTAACTTAAGCAGAAAGAGTAGAGAGTAGGAAGAAAGAGAATGGAAAGGAAAGGGTAGGAGAGGGAAAGGAGAATATAGCAGAGGAGGTAAAGGAAGGAGGGAAGGGGAGAAAAGAGGGAGAAGAAAGAGGGAAGGATATTCTTTCAGAAATGTGGGTCTAAAACAACCCTGACAAGGAGCAAGTTTCCAGAATCTGTAGAAGGAGGTAGGGGTAGGGGGCACACGACTTCTAAGGTGCTAATTCCACCAAACTTAAATGAGGGCAGTGGGAAGCAGAGATCAAAATAGACCAGGTAAAATGTCCATTATCCCAACACACCAGCCAGAATTTCCTGGAGCTCAACTTGTCTGCTCCCCATGAAAGAGTGTGAAATACAACTTTGTTTTCAAAAGGAAAAGGTCACTTGATCTCTGAGGGAAGTTTTTTTGGTAGTCTGGACCCCAGAGAGGCAGAGAAACCCATTGAAGCAGTCTCCCCCCAAATTTGCTCACCACAGTTAGAAACCATTAAGATGGACAGCTCCATGTGGTTCAGATCTCCAGGTGCCTGTGTTCTTCTGGAGCTCATATCTCATTCCTCATATGGTATAATGGCACACCAATCCTGCATTTTGTGGATCACTTTTGGATGCTTTTCCAGGATAGATGATGAGATGTGCCAATCCATCTACACTGTTTGTTGTTCCTCCTTCTAAGAATATGGTGAGGGGCAGCTAAGTGGTATAATGGATAGAACACCTACTCTGGAGTCAGAAGGACCTGAGTTCAAATCCATCCTCAGACACTTACTAGCTGTGTGATCCTGGGTAAGTCACTTAACCCCAATTGCCTCCAAAAAAAGAATATAGCTACATTTTCCCCTCCATATATGTAATACAACCTCTAACATATATATATATGCACATGTGTATCTATCTATAACAATATTAAGAATTTTTTAAGACAATACAACTTTAAAATAATAGAATCATAGATTTAGATGTGGAAGATGACTTAGAGGTCATCTAGTCCAGCCCTTTTGTTTTACAGACAAGGAAACTGATGCCTATAGTGTAAGTGAATCACCTAAGCTTATACAGATATTAAGTGGCAAAGCCATGATTTAGATTCAATTCCTTTAATTTCAAATCTGTCACTCTTTCTATTGTACCATGAAGACTCAATAGGAGGTAAGATCATATTGTTATCTTCATTTTGCAAATGAGGAAATAGATCCAGAAGAACTGAATCCAAGGTTTCACAGGCAATCAGTGGGCAAGTTAAGAATAGGATCATTCCCTGACTTTCAATCTAGCAATCTTTCTGCCCAGCAAACTGTATTCCCTTTGACATTTGTATCAGTGACTTTTACTACATTAGTACCATGTGTCCAATGCTCAGACATCAAATCATCTCTACAACAGCTTAATCCTTCCTTCCTGAGTCCATGACTTCCCTTTCCAAGAGTATATAGAGTCCAACTTGCATACCTAGCCAAAGTGAGATATATTTTACTAACTGTAAGATGAACCCCATTGGACCAAATCCAATTTACATGGCCTATACTTGTAGAAAATACTAGATAATACAACCAAAGGAAATCAAACTAATCTTGATGGTAAAAGAAACTTGATGATACGGGGCACGGGAGACCTCTATTCCAAGAGACTTGGATGAGCAATAGTATTACTTTCCCAGTTTAGAGGAGGCCTGAGGTTCCTTAATTTGCACACTCCTCATCCCCTCCTCCTCCTCTTTCCCTGTAAGACTCAGAACATATGGTGGTATTTCTGAAAAGAACAGTCTTTACCCCCCCCCCCCCCAGTCCAGGCAAGAAATGGGGGTCTTTATTAGTATGGTCAGTGAAGAAAAGAGATATATACAAGAGGTATTATGGAGGAGAAATGAGAAAATGTGACAAATGACTGGATACGTGAGGTGAGGAAGAGTTGAGATGTAAAGGACAGCATGAAGATTTCAGATACAGATGACTTTACCTGAGTAAGAGCCAGAGCACACAAACCAGGAGGACAATGACTATACCTCTTTCTGGATCATGCAACCTTAGAAGCACCGAAATTTTATAGGCCCCCAAACCAAGCTGTGAAAGCAACAAGACATATAAAGTCCAAAGTCAAAAAATAGACCAGAAGAATGAGCAAACAACCACAACAACAAAATAATCTGATCATAAAAGGCTACTCTGGTGATAGGGAAGCACAAGATACAAACTCAGAAGAAGATAATAACTTGAAAACATCTAAAAGAGTATCAAAGAAAAATGAAGACTGGGCTTAAGTTCAATAAGAATTCCTAGAAGAGCTAAAGAGAGTACAATTATGATTTTTAAAAATCAAACATGAATAGTGGAGGAAAAATTTGGAAAAAAATAAGAGCAATATAAGAAAAATTATGAAAGGAAAATTAAGAGTTTAGTCAAAGAGACATAAACAAATAATAAGGAAAATAGCTACTTTAAAATCAGAATTGACCAAATGGTAAAAGAGGTATGAAACTTCACTGAGGAAAATAACTCCTTAAAAATTAGAACTGGTTAAGCAGAGGCTAATGACACCTCAAGACATCAAGAAACCATAAAACAAAGTTTAAAAACTGAAAAAATGTGAACTATCTCATTAGAAAAACTAACCTGAAAAATAGATTGAAAAGAGATAATTTAAGAATTATTGAACTACCATGAAAACCATGATTGAAATGTCCAATAGTCAGTTGATGATAAAAGGTTGGAGCTCAAAAGAGAGAGTAGAGCTGCATATATAGATCTGAACATTTTGATATTAAATGAATGATACAAAAACAGTAAACAAAGGATTATGCAAACTATGACTCTCCTGCTCTGGAATCTTCACTGCCTCCCTATTGCCTCTAAGATGAAATACAAACTCCTTTGATATTTGAGGGCTGGCACAGTTTTAGCTCCAGCCCACCTTTACAGAATTTTTGCATATTAGTCCCCTTCATGTACTCTTGTGTTCCAGAGAACTTGCCTACTTACTATTCCTCAAATGCAATATCCCACCTCCTGTTTCTGTGCTTTTTTATAGACTCAGCATCATGCTGGTGCACATCCTCCTCACTTCTGCCATCTGAACAGAGATGATAACTAAGCCTATGGGAGCTGATGAGGTCATAAAGGAAGAGTATAGAAAGAGAAGAAGATTCGGAAGAGAGCCTTGGGGTCCACTCACAGTTAGAGGGCATGATATGGATGATGATCCAACAAAGAAGCATAAGAAAAATGTCAGACAGGTAGGAGAAGCACCAGAAGAAAGCAGTGTCACAAAAAAAACCCAAAAGAGAGAGAGAATCCAGGAAGAAAGAATGGTCATTATTATCCATGCTGCAGAGAAGTCAAGAAGAATAAGGAAGAATAAGAAGACATCAGATTTGTTGATTAAGAGATCATTGGAAATTTTGGAGAACACAGTTTCAGTTCATAAACAAGATCAGAAGCCAGATTGCAAAAGGTGAGGGAAGGGAGGTAGCTGGGTGGAACAGTGGAGAGAGCACTGGGCTTAGAGTCAGGAAGAGATGAATTTACCTCAGACACTTACCAGTTGAGTGATGCAAATTTTCTAATTCTGTGACTCTCTAAATGGGGGAGGGGAGATGTAGTCCAGTTAAGGAAATAACAGTTCCTTTTCATACACTGATTTAAGGTTTCTTCCTATTCTAATGCCTTATCTATGCAGGGAGGTATCCCTGGGATTTGTCCTTAGAAGGATTTCCTCAAAACTACCTCCAGTGTTGTGGGAGGAGGAGCCAAGATGGTAGAGCAGAAGGATGGACCTGCTGTAGCTCTCCTCCCGTAGTCCATATAATACCTGTAAAAAATTACTCTAAACAAATTCTAGAGCAGCAGAAGCTACAAAACGACAGAGTGAAAGAGATTTCCAGTCCAAGACAGCCTGGAAGGCAGACAGGAAAGGTCTATCACACCAGGCTCAGATTAGAGTGCAGGGCAGCCTGGGGCACACAGCAAGGCAGGCAGGCCTGGGACTGAAGCAGGCTGCAGCACATGCAATCACAGGCAGCAGATGCATTTCCCAGATTCCTCAACCCACAAATGCCAAAGACAGCCTCAAAGGTTGGTAAGAAAGCTCTTTCACCTGTGTGAGAAGGGAGCAGGGTCTGGCCCTAGTCCTGGCCCCAGGGCGGTGGTAGCCACTGTGGCAACACCATCCATTTTTGGAGCCCTCCACCTAAAGACCCTTGGGGGTTTGAGCAGCCCATTTGGGTTTCAGTTCTGAGTGGCAGTCCTGGAGCGAGAACGAGTGCTGGTGTAGTAAAGCTGGTGGTGACTGTGGAGAGGGAATTCTACTCACAGATCCTGGGCAGATAGGAATGCTTGTGGTTGCTCCTAGACCAGAGTGCAGGCCAGGAGAAGAGTAAACTCTCCCTTGATTTTGCCACCATGGAGAAACTGAGAACTTACAGGTCTCTAGAGAAAGCCTCCACTTGATAAAGGACTCAAAAGTCAAGTAACTGACTGGGAAAATGCCCCAAAGGGGGAAAAAATAAGAGTATAGAAGGTTACTTTCTTGTGAAAAGGTATTTTCTTCCATTCTTTCAGATGAGGAAGAACAAAGCATACCATCAGAGGAAGACATAAACGTCAATGCTTCTACATCCAAAACCTCCAAAAAAAAAGCAATGGTCTCAAGTCATGAAAGAGCTCAAAAAGGATTTTGAAAATCAAGTAAGAGATGTGGAAGAAAAATTGGGAAGAGAAATGAGAGCAATGCAAGAAAATCATGAAAGGCAAGTCAACCCCTTGCTAAAGGAGACCCAAAAAAATGCTAAAGAAAATAATACTTTTAAAAATAGACTAGGTTCCGGGAGCCAAGATGGCGGAGTGAAAGCAACGACTCACCTAAGCTCCTGGAAAAACTCCTCTGGATATATCTGGGGGGAGAGTCTGACCAGACTTTGGAGGTGTAGAATCCAGTGGGAGACGGACTTTGACAGATTCGGAGCCCAGGCTGGACTGGAAGGTCCATGGGAGGGATCTGTTCCGCGGGGGTAAGACCCCGGCGCACAGCGCAGCGCGGTCGGCACGGCAGGGCGGAGGGGACCAGAGGAGCCCGAGAGTGGCGGGCAAGACCAGCGGAGCAGGAGATAAGCCAGGCCGACCCGGTGAGAGCCGCTGAGTGCCAGACATCAGTGCAGCAGTCCTTGAAATCTTCAGCCTGAAGACGGACTTCGGTGGGTCACTACTTGAACTTCCAGGAACTGGGATGGCAGAGTGATCAGTAAGTGCTCTCTCCTCCCCCCTGATGACCCTGAGGGAACCATAAAATTCTTCCCCAGATTAATCCTGGATCAGCGGGTACAGCAGAAGGGGGCGGGTGGTCTCAGAACACCAGAGGCTGGAGAGGTGGCAAAGGGGGATTCTTCCTACCGTGGTGGAGGCTATCTGGAGGGACAGACGACCCAGGGCAGAGAAAAATTCGCACTGAGACCCAAGCAAGCCTCAGCCCGGGAGACGAGCCCCAGGAGGGGCGGGAACACGCATTAGCCTCTAGGCGTGCCCCAGCCCTCCAGGGGAAAGGGAAGACAATAGGGAAGCTGGGATCAGCATCCCCGGACCTTGCCTTTGCCTCAGGCCAGCTGAGGAGATATCCTGAGACCAGACCACACCTCCCACACACCTATCAAGCTAAACCCAGGGTTGATCTGGGAAACAACAACAACAACAACAAAAAAAAAAAAAAAAAAAGCCTGCTTTTAGCCTAGACAAACATCAACTCAACTTAAAAGATCTGTATCTTCTGACTGAAAGAACCAAAAGCTACAACACTCAGCCAACATCATGAATCGGAAAAAGCAGACGAAAAGTGAAAAAACCATAGAATCTTTCTATGGGGATAAGGACCAAAACACAAACACCAAAGAGGTCAGAGCTGAGACTGTACTTCCATCTGAAACCTCAGATGGGACTATGAATTTCTCGCAAGCACAACTAGATTACCTGGAACGTCTGAAGAAGGATATAAAAGAAAAACTGGCCAATGATTTTAAAACCATAAAAAAAGAATTCACTGATGAGAACATCAATCTGAAAAAGAAAATTGAAGAAATGGAAAAGGAAGTTCAAAAATTAACTGGAGAGAATAATTCCCTAAAAGGAAGAGTTAATCAAACGGAAAAGGAAACTCAAAACCTAATAGGGAAAATTGATCAGATGGAAAAGGAAACCCAAAACCTAACTGGGAAAATTGGTCGAATGGAAAAAGAAGTACAAAAATTAAATGGAGAAAATAGCTCCTTAAAGGGAAAAATTGGCCAGATGGAAAAGGAGATGCGAAAGCTAACTGAAGAAAACAATACGATCAAGATTAGAATTGGGCAAGTAGAAACTAATGACTCAATGAGGCAACAAGAATCAGTCAAACAAAATCTAAAGAACGAAAAGATAGAAGAAAATCTAAATTATTTAATTGGAAAAACAACTGACCTGGAAAATAGATCCAGGAGAGAAAATCTAAGAATTATTGGCCTGCCAGAAACCCATGATGAAGAAAAGAGTCTGGACAATATCTTCCAGGAAATCATCAAGGAAAACTGCCCAGAAGTACTAGACTCAGAGGGCAAAATAGTCATCGAAAGAATCCACCGTTCCCCACCGGAAAGGGATCCCAAACTCAAAACCCCAAGAAATATAGTTGCCAAATTCCAGAGCTATCAAGTGAAGGAGAAAATACTACAAGCAGCCAGAAAGAAACAATTTAAATATCAAGGTCACACAGTCAGGATCACACAGGACCTTGCAGCTTCTACATTAAAAGATCGAAAGAATTGGAACCCAATATTCCGTAAGGCAAAGGAGTTGGGACTCCAACCGAGGATCAACTACCCAGCAAAGTTCAGCATAACATTTCAGGCAAGGAGAAAGTCATTCAACGAAATAAGGGATTTCCAGAGCTTCCTGACCAAAACACCAGAACTCAATAGACAATTTGATCTTCAAATGCAGGTCTCCAGAGAATCATAAAAAGGTAAACAGAGGGGAAAAAACAAAAACAAAAACTTGCAACTCAATTAGGGCAATCTGTTTACCTCCCTGTAAGGGAAGATGATACCTGTTAATCTTGAGAACTGTGCAGCTATTATGATAAAAGGGATATATGTAGAGGGAACGGGCATAAAGTAAATGATGTCATGGCAAAAATATGATTTAAGTATGAGAAGGGAATGTAATAGGAGGTGTGGAAAGGGGGAAGCAGAAAATGGCAAATTATATCACAGGAAGAAGTACAAAACTATAGTAGAGGGAAGGAGGGGAGGGAGATGAGCATTGTTTGAGAGGTACTCTCATCTGATTTGTTCAAAGGAGGGAACAATAACCTTAAGCAGATAATCCTAACTAGCTCTATAGGTAGTAGGAGGGGAAGGGGGAAGAAAGGGGAGGGTGGCTAAAAGGGAGGAAAGAAGCAATAAGAGTAAAGGGGACTAAAAGGGAGGGGGGCTAAAAGAAGGAGGGGAAGGCTGCAGGAGGAGGGGGAGAAAAGTGAATACTATTGAGGAGGGGAAGGGAGACGGGAGAGTTAAAAGCACAAATGGTGGGAAAGAGGGTGGAGGGAAATACACAGATTGTAATCATAACTGTGAATGTGAATGGGATGAACTCTCCCATAAAACGGAGACGGATAGCAGAATGGATTAAAAGCCATAATCCAACAATATGCTGCTTACAAGAAACACATTTGAAACGGGGGGATACACATAGGATAAAGGTCAAAGGATGGAGCAGAATATATTGTGCTTCAGCTCATGTAAGAAAGGCAGGAGTAGCAATCCTAATCTCAGACAAAGCAAAAGCAGAAATAGATCTAATCAAAAGGGATAAGGATGGAAACTATATCCTACTAAAAGGCACCATAGACAATGAAGCAATATCATTACTAAACATGTATGCTCCAAGTGGTATAGCATCCAGATTCTTAGAGGAGAGGTTGGGGGAGTTGAAGGAAGAAATTGATAGCAAAACTATACTAGTGGGGGACCTCAACCTCCCCCTCTCTGAACTAGATAAATCCAACCTTAAAATAAACAAGAAAGAGGTTAAGAAGGTAAATAAAACTCTGGATAAGGTAGATATGATAGATCTTTGGAGAAAATTAAATGGGAATAGAAAGGAATATACCTTTTTCTCAGCGGTACATGGAACATTTACAAAAATTGACCATGTACTAGGACATAAAAATCTCACAATCCAGTGCAGAAAGGTAGAGATAATCAATGCATCCTTTTCAGATCATAATGCATTAAAAATTACATGTAATAAAAGGCCATGGAAAGAGAAACCAAAAATCAATTGGAAACTAAATAATCTAATTCTAAAGAAGGATTGGGTTAAAGAAGAAATCATAGAAACAATCAACAACTTCATTCAAGAGAATGACAATAGTGAGACAACGTACCAAAACTTATGGGACACTGCAAAAGCAGTTATTAGGGGAAGTTTTATATCTCTGAATGCTTACATAAATAAAATAGAGAAAGAGGAGATCAATGACTTAGGCTTGCAGTTGAAAAAGCTAGAAAAAGAACAAATTGAAAATCCCCAAGTAAATACCAAATTAGAAATACTGAAAACCAAAGGAGAGATTAATAAAATTGAAATAAAGAAAACTATTGAATTAATAAATAAAACCAATAGTTGGTTTTATGAAAAAACTAATAAAATTGATAAACCTTTGGTTAATCTGATCAAAAAAAAGAAAGAAGAAAACCAAATTACTAACATTAAAAATGAAAGGGGTGAACTCACCTCCAATGAGGAGGAAATTAAAACAATAATTAGAAACTACTTTGCCCAACTTTATGCCCACAAATTCGACAATCTAAACGAGATGGATGAATATTTTAAAAAATACAAATTGCCCAGATTAACAGAAGAGGAAGTTGAATACTTAAACAACCCCATCTCAGAAAAAGAAATTGAACAAGCCATCAATGAACTCCCTAGGAAAAAATCTCCAGGGCCAGATGGATTCACAAGTGAATTCTATCAAACATTTAAAGAACAGTTAATTCCAATACTACATACACTATTCTTGAAAATTGGGGAAGAAGGAGTCCTCCCAAATTCTTTCTATGATACAAATATGGTTTTGATACCCAAACCAGGAAGAGACAAAACAGAGAAAGAAAATTATAGACCAATTTCCCTAATGAATATAGATGCAAAAATTTTAAATAAGATTTTAGCAAAACGAATACAGCATCTTATCACGAGATTAATACATTATGATCAGGTAGGATTCATACCAGGACTACAGGGCTGGTTCAATATTAGGAAAACTATTAGCATTATTGATCACATCAACAACAAAGCTAACAAAAACCACATGATTATCTCAATAGATGCAGAAAAAGCTTTTGACAAAATACAACATCCATTCCTACTAAAAACATTGGAGAACGTAGGAATAAAGGGAACTTTCCATAAAATAATAAGCAGTATCTATCTAAAACCTTCAGCAAGCATTATATGCAATGGGGATAAGCTAGATGCATTCCCAATAAGATCAGGGGTGAAACAAGGTTGTCCATTATCACCACTATTATTCAATATGGTACTAGAAATGTTAGCTGTAGCAATTAGACAAGATAAAGATATTCAAGGAATTAGAATAGCCAAAGAAGAAACTAAGTTATCACTCTTTGCAGATGATATGATGATTTACCTAGAGAATCCCAGAGATTCAAGTAAAAAATTACTTGAATTAATAAACAACTTTGGCAAAGTTGCAGGGTACAAAATAAACCCACACAAATCCTCTGCATTCCTATATATTAGCAACAAAGTTCAACAGCAAGAGATAGAAAGAGAAATCCCATTTAAAGTTAGGGTAGACAGTATAAAATACTTAGGAGTCTACCTGCCAAAACAAACCCAGGGACTATATGAACACAATTACAAGACACTTTTTGCACAAATAAAGTCAGATTTAAGTAAGTGGAAAAACATTAGTTGCTCATGGGTAGGCCATGCTAATATAATAAAAATGACAATTCTACCCAAATTAATATACTTATTTAGTGCCATACCAATTAAACTATCAGACAATTACTTTCTAGAGCTGGATAAAATAATATCAAAATTCATTTGGAAAAACAAAAGGTCCAGAATATCAAAGGGACTAATGAAAAGAAATGCCTGGGAAGGTGGCCTAGCGCTACCAGACCTTAAACTGTACTATAAAGCAGCAATTATCAAAACCACTTGGTATTGGCTAAGAAACAGAGAGGTAGACAAGTGGAATAGACTTGGCACTCAAGATGCAGTAGGCAAGGAATATAGCAACCTTCTGTTTGATAAACCCAAGGACCCCAGCTTCTGGGGTAAGAACTCATTGTTTGACAAAAATTGCTGGGAAAACTGGATAACAGTGTGGCGGAAATTAGGCATAGACCCATACCTGACACCGTACACAAGAATAAAGTCCAAATGGGTACATGATTTAGGTATAAAGATTGATACCATGAATAAACTGGAGAAGCAAGGAATAGTGTATTTATCAGATCTATGGAGAAGGGAAGAATTCTTTACTAAAGGAGAGATAGAATGCATTATGAAATGCAAAATGGATAACTTTGAGTACATTAAACTGAGAAGTTTTTGCACAACCAAACCCAATGCAACCAAAATCCGGAGGGATGTAGTAAATTGGGAAAAAATTTTTACAGCTAAGCTCGGGGATAAAGGCCTCATTTCTAGAATATATAGAGAACTGACCCAAATGTATAATCATACAAGTCATTCCCCAATTGATAAATGGTCAAAGGATATGAACAGGCAATTTTCAGAGGAAGAAATTAAAGCTATCTATAATCATATGAAAAAATGCTCTAAATCACTATTGGTTAGAGAGATGCAAATCAAAACAACTCTGAGGTACCACATCACACCTATAAGATTGGCAAACATGACAGAACAAGAAAATGATAAATGCTGGAGAGGATGTGGGAGAGTTGGAACACTAATTCATTTTTGGTGGAGCTGTGAGCGCATCCAACCATTCTGGAGAGCAATTTGGAACTATGCCCAAAGGGCTACAAAAATGTGCATACCCTTTGACCCAGCAATATCGCTACTAGGACTATATCCCCAAGAGATCATAAAAATGGGAAAGGGTCCCACATGTACAAAAATATTTATAGCAGCACTCTATGTAGTTGCCAAAAACTGGAAGTCAAGGGGATGTCCATCAATTGGGGAATGGCTGAATAAATTATGGTATATGAATGTAATGGAGTACTATTGTGCCATAAGAAATGATGAACAAGAAGACTTCAGAGAGGCCTGGAAGGACTTATATGACCTGATGCTGAGTGAAAGGAGCAGAACCAGGAGAACTTTATGCACAGCAACAACCACAGTGTGTGAGAGCTTTTTCTGGTAGACTTAGATTTTTGTAATAACACAAGAACTTCTGAAAAAAAAAAAAATCCCAATGGTGGACCTCAAGGCAAAATGCCTTCCACACTCAGAGAGAGAAATATGGAAGTCACTCACATAATGTAGCAGATCATGTTTGTGTATGTGTATCTGTTTGTGTATCATGTTCTGATTTGTTATACGGATTCTTTCATTTATCTTAGTCTGACTACATAGCATGACTATAGTGAAAATATACTCAATAGGAAAGTATATGTAGAATCTATACAGAATTGTATGCAGTCGTGGGGAGGGAGGGAGGTAGTGGGGGGTGGGTGGGGAGGGATAAAATCGCAATTGTATGGCAGTGATTGTTAAACATTAAAAAAATAAAAAAATTAAAAAAAAAATAGACTAACCCAAATGGCAAAAGAAATCTAAAAAGCCAAGGAGGAGAAAAATGCTTTAAAAAACAGAATTAGACAAATGGAAAAGGAAGTTCAGAAGCTCACTGAAGAAAATAGTTCTTGAAAAATTAGAATGGAGCAGATAGAAGCTAATAATTTTATGAGAAACCAAGAAGTTATGAAACAAAACCAAAAGAATGAAAAAATAGAAGACAATGTGAAGTATCTCATTGGAAAAACAACTGATCTAGGATATCTATCCAGGAGAGGCAATTTAAAAATTGTGGGACATAAAAGCCATGACCAAAAAAAAGAGCCCAGACATCATCTTTCATGAAATTATCAAGGAAAATTGCCCTGATATTCTAGAAAAAGAGGGTAAAATAAATATTGAGAGAATCCACCAATCACCTCCTGAAAGAGATCCAAAAAGAAAAACTAGGAATATTGTAGTCAAATTCGAAAATTCTCAGGTCAAGGAGAAAACATTGGAAGTAGCCTGAAAGAAATAATTTAAGTCTTGTGAAAATACAATCAAGATAACACAAGATCTAGCAGCTTCTACATTAAGAGATCACAGGACTTGGAATATGATATTCCAGAAGTCAAAGGAACTGGGATGAAAACCAGGAATCACCTATCCAACAAAACTAAGTGTAATAATTCAGGGGAAAAAATAGTCATTCAATGAAATAGAGGACTTTCAAGCATTCTTGATGAAACGATCAGAGCTGAATAGAAAATTTGGCTTTCAAACACAAGAATCAAGAGAAGCATGAATAGGTAAGTGGGAAAGACAAATCATAAAGGATTTACTAAAGTTGAGCTGTTTACATTCCTATGTAAAAAGATAATATTTGTAACTCTTGAGATTTTTCTCAGTATTTGGGTAGTTGGAGAAATTATATACATATAGACAGAGGGCACAGGTGAGTTGAATAGGAAGAGATGATATCTAAAAAAATAAAATTAAGGGGTGAGAGAGAGGAATATATTGGGAGGAGAAAGGGAGAAATGGAATGGGGCAAATTATCTCATAAAAGAGAGAAGAAAAATCTTTTTCAATGTAGGGGAAAAGTGGAGCTTACTCTCATCACATTTGGCTCCAGGAAGGAATAACATGCACACTCAATTTAGTATGAAAATCTATCTTACACTACAGGAAATTAGGGGAGAGGGGGATAAGTGGGGTGAGGGGGGAAGATAGAAATGAGGGCCAATGGGAGGAGGGAGTAATTAGAAGTGAACACTTTGGGTTTTTTTGGTTTATTTAATTTATTTATTTCAAGTTTTCAGCAATCATTTCCACAAAATTTTGAATTCCCAATTTTCTCCCCATCTCTCCCCTCTCCCCACCCCAAAACACCAAGCATTCTAATTATGCCTACCACCAATCTGCTCTCCCTTCTAACATCCCTCCCTTCCCTTTTCTCCATCTTCTCTTTTGTTCTGTAGGGCAAGATAAATTTCTATACCCCATTACCTGTATTTCTTATTTCCCAGTTGTCTGCAAAAACAATACTCAACAGTTGTTCTTAAAACTTTTGATTCTGAAATTTGATTTGAAATTTGAGTTCCAATTTCTCCTCCTTCCTTGCTCCCCACCCATCTCCACTGAGAAGGCAAGCAATTCAATATAGGCTATATATGTGTGATTTTGCAAATGACTTCCATAATAGTAATGTTGTATAAGACTAACTATATTTCCCTCCATCCTATCCTGCCTCTCAATTCTTCTATTCTCTTTTGACCTTGTCCCTCCCCAAGAGTATTGACTTCTAATTGTTCCATCCTCCCATTGCCCTCCCTTCCATCATCTCCCCCCACCCTGATTATCTCCTCACCCACTTTCCTGTATTGTAAGATAGGTTTTCATACCAAATGAGTATGCATTTTATTCCTTTCTTGAGTCAGATGTGATGAGAGTAACTTTCACATTTTCCCTCTCACCTCCCCCCTTTTTCTTCCCTCTTTTATGAGATAATTTGCCCCATTCCATTTCTCCCTTTCTTCTCCAAATATATTTCTCTCACCCCTTAATTTTATTTTTTTAGATATGATCCCTTCCTATTCAACCTACCCTCTCTCTGTCTCTCTCTATGTGTGCATGTGTGTGTGTATAATCCCACCACTACTCAGATATGAAAAAAGTTTCAAGAGTTACAAATATTGAATTTCCCTTTAGGAATGTAAACAGTTCAACTTTAGTAAGTCCCTATGATTTCTCTTTCCTGTTTATCTTTTCATGCTTCTCTTGATTCTTGTGTTTGAAAGTCAAATTTTCTTTTCAGCTCTGGTCTTTTCACCAAGAAAGCTTGAAAGTCCTCTATTTCATTGAAAGACCATTTCCCCCCCTGACTTATTACATTCAGTTTTGCTGGGTAGATGATTCTTGGTTTTAGTCCTAGTTCCTTTGTCTTCTGGAATATCATATTCCATACCCTTCAATCCCTTAATGTAGAAGCTGCTAGATCTTGTGTTATCCTGATTGTATTTCCACGGTACTCAAATTGTTTCTTCCTAGGTGCTTGTAATATTTTCTCCTTGACCTAGTAACTCTGGAATTTGGCCACGATGTTCCTAGGAGTTTCCTTTTTTAGATCTCTTTCAGGAGGTGATTGGTGGATTCTTTCAATATTTATTTTGTCCTCTGGTTCTAGAATATTAGGGCAGTTGTCCTTGATAATTTCATGAAAGATGACATCTAGGCTCCCTTTTTTGGTCATGGCTTTCAGGTAGTCCCATAATTTTTAAATTGTCTCTCCTGGATCTATTTTCCAGGTCAGTTGCTTTTTCCAATGAGATATTTCACATTATCTTCCATTTTTTCATTCTTTTGGTTTTGTTTTGTGATTTTTTTGGTTTCTCATAAAGTCAGCTTCCATCTGTTCCATTCTAATTTTTCAAGAACTGTTTTCTTCATTGAGCTTTTGAACTTCCTTTTTCATTTGGCTAATTCTTCTTTTTAAAGCATTCTTCTCCCATTGGCTTTTTGGACCTCTTTTGCCAATTGAGTTAGCTTATTTTTAAAGGTGTTATTTTCTTCAGTATTTTTTTGGGTCTCCTTTGGCAAGTTGTTGCCTCACTTTTCATGATTTTCTTGCATCTCTCTCATTTCTCTTCCCAATTTTTCCTCCACCTCTCTTACTTGATTTTCAAAATCCTTTTTGAGCTCTTCCATGGCCTGAGACCATTGAATATTTATTTTGGATGTTTGGGATACAGAAGCCTTGACTTTTATGTCTTTCTCTGATGGTAAGCATTGTTCTTCCTCATCCAAAAGGATGAGAGAAGATATCTGTTCACCAAGAAAGTTACCTTCCATAGTCTTATATTTTTTTTTCCCTTTTTTAGGCATTTTCCCAACCAGTTACTTGACTTTTGGGTCCTTTCTCAAGAGTAGGGTGTACTCTGGGGATCTGTAAGATCTCAGTTCCTCCAAGGTGGCAAAATCAAGCATGTACACTGGTCTGGAGCAACAAGAAACTTTTGTGCCCAGAATCTGTGAGTAGTAGTTTCCTCTCCACAACCACCTGGCCTCCAGTTCCACCAAGCCAGCACTGGGGGGCTGAGATTCAGCTAAGCTGCTCAATTCCCCCTGGGGCTTTAGGCAGGGGGGCAGGGCTGCCATTCAGTGTGAGATAAAGATCAGCTGCTAGATTCCCCCAGGAACATTAGGTGGGGGCAGGGTGGCCACACAAGGCTGAGGTAAGGATCAGCTGCTCCCCCAGGGGCTTTACGATCCAACAATTGATGTGGGCTGCTGTGGGAGGAGCTGCCACCTAATGTGGCCTCTGCCACTGACACCTGAGGCTGGAGTTATGGAAAGACCCTCTCACTGACCTTTGGCGCCTGTGAGTTGGGGGGTCTGTAAACCACTGCTACTGCTGCTGGTAATTCCGCCCCCGAAGCCTGCTAGGTCGTCCTCCCAGCACTATGCCATGCAGCCCAGGTTGGGCTGGGCTCCACTCCATGTCCAGTGTGACAGACTTTTCCCATTGGCCTTTCAGGTCACCCTAGGCTGGAAATCTCCTCCACTGTGTTGTTCTGTGGCTTCTGCTGCTCTAGAATTTGTTGAGAGTCTTTCTTTACAGGTATTTTATGGGCTGTGGGGGGAAGAGCTAGTTTATGTGCGTCTTTCTACTCCGCCATTTTGGCTCCACACACCTCCCCCCCCTCCCCCGCCCCCAGGAGAGGGACAAGGTCAAAAGAGAGAATAGGTTAAATAGGGGGCAGGATAAGGTGGAGGGAAATATAGTTAGTCTTCCATAACATGACCATTATGGAAGTCTTTTGCATAACTACACATGTATAGCCTATATTGAATTTCTTGCCTTCTCAGTGGGGATGCATGGGGAGGGAGGAAGGGAGAGAAGTTGGAATTCAAAGTTTTAGGAACAAATGTTGAAAATTGTTTTTTCATGTAACTGGGAAATAAGAAATGCAGGTAATGGGATATAAAAATCTATCTTGTCCCACAAGAAAAGAGAGAAGATGGAGATAAGGGAAGGGGAGGGGTGTGATAGAAGGGAGGGAAGATTGGGGGAAGGGATAATCAGAATGCACAGTATCTTGGAGTGAGGGGAGGGGAGAGATGGGGAGAAAATTTGGAACTCAGTATCTTGTGAAAATGAATGTTGAAAATTAAAATTAAATAAATAATTTTTTTAAAAAAACTACCTCCACTGTGCAGGTTGAAGACCAGAGAAGAAAAAAGACTTGTCTACAATCCTACAAATAATAAGTGTGAGAGCCAGGCCTGCAGCATCCTGACTACAGATTCAGTATTCTTTCTACCTCTGAAATGATGTTGGGCACAATGTGTTGAGGATATAGTGGAATCTTTGTTTGGAGCAGAGGGCATATGGTGAGCAACAATGGAGTACAAGTTGGAAAGAACTCTGGTGGGGTTAGATAACTCAGGACTTTGAAAGGTAGACATAGGAATTTGGCCTTTCTTCTGCAGGCAATGTGGGGTCCCTGCAGGATCTTAAGCAGAGAAATGAAATGAAGAAAGCAATATTTTAGGAGGATTCGTGTGGTAAAGGTATACAGATTGAATTAGAAGTGGTAGAGAAAAGAGACAAAAAGATCAACAAAGCTATTTCAGGAATCTAGGGTGATGGCATGGGAATGGGGAGGAAAAGGAGAACTAGGGATATTTCAAACAAGGAAACCATAGGACTAAATTGGACTCTTCTCAAGTACCCCAAATCACTGAAACCTGGCTTCTTTTTCTAACTTCCTTGATGGGGGAAAGGAATAAACATTTATTAAGTACCTACTATGTGCCTAAGAGGGTAACTAGGTGGTGCAGTAGATAGAGCACTGAGTTTAGGATTAGGGAGACTCATCTTCCTGACTTCAAATCAGAAACTTCCTAGCTGTGTGACCCTGGGCAAGTCACTTAACCCTGTTTGCCTCAGTTTCCTCATCTGGGCTGGAGCAGAAAACAGCAAACCACTCCAGTATCTCTGCCCAGAAAACCCCGAGTGGGGACACAAAAGTAAGTCATGACTGAAACAACTCAACAACCACAACAAATGTGCCAAGAACTTTAAAAATATTATATCATCTGACACCTACAATGCCCCTGGAAGGTAGGTGCTAGGATCACCATTTTATAGTTGAGAAAACTGAGCTAGCCAGAGGTTAATGACTTCTCCAGAATCACATAGCTAGTAAGTGTTTGAGGCAGGATTTGAATTCAGGTCTTTCAGACTCTAGGTCCAGATTCTGCACCAATAACTACCTAGTAAGGACAAAACAATTTTCTTAGTCAACCAAGCTCAAAACTTCAGTTACCTTTGGTTCCTTCTATTAGCATTCCCACATACCTAAACTCTTGTAAGAGCTATCTGCCTGACTGGTCTCCTGAACTCCAGCATACTCATCCAGCACCATCATCAACCCCCACTTCCTCCCAGTCACTGCTGTCAGAAAAATCTTGCTAAGGCATAGCTCTAATCACATTATTCCACTTATCCAAAACCTCCATTGATTCCCCTTTCACTACTAAATAAAGTCTAAATTCTTTAGATTGGCATGAAAGTCTCTCCAGAATTCAAAAATTCATTCAACATATATGTATCAATCACTTCATGCAAATCACTGTGTTAGATACTGGGAGAGAGACAAAGTTTACATGCCTTCTGCCTTCATGGAGCTAATAGTCTAGTTAAGGTAAGAGGGAGGAAGGAGGATTCTGCACATGCTTATACCACTTATCCTCATCCAAGGAGAATAATTGCATTTCACCCAATCACAGTTTTCCTCTTCCCCCAATTTTCAAATTTATTTTTAAAAAGGTGGTAGAGCAGGGTTAATGAAGGCACAAGCTGAACCAATCAGTACAAGGCATAGAGATGAGGATATGAGTCATCAATTAATCAACCAATATTTATTATTGCTCTTGTTCAGTCATGTTTAATTCTCCATGACTCCATTTTGGGATTTTCTTAGCAAAGCTGGAGTGGTTTGCCATTTCATAATTCAGCTCATTTTGCAGATGAGGAACTGAGATAAACAGGGTTAAGTGATTTGCCCAGGGTCACACATATAGTGTCTGAAGCCAGATTTGAACTCTTCCTGATTCCAAATACAGTGCTCTTTTTACTTTGCTATCCAAGCACCTGGCATGTACCAGTCACTGTGCTGAGTATTAGACATACAAGAACAAAAGAGAAATGGCAGTTCTTATTCTCAAGAGGATTGCATTCTAAGGAAACTATAGATGGATGATAGACAGATACAAGAGAGAGAAGAGGGAGGGGGGTAGTTATCTCCCTAAAACTGATATTTGGAGACATAAGAGTGGAACTTAGCAAGGGAATGAATATGGAAGAAAAGTAAATGGTGTGACAGAACCTTGGGAGCTTGGAAGTCATAACATACATACATATGCCAAAGGAACTAGGGATGTTTAGACCACAGAAGTGACACCTGGCATCAGGGGCACTTGATAGCTACCCTCAAATATTTGAAAGGCTACTATTTGGAAGAGGAATTAGCCTTGTTCTTCTTGGGTTCAGAAAGCAGAACAAAGAGGAATGGGTGAAACTTGTGAACAGGCAAATTTAGGTTAAAGGTAACGAAAAATGTCCTAAGTAGAGCTATAAAAAATGGGATGTGCTACGGCAAGGAGTGGGCTGCCCTTGGCAAGAGGTCTTCAATAACAAAAGACAACAAGAACAAATTGGATAATCAACCATTCTCTAGTGATGGTGTAGAAGAGGTTCTTGTTCAGGTATAGGTCAGACTGCATGCCCTTTGATGTACCTTCAGATTCTAATATTCTTCAACATCCAGTTAAGAGGCAGGAAGAAAAAGAAGCAAAACCAACAAAAACAGGCATAATCAGACACCTAGAATAACTAGGGAAGTCAATGTCATGAAAGTCAAGGAAGGCATTTGAAGGAGTTGACAGTATCAAATTCTCTAAAGAGAAAGAGGAAAATGAATATTTGGGAAAGGCTCTTGAAGTTGTTCACTGTTGACTTTGAGGAGAATAGTTTCAGGAGAATAATAAAGGTGGAGGTCAAGTTGCAGAGGAATAGAAGGGATTGGAAGCATCAGGTATTGACCACTCTGACAGTCATTCATCAAATTCGTCAAACATTGATTAGGCTCCTACTACGTTTTTGTTGTATTTGTCCTTCATTTCTCGAAGAGGGGCATGATATCAGGGAGATGATGAAAATGACTTGCAATTGACTTTGATTTGAGTGAGGGAGGGTCTGTGCAAGGTCACCAGTCTCACTTTCTCCTCCAAAGTCATCTGGGTCCAGTGGCCAGATATCCATCAGGATGACTGGAGATGGCCCAGGATACAATGGGAGACTCTAGCCCTTTGAGTAAGGTAACGCCCATTCAATGAGTTGACCATTTAAAGAAGTGATTTAAAGGATGGTCCCTTTAATAAAAAAAAAAATCAGACTAGGAGAGGAAGACTATCAGGGTTGCTGGCCAAAAGAGAAACAGTTACTATAAGCTAGGAGGGCAAGGACTCATTGTTGTCCAACTTATGAGCTCCAGAGTGAAATGGATTAAGGTTTGGGGGAGAGAGAGCGAGAGAGAGAGATAGAGAGAGAGAGAGAGAGCGAGAGAGAGAGAGAGAGAGAAGAAGAAGAAGAAGAAGAAGAAGAAGAAGAAGAAGAAGAAGAAGAAGAAGAAGAAGAAGAAAAGAAAGAAGAGAGAAAGAAAGAAAAGGAAAGAAAGAAAGGAAGGAAGGAAGAAAGAAAGGAAGGAAGGAAGGAAGGAAGGAAGGAAGGAAGGAAGGAAGGAAGGAAGGAAGAAAGAAAGAAAGAAAGAAAGAAAAGGAAAGAAAGAAAGGAAGGAAGGAAGAAAGAAAGGAAGGAAGGAAGGAAGGAAGGAAGGAAGAAAGAAAGAAAGAAAAGGAAAGAAAGAAAGGAAGGAAGGAAGAAAGAAAGGAAGGAAGGAAGGAAGGAAGGAAGGAAGGAAGGAAGGAAGGAAGGAAGAAAGAAAGAAAAGAAAAAGAAAGGAAGGAAGGAAGGAAGGAAGGAAGGAAGGAAGAAAGAAAGAAAGAAAGAAAGAAAGAAAGAAAGAAAGAAAGAAAGAAAGAAAGAAAGAAAGAAAGAAAGGAAGGAAGGAAGGAAGGAAGGAAGGAAGGAAGGAAGGAAGGAAGGAAGGAAGGAAGGAAGGAAGGAAGGAAGAAGAAAGAGTAGTCTAGCCAGTAAAGCCCAAGGTAACTGGGCAACTTTCAGCCATCAAAATTTGCCTTCTTTTAGAGAGGAGAAGGAGAGGGAGAGAGAGAGGACAAGATGAGTTATCCAACTGGTTGGGTCCCCATTCAGGTGTGGAACTAGGCACTCGGGGAAACAACAAAAGACAAAAGACAATTCTTGCTCTCAAGGAACACACTATCTGGGGGCAGCGGAGGGGCAGACAGAGGGAGAAGACAACACGTAAGCAACTAGGCACAATGTTATATACATACATATGTATATATATGTTTATATATGTCTATATAGGAATATGTGCATATATATATATATATCAGAAAAAATTGGCAATAATTAATGAAGGGAAGACTGCTGAATTAAGGGGGATTAGGAAAGGCTTCTTGTAGAAAATCGGATTTTTAGCTTGAACTTGAAGGAAATCAGGGAATCTAGATTAGCAGGGAAAGAATTCAAAGCATAGGGGACAGCTAACGAAAATGCCCAGAGTTGAGGGATGGAATATCTTGTTTTAGAACAGCAAGGAGAATGGTGTCACTGGATCATAAAATACATGGTATAAAAATATAAAATATTATAAATACAGGAATTATACATATGTAAAATAAAAATATATAAATTATAAAAATATAAGTTATAAAAAATCTAGAAAGTTAGTAGAGAGCAAAGTTATGTAGGACTTTGAACACCAAAGATTTTGTATTTGATCTTAGAGGTGATAGGAAATTATTGGAGTTTATTGAATAGGAGGAACAGGAGGTGACATGGTCAGCCTGTCTGATCAATTTAACAGCTTAGTAGAAGATAAACTGGAAGGCGGAGGGATTTGAGACAGGGACATCAACTAGAAGACTATTACCAGGAGTGAGGTGAGGGTCTACACCAGGGTGGTGGCAAGTGTCAAAGGAAAAAAGATATTATGAAGGTAAAAATCAATAGGCCTTGACAACAGATTGGATAGGGGTGGGGAGAAAAAAGGGGATTTGAAAATAGCACCTAAGTTGCAAGACTAGGTGACAAGGAGGATGGTACTACCTTTAACAATAATAAAGGAGAAAGGAAGTAATCAAAGTGTGTTGGGGGGGACTGCAAGATTTTGAATGGAAAGAAAGAAAAAGAAAGAAATTAAGGAAAGCAGAAAGAAAAGAAGAAAGGGAGGAAGGGAAGAAGGAGGGAGGGAGGGAGGAAGAAAAAGGAAGGAAGAAGAAGAAAGAAAGAACTGGTAGAGAAAGAAAGGTTGAAGATATCAGGACAAGGATCAGAGGGATCAAGAAAATCGGGCAAAAGTCAATATCAAGACTCCCTTTTCCTCCCAGATTCTACCGTCTCTGACCTTCATCCAAGGCTGACACAAGTCACTGTTTCCCAAAGATGTTGGGGATGAGAAGTTCAGAAGAAAAAAGTTCAGGTTTGTGCAAAACACTGTGGTACATTGATAAGAGTGCTGACTGAAGTCAGAAGATCTGGGTTTGAATTTCACTTCTGTTAAGTGTGAGAAGATTGAAAAAACTGGAAAAGGCCTGTTTGTAAAGAGATTTAAATGCCTAAAAGGTAATTTTATATTTCATCCTGTTGACAATAGGGAGCCACTGGAGTTTATTGAGTAGAGGAGTTAGTGGGTCAGACCTGTGATTTAGGAAGATCACTTTGGCAGCTGAGTAGGTAGACTAGAATGGGGCAGAGAGACCAACCAGAAGTCTATTTTGATAGCTTAAGCATAACATGATGAGGGCTTCACCAGGGTGGCAGCTGGGCAAAGGGAGAGAGGAGATACATTGGAGAGATATCATCAAGGTAGAAATGACTTGGCCACAGGTTGGAATGAGTGAGGAGTTAAGGATGACACTTGATCTGCAAGTCTAGGGGACTGGGAGGATGGTAGTGCCTTTAACAATCATAGGGAAGTTTGAAAGAGGGGAGGTTTTGGAGGAAAAAAAGATGAATTCCATTTTGGACATAGTGAGTTTGAGATGCCTAATCTCATGCCACCTCTGGGGCTCTCTCCATTAAGCCACATTGCTTCTCATGATTCCATCAGTTACCTCAGAACTATTCTTCGAGGTATCAAGAGCAATTTTCTTTTATTCATGTTTAACTCAAGAGCAATAGACCCAGAGATGTCTCTTGTTTTCTTATACTTTTAAGAAAATAGATTTGTCTGTGTCACTCCTCATTTTCTTATACTTTCAGTAAATACAATAGACCAAAGTGCAGAGTCTATTTTAAAGTGGGCACAGTGATAATTGGTAAGGTTAGAGTTATTCAGCTAGCAGGAGTCTGTTGTTGTTCAGTCATATTTGACTCTTCATGACCCCACTGGCAAAGACACTTGAAGTGGTTTGCCATTTCCTTCTCCAGTTCTTTTTACAGATGTAGAAACTGAGGCAAATAGGGTTGTGATATGTATGGATATGTGTGGATCATATCTGGATCATGCAGCTAGTAAGTCTGAGGCCAGAATTGAATATAGGAAGAAGAATCTTCCTGACTCCAGGCCCTGTGCTCTATCCATTTTGCACCTAACTGCCTAGGAAGAGTCAGAGTTGGGTCTTAAACCCAGATCTCCTGACTCGGGGGTTCATGGAATTTCACTATACCATACTGTTTGACTTTCAGCTAGCATTCAGCTTTTCTGTCAGTACTTCTGAACTTTCAGCTAGCTTATTAACATGATTTAGAGAGGTATGTCGGGTGGATGAGAGCTTCACCCACCCCTCTTGACCTAGGTTCACAGAAGTTGAATGTTTTTCTCAAGGTCCACCCTCCCAATCAAAGAAGAGGCTTGAACTTTTCAATCAGAGATCCGGGAAGGTGGAAGGATCCTTTCCAATAGACCCTCTGGGTGTGTTGGAGCTGCCTGGCTCTGGCCCTGCTCTCGTAGCTGCCCCTTCCCATTCAGACCAGCACCTTCCCTTCCTCTGGCCTATCCAAAAATCAATCCCGACATCTCCTTAAATCAAAGTCAGACACAATGAAAGGGTGGTGGGGAATTTTGTTTACTGATCCTGGCATCTAATTAAAATTAGCTGATGGTTCTTCTAGTAGGTTTTTGTTCCGACTATTTTAAGCGCGGGCGGCTGGATCAGCGCAGCCCCTAGTAAGCTGTCAAATCAAATTTTCAAAAGCAAATTGCCTTTATAATTAATTTAATTATTATTACGGCTCCCAGTTTTGTGTTGCCTTAATGAACACAATCAGGTTTCACCCTCCGGTTCTCGCCCTCCTCCCCCTTTCCTTCTCCCCACCCCCCCTTCCCAGGCCCATCTCCCACCTCCCCAACCCAAGCTGGGCAAATGGAGGGGAAAGAAGGAAAGCAGATACGCACTATGCGCCCACCCGCCTCCCCCCAGTCATCTCCCGCACCCTCCGAATGAGTAATTAAAGTTCTGATTGTTGTCTCCGGCTAAATGGTACATGTTTTAATTACCCCAGGAGCCGGCCCGAGCATCCTTCCCCCCCTACTCTTTCCCTCGCCCCTCCAACACACTCACTCCACGCTCTGAGCACTGGCATGTGCGCGAGTGAGTGTGAGTGTGTGCTGACAATGACAGCGGCCTGTCTGTCACAGCGGGCGACGCCTTCGCTGGGGAACTAACTGCCAGTTACTAGGGAAACGGGTAGGGAGGCAGCTGGGTCAGGCTGGGAGGGTGGCAATTGGCAGCAGTCGACATTTCAGCCCTCTCCATGTACCTGAAACCCCCTCCCCTGCTAACGGAAATCTCTGGGACCTTAGAGGTGAGGTTTGGGGGGTAAGAGTAAGGAAAAAGAGGTAGTCCTCTGCCCCACAACCCACCCTCCTCTGCCTCAGAAGCTGCTTCTCTCTCAAACCCATAGGCTGGCCCTCTGGAAGGTAATAGATTGAGGGAGGGACAGAATCCTATAGTGACCCAAGGCAGAATGACTAGCCCTGTTTTTCTCTGTGTGTTTCTGTTTCTGTCTTTCTCTGTCTCTTCTTTCTCCATCCTCTCTTCTCTTCCTTCCTTCCCTCCCTCCTTCCCTTCTTTCCTTCCTTTCTACCTTCTTTCCTTCCCTATCTCCTTCCCATTTTCTACTTCCCTCCTTCTTTCCCTCCCTCTTTCCTTACCTCCTTTCTTTTTTCCTCTTTGCCTCTTCATTTTTCTTCACCTCTCTGTCTCTTGTTGTGTCTTATTCTCTCTCTGTCCCTCTAGTCTGTCTTTTAAAAATTCCTTTTTCTGTCCCTCTCTTTTACCTATCATCTCTCTAATTCCATTTCTTTGTGATTTCTTTTCTACCTCTCCCTGTCTCTTTCTGTTGCTAATTCTCTGCCTTGTAAACAGCACTATTTCCCTCAATTCTCTCTCCCCCTTCCTCCTTCCCTCCCTCCCCTCTTTCCCTGTCTCTCTCATTTTAAAATTTTCTCATTTGTTTCTCTTTACTTCTTTAGTTCTCTTTCTTCCTCTTTTTCTTTTCTTTTTCCCTCTCTGTTTCTTATTTTCTCTGCCTCTGGGATTCCTCTATTTGAGTCTTCATTTCTTCTCCTTTGCTTCTATGCCTCCTTTCTCTTTCTCCTATCTACCTCTCTCAGTATTTCATTGTTTCTGTTTCTGATGTCATCCTTGTAGAACTGCTTGAACAAAGACACAGGGAGCCCACCTGTACAACAAGCCTAGCTGACAAGCCACCACTCACTCTTACCAGCACAACTCCAAAATCACTACAAATTGTTATGAGCCCTCCGTGAGTGTCTGTGGCTGCAGTGAAGGGAACCTGAGCCAATGAGGAATACACTGGCAGAGAACCGGGTGTTTCCACTCATGGTCTTTTAGAATGGATCTGGGCATCCACAAGTGTATGGGTGGGATGTAGGTTGCATTTGGGCAGACTAATTAAATGACCACCAGTATTTCTGAAATGGACTTGAGACTAGGAAGAAAATGGCTGAAACGCTGAGTAAAAAGAGGCAAAGACTATGAAGGTCATTGAGGAGTCAGTCAGTTGACTAGTAGTTAAAAAATTTGGATGGCCAAAAGATACCCAGGTGACTTGGTCTTTACTGGTTAGTCTCCCTTCCCTTCCTTGCCCTGCCCTTCCCCTTGAGCCTACTGCAGTTTGAAGCTCACACACCATAGTCCCCCCTGCCTAAAAGCTCTCTTCTGGACCCTCCCAGCTTTAGAGTGATTATCAGTAGTAACTGTTGCTGTTTCCCTCTCAGCCTGATGTCTTTCTGTTCCTTGCCTCATTAAATGAGCCATGCCCTGACTACTTCTTAAAGAGGCCTATTCAATGAACGGCTGTTACCTCACCCTAAGTGAGTACTTACATAGACCTTGGTCTAAAGGGGCCAAGGTCTCCAAGTGCATCCTGGTTCATCTCCAGTCATCCTGATAAATATCTGGTCACTAATTCAAATGACTCTGGAGGAGAAGTGAGGCTGGTGACCTCGCACAGTACTCCCTCACTCAAAACAGTCAAGTGCAAGTCATGTCATCATTTCTCTGATGGCATGGTCTTCTTTGGCAACGAAGGATGAATACAATTGTGTATCAGGCACTAGAGATATAAATAAGGATAAAAGATAGATCCAACTCACAAGGAGTCTCATGGAAATGGTGGAGGGGAGAGGACAACATGCAAACAACTATGTACTGATATATATACGTATATGTATACGTATATGTATATGTATATGTATATGTATATGTATATGTATATGTATATGTATATGTATATGTATATGTATATGACAAATTGGAGATAACCAACCACCAGAAGGCATTAAGCTGAAGGAGGACTGGGAAAGCCTTCTTGCAGAAAGTGAAATTTTAGCTTGGACTTAAAGGAAATCAAGGAGTCTGGAAGGCAGAAATGTGGTGGGAGAAAGCTTCAGAAAGGGGAGGCAGTCATTGAAAATGCCCAGAGTCAAGAGATAGAGTACCTTGTGAGAGGGAAGAGGAACAACAAAGTTACCAGTGCAACTGGATTGCAAAATATGTGGGGGTAAGATTTAAGAAGACTGGAGAGGTGGGAGGGAACCAGGTTATGAAAGTCTTTGAACACCCAGCAGAGGATTTTATATTTGATCCTGGAGGTGATAGGGAATCATGAGAGTTTATTAAATAGAGGGGTGAGGGATTGATATGTTCAGATCTGTGCTTTAAGAAGATTGATTTGATGGCAGACTGGAAGAGTGATTAGAGTGGGCAGAGACTTGAGGCAGGGAGAACAATCAGCAGATCATTGCAATACTCCAGATATGAGATAATGAGGTTTTAACCCAGAGTAGTAGTAGTGTCAAAAGAGAAGAGGGACATACAAGTGAGATGTCATGAAGTTAGAAACAACAGACCATGGCAATAGATTAGATATGGGGGAGGGTAGAGAATGAAAGGATAATGCTTAGATTGTGAGTCTTGGAGAGTGGGAGGGTGGTAGAACCTTCAATAGTAATAAGTTAGGAAGAAGAGAAGGATGGGGGGAGAGGGAAGATAATGAGTACAGTTTTAGACATTCTAGAGTTCCAGATGTCTGATGAAGAGTTAAGAATTAGAAGTCAACAGAGAAGTTAGGGGTGGGTAAATAGATCTGAGACTGATAAAGAGAATAATATAAAGATAATATAAATAATATAAAATAATATAAAGAGAATAATTGAAGTCATGGGAACTAATGAGGTCACCAAGTGAAACACTATAGAGGGAGAAGAGAAGAGAGCCCAGGACAGAGCCTTGGGAGACCCCCACAGTTAGTGTGCATGATGTGGATGAAGATGCAGCAAAGGAGACTGAGAAATAGTGGTCAAACAGGAGAATCAGGAGAGAGCAGTGTCACAAAAGCCTAGAGAAAAGAGAAAAGTTGGTACTCAACAGAAGTCAAGATGGATGAAGATTGGGAAAAGGATATTAGATTTGGTGACTTAGAAATCACTAATGGAGAGGGCAGTTTTGGTTGAACTACGAGGACAGAAGCCAGAGTGCAGAGTTAAAAAGAAAATGAAAGGAAGTAGAGGCATCTACTAGAGACAGCCTTCTCAAAGTTTTTAGATACAAAAGGAAGGTGGGATATAGGCAATTGTTCACAAGGGTGAGCAGATCAAGGAAGGGTTTGGGGAGGATGAGAGAGACATGGGCATGTTTGTAGACAGTAGAGAAACATCCAGGAGACAGGAAACTATGAAGATTAGTTAGAGAGTAGGGATAGAAGGGAACAAAGGAAGGAAAGAAAAGCATTTATTAAATACCTATTAAGTTTCAGGCACTGAACTAAGTGCTTTATAAACATTATCTCATTTGATCTTCAAAACAACCATGGAAAGAAGGTGTTGTTATCATCCACATTTGATAGCTGAGGAAACTGAGACAGAGGTTAAGTGATTTGCCCAGTCACACAGCTAGGAAGTGTGTGGCAGGATTTGAATTTAGATCGTCCTGATTCCAGCCCAGAGCTCTAGCCACTAAGCCACTTAGCTCTCTCTGTGTGAGCTACAACCTGCCATAATGGAGGCATTAGAGGAATTTTTCCTCGTCAGTAAGGACTACCTCTTCATGATTGAGATAGCTGAATGACTTGAGAAAAGGAATAGGGGAAAAGAGAGGTTTGGTCCAGTGGCCTCAATTTTTTCAATGAAATATGAGGCAGATTTATCACCTGAGAGGGTAGAGGGAGGAAAACAAGCTGGAGGTACATTTGAAGAGAATGAAAAGATCCAGAAAAGCCTCTATGATAAGCAGCTAGGTGGTGCAGTGGGTAAAGCACTGAGCTTGGCGTTAGGAAGACCTAAGTTCAAATCTAGCCTCAGACACCAGCAGTGATATCCAGATAAGTCATTTAACCCTGTTTGTCTCAGTTTTCTCATCTGTAAAATGAGCTGGAGAAGGAAATGGCAAACCACTTTAGCTTCTTTGGCAAGAGAATCTCAAATGGGGTCACAAAGAGTTGGATATCATGAAGAGTTGAACATCACTGAAACAACTCAACACCAACAAATCTACACTGAGTGGTAGAGTGAATCAGGGAAGTATAAAAGGATTACCTTGCTGTAGTGAGGGCCCAGTTGAGATTATGTAACATAAACATATAGTAGACCCAGTCAGCAAAGCTCCATGATTTCCTCTAGCTTTGCTCGGTAACATTTAAGTAGGAGTGAAAGCAATAGATGATGGAGTAATCCAAAGCTGGGGTTTGGCAGGACAAGGTCTTCATTAGGATAAAGGAACAGAGAAAAGAATTCTAGACAAAGTCAAACTGGCTCATCAAGGAATCAAGATGGTGAAGGAAAGAGTGTGACCAGTAGCAGAGTCATGGCCTGGGAACTGAATGTTGGAAGGATTGGAAGTCAAAATGAGGAAGAATAGAGTTTGAAACTTCAAGGCAGTGGTTGTAGTGGAACAACAATAGATTATAATTGGAAAAAGGAATTTCAGAGTTTATGAACATGGATGTGGAACACTTGTTAGTGATGGCAAGATCAAGGGTATGATCATCTCTGTATGTAGAGAGGAGGAATAGGGTGTGGGGAATGAGTAGAGGAATTGGGAGGTTAGGTTGGGGTAATGAGTAGATTGAGAAATTGGGTGTTTGAAGGAGTATCTATGTATTCTGGAGTCTCCTTGTAAAAGGGCAGGAGTTGGGGAGGAGAGAAAGATGGTGAGTTGGACATTAAACTTGTTGAGGAAGGAAGGAGAGTACACTAGAGTTGGGTAAACATTAGCTACTAGAATCTTGACTGAATGATAAATACAGATTGAATAACCCTCAGAGGAGTAGAGGTTACTTACTAAGCGATGGTGGTAGAGAAAAAACCTGAAAGTGACAATGGAGAGAAGACATAATTCAAATTCCCTTCCAGTACCGGTGAGTCAAGTTATGAACAAGAGTGCAACTAGTGCAGGAAAGGATAGCCAGGGAAAGTGTGTCCTCAGGACGGAAAATGGAAGACTGAGGCAGTTAGAAAGGAAGAAGTTCAAGGTGAAATCTAACTTGTTACCTATGAAGTAGGCATTCTGGAGAACACAGTGGAAGGGGGTGGGTAGCATTAGAGTGAGAAGTTGGATGGTTGGCTTGAGGGAGGTGGGAATAAAAGTCAGTGGGGAATGAAAAATGGAGCTTGAAAAATGGCAACTGAGGGCTCAGAATCACTGAACTGGGGTGGATATGATGGGGTGGAAGTATATTAATCACTGAAGAGTGAAGGGAAATGGCTAGGAAATCATTAAGGGTGGGAAGATAGTTATTAAAGCATTATTGAGGGAAGGGGACAAGGGCTGACATGACTTAGGAAAGGGGAACAGACATGAGTAGATGCTCACTGAGGGCAGCAGAGAAGGAACTAGTGGTCCCTAATTGGAGACAGGGCCTACAGTTGGCCCATAGGTATTAAGAAGGGCAGTGACTGAAGGATCACTAAGTACAAAAGAGCAGGTACTAGTGGTGCATTATGGCCTGGTGAACAGAGACTGAAAGTGTTCCATGGAAAGTGTCAAAGATATGGAAAGTGTTCCATGGAAAGTCACATCTGGGGTGAACCTTGAAGGAAGCTAGGATTTCTAAGAGGCTAAGGTTACAAGAGATTATAGATGATCAAGGAGGAGAAAGGGGTAATGATTCTCAAATCACCGAGAAGAGAGAGGCAAGGGACTTGCTTGGAGGCATTTTGATATTAAACACAGAGTATAAAAACAGCATACAAATGCACATTATTACTCTTCTGCTCAGGAATCTTCACTGACTCCCTGTTGTCTCTAACATAAAACACAAACTCCTTTGGTATTTTAGGACCTGCACAGTTTGGCCACCTGTAGAGAATTTTTTGCATATTATTCACCCTCATGCACTCTTATGGTCTAGTCAACTTGGCTACTTCCTCAAATGTGATATTCCTCTTCCTGTTTTTATGGTTTTTCACAGGCTGAGTCCTGTGCTGATGCAAACCCTCCTCACTTTTCTCTCTTGAAATCCCTAGCTTCTTTTTTTTATGCTGTTTTTTTTGTATTTATTTATTTTTAGATTTTGACTTTCATTTCCGTAATATTTTGAGTTCCAATTTTTCTCCCCATCTCTACTCTCCCCCTACCCCATAATCCCTTGCATTCTGATTACCCCTTCCCTCAATGTTCCCTCCCTTCTATCACAACCCACCTTTCCCTTATCCCCATCTTCTTTCTTTTCTTGTAGGGCAAGATACTTTTCTACACCCTATTACCTGTGTTTCTTTTTTCCCAGTTATATTCAATAGTAATTCTCAGCATTCATTTCCAATACTTTGAATTCCAACTTCTCTCCCTCCCTTCCTCCCTACCCATCCCCACTGAGAAGGCAAGCAATTCAATGCAGGCTATATGTGTGTCCTTTTGCAAAAGATTTCCATAGTAATCATGTTGTGTAATACTAACTATATTGCCCTCTATCCTACCCTGTTCCCCCTTTTTTCTATTTTCTCATTTGACCTTGTCCCTTCCCAAAAGTGTTTACTTCTAGTTACTCCCTTCTCCCATTTGCCCTCCCTTCTATCATCCTCTCACCCCATTTGTCCCCTTCTCCCCTACTTTCTTGTAGTGTAAGATAGATTTTCATACCAAATTTAGTGAGTATGTTATTCCCTCCTTAAGCCATATGTGAAGAGAGTAAGCTTCATTTTCCCCCTCACCTTCTCCCTTTTCTCCTCCATTGAACAGGATTTTTCTTCTCTCTTTTATGAGTGATAGCCTGCCCCATTCCATTTCTCCCTTTCTCCTCCCAGTATTTTCCTCTCTCACCCCTTAATTTTTATTTCATTTTGTTATGGATATCATCTCTTCTGATTCAACCCAACCTGTACTCTGTGTGTGTGTGTGTGTGTGTGTGTGTGTGTGTGTGTGTGTGTGTGTGTGTGTATAATCTCTCCACCTACCCAAATACTGAGAAAAGTCTTAAGAGTTACAAATATTATCTTTCCATGTAGGAATGTAAACAGTTCAGCTTTAGAAAGTCTTTTATGATTTCTCTTTCTTAATTTACTTTTTCATGCTTCTCTTGATTCCTGTATTTGAAAGTCAAATTCATTCATCATGAATGCTTGAAAGTCCTCTATATCATTGAATGATCATTTATTCCCTTGAAGTATTATACTCAGTTTTGAAGGGTAGGTGATTCTTGGTTTTAATCTCAGTTCCTTTGACTTCTGGAATATTCTATTCCAAGCCCTTCTATCCCTTAATGTAGATGCTGCCAGATCCTGTGTTATCCTGATTGTATTTCCACAATACTCAAAATGTTTCTTTCTAGCTGCTTGCAATATTTTCTCCTTGACCTGGGAATTCTGAAATTTGGTCACAATATTCCTAGGAGTTTCTCTTTTTGGGTCTCTTTCAGGAGGTGATTGGTGGATTCTTTCAACATTTATTTTGTCCTCCGATTCTTTAATATCAGGGCATTTTTCCTTGATAATTTCAGGGAAGATAATGTGTAGGCTTTTTTTTGATCATGGCTTTCAGGTGGTCCCATAATTTTTAAATTATCTCTCCTGGATCTATTTTCCAGGTCAGTTGTTTTTCCAATGATATGCTTCACATTATCATCTATTTTTTCAAACTTCTGGTTTTGTTTTTTAACTGCTTGGTCTATGTCATAGTCATTAGCTTCCCTGAACTCAGTTCTCTCTTTTAAAGAACTATTTTTTTCAGTGAGCTTTTAAACCTTCTTTTCCATTTGGCTAATTCTGCTTTTTGAAGCCTCCTTCTCCTCATTGGATTTTTGGACATCTTTTTCCAATTGAGTTATCCTCTTTTTAAAGGTGTTATTTTCCTCAGTATTTTTTTGGTTCTCCTTTAGCAAGCTGCTGACACACTTTTCAAGCTCTCCTATGGCCTGAACCCATTTCATATTCATTTTGGAGATACTGGAGGCAGAAGCCTTGACTTCCTCTGACAGTATACCTTGTTCTTCCTCATCTGAAAGGACGAAAGGAGATACCTGTTCACCAAAGAAGTAACCTTCTATGGTCTTATTTTTTTCCCCTTTTTTTCAGCATTTTCCCAGCCAGCTACTTGAATTCTGAATCCTTTGTCAAGAGGAGGGTCCTAGTGCTCCTCCTCTCCCCAATACTATGCTCAAGGCTGAGGTTCAGATCAGCTACTCAGTTCCCCTAGAGGCTTTAAGATGAGCTGCCTGGACAATAGACCCAGGTTGCTTCCATGTAGCTGCCAGCTGCCTGCTGCTGCCTGGGGCCAGTGCTAGGGGAACCCCACTCCCCTCTTGCCCAGCTGGGGAAGCCCTCCCACACTGACCTTTAGAACTTTCATTGATGCTTGTGGGTTGATGGATCTGGGACCCTCCCTGCTGGGAATTTTACCCCAGAGGTCTGTTCAGGTCCTGTTCCTCCCAGTGCCCCAAGGCCAGTGCTGGGCTGCGCTCCACTCAGCATCCCGTGAGATAGAACTTTCCTGTAGGCCTTCCAGGTTACCTTTGACTGGAAACCTCTTTCACTCTGTTGTTCTGTGGCTTCTGATGCTCTAGAATTTATTGAGAGTCATTTTTTACAGGTATTTTGTGGGCAGTGCTAGAGTATATGTGTCTTTCTACTCCATCATCTTGGCTCTACCCCCTAATCCCTAGTTTCTTAGAAGAAGGTGAGGTGGGTGGAACCTCCTTCAGCCTCATTCAGCGGCTCTTGTGAATAATAGCAAAAAAGGCCAATGGTAGGAATCATCTGGGACCGAGGTTTTTCAAGAGAAGAGCATCAAATTAGGCAAAGGGCCAAGGCTGTGCAAGTGTAGAGTACTGTATAAATCTGAAGTGGTTAACTCTTAGCTTAAAGACAGAGAGGGGGAGTGAAATGAGAGCAGGGGTGATAGCCTAGGAGAGCTAAGGGCTAAAGGAAATGGAGGTCTGAGTGAGGCCTCAGAGCAGGTGTAGGAGGGGCTAAGCACAGGGAAAGATGTAATGACAAGAGGTTATGGTCAGAATTTCTAATTAGGGAAGTGGAACCCTTGTGGGTAATGGCAATATCTAGTGTGTGCCCATCCCTATGAGTGCCTAAAGTGGAGTTAAGGATTAGGTCGTGGGACTTAAATGAAGTTGAAGAAATGACAGGTTGAGGAGTTTGAAGGAGCATCTGTATAGATAACTGAGGCCTTTGGTGGTTTAAGGGCCACAGGGAGAAGAATATTGGGAATTAGATGTTGAACTTCTTGAGAAAGAAGGAAGAATAGCCATCTTGGGGTCAAGGTAGGGGAGCAGTATATGGATTAGGCAAAAAAAATAATTATATTTGACTGGGCTTTACCAAAAGAATGACAACTGAATGAAGGAATTAAAGGGAGAGTCTAGGAAGGACAATGGGGAACAAGGAATATTCTGACTTTACCTTTAGGACAAGTAGAAGGGTGAGGTAAGAGAAAGTGTAAAGTCAGTGATGGAGAGAATAGTTGGGAAAGCAGCATTGTCTAAGGTAACCAGGTCTCAATGAGGGCTGATAGAGAGAAAGAATGTAAGAGAAAAACAAGAAGAGAACTCATTATGGAATAGGAATTATAGAAGGGAAAGTGGAAGAGATGAGCAAGGTTAGATTTGGGACATGGGTAGGGTCAGGTTGATGGGGGTGAGGGACGTGAGAACATGAGAAGGGGACAGGGGACAATTTTATGCTTAATGGCCACTGATTATTACAGGGAGAGGGGAAGACACAAATGAAGTCATTGTGAATGACAGATGAGAAGAAGACTATCATATATGAGCTTTAATTAATGCATTAAGGCCTTAGGTTTCTCTGGGATTGCTTTGACTATGTATCCCAGGATCCCTGGACAACTTAAATGACATTGAAAAATACCAACACTGACCCTAAGGTGGCTGGGTAACATTCCACCTTTTTTTGAGAGTTTCTCATGCTGTAAGTACATTCCAGTCCTATAGCCCTTCCTTCTGATTGACTGGTCCCTCCTAGATCCTCCAATGTCAGAAAAGTACCCAAGACATCTGTGTCTTCATTATTCTCCAGGCTTCACCCTTGACTCTCTTTACTTTCTCTCTCATATCACATGGAAGTTTACTCCACCCCTGGACTCCTCACACTGGAAGTACACTCTACCAGGGTGTTCCCTTGCTCCGACTCACTAGTCCCTCTCAGAATCTCCATCTTAAGGAAAGTGCCCAAGCCAGCCATGTCTTTATACCTCTCTGAGCCCTACTACTGACCCTTTGGACTTCTTCTACAATGCCCCCAAGCAATTACCTTCTCCCCATTTCCAACTGATTCATCTTCCTCTTATGTATTATCTTCCTCCATTAGAATATAAGCTCATTGAGACAGAGAATATGTTTCTGCTTATATTACTATTCCCAGCATTTAGTAGTTTCTTTTCTTTTTTTTTCCACTGGAAAACAAGACTGAATTCGACCAATTCATTTTAGTTTTTCCCACTATGTTGAAGAAGTATAGTCTAGGCAAAAAGTGACCCAAGTTTCAAATACTTGCTTCCAAGTTTCCTAGTGCTGTGACCACAGGCAAGTCATTTCACTACACAGAGACTGTTTTCTCATTTCTGTAAGTGGCACAATAGCATGTCCTATCTATTTCATAAGGTTGTTGCAAAGATGTGCTTTGTGAATTTTAAAGTACTTTATGAATGTGAACTGTTATCATACATAAGCCATCCTGCTTACTTTTTGTCTTGCTTCAAGGTACTTTCATCAGCTCCCAAATTCTCCTGGATATTGGACCCTCTCTAGTGTTTTGTTTTTCCTCAGGCTTTCTTGATTTGCTTCCAGCCTGGTCCCTGCAGTCATAATGCAGAGGAGCAAACCCTATGCAGAAGGGTTCCATGACCTTCAGCACTACCAACACCAACCTCTAATGGGTCAGCAATCCAGCTCAGCTGAAAGCAGCAAGATACTCTGAGAGATAAGATATGGAATGCAAAAGGGCCAAACCATTGTCATCATCCCAAGAACACCTTACCTCAGACCCTGACAGCTACAGCTCAGAATTCTGCCCCCAAATGCCCAAGGGATGGCAGTAACCCTACCCTAAAAACTACCAGTCCTACTTCCAGACCAATCTCCAAAGCCATCATTCAGGGGAACAAAACTTGCATATATCTGACCCAGTACTTGTCTCTGCAGATACTCCAGTCACACACACCCTCACCATCCACAACTTTCAAAGACCCAGGGGAAAAAAAAGCAAGATCTTACCACCAAAAACCCTGGCATTGTCAAATACTTCAACATCAGAAATGGACGTGGTTTTATCAGCGGAAATGATACTACAGAAGATGTATTGCCATCATTCTCACTAATACAGCCTAAGGACCACTGGGCTTTTCCATCTACCCTGAAGCTAAACTCTATGAGTTATTTATTAGAAAGTGAGCTCTTTGAGAGCAGGGACTGTCTTCCTTTTCTTCTTGTATTCCCATTGCTTGACACATAGTATATAATAAATGCTTTTTTCAAAAATTCATTCACCATGTGGGACAAGGAAAAAAAGAAGAAAAAGCTGTGTGATTTAGGTCTCCCTTGAAGTTGATTCCTCACATTGGGACCTGAACTTAGAAGACCTTAGTCTGAACCCCAATTCCCTTTCTTTCTTGCTATTTGACTTTAGGGGAAGAGGTTATATAACACCTGCTCCATACCAGGAGCTTTGTTAAATGCTTCACAGCTATCTTATTTGATCCTCACCACAACCTGACATGGTAGGTGCTGTTATCATCCTCATTTACAATTGAGGCAAGCAGAGATTAAGTGACTTGCCCACAGTCACACAATTTGTGTGATTTGAAGCTAGATTTGAATTTAGGTCTCCATGACTGAAGGTCTAACATCTATCCACTGAACTGCTTAACTGCCTCTTTAAGCAAGGCATACAACCTCTCGGGATTTCATTTTCCCACCAATAAAAAGAAGGGATGGGACTAGATGTTTTTTGACATTTTTTTTTTTTATTTAGCTTTTAACATTCATTTTCACAAAATTTTGGGTTACAAATTTTCTCCCCTTTTCTCCCCTCCCCCCCCATACGCCAAGCATTCTAATTGCCCCTATGACCAATCTGCTCTCTCTTCTATCATCCCTCTCTGCCCTTGTCTCTGTCTTCTCTTTTGTCCTGTAGGGCCAGATAGCTTTCTATACCCCTTTACCTGTATTTCTTATTTCCTAGTGGTAAGAACATTACAGTTGATCCTAACACTTTGAGTTCCCACTTCTTTAGCTCCCTCCCTCTCCACCCCTCCCCTTTGGAAGGCAAGCAATTCAATATAGGCCAAATCTGTGTAGTTTTGCAAATGACTTCCATAATAGTTGTGTTGTATAGGACTAACTATATTTCCCTCCATCCTATCCTGTCCCCCATTACTTCTATTCTCTTTTGATCCTATCCCTCCCCACGAGTGTTGACCTCAAATTGCACTCTCCTCCCCATGCCCTCCCCTCTATCATCCCCCCCCACTCTGCTTATCCCCTTATCCTCCACTTTCCTGTGTTGTAAGATGGGTTTTCATACCAAAATGAGTAGGCATTTTATTCTTTCCTTTAGTGGAATGTGATGAGAGTAGACTTCATGTTTTTCTCTCACCTCCCCTCTTTATCCCTCCACTAATGAGTCTTTTGCTTGCCTCTTTTATGAGAGATAATTTGCCCCATTCAATTCTCCCTTTCTCCTCCCAATATCTTTCTCTCTCACTGCTTGATTTCATTTTTTTTAAGATATGATCCCATCCTCTTCAATTCACTCTGTGCACTCTGTCTCTATGTGTGTGTGCGTGTGTGCATGTGTGTGTGTGTAATCCCACCCAGTACCCAGATACTGAAATGTTTCAAGAGTTACAAATATTGTCTTTCCATGTAGGAATGTAAACAGTTCAACTGTAGTAAGTCCCTTATGACTTCTCTTTGCTGTTCACCTTTTCATGGTTCTCTTCATTCTTGTGTTTGGAAGTCAAATTTTCTTTTCAGCTCTGGTCTTTTCATCAAGAATGCTTGAAAATCCTCTATTTCATTGAAAGACCAATTTTTCCCCTGAAGTATTATACTCAGTTTTGCTGGGTAGGTGATTCTTGGTTTTAGTCCTAGTTCCTTTGACTTCTGGAATATCCTATTCCATTCCCTTCGATCCCTTAATGTAGAGGGTGCTAGATCTTGTGTTATCCTGATTGTATTTCCACAATACTTGAATTGTTTCTTTCTAGCTGCTTGCAATATTTTCTCTTTCACCTGGGAGTTCTGGAATTTGGCCACAATGTTCCTAGGAGTTTCTCTTTTTGGATCTCTTTCAGGTGGTGTTCTGTGGATTCCTTGAATATTTATTTTGCCCTCTGGTTCCAGAATCTCAGGGCAGTTTTCATTGATAATTTCATGAAAGATGATGTCTAGGCTCTTCTTGTGATCATGGCTTTCAGGTAGTCCCATAATTTTTAAATTGTCTCTCCTAGATCTATTTTCAAGGTCAGTTGTTTTTCCAATGAGATATTTCACATTATCTTCCATTTTTCCATTCCTCTGGCTTTGTTCTGTGATTTCTTGCTTTCTCATACCGTCCTTAGCCTCCATCTGTGCCATTCTAATTTTGAAAGAACTATTTTCTTCAGTGAGCTTTTGAATCTCCTTTTCCATTTGGCTAATTCTGCTTTTGAAAGCATTCTTCTCCTCATTGGCTTTTTGAACCTCTTTTGCCAATTGAGTTAGGCTAGTTTTCAAGGTGTTATTTTCTTCAACATTTTTTTGGGTCTCCTTTAGCAGGGAGCTGATTTGCTGTTCATGCTTTGACTTCATGTCTCTCATTTCTCTTCCCAGCTTTTCCTCCACCTCTCTAACTTGATTTTCAAAATTCTTTTTGAGCTCTTCCATGGCCTGAGCCCATTGAGTGGGCTGAGACACAGAAGCCTTGATTTCTGTGTCTTTGCCTGATGGTAAGCATTGTTCTTCCTCATCAGAAAGGAAGGGAGGAAATGCCTGTTCACCAAGAAAGTAACCTTCTATGGTCTTATTTCTTTTCCCTTTTCTGGGCATTTTCCCAGCCAGTGACTTGACCTCTGAATATTTTCCTCACACCCACCTCACCTCCTGATCCTCCCAGCCAGTGTTTGGGGTCTGAGATTCAAATGCTGCTTCCAGCCTCAGGGCTTTGGGCGGGGGCAGGGCTGCTATTCAGTGTGAGATTAAATTCAGATGCTCAGGTGAGGGCAGGGCTGCCTCTCAGGCTCAGTTCCCTCAGGGAGTTTATGCACAGACCTTCAACAATGGATCCAGGCTCCTGCCTGCTTGGGGAGCCCTGGTCTGCCGCTGCCCCTTAGCTTCTGTCTCCAGAGGGGGCCCGAGCCATGGGGGCACCCCACTCCCCCCTCGACCCTCCAAAGGGACTCTCTCACAGACCCCCGTCACCTGTGGGTGGAGGTACTTGTGCGGCCGCTGGAGATCCCGTCCCTGAAGCCCGCTCGGATCTGTTCCTCTCTGTGCCGCGGCCACGGCAGGGCTGTACTCAGCTCCCAGTCCCGGCGCCCAGTCCGCAGCACGAAGGACCTTTTACGAGAGGTTTGCAGGTCTCTCCGGAACAGAAATCTCCCTCGCTCCAATGTTCTGTGGCCTCTGGGTGCAGAATTCGCCGTGAGTTACTTCTTTGTAGTTGTTCTATGGGTTGTGGGTTCGGAGCTATGTGTATGTGCGTCTTTCTACTACGCCATCTTGGCTCCGCCCCCGGGACTAGATGTTTTTTAAGCCCCCTCGGAGCTCCAATTACCTATGATTATCTTAGGGGCTTTCAGGAGGCCCAGCAGATAAAAGCAAAGGCCCTCACTTTCCTCATATGTCAACTTGGCTTCTTGACCCTATTGCATCCATTAAGGAAAATTGAAGGGGTTAATAGAGGAAGAGAGGTGGTTCAGTGGATAGAGTCACTGGGTATGCAATCAGGAAGATGTGAGTTCACATGTAGCCTCTGGCAAGTCACTTAACCAATATCTGCACATATGTAAAAGGGGGATAATACTAGTACCTACTACCTCCTACAGTCATTGTGGGTAGCAAATGAGACATTTATAAAATGATTTACAAACTTAAAATCATGATATAAATGCTAATATTCATGATTCGTATTTGAACCAGGAGCTGATATTAGAATGACCTAGGCAAATAACGACCTATCCTTATACCGACCATCTCCCTAAGACTGCTAAGTTGTAAAGGAGGTGCCAAACAACATTGGTAGACCAAGTTTCCTCATTGGAAGTTCCCTACACTCATGAAATCACAAGTCAAGTCCAAAAGAAAACATTTCCCATGTGTCTAGTGCATTCAGGTTTACAAGTTCCTCATGGTAAACTAGAGAGTGAATGTATTCTCATCCTCATTTTAAAAAGAAACAGATTGAGTGAGTTGCTCATAATCACACAACTGGAAAGTGATCTGCTCCCTCCCTTTTATGCTGTTCTACTGGCCCTCAAAGGAAATCCCAGCAGATCCTTCCAGAGATGTAATGGGCAAGAGGGTTGTGAGTGTGTTTGTGGGGAGAAGGAATATTAGGGAGTGGGTACAAGCCATAAGTGGGGCAGGCTATCCTTGTTCTCCCTGCCCCTTCCACCTCAGGTAAACCCTCTTATCAGCCTTATTACAGGACAATCTTCCCCCTCCAGAATCAGGGCCTTGAGATTACCCCTTGGGTTCTAGGATTATTGTTTTCACCATTGCTTCTGCCAAGGCTCCCAAGAAATAACAGCCCACCTTCCCAAGGTGTTGGAGGTGACTGACCCCAATAGGAGAATCTCCAAAAACCCAAGGTGCCATTGGAGTTGGGAACCTGGCAGGGGCTGGGTGCCAGGACAAGAGGGCCCAGTTCTGCTTTTAATGCCACCTACAATGGCCTTGAAAATCCCAGGCAGGAAAATTTGGCATCCTCCAATACATCTTTTCATTGCCAGGTAAATGCTCTAGCCAAGCCATCTTTGTAGGGCAAGCCTGCCACCTGGTGTTAGTACTCTCCAATTACAGGCCTGGGTTCCTTCAGTAGGTTTTAGCCTAGCTCCCTCTATAGCCTCAGCTTCAACTTCAAGTAAGCATGGGAGCATGTTTGCTTCCCTAGTCAGCAACTTATATACGATGAAAAGTCCAAAGCAACAGCAATGACACTGATCTGGGATTGAATGGCGTACTGTCCGGGAGTTCTGTGGGCTCTAAGACCAGAGGGCAGTGAAGGGGAGAGGGTTGAAGAAGCTGTAGTTCAGATAAAAACCATCCCAGGGGAAGCTGGAATGGGGCAGATTGAGATATCTCCAGGGAACAGGCATCCCTCTTGCAGCCTCCTAGCCCTGCCATTCTAAGCCTGTTTGCCTGGATCCAGTGGCAAAGAATTGGAGGCACCTTGTAGAATTCTCCATTTGTATTTAATCAGGGAAGAAAGGCCATATATCTTTTGCCCAGTGCTCCAACTGGCATCTGGCCAATTCCCTGGTATCCAGGGCTGTTTCCTATACCTAAAAATATTTCTTTCCCAAGCTCATAACCCAATCTTCATGTTTCATCCCAGAACCCAGAATCTTCCCTTCAGGACCAGAGAACCACATGGAACCACAACTCTCAAAGCCTCAGAATCTCTAGCCCTAGATACACATCAGGTCAAGAGTCAGTTTTCCTGCCTCCCTCTTGTACAGTCCTGGGCTTGAATGGGTCACTTTACTGCCCTCCATGTATTCCACCATCCAGTAAGAGTGACCTCTTGCTCTTCTCAAACATGGCATTCCTGTCATCCCACAACCTTTTCACTGGCTGTCCCCCATGCCTAGAATGCTCTCTCTCAACAGCTCCATCTCCTACCTTCCCTGGCTTCATTCATCTTCCGCGAGGGGCTTTTCTCATTCCCTCGGACCCCTACCCCATTCCCCAATTGTGGCACCTTCCTTCTGGAATACCTCCAAATAGTTCTAGATGTATCTTGTTTGTTTAAATGTTGTCTTTCTTATTCGATTGTAGGTTTCTTGAGAGTAAAGGCTATTTTTGTTTCTTTGCATTCTCAGCACTTAGCACAATATATAGTAAATTTGTTGACTGACCAAGTCTGTACTGAACCTCATTGTACACCCTCTATGGCTCCTTGTCCAGAATCCCTAACCACTGCTTCCCCTGCCTCCTACCTCCAACATACTGCCAGGGCTTAATTCCCTAAAAAGAAAAAAAAATTCAAGCTCAATAGGGCCTCATCAGCTCTTACCCCAGTCAAATGAGGTCAAGGAAGCCCTTTCCCTCTGTCCTGCTTGCCCACTAGGTTGGCTACCTCTGCCATGATCCTCTCTCTTCCTTCCCCTATGGGCAGCCACCTTCTTTTCCCTTTCCCCCCACCCGCCTGTCCCTGCAGCCAAGTCATCACCACCACCCTGGCTCTTTGGCCTGCTGTCTTATTAATTCCTAATTTCCAATTTGCAGGAAGAGAGAACCTTAAACCTCCATCTCGCCAGCCCTGCAATCACACAGATGATCCAAGTATCTTTGGACAGCCTTTAATTTATTTCCCAGCGCACGCAAGCACTGCTGAGAGACTTGATGGCACCAGCTTAAACATAATAAATTACTCAAGTACCAGAGATTAGTTAATAAAGCACCAGGCTCCCTCCTGGACCCTTCTGCCTTGGTTGGAGACACCAAATAGTCTTCCAAAGATTCCCTGTAGAAAGCTCAGAGGGAGATTCAGAGTTATCGTCCCCTTTCTACAGCATGAAATTGAACAGCTGGCTTTGCCCAGCACCCTATTCTAGGTTGGAAGGGGGTTTCTATCTCATGATCGACTGGGAGGAGGAAAAGAGAGAAAGAGAAGAACAAAGAAAAGAGGCTGGCTGAATGACTCTGGGAACAGGCACACTTGGAGAAGTAGGGCTGAGGTGAAACTCCCGGAAGAGAGCCTGGGTTTTTCCTTTCGCCCTGAGAGATCCAAAGGAAATTCACCTGTGGATACCCATTGCCAAGCAGTTCCTGATGCCCATCCCCCAAAAGAACTTTGAGATCAGAGATTGGAAAATCACCAATTTGGAACTGGAAGGAACCTTAGAAATCATCCAGTCCAACCCCTTCATTTTACAGATAAGGAAACTGAGGTCCAGGAAAAGGAAATACCACTTCCTCAGACTTACACAGGCAGTGAGTAGCAAAATTAACCTGATTCTACTACTTCCACAAAATGTTATCATGCAGAGGGCACATCCCCAGCCTCAGAGAACTGGGCAAAAAAGAATGACCTTGAGGACAAAGGACTAAGGGAAAACGACTGTGGGACACAGGAAGAGTAACTGAAGGGAGACACCTTCTTTGGAAACTTCAGAAACAAAAGAATCTCATCTCCTTCCATTGGTTGAAGTGAAATCCTGCAAGAAGATAGGGGCCTGGACTAGTGGCCACATAAGGTCCTACACCAGTTGATGGTACTCAAAAATCTTCCTTAATACTTTAACAAATCAATTATGATTCTGGTGTAGGCAAAGCAGAAGCATAACATATTGAATAGGAAGTTCAGATTCTGCCTCTGACATTTACCAGCTGCCTGACCCTGGACAAGTTATTTAACATCTCCCACTCTTGGTTTTTTTATCTGTAAAATGTGGAGGACTGAACTTAGATGGCCTCTGAGTATCTTTCAAAGTCCAGATTTGTGATTCTGTGGAAAGTAATGGTTCCATTTCACAGAGATGAAAATTGAGGGCTATCAATCAGAAGGGGCTTAGCCACAGTCATTCAGTTCCACAGAGCAATGGTTTTCTAGACTTGGCTTATATCATCAGCTGTTTCTGAAATAAATTTAGGCATGAATAGTGGAGTCAGGAAGGGCTGGGCAGGGGACTGGTAAAACAAGGAAAGAGCGATGGTGAAGTAGGGAGAGAAAAGATGAGGGTGCTAGGATGATCCTCTTGAGAACATTGCAACCCTGCTGAGCCTCACTTTCTTTATCTGTAATAATAAGAGTGTTGGATTAAATAATATTTGAGTGTCCCCCTAGTTCTACATCTATGATCCTATGAATGAATTTGTTGGAGAAGTGAAATGGAGATGAATTGATCACTTTTCCAATTTCTTCTGAAAAGAATCACAGTCATCCTTATCTAGAAAATAGGACCATTTTCCCCTGGCTCCTGCCCAGGGCCTGACAACAAGGCCTCCCCATCAATGGTTTGTTCCTTCTCTAGGCTCAGCCTCTTTCTCTTCTGGGAGCCACAATCAGTAGCTGTTGGCTACATTGGCTAAGGAGGGAGGCAGCCAAACATCCCTCTGACTTTTCGGGTCCCTAAGACTCTTCAGGATTCATTAGACCATTGCTGGTCACGCTCTTCCAGGTGTATTAGGGTTCACCTCCTAGATCTCATGACCATATCTACGGACCACCTTGCACATAACTACATCGGGAGATGTCTCTTTGTAAAAAACAACAAAGAAAAAACAAACAAAACCCTTGCTTATTCATGGAGAGAAATTCCCCGTGGGCAAAGCAAAGAATTCCCCAATGCAGTCCTTCTTCAGATTCATACTACAATAAAACCTCTTGTTTCCTCTCCCAGTCTTACCCTGGGTGATGGGCTCATTAACATTTATTATAATAAATTTGCATACTATGCCTTTGGTTCCACCTCTGAACTATCCCTTGAAGGCTATGTGCAAAACTATTGCTGAATGGAGAAAGTACACCAGTTGGCATGCCACCCCTTCTTAAGCAAACACTGCAAGACTTTTTGCCAGAAATGTTCCTTTTTTTGTGTATCTTTGGTTTAAAAAAAAGTGATTGGCCCACTTCTTTATACTACCTTTCTCTCCTCCATATTTATTGAGTTATTGATGTTTCAAGGACTGTGGTGGGGATTAGTGCTTCTAAGGTGCTATATGTATGAAAGTCAAGTCTTGTCCACACCTACATATTCACTGTAGACACTCTAGTTCAGGGGTGTCCATGGATAGAATTCAGGGGGGGTCTGAGAACTTGAGTGAGAAAAAATACATCTTTATTTCAATATATTTGTTCTCCTGATAATCCTATGTGTTTTATGCATTTAAATACATTATTCAGAGAATGGATTCATAGGTTTCTCTGGACTTTCAAAGTGGTCCATGAAACAAGAAAAGCTTGAGAAGCCCTGAAGGATGAAAAAGTCTGAAGGTTGGGAAACCTGATGTTACAAGTATGCTCTGGCCTCACTGACTCAATGGGCTTCTCCATAGCTAGGCAGTGCTGTAAGTAGAGTAGGATGCCTTGAGTCAGGAAGACCTGAGTTCAAATCCAGTCTCAAACAGTTACTAGCTGTGTGACCCTGGACAAGTCAGTTAACCTCTGCCTGTATTAATTTCCTCATCTGTAAAAATGGGACTAATAGTAGCACTTACCTCACAGGGTTTTTGTGAGGATCAAATGAGAAAGTAAAGTGCTTAGCATAGTGCCTGGCAAATGATAGGCACTACCTAAATGTTTATTCTCTTTCCCATTTACCCCTGAGGGGTACCCTTATTTCATGCCATCAGATCAAGCCCTGGCCAGTTGTGTTCCTCTCACTGTTAGCTGCCTAAGACTGAATAGTGCCCTGGTTCCATTTAATGTCAATGAGTTTTTACAAAGGAATATTTACTTTGAAGATGTAGCAAAAACAAACATTTCCTTCCGATGCCTCGGGGCACACTCTTGAGAGCAGGGACTGTTTTCTGCTCAGCATTTAGTGTGATGCCTGGAAGATTTGCTGTTCAGTTGTTCCTTAGTCACATCTAACTGTTCGTGACCTGCCCTCCCCCCCCCCATGATGGGGGATTTTCTTGGCAAAGATTTCAAGGGGTTTGCCATTCCTTCTCCAACTCACTTTACAAATGAGGAAACTGAGAAAAATAGGGTCAAATGACTTGCCTAGGGTTACACAATGAGTATCTGAAGCCTGGATTTGAACTCAGGAAGATGAGTCTTCCTGACTCCTGGCCCAGCATTCTATCTACTTCACCTAGCCTGGAAAATAGTAGGTGCTTAATAAGTGCTAGTTGACTGACTACTCCAGGCTCTTGAGAGAGAGGTCTCAGACTTAGCTTAGTTGCTACATAGAGCATTGGTTCCACTAAATTCACTTCCAAATGCAGTATCAAATCTGGATGCATCCTTGTCTGAGTTGGGCTGTTTCCCAAAGGTCATCTAGGGCATTTTTTATTTCTCTGGGCATCAGTGCTGGGTTGGTTACAAAACTTGGCACGGACTTGGATTGCTGGGGGCTCAATTCCTTGAACTTCCATAACTCAAAAGGTCAGAGCATCTAAATTAATCCCCTTCTCTTGGAACAAAAGATTAAATACTAAGCAAGGAAAAAATGAAGGCTGTTTTCACAGGTCCACATGACCTTAGAGTCTGCCCTTACCGCATTGTCTCTCACCAGATGCCATCAGTGATGGAGTCAAGCCAAGTAATGGTGCCAGAAGAGAAAACAATCAAGGCTCTGGTGGCCAGTACTTTTTGAAGTCATTCTTTAATCCAGTTATGTAGTCGATCAAAAAAGGCTTCACCTAACCATGAACATAATAGATCAGAACTAGCCATAGAATGCCTGCATGTGATCCATAGTGACTCCAAGGCATTTCCTTTATGACTTTCCCAGAAGTAAGTGCCCCAGGCTCTCAATATTGGGAAATACCATCAGAGGTGCTTTGCTCATATGCCAGGTTGGGTGACACTGAGAGGCAATTTGAGCACTGCCACTAACTCATTGTTTGCCCTTCTTAGTTAATTCACTTTGGCTTTCTGGCCCTCATCTGTAAAATGAAGGTATAAAGCTAGATGACTTCAAAGATCCTTCTAGCTCTAAAACTTAGTTCCTAGAGCACAAAATTAGAAATCAGAAATACTCGAGTTCAAATCTTGCCTCAGTCATTTACTGGCTGGGGGACCCAGGGTAAGTCATTCAGTCTTTCTGAGCTTCCATTTCCTTATCTATAAAATGATGAGGAATGGCCTTCTAGGGCCCATCCAACTCTAACTCTTTGATCCTATGATTCTCTCCCAGTTATAAAGTCCACTGTTCTCAACCTTGTCCTAAAAGAAGAAGTAAGAAAATTTACTTCTTTTTCTTATTGAAGAAGCTGGGGTGAGGGGTAGGGGAACTTTGGGTGCAGAACCATGCACATCACATTCAGTTGGCACTATTAACTAGTTCTGCTGAACTGCTAAATTATCTTTTCCTTCTCTTTATTTTGGTTTGTTGCTGTTACAAGGGATAGTTGGCTGGGTAGGGGAAATGAGGGTGATGAAAAACCAAAAGATTATCAATCAAAAATTTTAGAATTCAATGGCATGGCAATTCTAAGAAAGAATGTACATAAAGATGTTTGCAAACCTTGAAGTGGTACATAAATGTGAGTTATTGTTATTACAATACATCAAATTACTTAAGAACACTTGCCAAGTGACATCCGTAATGATATAGTGGGAAATGGTCGTCTTAAGTGCTAAGGGGCCAGAATAGAGGAATAATCAGGGTGGGGGAAGGTGGATGGGAGGGTGAATAGCATGAGTTGGTGAAAAGGACACTGGATTTGACAGCCAAAGTCCTCTGCTTCATGCACCAGCTCCCCTTTTTGCTAGCTGTAAGACCTTGGGCAAGCCGCTTAACCTCCTGAAGTCAAATGGGAGTAATCATCCTTCTTTACCTCCCTGGGCTGTTTGAGGATGGTATGAGATAATGGATATAACAGGCTTGGTAACTGCAAAGCATTGTATAAATGTCAGCTAGTATTAAGCATGGGAGACTTCTAGGAGGAAGTGAGTTGGGAGCCAACTTCTGGAGGATATGGTTTGATAGAGAAGAGTCTGAGTGGGGTGGGAAGCAATCAGTGGACTGAAGATGAATCCAAGCATATTACTTTCGACCATGGCAGTGGGGGTAAGGCTGAAACTGTGCAGTGAGAGTAGGTGCCAGTAACTGGGATTAGATCTGCCTAAGGAAGGATGCTACACTGGGCACCAAACTCGTATTCCTCAGCTCCTACTCTCTCCTCTTCTGTTGTTCCCTATCACTTCCCTAACCCCATCCCTCTGGAGGCTTCACTTTTTTCTCCAGAGTCCCAGACCACCTGAAGTGCCAGGCTAGTTTGTAGCAGAAGAAAATAGGCAGTAAAGCTGACCTCAAAGATGCTATATCAGGGTTTTGCAGGCTATCTTGTGGACCAGACCTCTTCTGCTCCATCAGAGACATGGTACCTTCCCATGCATTAATTATGTGGGTTGCAAGTAGCAAAAGGAGGCTTCGTGGGAAAGATAGGAAGTTAAATCAGGGTATTAAAAAACCCATTAGAGGTTGGAGGGTGCAGGTACTGATGGAAACACAGTTTCTATTACAGCTTGGATTCCTTGGAGACCTCCATAAGCAAGTTAGTAGAGTTTGTCTGTGGGATGAAGAATTAAAGGTAATTATTTGCAAAACAGTTGGGAAAGAATTGAAGAAATTCAGGATCCAACGGAGAAAAGCTGTCTCTAAAACAGATCAGGACACAACCAATAATTCTAGCTATGCTTGGCCAACCCCCAATCAACAATCAAGCAGCAAGCATTTATTAAGCTTTCACTATGTACCTGCCACTGTACTAAGAGCCGAGGAATCAAAGAAAAGGCAAAAAATAGCCCCTGACTTCAAGAAGCTTACATTGAAATGGGGGAGAAAATGTATATATGTAAATCGAAATATACAACATAGATACAGCATGAATGAAAGTGATGATGTGGTAGGGCTAGATCAGAGAAGATTTTTGTCCATAACCTTTAATTTGATAAAATGTCCAAGTGATCCTTATCCATGCTCTAATTTCATCTTCTTGGAGCAGCTGATGACTCCAGTCAATAGTGCTGTCTCTCTGTTCTTGCCCATACATGTATTACTTCTACCATATGATCTAAGCAGTTTATAACATTATAGATTTGAAGCTGGAGGAGACCATAGGCAACCTCGAATCCAACCCCATCAATTTTCAGTTGAGGCCCAGAGAGGTAAGAGATTTGTCCATACCATTCTCTAGTTGTTTCCAATGTTTAAGTCCATCTCTCCATTCTGACATACCTCTAAGGTATGTCATGCCTCTCTCCTTCCCAACCACCATGATGACTGGTTCAGAGATGAACATTCAGTAAGTATTTAATAAATACTTGGTAAATTGAATTGAATGTCTATACTAATATTTCCTGAGGTCAGAAAAGAATCACTGTTCAAGTCAGCCTGGGAAGAATATTCCCTTAAAGAATGCATCTAATTAATTACAAGGCACTACACCCAGAGGCATAAAGAGACCCTAAAATATAGGGCCTAAATGAAGTTGCTGTCATCACCCAATGTATTTAGCATTGCAATTTCAGACTTGACCTCTAGCAAAGGACTAGTATCACCCTGACTGAAGCTTCAGACACTGTATTGAATGCCAGGAGAAGAAGAAGGCCTCAGATATCAAGTCTGACACAGAAGTAAAGGTACAAAAATCCATATGTAGGATCTATCTAGTTATGACTTATTCTCTGTCATATTGTGATGGGTGTGAGCTCAGGCCAGGCCCTGTGGACCCAGATCCTTCCACTGCTACCTAGGTTTTGTAAGGAGGTCATCCTTACCATCATGACAGGCACCTAGAAGATAGAGGCCCCAAGGAACTGGTACTAATCAGTACTTCTGAAACTGAAAATTTTGGCAATAGTAAAAGGTTTCTGAATGCAAAACAACCAAAAATTAATTAAAAATCAAACGTGTAATGAATCCAAGGTATTTCTGGTAGTGTTTGCCATTGTTGTATCATGCAACTTCATGGCAACCTTGGTTCTGAACACAAAGCATGGGCACTTTGCCCTGCCCATACTCTCAGGCCATGAAATCACAAACAAATGCTGCTGAATCAAAAAGGGGTCCAAGAGGAAAATGTTTAAGAAGCCCTGCTAGACTGATGGCTAGCAACCTTGTACCTCCTGACTCATCAATCCCAGTGATTCAGACTTCCTAAAGGGGATGATAACCCTCTACTTCTGCCACCTGTCTTTTAACTTTCACTTTATCCTCCACCTGTCTTTTAACTTTCACTTTATCCTCCTCAACTATAACCTTCCTCAGTCTCTTTCCTCTTTATCAAGGTCAACCACTCTACCTATGACCTCCATTCTTTATCATCCTGTCCAAAAACTTTCCCCTAGTGATCATTTCCTCTCTCTCTTATTTTTAATCCATCTCTACCCCCTGGCTTTTCCTTAAAACCTATTAAACTCTCTTTTATCCTTTAAAAAAATTCTCACTTGATGTTGCCATCCCCTCAAGCTGTTGTTGTATATCTCTCCATCCTTCCACTGATAAACTCTTTCAAAGCATCATCTATGCTGTTTATACTTTGTCACAACTCATATTTCTTAACCCCTTGCAATCTGGCTTCTGATATCTCCAGTCAAATGAAATTAATTTTTCCTAGATTATTGCAAGCTCTACACTGCTAAATCTACTGACCTTTTCTCAATTTTCATCCCTTTTGATGGCCTCCTTGAGGTCAGAGATTGGCCTCCTTCAATTTTTCCCTCTGAAGCTGGATCATCACCTCTTCCTGGAAACTCTCTTCTTTTGATCTTTGTGACGTTTTCTCCTGATTCTCCTTCTATTTTCCTGCCTACTTTTCAGTCTCCTTTGCTGAATTACTATCCATGCCCTGTCTTTGAAGTGTGGGTACTCTCTAAAACTCTGGTCCAGACCCTCTGTTCTTATTATTGTACACTCTATTGGTGATCTCATCAGCTTCATTGAATTCAGTTGTCATTTTGAAACTGATGACTCCTAACTCTCTACATATCCAGCCATCCCCTCTCTAATGAGCTGCACCTGATATCCTATTGCCAGCATAACCAAAACAGAACTTTTCATCTTTCGTCTTAAATCTAAGCCCTGTTTCAAGCTTCCTTCCTGCTGTGGATGGTACCAACACTTTTCAGGTCACCCAGGTGTGGTACCTTGGAGTTAACTTTGTCTCAATTCTCTCATTCACTTTCCGCATCTAATCAATTACAAGGCACCAGCTCTTCCTCCATGACATCTGTGCATCTATCCCCTTGTCTCCACTCATACAATTGCCATCCTAATTCAGGTCTTATCACTTCTACTAATATAATATAAAATTCCTAATTACATTAGGAATTCTCTAATTTATCTCCCTGCTTCTAGTTTCTTCCCTCTCCAATCCATCTTCTACATAGATAAGCACAATAAGCTGCAAAGGTTTGATTGTCTCATTCCCTGCTTGAAAAATGTCAGTGGCCCTTCATTGTCCATAGAATGAAATATGAGTTCTTTTTGCCTAGCTCTTCACATTCCAGCTGCTACCTACTCTTCCTGTTTCACTTCATACTATTTTCTTTCATAGACTGTACATTCCAACAAAATTGCACCATTGTCATGCACCAGACTTGATTGATATTCCATCCTCTGCCTCCATGCATGGAAATAAGCTGCTCTTCTCACTACTCTCCTCCCAGATTCTATGCCTAGAATATCTCCCTCTCCTCTCTGTTTCTCAGAATCATCAACTTCCTTTAAGGCATAACTCAGGTGCCACCACCCAGCAGGTTTTTAGTGCAGTCTTCCTTATACTATCTATACTTATCTGTGTGACTAGACTCTAAGGATATTCTCTCAAAGTCAACAGAAAATGAGGAAGGTTTTCTGCTATGGCGAGTGGACACTGGTGAATTTACTGGGAAGGTAGGAACAAGAGTTTCTACGATGGGGAGGCATGAATGTATTATCATTTGCATTGTTGGAAGGAATACTCCCATTGATGAGATCAGAGATCCATTTGAGTATTTGAGCATAATTATTGTTTTATTTACTGTATCCACTAGAATGTCAGATTCTGAAAGACAGTAACCTTTTTGTTTTTAATCTTTGTATCCCAGTTTCTAGCAAAATGTTTTGCACCTGAGTAGGTTCTTGATAATGTTTGAATTGAATTACAGGTGTTTATTTCTTCCCCAGGAAGTATTTTTGTCCGACAATTATAATAAGATGCCACCATACAGGCAGCATTGCCTTAACCTTGATCTTATGCTGAAGAGTTGACTTGTATGTCAGAAGTAGATAACTGTGAAAGTGATTAGCTTGATTTTTTTCAAGGAGATTTTTTGTTTTCTCATCAATTCATTTACATTGTGTTTTTTTTCCTTCTTGGAAAGATTCCTCCCCTTTTCTACGTCCTCAAGAATTTGCAGTGTAGCTGTGGGTTCTTCTTAGAAGGGGAGATTGCCCCTAGCAACCAGCATTCTCTCCAAGCTGCTTTGGATACAGACTGTTTTAGGGGAGGAGATTTCCTTAGAACTGATTTCTAAAAAAACTTGTATCCCCAGAACATTTTCAAACAACATTTAAGGAAAATTGTTAAAGTGATGAAGTACTATTTAAGCAGAAACTGGGCCAAAATTTTCAAACAGAAATTCAGAATGGTTTCATTTCTCTCTGCAAATTTGCACAGTGGCATGAAGGGGAAATTGGTATTTCTCTAGGAGAGACAGAAGGAAGAGATGTATTAATTCAGCTAATGTCTGCCTTCATTTCCAAATTTGGTTCAGGAGAGACCAAGTTAAGATTAGGTATCATTTCAAGTCACATGAATTCTAAGGTCACCAAGTAGAATGTGGGAGGATTCCAGTCTGAGTATAGGATACATAGAGTAAAGCAGTATGAGATGGAAAAGTAGAGTAGAACCAACCTCTCTTTTTCTCCTTGCCTAGACAGTGTAACACATAGAGCGCTAGACTTGGAGTCAAGACCTGAGTTCAAATCCTACCTATGACATTCACTAAATTGTACAACCCTTGATCAGTCACTTAACTATTCTGTACCTCAGTTTCCTCCCTTGTAAAATAAAGGGGTTGGACTTGATGGCTTCTAAGATTCTTTTCAGTTCTAAATCTTTGATTTTCTCCACCTTCCCTTGAATCAGTATTTATCAAATCATAGAACCTATTGCCCCAGGGCACTGCTAAGTAATTGAAGCATTGATTTCTCTTGTTTCTGTTGAGAGTCTGTCCTAAGAGGAGTAGCACTTCAATGCCTATTACTTTCCCTTACTCTCCAGCAGTTTTGTAAGGGTTGGTCATCTTTTCCCAGGTTAAATGAAACTCCTTAAGTACATATACTGTGTCTTACTCATCTTCTGTATCCCCCATAGTAACCAGGTGATTGAAATGTTTGCATTGAGTCCTAGTTCCTTCCCTAGAAATCCCAACCTAAAATTCTGATTTGGATTCTAATTTCACTTCCCCCCAGATCCTTCTCCACGCTTTGCCCTTCATCACAGAAAATCTTCCCTTCTGATCAATCAGAGCCATTTACCACCTAGTATTTGGCACTTGTGCCCGGAAAAAAGGAGCCAGGAGAGGGGGACAAAAGAAATGCTTTTCATTGATTAATAAACTAATCCAGAAGTCCAGAAGGCCTATGGTGACCCTACCATGGGGCCTTTTTGCATACTATCTAAATAAATGTAACTTGGGATCCCATTTTGATTAACATTGCACATGTAGATTTTGATAACATTGAACGTATAATTAAATAGTCTGTCTTGATGGAGCTTGATGGGGACTCCTAGGAGTGACTGTTGGTCTTCTAACAGAAATAGGTTCTCCACCTCTGAACTAATCCATGCTAAAGTGTTAGTGGGTGCTCATAGGTTAATGTGTTACTCCTCCCAGGTGACATATTTGCATTTTAACAGTCTACTGCTTTATTCAAAGGAGTGAATAATGTCAGCATCTTCCAGTCCTCAGTCTATGTGTGAGAAATGCTTTGCTTTTCAGGGCTTCCTAAATAATGCCTACACCATAGGACCATTCCCGTCGCTATATGGTGAGAATAGGTTCAGCCTTCCGGGTGGGCTTAACACCCACCTTGTCCCTGGACTAAGGCCATTATCAACTGACTATGGATTTAGCTGTTAGGGTGTTAGGGGAAAATGGTTCAAGTATCCCACATAGCTCCCAGAAAACCAAATTAAAGCTCACTTTTGTAGGTGTCCTCAGGTCAAAAAGCAAAAGGTCAAGGAACATTTTGTACCTTGTATAGTAGGTCCAAGTGGGAGACAAACCCCCAAATGGAGAGCAAAGGATTTTTGGAGCAGGTTTTTATTCTTTTTTTTTTTTTTAACAGCCTAGAAAATCTGTAAAATAGTTGTATAGAGGAGAGTGGAGAAAATGGGGGAATGGGAGATTTTCCCAGCTGGGCAGGAGGATGTTGATTGAGTACAATCAATGCAACCAGCCTGCTAACGAGACCCAATCAGGCGGGGCGATTAAAGATATTCTTCAGGGAGACAAGGCTGACAGCTGTGGGGAAGTTTTAGCTTTTTAGGAGAGAGAGAAAGTGAGAGAGAGAGAGAGACAGAGAGAGACAAAGACACAGAGACAGTGTGTGAGACAGAAGGGGAGGGGAGGAGAAGAGATAGAGATGGAAAGACAGAGATATACAGAGGGGGAATGAAGGAGAGAATGGAATAGAAAAGAAAAGAAGAGAGAGAAAAAGAGGATAGAGAAATATGGATTAAGAGGGTGGAGATGGTGAGAGAGAAAAACAAATAATATAATCGAGTATGCCTCTCTTCCTTGAATATCAAAGATGTGGGAAAAGGGAAATGTAGAAGACCTCCTGCAGTCTCCCCATTAAAAAAATAATTAATAGAGGATTTTTGTTGTTGTTTGTTTGTTTTTAAGGCAGTCTCTTTGGGCTTCCTTCTCTCCTCCTTTCTTTGTTAATGAACATGAGCTTATCCAAAGAGACTTTCTTCAGTTTTACTGATAGGTTCTAATGTGACTACTGTGGCATCTGGTCAATCAATAAACATTTACTAAGTGTCTACTACATGCCAGGCATTTTGCTAAGTGCTGGAGATACAAAAAGAGGCAAAGACAGCCCCTCTCTTCAAGGAGCTTACAACCTAATGGGGGACACAATGTGCAAACAAATATATACAAATAAGGAATAATTAACAGAGGTAAGGCGCAAGAATTAAGAGGAGATGGGAAAGGCTTCTTGAGGAAGGTGAGATTTTAATGGAGATTTAAAGGAAGCCAGGGAGGTGAGTAGTCTGTGTAGTAAAAAGAGTGTAAGTCCTATAATCAGAAGACCTGAGTTCAAATCCTAGCCCCACCACTTCAATTTGAAAATTGTTTATTAACCTCTATATGTGCAATTTCCTATGCTATGTGACTAATGAAGATAACACTATAAGTAAAGTTACTTTACCTTCCTTAACTTAAGCCTCAGTCTCCTCCATCAATCATCCAGCCATTATAAAGCTCACACTGTGTGCCAGGCATTGTGCTAAGTACTAGGAATAATTCAAAGACAAAAACGAGACTCTCTGCTGTAAAGGAGTTTGAACTGGGGATGGGGAGGAGAGAGAACCAGTATACATATAAGTAAATGTAAAATATATACAATGTAATTAGGGACCAATAGAAATGGGGTGGAGGCGCCATCAAGAGAGGCCTCTGAAAAGAGGTGGCTACACCTGAACTGATCTTTGAAAAAACATATGTTCTCTAAGATGAGCTAAGGCACACAGGAAAAAGATGAAATGTATGAGAAGCAGTCTGTAGGTCGGTTAGGCTGGACAACACATAGCTTGTATAAACTTAGTATGTATTGATGTTGGATACCACCACTGGGTCTGTATCCCAAAGAGATCATAAAAAAGGGAAAAGGGCCTACATATAAAAAATAATTATCACAGCTCTTTTTGTGGTGGAAAAAAATTGGAAATTGAGGGGATATCCATCAACTGGGGAATGGCCAAACAAGTTGTGGTATATAAATGCAATGGAATACTATTGTGCTGTGAGAAATGATGAGCAGGTGGATTTCAGAAAAACTTGGAAGCACTTACATGAACTGATGCAAAATGAAGTGAGCAGAACCAGGAGAACACTGTACACAGTAACAGCAACGTTGTTACTTATTAACTACGATTGACTTAGTTCTTCTTAGCAATACAATGATCCAAAATAAAGCCAAAGACTCATGATGGAAAATGCTGTCCATATTTAGAGCAAGAACTGAAGGAGTCTGAATGCAAACCAGAACAATACTGTTTTTACTTTCTTTGTTTTTTCATGGTTCTTTTCCTTTTGTTCTGTTTCTTCTTTCTCAACACGATTATGATGGAAATATGTTTTACATGATTGCATGTGTTTAACCTATATCTGACCGCTTGCTATGTTGGGGAAGGTGGAGGGAAGGAGGGAGGGAGATAAATTTGGAACTCGAAATCTTTAAAAGAATGAATGTTGAAAATTGTCTTTACATGCAATTGGTAAAAAAAAATACTATTTACACTTATACATTTATATATATAATACATACATATATATGTATTATATATATACATATATATATATATATATGCTGGGAAGGCAGGTAAAAATTCAAAGCTAAATTTTTAAGGGTTTTCAAGGCCAAATGGGAGAATTTATAGCTACCCTATGGCAATAGGGAGCCACTGAAGCTTTTTGAGCAGGACAGTGATATGGTCACATCTGGACTATTTGGCAGTAGTGGGCACAAGGGAAGCTGGAGGTCTGGAGGGCACAAAGTAGGATAGTGGCTGATTTCAATGGAATCTAACAGATGTTATAGAATTCAAATAAATCAGCGGTTCTCAAAGTATAATCTGAGGACCCAAGGGGTCCCTGAGACCCCTTCTAACAGGTCAAAATTATTTTCATAATAATACTAAAATATTTTCTCCCTTATGTTTTGCATGACTTTACATGTTTAATGGATGTCCTGTTGTTTGCTTCCTTAGTTGGTGAGGGAGGAAATCATAAGAGGAAGAGAATCTGGAACCAAATTTTTTAAAAATTATGTTTAAAAAATAAACAATCATTAAAAAGATGTTTTCATTTCTATATAGCAGATATGGTAAATATCAATAGATACAACCCACATATACAAAATAAGGGGAGGGTGCTCAATGATTTTTAAGAGTAACTGGAGATCCTGGAGACCAAAAAGTTTGAGAACAACCAGATTAAACCATTATCAACTGGGTGGATATAGGGAAGGGAAGGAGTGGCCAGTGTGGAGGAGAGTGAACATTGAATGTGACAACCAAGTCGGGGGCTCAGCTGCCTGGGGGAATCAGGTTACTGGCTGTCCTTGAAACCTGGCCTCTACCCCAGGCCCCATCCCACCTCCTGGCAGGAGCTGAGACAGTACTCTGAAAGGCAGTTCACTTTCTCCTAATCATTGACAGACACAGAAATATTAGGGGCTGCGTATGCTCTTCCCATCCCCCCCAAACACTCAGCCTAAAATTCTGTTTTTGATTAACTTAGGAGAGAGGAGGCGGGCTATACAGAGTTACACTGACCATGCAAACCCCCAATTTGCCAGGGTTGCTATGAATTCAAGAAGAGAGAGTACATTCAACAACAACAACAAAATTGTGTTGTAAAACGGTGTTTAGAAAACGCAGTCCCCAGAAGTAGAGTGGAAAGAGTGCTGAACCTGGTATCAGGAGACCTGGGTTCTAATCCTGACCGCTACTTAATAGCCCTGTGCCTTTGGATAAGATACTGACTCTTTCTAGGCCACAGCTTCCTTAATAAAAACTTATTTGTACAGCTCATTAAGGTTTATAATGCATTTCTCTCTTAACAATCTCATTTTATGTATCAGAAACACCAGAGATTCCAGATATATTCATTGTCTTCTTATGGTCACAAACCCAGTAAGTATGAGAGCCAAGATTTAACCTCTTCGTTCTAGTTTCTGTGTTTTGTTTTTCCTCTACCTCCCAATCCCAGTTTCATCCTGCTGCCTTTGTAAAGAGGCAGCGTGAGTAGAAAGAAAAGAACACTGGTTATGGAGTCATAGGAGCCAGGTTCAAATCCTGTGTGACCTTGGCAAAGCTATTTTCTAAAAAAAAAAAAAAAATCTGTGTGCCTCAGTTTCCTCATCTGTAAAATAAAGATGTTGACCTCTGGGGTGCCTTCCAGGTCTAGAGCTATGATCCTATGAAGTAAAGTGGTTTCAAGAGTGAGGAACCTGCAGCTTTGAGGCCACATGCGGCCCTCTAGGTCCTCAAGTGCTGAATCCAAACTTCACATAACAAGAGACACTCTTGAAGACCTAGAAGACCACATGTGCCCTCGAAGTTGTAGGTTCCCTCTCCCTGGATTAGATGATCTCAGGCCCTATCTAGGCCTGACATTCTATAAGAACTTCAGAGCTTAAAATATGTCACTTCCCTTATGATAAAATCCTTCCATCTAGTTCTTAGGAAGAATTCCCTTTCCTATCCACAACCTCTTGGGAGAGAATGGAGTGGGTGAGAGAGGGAGAGACAGAGACAGAGAGACAAAGAAAGAGAGAGACAGAGAGAGACAGAGAGAGAGAGAGAGAGAGAGAGAGAGAGAGAGAGAGAGAGAGAGAAAGATAGAGAGAGAGAGAGAGAGAAAGAGAGAGAGAGAGAGAGAGAGAGAGAGAGAAGAGAGAAGGGGAGGAAAGAAAGAGAAAGGAGGAGAGAGAGAGAAACTGAGAAAAAGAGAGAGACTGAGAGAGAGAGATATCATGAGGGCCTCAGAAAGAGCACAGTGACTCCATAAATGAATGAAACAGACAAAGAAGAAATTCACTAACTGGAGAACTAAATAAATAGGAAGGAGCCCCCAGCCCCATCTTAACAGAATGTTGCAGATCTCTTGTTTGCAGGCAAAATGATTGGCAACTTGAAGCTGTTAATATAATACAAGATAGGAGTCTCACTGGGTGTTTCTGCCCTTAATGCTGCTCAGCTTAATTATAAAACAGTGGATAGTGCATTTAGAGATGAGTCTAATTATGGGTAGGAAAAAAAGATTATTTTGGGGTTCCCGTCTATAATGAACTGCAGAGAGCGGAGGAAAACAAGTATTGTGTTTGTCTCATTGACTAGCAGAATGGACCCTGATTAAGGAGAAGACCTGGGGGTCAGGCCATATATTGACTATCAGAGCTGAGAGGAATCTTTGAAAATCATCCCATCCAATCCCCACTTTTTGCAGATGAAGAAACTGGAGCCCAGAAAAGGGAAGTGACTTACCCAGGATTGCTCACCTAGTAAATGGCGCAACTGGGGACTCAAGACCAACTCCTTAGGAGCATTTAAGGTGATGTTCCTATGGACATTCCCAGAAGCAGTGACCTCTACTAAGGAGATCCTTGCTTGCTAGAAAGAAGGGGGCCCATATTCTGTGAAGGGATATCTAAAAGGCCCTTCTACATTTTTGGGACAAAAGGCCATAAGCAGAGGTTGTTGAGCCTGCCCCCTGGAAAAGTATCAATGCTTCTTGCCCTTTCTTCACATAATTCTCCCTAGTTCAACCCTCCTTCCACGCTAGAATTACATAATCTCCAAATTGGATGGGATCTCAGAGGGCATCCAGTGCAACCTTCCACTAGAAAGGTTAGACAATAGGGTGGTCTAAAGACAAACAGAAAGGTTGAGGGACAGGGTGGGATAGTAAAAAACTCTTTAAGTCTTTGTCAGGGTGCTGAGCCACAAGCCAGAGAAGGAGAAGGCCTTAATATAACTTCACAGGCAATTTTCAAGGACCCTAGTCCTCCAATCAAGTTCTGTGTTTGGCCGCACCCCTGTTCCTCTCTCACGAGGTTACCAGTGTAAAATCTATACCCTTCAGTCTCACTGCCCCAGGAAAAGCTGACAAAGAATGAGTTCTTCATAGCTATTGATACTTTCCTTGAGATCAACAGTTAAAATTCAATATCTATAATGCAGAAAACAAATCCATACTCATTGGAATTGTATTGCGCAAATGATATTACATAAATCCCCCTACAAACATATGGAGATAGATTAAAAGAAAAGTTCTTTGATTTTACCCTTGCATGCAAAATTAGCTGTACCACTCATTAAGGAATATGGGCATGTAAATATTTGCTAAAGAATTTGTTGTTGTTTTTTAAGACACTACAAAATTCTTCACAATAAGGGGAAGGGGGGAAGAGTTAAGATTTAGTCAATGTGAAAGCAAAATTAACAATAAAATTTTACTTCTAAGAAAGGTGCTTACAAGGACTGTAGCTGAGGTAGATGTGCCCTCTCCTTGACTGGCCCCACCCACACTCCAAGTGATGTATGGGAGAGGAGATTCCCATGCATGTAGGACAGGTTAAAACAATGCCACCAGAACCTGGGACAGTGATGGAAGACCTCCTAGAGTCCCTTCCTAAGCCTTAGTGCCCTGTGACTACAAAAGCCTTTTACAACTTTTAGCCCATGGTAGTCAGGACAAGGTTTTGATACAAGTGTTCAGGGAATGGGGCTCTGGTCTAGAAGTCAGGACATCTGATTTCTAATCTTTGGGTCTGCCATTGACTTTCTTTGTGACTTGGGGTGGGTTATTGTATTTCTCAAGGTCTCAGTATCTTCATTTAGAAAATGGGGAGATTAGGCAGGATGATTTCCAAGGTATCCTTCCACTCTGACATTCTAAAATTCAAAGAATTTAATACCAAATAATATTGATTGGGCAGCTAGGTAGGGCAGTGGATAGAGTAGCTGGGCCTAGAATCAGGAAGACTCATCTTCTGGGTTCAAATCTGACCTCAGACACTTCCTAGCTGGGTGACTGTGAGTAAGTCACTTTGCCCTGTTTACCTCAGTTTCCTCATCTGTAAAATAAGCTGGAGAAGAAAATGGCAAACCATTTCATTATTCTTGCCAAGAAAACCCCAAATGGGGTCATGGAGAGTCTGACATGACTGAAAAGCAACTGAACCACAGCAATTACATTTATTGAGAGAGTTGATAAAGAACCAGGAAACCATTCAAGTAGCCCAGCCCCATAGACATACCCATCTCCATATACTGAGAGAATGGAGATAGACTTGAGCCCCTGGAGATTAGGGAACATGGTACAGTCATTTTGTCTGGAAAAAAAAGGATACACGGAAAAGCCATAATCATCTTTATGTCACAGAAGGGCTTTCATTGGCAGTTTGTCTGCATGGAGAGCAAAACAAGAAGAAATGCTCAAAACACTCATTCTAGAGTCAGAGAACTTGAGTTTAGATCCCTCCACTGTTGCTTACAATTTGTGTGTCCTAGTGCAAGTCACTTTCTGGGTTTCTGTAGAAAAATAGGTCCTTGGATTAGGTGGCTTTTGTACTTCTTTCCAGCTCTAGGTAGCAGAGGAAATTATCAAGCGATTTCTTTGTCAATAATTTTCTCATATGTAAAATGGGACTTTTCATTCCTACCAATTTCTTCTTCTCAGAATAGGACCTATAAACTATAAATCTCATTTTTCCAGAGCACTTTGAAGTTTACAAGGTGCCTCTTTCACAAGGACCCCATGATCTAAATAGTACACTTTCCCCATTTTACAAATCAGGAAAATGAGATTTAGACAGATAGAATGAGGAAGGAAGCTTTTTCTGACTCCCAGTCTGGGGCTCTTTTAACTCCCTATCCTGCCTGTCTCAGAATGTTTCAGATTTGGTTAGCCACACACACTGACTCGCCTGGATCAGCCCCTTGTTTCTCTCTTTTCATGGGCCCCCACTTTGAAGAATCAAGATTATTATGAGCAGGTACATAGCCTTCTGTGTTATCTTTCTAAATTGTCAGCCCCTCATCTCTCTCCCTAGCTCCACTGGGAGCTTGCTTGCTGGAAACTAATATATTCACAGAGGCTTCCAGACACCCAGAGTCGTGACCAAGTGTCTTTGGGTAACACTCTACTTTTTATTAGCAATCAAGGAGTCCCACGGATTTAATCTCAACCCAGGTGCAATGTTATACCACACCCTGAGAATGTGCTCTCTCCTGTGTCTAAGACAAGCAGCCCATTCCTACCAAGCATCTCCCAGACTTTGAAGTGGAGTGGAGAGGGCATTGAGAGGGGGTGATTTACTTGGGCTATTGGGTGTGAGGAGAAGGGAACTCCAAAGTCTAAATGTTGTCCATCCCTCCTAACTCCTCATGTGAATCCTGATTGTACCAGGGTGCCGGGCACAAGGTCAATATAATTTCATCCTCTGGCCCAGCATAGATTGGTGCTTAATCAGTGCTCTTAAGAGAATGGCCAGAGAATCTTTGGGAACTTTGACAGGTTATCCAATGCATTGCCCTACCTGGGATGGGGCTTTCTTCAACTTTTCTCTGAAAGATCACTATCCTGCCTTTTCCAAAAAAGCTTTGGAGGATGAAGTTCCACAACCTCCTCCTAATGGTCAGGCAGTTTTTCTTAGGGTCTAACCTAAATCCCTCCAGATAAGAAGACCTCCCTTAGTCCTTTTGGGTTTCTGCTTCATCTAGGAAATAGAGATGATGTTTCTAGATAGCTTCCAAGCTGCACAGGGCTGTAGGCTGAGGAGAGGTGACCACAGAACATAATACCTAACACATGAAAATACTTGGGGAAAACATATCCCCAGCAGAGGAAACCTATGAAACAGCCTAATTTCTCTGGCAATGATTTTCCCATCTACAAAATGGGAATAGTCATTCATATCTTTTTCTTCTTCTCAGAATAGGACCTAAAGTTTAATGGAATTGCAAGCATGAAACTACTTTAAATTCTTAGGAACAGATGAAAAGACTCCTCCTTTTAACCCTTTAGTTCTCTCCCACACCTTTTCTTCCTCCCCAAACCTCACAATCAGAGGATGGCACCTGACACCTCTGCAGTCTGCTGGAGAACCAAGGCTGTGAAGGCTGATTAAATATTGATATCCCCACATTTCAATATTTTCTCAACAAAACCTAACAGCTCCAACAGGGACCATTACTGTGGCTTTTTTAAACTCCTTATGTACTTCCATAAGGGGGTTTTATTCTTTTCCAATTAAGAGCACAGCCTATTAAGAGCTGAGGAGGCATAGCTGATACCAGGTTCTGACTCCCCACAGGCAGGACTGGAGAATTCCCAACAGGCTCTCTCCGGGCCAGGCTCAGCTGGAGCCCAAGGCCTCCTGCAGGGCAATGACCGTCCCCATCTCCTATTCGTCTAATCCCTGAACCCCTATCTTCCATCACCTCCCACCCCCATGGACTCGAAAGGAAAAAACTTCACTCTCTAGCTTAGTCTTTCTACTAGATACTTGAGTTTCCCGTAATCAGAGACTTGGCGAAGTTATGCTAATCGTAGCTGCATAATCATGTCAGATCTGAATAGATTACAGATCTGTTGGGGGAAGGGGTAAACTGGACAGAGGCAAACAGATGCTGAGAGCTGGAAGGTACCTTGTTCTCAGTCTCCTTGCCAAGGACCAAGAACAGTGGTCCTGACTTTGATGGCAGTCTTTATACCTCACCCTATCCCATCCCCTCCCCACCTCCCACCTACTTTACCACCCTACGAAAGAACCCCAAGAGGTTGCTCTCTACCCATATGAATCTGAGATGACTGGATTTCAATCTGGAAGAGATTTCCAAGATCATCTCATCAAATATTCATCTAAATAGACATCCATTCTCCAACACTCCTGAGAGATCATCTAGCTCTAACTTAAATACCTCTGGTGGTGGGGCCCTCTACCAATGAAACCAAACCATTCTACTTTTGAATTGTTCTCAGTGCTGGCAAAGTTTTTTTCATATCGACTCTATTTGGGTGTAGGTGTCTGTAAGAGATACGGAAGAGAAAGAGTGGGATAGAAAGGAATACCAGCTATAGGCAGGTACTGCAGGGTTGGTGAGAATTTAAGAAATGAGGTTAAGGTAGTTATCACTGAAATCTTATTATAGGATCAAAGGGTCTAGAACTGGAAAGTGTTTAAGAGATCATCTGTTCCTACCAGATCATTTTGTAGATGAGGAAATGGGGGTCAGCAGCTAGGTGGTACAGTGGATGGAGGGCCAGACCTGGAGTCAGGAAGACTTATCTTTCTGAGTTCAAATCTAACCTCAGAGATATCCTAGATGAGTGACTGAGCAAGTCATTTATCCATGATTACCTGAGTAAAATGAGCCAGAGAAGGAAATGGCAGAGCACTCCAGTATCTTTGCCAAGAAAACCCCAAATGGGATCATGAAGAGTCCAATGAAACTGAACCAACTGAACAACAACAAAATGGAAATAAAAATATTTACCCAAAGTCACACTTCTAATCCGTATCAGACTGAGGATTCAGGCTCAAGCTCTCTGACATCAGCGGTGTTTCTTACTGTTACCATGCTGAGGATTCCTCCCCTTTCTTCTTCTTTCTCTCCCTTTGAAATGCCAACCTCCATCCTCTCACCCTCACCTCTACTCCCAGTGTCCTCTATAAAGACATTGCTGGAAAGGAGTACATGAATTTTAGTGGCTAGGGTCTACTTTTCCACAATCATGCCTGGGGTGAGCAGAGAAGGGGCAGTGGCCTCCATCTCATCTCAGATCTCCCACCCAGGGTCTTTGGAAAGACTCCCCAGATTTTCCCAGCAGCAGCAGAAATCCCCAGAATTTCAATCTGGCTTCCATATCAGTCAGCTCCAGAGCGAAAGGCCAGCCTCTTCCTAGTCCCTGGTGTGTACATCTTTGCATGCTTCAGTGGAGTTTGTGGAGTCTATTTACCACATCTTAGACCAATTTCCTTCCCTTCAGTTGCTTTGAAGATAATTGAGGGTGCTTGCATTGTCTGCCTGGGAATGTAAAAAGCAAGCTAATGCTGCAATCAATGCTTCCTACTTACTGCTGGTCTCCGTTTCTACCAGCCCTGAGCAGGGGCAGACTGTAGCTATGGCAGCCTCCTATAGATGCTTTAGGGTCTTCCCAGCCTAGCTACTTTGTTAATCCAAAAGGGGCTGGGGGATGCTGGGTCTTCCTGATAATGGTAGGCAGATGGGGTTGTTAAGTCCAAATGAAACATTTAGGAGCAATGGCTTTTGGCAGGATTCAGCTGATCGGAACCAAAATCCTAAGGCTGCCTTGGGGACAAGGGAAGGAAGAGCTGAGAGCAGAGGGGGTCCAAGAGGAGCGCTCATGTGTGTCCTCCTGGAGCTAAGGATGCTGGAGGTCCCCCATCTAATGATTTCAACTGCAACAAGAAAAACAGCTGAAACATCCCTGGGTGAGAGCAAATTTGGCATATGGAGCCATAGTAAAGAGGTGTGAGTGGGTATGAGTAGCAGGAAGGGTGGCTAGTGAAATACCCCCAGGCAAGAAGGGAGGAGTTCTTGTAGATATGCCCAAGTCCCTACACCACTCTGTAGTGGCATTGTTTCTCTTTTTCCTACCCTAAACAATCTTTTCTAACATCCCTGGGTGCTATGGAAAACATCTCCTTCTGTTGCTCAGACTTTAACTGCTTACTTGGGGCTCTTGGTTACGTTCTGGTGAAATGACTAGATACACAGCTTCTGGATAATTGAGGTATTCTTATCCTTTACTACTTTGTGAGAAACTCTGAGGTTCCAGCTATCTATTGGTTCAGTCAGTATAATTGCAAAGTCCAGGAACTTCCTCAGAGAAAATCTAGTTTTCTTCCTGGTTACATTTTGTTCCTTTTCCAGTCCAGATAACTAGACCCCCCCATGCCAAGCTATTCAGACCTAAATAAAAGGAAGCTTAACACTTGTTTCCAATGGGGTGTTCCCCCCTTCCTACCTACATGCCAGGCTGTTAGCTTCTCCCTAATTCTCATTCACCAATCCCCTCCCCCCAATCTTACAAAATGTCTTTCTTCTCCTAACTTTATCCTGTCTTGTCTCTCTTTTTTCATCCACTGTGTAGAATCTTCTGTTATTCCCCAGAGATATCACAAATCAAGATTTGTAAAAACCCTTCATCATCAGTTTCTCCTAAAATTTCATCTCAATTTCCTCATTTGTAAAATTAGGGCATCCCATAAGGACCTCTGAGGTCCTTTTATGCTTAAGACCAGAGGTTCTTAATCATTTTTGTGTTATGGGCTCCTTTGGCAGTCTAGTAAAAGCTATAGACCCTATAAAAAACAGAGTAATATTTTATTTTTCTCAATTGGATATAAAAACAATTTTTAATATTTATTTCTTTTTAATTTTGAGTTCCAAATGCTGTCCTTTTTTCCCTTCTCTTTCTATGATATTGTAAAAAATATCACACATATACAATCATGCAAAGCATATTGTGAAAGAAGCACAGACCAAAGAAAAAAACATAAAAAAAATAAGGAAAATGAAAAATAGTATGCTTTGATCTGCATTCAGACTCTATCAGTTTTTCCCTGGAGGTGGATAGCATTTTTTTTCATGAGTCCTTCGAAATTTTCTTGTTCATTGTATTGCTGATATTGCTGTTACTGTGTACAGTGTTCTTCTGGTTCTGTTCATTTCACTTTGCATCAGTTCATACTAAGTTTTTCCAGGATTTTCTGAAAGCATCATGCTTTGCATTTCTTAGAGCACCATAGTATTCCGTTATACTCATATACCACAACTTGTTCAGCCATTCACCAATTGAAGAACATCCCCTCAATTTCCAATTCTTTGCCATCACAAAAAGAACTACTATAAATATTTTTGTATGTATAAGTCCTTTTCTTTTTCTTTCTTATCTCTTTGGGATTTAGACTTAGTAGTAATATTTCCAGGTCAAAGGGTATGCACAGTTTTATAACCCTTTAGGCTTGGTTCCAAATTGCTCTCCAGAATGCTGGATCACTTCACAACTCCACTGACAATGCATCAATGTTATGGACCTCTTTTCAAAATAAAGTTTCTAAATGCATAAAATAAAAAACTCAGAATCACAAAAAGAAATCAACTGTAGGAAAAAATGTTATTTTTCCCAACCAAGTTCACAGGCCCCCTAAAATCTATTCCCTTTGGGAATATGTGGAATCTAGTTTAAGGACTTCTTATGGTAGAATGATTCTATGACCATAGAAAATAATTCTGTTCAGCAAGAGGCATTCTAAATCTTTGTACATTTGGCATAACAGAGAATTTTCCAGAGTCTTAGATACTTAGGTCAGAGTGGTGGTCCCACCATCAAATCCTCTCTCCAACCCTAATTCTAATTCCATGGCTTCTTGAACAAACTTCTGATTTGGAGACAAGAAAACTTGGGTTCCGATTCTACTTTTGACACAATATAAAGCTATAGCTTGCAATCTTTACATGTGGAGTAAAAGAGTAGGGGGGCCCTACACAGACTAGACTCACCCAAAATGAGATCACTAGTTTCAATAATTAAGGCTTCTAAGCACCCTGTAGAAGTGCAATTGGCTTCATGCCCCTTTAAGGGAACTTCTACCTTGGCTGGAATATTTTGTATGGTGCTACATTTCTGAAAGTAGATGTGACTGCTAATTGGAAGAGAAAATTCTGAAGTGATGCTGAGATGCACCTACATAAGGGGAAGATTTGGTGCCAGAGCTTTTGGGGAGAGATGCATGAGATTCCAGAGACTCTTTGGAGAGAGTTTGAAGCTGCAGACCAGTTGAGAAAGTCAGCCCCTCAACACATCCATGATTGCAAAGCTTGCTTTTCTAGAGACTTAAGGGAGAAAATGTCCTCTGGGGTGAAATTAGGACCTCTCTCTTGGTTGAGCTGAGATCTTATCACACTCCCATCCAAAGAGTTCATTCACTGTTATGTATTTTCTCCTATATTCTAATCTGTGAAACTTCTCAGATTTATGCTTGTTGTTTGTTTGGACAAATTTCTTTATTTGCTATTTGTGATGGTCTTTTGTATAATCAGCTTTTGTTGGGAAACTGGTATGAGTTAAATTTTACTCTCCCCCTCCCCCAAGCAATCAGGAAAGTGGCTTTTATTCTGAATCAAAAAAAAGCACCCTTAGACCAGCAACATGGTGTGTGTGTGGGGGGGGAGACATAATTCTACAAAAATACCCTTTTGGGAGATACATAAGAGAAGGAGCGAGCATCTAGCCATGGCTGTCCCCCTGTTCCCCTCAAGGCAGAAATTTGAAATCACAAACTACCTTGGAGAGGGATGACCAGAATCAGAGTTATCTATATGCACCACCCACAAGTGATGTATACATTTAGATCACCTACAGGGATATACATACATACTTATATATGTATATGTACATATGTTTATACACACACATATATATGTGTGTGTGTATATACATGTTGCCCAGACATACATGCCCAACACCCCTAAGAAGTATTCCAGTTAAGCTGCTAGCAGAACCAGCCTTAGAAAGGGGGGGATGGTGATGAAGAGGGGAGTCCAGGGAAATTCATCTTAGTTTCCCTGACAACATTTTTTATATGGATGAAATCAGGTAAAAATGAACATCAAGGGCTGCCTAGAAGGGAAAAGAAGTTACAAAAAGGCAGCCTAAGGGCCACAGCAGAAGTCCCACCCCTTTGCTTTGGTGATGGTGGAAGGATTTATGAGCTTAGGGGACTTGCAGAAGAGATTCAGGTCTGTCTTTGAACATCACATGGTAAAACCATCTCCTTTTCCTCTTTCTTCTGCTCGTCTGAGTCACTGCCAAAACCCCAGCCACACAGAAAACCCTGAAGCCCAAGGCCCAGGGCAATTACTCTGATTTGCTGTAGCCTAAAAACAGCTCTAACTTCTAAGAACTCTTGTCAGAGACGGGGGGAAGCCTTGGAGATATGGGAGGGGCCAGAAGACATTAAAAGAGTAATTTACTCTCAAGGTCTTAAATGAGCACATACTGTATACGAAGCACTGAACAAAATTCCATTAGGGGAAATGTTGAAGCCACATTATAGGCCTTTCTGAAATCTTTATTAAATTATGTTTTTCCTTTGATATGTTATGTTATCTGTGGTTTCATCAATACATGTATACCCTCTACAAGCACTTTATGCTTTCTTATCCCATGTAATTCCTGTTCATTCAAATAGCACTATAAATTGATTAATTAAATACCATAAAATGTGCAATATAAAAATGAAATGGGGAACAATTTTATATAAGAAGTACAAACACTAAGGTGCCATACAGTATCTTCGTTCAATAGACTGGTATTATACCGTACCTAGGGTGAAGGAACTTTAAGAGGGGGAAGAAGGGAGACCAGCAAGAGAGGAGGGTTAGGTTTGGAGGGGGAAGAGGTGGAATAGAAGAAGAGGAAGCCAGGAGAGTGAGGCTGTGTGGTACAATGAAAAGAACATTTCTCTTCAAATCCTACCTGTGACATTTACTATTTACATGATCTTGGATGAATTTCTTATTATTTCTAGGCCTTGGTTTCCTCTTCTGTAAAAATGGGAGACTAGGCTTAGGAGCTTCTGGGGCTCCTTCCAACTACAGATCTAGGAAGATAGCTCAATATAAGAAAGAACTTTCTAACTTAACGTCTGTATTCAATAATGGGTCAGTAAGTGGTGCAGTGTGATAGGGCACCAGGCTTGGAGTCAGGAAGATTCATTTTTCTGAGTTCAAATCTGGTCTCAGACTCTTACTAGCTATATAAACCTGGGCAAGTTACTTAACTTTGCTTGCCTCAGTTTCCTCATCTGTAAAAATGAGCTGGAGAAGGAAAAATCAAACCACTCCAATACCTTTGCAGAGAAAACCCCAAATGAGGTCACCAAGAGTCGGACGACTTAACAAAAATATCTAACAATGGAATGGGCTGCCTCGTGGGACTGAGTTTTCTGCTACTGAAAAATATTCCAGCAGAAGCAGAGATGACTGCTTGTTGGGAACATTGTAGAAGTAATTCATGCACAGTGCTCAGAAACCTTCTGACTGGGAAAAAGGCTACCAACAAGTGCTACTGCATAGTGAATGCCTCTTTCTTGATTTTAGTCTCCTGAAAGCAAGCAGAATTGAAATGCAGGTCCTGGACTGGATGACCTTGGAACAATTTTTTTATTCCACCATTAAGGTTCTATGATTCCAAACTGAGTGGGAAAGTATACTAATATACCTGGTAGTTAACCATGCCTATGGCAGGTCTGGCTATTAGCAACACTTGTCTGTTACCAAAGCACCCCTACTTATCTCTTGGCAGCATTTCCCAACTGCAAACAAAGTCCCCAAGGGTAAACAAACAGCTAACAACATGCAGAGATAGCAAAGAAAACTATACACATGAAGAAACTTTAGAAAAATTACAATGCAATGCATTGGTGAGTGCAAAGCACACAAAGTGAATTCATCCATGCTGAGGGAGCAGAGGATGCTGCCAGCTCAGAGCTCCCACTGTCCTTCAGGAGGATCCATGCCCAGCTTTGGGGCCCACTGAGACTTTGGAGTTGTTATACGTGACCTGCCCTCTTATTAAATCTCCCTTAGCAACACATTTGTCTCAGGAGACTGACCACATCCAAATTTGATGACCATAATTTCAGGCCTCTGTCACACACATTATAAAAAGGAGGAGGAGGGAATAGCAGAGTCCCAAGGTCTTTGGTAGTAGATGTGGGCATGCTCATGTACTGTTCATACAAGACCAAAGACAGTTTGAATTTTAGAGGGATGAATTCCAGATAGAGGAAAGCCCCAAATTATAGGTGGGAAATTATGGTCATCAAGAAGTCGATTATCTATAGTCTGTTCTTAAATGCTTCTGGTCAACCCCTCTTGACCCGCCCAGGGTCACTGCAGCGTGGCTTCTACGTCATTCTCAAGTCTAGGGCTTTAAGGTACTGATGTGGGGACTATGTGGGTTCCTTAGAGGTCAGGGGCTCTCAGGAAAGGCAGGATGCTTTAAAACCCCACATAAGCAGCTTGTCACCTGCTGCATCTGATCTTGTCAGTTGCTGAGTTGGAGCAGAGTAGGATGTAATCAGCCAGGGAGTATGTGGCTATTAGTGCCACAGGGATTTAAGTACTGCCTACTAATGCTAGTTGTTAAAGTGGGTAGTTTTATGTGTTTTCCCTCATTCCAGCCCACTAGGAATCACAGTGACAGGGCCTGCCAGTTCCACTGCCTTCACTCTCGGAGCTGCTAACATGCTTCTTCTGATGGCCCTGTACTTATTGGCGACACATCTGCACCAAGGTAAGACCCATGACCTTGAACTTCTTTTAGGACTGCTCCTTCCTGTACCTAACTCTCCTGAGAGGGCACAAGATAGTACTCAGAAGTCATAAAGATTCTCCCATGTAGCTATCAGGGAAGAAAAAAAAGGGAATAATTCTTAGGGGATGCCTAAAGAGTCAGAGACTGTTTAGGGACATTGAGAAAGGGCACAGAAGGTCCAGGGTTTTGAGCAGGAAGTAAAGGAGATAAGGATAGAAAAGTAAAGTGGAAGTAGAACAGGTATGTTTGTCCATGAAGAATAGGGAAAAACAGGGTTCTCTGGAAGAGTTACTACCAAGAAAGATAAAGAGCAAGGATCTTACCTCCAGCAAATATGGAAAGTAGTGAGGAGTGTGTAGTGACCTTCATGGAGTGTTTGATGTTTATATTTTGTCCGCAGCCAAGTGACTACTAACTCTATGCTCAAAGTTCAGGCAGATCTGCCTCCTATAAGAAAAAGGACTGGAGCTCAAGGAGCACTTATTCACTCTCCAGGTTATAAGGGAGAATGAATTATTCATTTTTTTTAAAAGAACTTGAAGACGAGCTTCAAGGTGAAAACAAAGAAGAAAAAGGATTTATAAGAGGAGAAGGGAATTGTGATCTCTGCCAGGAGATTAGAGGGTCAAAGAATATGACCAAGAAAAAAGGAGAGAAGAAGGACAACTAAACATTTAAAGCTAAGAAACAAATAGGAGACTTTCTGAAGGGGAGGGAACTGGGTGCTATGAAAGTGAAGAAGCTGATTGTTCTTCAAGGAGCAGATTATCTGCATTCAGAAGGATCCACAGGAGTCAGAGTATAAAAAAGAGGGGAATGGTGGTGCTTGGTAACTCCTGACTATGGGATATTTGTCAACCTGGTAACAACAATAAAGTGGGCTAATGTCTTCCTGGTATGTGCATGTAAGATGAAAATGAGAAACTTCCAACACTTCTCAGAATAGATGGCTCTGACCCTTTTCTGGTGATTCATGGGCACAAATGATACTGCCAGAAAATACCTATACAGCATTACTGAAGATTTAAAAGTCATGAGAAAGAAACCAGAGACCTTGGAAGCACTGGTTGTGTTTTCATCACTGAAGACATGAAGACATCAGTCGAAGACATGGGTTTTAGTGATTTTGAGAAAATAAACCTTTGGATAGGAAAGGGGTTTCTGAGAAAGGGATTTGGATTTCTGAACCATCACATAAAATATGGGAATGACAGTCTCCTCGTCAGGGATGGAGTATACATAGGAACTACTAAGGCTTTCAATTGAAAAGAAAAAGGAAGGAGAAAATCATGTACATATATATGTGTGTGTGTGTGTATATATATATATATATATCCACCATACTAGATTATGCCTATGGCTGCTAGAATATAGGAAGAAACATGGTAGTTAAGACACCAAGAAGTTAACAAGAAACAAAATCTAAGATAGGAGCCAATAATAGCAGTAACAACAACCTTAGATGCCTATTCACAAAGTTTTTATTAGCAATGAAGATGAATTAAAGATCCTATACCAAAGAGGCAAATTGGGCATGATAGGTATTCTTGAAATTTGGTAGTATGAGACCCATAACGTAAAGGTATACCTTCTTTAAGGCTAAATTATTCAAAAGAAAAATAAGTAGAGGTGGGGGGAGTCAGAGGCTCGTTGGTTATTAAGAAGGTATAGTTAATATAGGGAAATCCAAGAACCATAGAAGAGAAGCTTAGTGGAGAGGATTTATGTGAAGATGAAATGAATTGATATTGGTATTTGGAGTATAAATATAGGGCCCATAAACAGAAAGAGGAAATGGTCAAGGAGTTCAGAAAACTGATCACGAACTCTAAAATTCTCTTACCTGATCACAATTTATTGTCATTCCACCTCTCACTCTGCCTTGCAACCTCAAATCCTGTTCTTCACCTTCACTGACTTGAAATCCCTTAACTCCTCCATTCTTTCCCAGGTTATCATCCCTGCACAAGCTACACTCTCCTCTCTTCCTTATCTTGAGTTCTTGGTGAACCTGTTCAACTCTACACTGTCCTCTTATCTTGAGTCCCTTGTTCTCCTACTGTTTTGCCAATCTCACTCTGCCAAGTCTCAGGCTTGGATCACTCCTACCATCTTCTCTGCCTTTCCTCCTATATATGCACTGCTGAATGCAGCTGAAAAAATCATGAAACTACTGATTGGATCCACTACAAATGTATGTCTCATAGCCTCAACTGAGCCCTGAATATTTTTACACATCCCTAATTGAATCACTTTCCCACTCACCACAATGGCTCTTCCAAACTTTTTCATTCCTCCTCAGAATTCCCTTGACTCTTTCCCCCTCTCTCAATCTCAGCAGAAAACCTAGTTCATTTTCATCGAAAATACTGAAGCCATTCACCAAGTCTTCCCTGTTCTCCCTTCCTCCTCATTTAACATCATCCAGATGCTTCCTGCCACAATCTCCTCCTTCACCTCTGTCTCACATTAAGAGATAGCTTACGAAGAGAAACCCCAATACACACACAAGTGATCACATTCCATCCTATTTTTCTCTAGCAGATTGTCCCCTTAATCATACCCACCCTCTCATTGTCTTCAATCTTTCCTTATCTACCAGCTGTTTCCCTACTGCCTACAAGCATTCCAATGTCTCCCTCATCCTCAAAAAACTCTCACTTGATCCATTCACCCCCAAAAGCTATTGTCCTACATCTCTTTTCCCTTTGTGGCTAAACTGCTTGAGAAGGCTGTGTACAATAATTGTCTCCACTTCCTTTCCTCTCACTTTCTTTTTAACTCTTTATAGTGTGGCTCTGACTTCATCCTTCCATGGAAACTGCTCTCCAAAGTTATCAATGATCTTTTAATTCCCAAACCGATGTCCTTTTCTCAATCCTCATCCTTCTTGACTTCTCAGTGGCCTCTGACACTGTTAATCACCATCTTCTGCTTGATACTCTCTCCTCTCTAGGGTTTTGGGACACTTCTCCTGGTTCTCTTCTTACCTGTATGATCACCTCTTTTCAGTCCTCTTTACTGGATCTTCTTCATTTCTACTAACTACAGGAGTCCACCAATACTCTGTCCTGTGCCCTCTTGTCTTCTTCCTCTATACTGTTCTACTTAGTCATCTTATCAGATCCCATGGATTCAATTATCATCTCAAAGCTGATGGTTCTCAAAGCTACTTCTCTAGCCCTAATTTCTGTGCTGATCTCCAGTCTCACATCTCCAACTGCCTATTAGACATCTCAAACTGGTTATGTTATAGACATCTTAAAACCAACATGTTCAAAACTGAACTCATTCGGTTATCCAGATATCTACTGAAGCCCTCTCTCTCTCTCTGAACAACACAGAACAGCTCATAATATTTTAATTTGTGGCAAGGATAATTTCATCCTTCAAATAGTGGAAGAATTATAGGAAAAAAGGAGGAAAATAAGGCAGAGGTTAAGTGACTTGCTTAGAGTTACACAGCTATTAAGTGTCTGAGGCAGAATTTGAACTCAGGTCTTCCTGACTCCCAACCTGGTGTTCTGTCCATTTCATTAGTAGCTGCCTCTCGAGAGACTAGATAACCTCTGGGATCCCTTTGAACTCTGGACCTTGAAAATTAAGTAGTGTAACCCCGAGCAAGTCATGAATTCAATCATCTTCAAGTTATTCATTTGTAAAATGAAAGGATATCAAAGTTCCTTCCCAGCTCCAAATCCTCATTCCTCTTAATGCAAACCTTCTCTCTGTCTCTCTGTCCCTATCTCTTCCTTTCCATCTCTGTCTCTGTCTCTGTGACACACACTCACACACACAGAGTTGGTAGTTGCAGAGAAAATGAACCAAATCAGTCCCAGCACAGTACTTTCTTCAGTGCTCAGAAAGACAACATGCTGATGAACCTGGAAAGATTTCTAAACCAACTAAAACAGAACTGAGGATGGAACTAACTTCTACTCATCTTCCTTTCCTGACTTATCCACCTCTACATGACTTCTCCAATTGGCTTCTAGGAAGGAGGGAGTGAACAAGCATCTATTAAGCATCTACTGTGTGCCAGGTACTGTGCTGTGATGGCAAGCAAAGTAGGATCTTTTGCTGTTTTTGTTTTAATATAATCAAATACCTCTGATTCAATAATGTGATTAAAGATCTTCTCCACCAGGGAAGATTTGCAGGAAGACCTACATCTTTTGTTAATGAGGCACTGATTCTAAGGGTTGTGATGCCCTCTGGCTCTAAAAAGTGTATAAAGACTCTGGGGTGAGGTTTTTCTTTGGGGCTTAGTTTTTGTGTGCCAGATGAGACTCTGGGAAACCACTGAGCAGCCCCCTGGCTTTGAAAACCCAGATGTTGGTACTTCCCTCTCTGGCAGCTATGGTCAGACAGTTGGACCTATCTGTTGATTTATGATATATGTATTGCTTATGCCAGACAGTTTGGAAGCCCTGTCTGTTGATTTTGATTTCTCTGTATTTTCTCTGAAATTCAGGGTGCTGACTTTTCCCCCTGAACTAAGTGAATGATACATGTGCTTAATTAAATTGATTGTTGACCCCTCAAAAGTTACTTTCCTTTTAGAAATGCAGATCTATGAACCCGTACAGCAGACCCTCCTCTGTATGTCGGGGTGCTTACTGATGCATGTGCTTCGCACTTTTTACAGATATCATCTCATTTTATACCCACAAGAACTCTGGGAGGTAGATGTTATTATTACCCTCATTTTCCAGTTGAGGAAACTGAAGCAGAGAGCAGTTCAGCGACTACTCTGGGTCACACAGCCAATAAGTGCCTGACATCATATTTGAACTCATGTCTTCCTGACTCCAGGCCAACCACCCTATCCACTACACTGTCTAACTGCCTGTAAACCACCAAACTTGCCTTTGGATATAAATACAGACAGGTTCACACACACCCACATACATATTCTATTATCAGCACTTAACACAGACAAGCAAATCATGCACACTCTAATTTCCCGTCAAGGCAACCCATTCCTTGCCATCAGAAAGTCTTACACATTCATCCATGCTTCAAGGTAGACATCTGTGCATAACAGTAGTCACACCACCAACGTACTCCCCCCACTCATTAAAAAAACTCAACTCGAGCCCCACCTACTAAATGAAGCCTTTCCTGATGCCCCCCAAGCTGCTACTTCCTTTGACTTCCTTGTATTTATTCTGGCTGTAGTTTCTATTTGCCTAGGTACATAAATGGTGTTTCCCCCTATAGAATGTAATCTCCTTGAGAGTAAGGACTGTTTCCCTCTTGTCTTTGTATTTCCATAGCATTGTGCAATGTCTGGAACATAGTAAGTGCTTCATAAAGCACTTTGTTGGATTGAAAGGTCACTTGGGGGTTGGTTAGCTGATGAATGACTCAAAGAGACTGTTACTCTCACTTCTCATTCTCTATTTCTTTGGGTCATCCTGCAGTGGGAAAAATTTAGCTGCCTAGATTTGAAACCTTTTCTGCACTAGAAGAACCAAGAGACTGATAGCTGCATATCCACTGCCTTCCTGCAGAGTCTAATAGCTCTGGTGCCCTCCTTCTCTGGCAAGTTCTATTGGAGAGCTTTCAGCCCAAAGGACATAGGAATTTAATCACCTTGAAAGCTGGTCTGTATCTGCTGGCATTTAGATACACCTGCTCCTCAAAATTACACCCTTGCTCTCTCCTATGACTAAATGGAGAGAGGGTACAAAGTACAAGCTTAGACCAGGTCAAGCTTTCTACCTTTCAATGCCCAGGATGAAATCCAAAATTTCCTTGAGTCCACAGAGTGACTTCTGAGTTCCTGAAGAATCTAATAATATTTCACATCCACCATTTCCTTTGATCTTCATAATAACCCTACAGGAAAGGCAGAAAGAATATTATTGTTATTTTTCTATTTCATGAGACTTTGAGATACTAAAAGTGACTTGCCCAAATGGTAATAAAAGTTATTCTTATCAATATAGCTCTTACAGGTTGTGAGGTTGGTATACTTATCCCTATTTTACAAAGGAAGAAACTGAGATCCAGAGGGATTAAATTTCTTGCCCTTGGTTTCTTACTGACCAAATTAAATCCACACTCCATGAACCTAGTATCTATGAGCCTCTATAATATGGCACCAACCTATCTCCAGCTTATTCCCTACCATGAGTCCCCTACATGACAGTTATGCTTCATCCAAACTATCGGTCATTGTTCCTTGAACATACACCTTGTTCTTGCCTCTGCACTTTTGCTCACGTTTTTCTCTCTCTTGAGAATATCCTCCCCTGTGATGTACTATCCATCCAATATGGAAGGGCATTTTCTTCATAAAGTCTTCACTGATACCCTTATACCCACACCTGAACAAATAACTCCTATAGGGTTTATCATATTCCATCCCTATGTGATGGGTATTTTTTATATATCTTCTCTAGATCCTCTCTCCACCCTATAATGAAACTGTAATCTCCCCTCTCCTCAAGGCCTCCTACCTCATCCCAACCTAGCCCTAGGACAGAACCTTCCATAGAACAGGTATTAAAAAACGTTTGTTGTATTAAGCTGATTAGAAGTGATAGTTTCTAAAAGAAGTAAGTTTACTGTCATTGATGGATTGACACAAGCATTCCAAGATAGATCCCCCACTAAGACATAATAATGACAGCAGTAGCTAACACTTATAGTTAGCTTTAAATTTTACTAAGCTCTTAACATATATTATCTCACTTGATCCTGTGATATAGATGCTAATATTCCCATTTTACAGATGAAGAAACTGAGGCTGGAAGGGTCAAGTGACTTCCTAGTGTCTCACAGCTAGTAAGTATCAGAGGCAGGCTTCAAATTCAAGTCCTTCTGATTCTAAGGGCAGGACTCTTCTACTATTCTACCATTCTGTTTGAGACATGGTACACCCATGCTATCAGACCAAAGGGTATCTGCTTCACTTCCATCAGCATATACCCAAAGCCTTCATTCTTTCTTTCCTTCATTAAAACCCAATTCATATCTACTGGTAAACCTGTTCATAATGAAGTGGAAATGATCCTCTCCCTTGGTAGATTTTCATTTAATAGGGTACAAACATTTGAGATAATCAAAGGAATTAATCTCAAATAGTAGAATCCCAGGCATCACTAAGGTAACTAAGGGATGTGTTTATAGAGTGTGAAGTCACATTATAGATGCACATCTACTCTACCTACTTATATAATGGAGTTTGGCTGAGGGGCTTCAGACATCTATCTTTGAGCTGCTTGGGCCAGGACTTTGTTGTTTTTAGGTGGGAAAGGTTGATTCTTATGAATGGACTTTCTTTAGCATGTCCTGTGCTTTTCCACCACAAAAGAGACATATTCTGTCCCTGGCCCAAGAAAGATGTATGATCCAAATAGCACATTTTCCTGCTTAGCCCTCTTACTGTTAAGAACTAGGATAGTGCTAAGGATGGGCAAGAATTGGGTTGGGAATAATAAGGTGCTATTCTGCTCTTTCAATATTGTTAGTTAAGGAGAAACTACTACCCTCAAAGGAAGTCCATCCCATCTACTACCCACTAAGGCAGCCCATTCAATCTACTATCCACAAAGGCAGTCCACTCCATTTTCCAACATGATATCCTGCCTCCTAGCTCCATGCCTTTGCTCAGGCTATGCTATGTGTCTACACTGCATATAGTCCTCACCTCTGCCTCTTAGAATCCCTGGCTAACCTTTAAGGATCAGCACATAAACCACTTCCTACAGCATCCCTCCCTCCTGTGGTTAGTGCCCCTTGTCATGCATTCAGACTCTTTATAACCCCATTTGGGGTTTTCTTAGCAAAGATACTGGAGAGGTTTGCCAGTTTCTTCTCCAGCTTATTTTACAGATGAAGAAACTGAGGCACACAACTAGTTAGTGTCTGAGACCAGATTTGAATTCATGAAAATGAGTCTTCCTGATTCCAATTCTGGTGCTCTATGTACTGTGCCACCTAGTTGTCCCCAATCATAGATTTACTTATTTGTATATTATAACCTTTGTCCATTCCCTAAGGAAAATGGAAGCTCTTTAAGGGCAGGGACATGTTTGTTTTTTTTCTGGTCTTTGTGCTTAATTAGATTAAGTTGGACTGGGTTGTGTTTTCCTTTTCTGTCCTATTGATCTACACTGAAATGGGAGTAACTTCTTTATACCAGTCATTTCTCCAGGCTGGACCAGTCCAGATGAATATACCCAAAGCCATTGCGTGTCTCCGAATAGCTCTAAAGATCACCTCACCTCATGATTCAGAGCCCCTTACAGCAGGAGGCCCAGTTTCCAGGCTTGGTTACCCAAATGGGTCACTTCCATCCTCTTGGCCCTCCTACAGCCTACAGAAACAGTCATTTCTATGTTAAGTGGCCATTTGTGCCCCTAGGTTTTGAAAGATAGAATTGAGAGGCAGCTCAGAAGTGAATGGGCTCTGAGCCCTCAGAGCCTGGACAACCTGCCTGTCTGAGACTTGCCCCTGATTTAGCTAAGATCCTGAGCACTTGGTGGGGGTGGGGGTGGGGCAATGGAGATCCGGTCAAAATATCTTCTAGACCTGAGGACTCAAGGGAACTTTGACATGACATAGAAAATTGCTGTACTCAAGAATGGGAATACCTTTTGACTCTATCACACACTATAATACAATCAACCTACTCACTTGTTCCTGGCATCTTCTTCTCTAGCAGAATGAGCTCGGAGCATATTGGAAAGAGCACTAAATCCAGAGGAAGGAGTCCTCAGTCTCATCTTGACCACAAATTACCAGTCACCCTGGGCAAGCCATCTAAACTTTCTGGGCAGGGGTCTAAATATCTTTTCCTGTAAAATGAAGGGGTGGGCTTCGGTAGTCTCTCAGGTACCATTTAGCTCTGAACTTTGGATCCTTTAAGACAGAAGTTGCTAAAAAAAAAATCTCATTCATATCTACCTATAAAGTGACTGATAAAGCTTGGTTTTGAACTTTTCTTTCAAAAACATTTAAAATAAGTCAAGTTAAAAGGCCTGCCACTGGGTTGTTCTGTTTTGCTATAAAAAGCTAGACTAGAAAAAAAGAGAGAGAAAATTATAAAAAGGAAAGTTTTGGCTTAACATAATGGACTGCCTTAGGAGAGGATGAATTCCCTTTTCGTAGAGATCTTTTAGCAGGAGTTGGAGGGCCTTGTGTCAAGCATAATATAGAAAGGATTCCTTCCTGAGTGGGAGATCAAACTAGATGACCTCCAAGGCTCCTTCAAACACTTAGATTCTATATTTCCATTACACTATGAAAAGGGAACTATGGTCATTTCTAATAAATATAGGGACAGAGATGGCTCTGTTCTCGAAGTCAGATGAACTGACATCTTTTACAAGTTCTGCCATTAACTATGACCTTGACTTCAAACAATTTCCTTTATTTCATAGGCTTAGGGCTGAAAGAGAGCGTGATGTTCTTGTTTAATCATTTTAGTCATGTCTGACTCTTCATAACCCCATTTGGAGTTTTCTTAGCAAAGACACTGGAGTGGTTTGCCATTTCCTTCACTGGCTCATTTTGCAGATGAGGAAACTGAGACACACATGTTTAAGTGACTTGCCCAGGGTCACACAGCTACTAAGTGTCTGAGACCAGATCTAAACTTGGATCTTGCTGACTCTAAGCTTGGTGCGCTATGCACTGTATGCCACCTCACTGCCCTAGGAAGAAGGTTTAGAGCTCCTCTAATCTAACCCTCTTATTTTACAGAGGAGAACCCTGATACCCAGAGAGGTTGTAACCTGTCTGAGGTCACATGGACAGTAAGTGACAGAGGCAAGGTTCAAACACAGAAACACTGATTTTATTTTTCCACTAGCCTACTCTAACTTTTTATGCCTCAGTTTCCTATTTGATCCATAATAATCCTAACTTCACAGAAAGTTTGGGAGTATTAGTGAGATAATAAATGTGAAAAGCTCTTTGCTCTTAAGAAGAAAGGTGTTGTACAAATAACACCTATTATACCTTACTCAGAAGGTTGTTGTGCGTCTCAAAGGATATACATATACACATCTAGTAAGTGTCTGAGGCCAGACTTGAACTCAGGAAGATGAGTCTTCCTGACTTCAGGCTGGGCACTCTGTGCACAGCACAGCCTAGCTGCCCTACAAAATATTTAGTAAACTTTAGAGCTCGGTCTATATAAATGCCAGGTATATCATCATCAATCATCATCATCATCATCATCATCATTAGTTCAGACCTGTGGTTTCATTGATATGCTGTTAGAAAATTCACCCAAATAATGCAGATTATCAACTGTTCTGAAACACAATCTTAGTTTCCTGAAGCAGTGAGAAGTTGGAAGATTATTCAGGGTCACACAGTGAGAATGGGTAGAAAGGCATACTTGAATCCAGATCTTCCTTACTCTGAAGCTTGTTCCCTATCCACTGTTTTACACTGATGACATTTATGGCATTGTTAATAATGATGATGATGTGTTACATCTCCTGGAGTATTTTACTTTGCCACTTAGATAAAGCTGAGTGACTGAGTAGAGAAAAATGAGTAGAAAACATTACCTCCCCAGGATGACATTTTCCCACTTTGTTGCACAACAGGTCTCATGAAGATGAAATTCACTTGTAGGTTTGTATCTTGGGATCCCCTGAAACATACAACCCCTAACCCTGTTTCAAGTTAAAACATATTTTGGGTCAGCTTCTATTCAAAACCAGAGTTCATAAGCTTCCACTAATGTGTTTCTTTTACCAGATCAATCAGAACACACATTAGTTAAAAGCAAAAGACATTTGATTAAATTACATAGATAGATATGGATATGCACATATATATATACATATATACACACATAACTATGCATATATATGTGTGTGTGTTTGTCCTTCGTTGCCGAAGCCCATGCCATCAGAAAAATGATGACATGACTTGCACTTGACTTTGTTTTGAGTGAGGGAGGGCTGTATACATAAATATGTACATCTTGATATATATGCGTATATACATATAATGCAAATAAAATTTCCCTCAACACACAATGTCTCCCACAGATTCCCACATTGATGAGATAGGGAACATGTGGCCAGGGGACAACAGAGTCAGAGAACATACACCTTTAGGAACATATATAGCCAGACCAACTTATGCTTCTAGGGTTGAACACCCACTGAAACCTCCCTTTATCTCTAACATTATCTCTTCTTCCTTTTTTCACTATTCTGTAAGTTTCTAGTATCTGCTGCTGAGTTATTTTCTCTGTGGCACTGCCTTCCACTGGTTTTCTGCTAAATTATGGTTGCTACATGACCTTTTTCCCACAGAGGAGGGGCATCATCTCTTTCAAAGTAAGGTCTCAGGGACTATTTCAGTTCTTTTATGAGTCAGACCCATAGCTGCACCCAAGCTAACCAGCAAAAGCCCTAAACTTAAATTAAATATAGCTTTTGAACTCTCTCTTTCTTCTAGTTGTCATTCACTGAATTCAGTATACTATTTGAGTGAATACATTCCTTTCAATTCATAGAATGCTTCTGTTTGCTAGTCTGGTCCATGCAAACCAACCCAAGAGCATCACTTGACAAGACTTGAGAGGTGGAGTAGAGATGACAATTTTTATCCTGCCAGCCTTCAGGTATATTTCCCCTTCTCTGGATGGACAAGATAAGAAGAGTAGATTTCCCTACTTCCCTGTCAGTGATAATGAATTATATCAGTGACTATTATTCAGCATTTAGATGAAAATAATGCAAAAAGGCTAGATAACAAATGGAATAGATGTATAATAACATTTCCCTTTATTCCAAAGTTTTAACCTTAATGCAAAAAAAAAAAAGAAGAAAAAAGAGGAAAAAAACCACTATGTAGCCAAACTATTTCTATTGTCTCCTATCCAGTGTTTTCCTTAGGAAATATCCAGGAAGTTCCTAATCCCCAAGATTCTAAACCAAAATCCTAGAGTGTGAAAGTTGCATGTTGAATCCCATGTTTTCTCCTTAGGCCTACAGGCTTCCCAGTTTACCAGGTACTGAAGGAACAATTTCCAAGGAAACCTAGTCACTTCTACACATCTGGGATCTCTTATGCTACAAATCTCTCTTATCTACCCTAATTAGTATGGATGGAGAAAGATTCAATGGACTCGTGTCAAAGTTTAGATGAACCTGTTGTGAAAAAGGATGGATGAAAAACAGGGTGGGTGCATAATAAGGAAGAGAAGTTAGTCCATAGATACTCATTAAGTGCTTAGGGACTGTGTGCTGGGGATACAAGGGAAAATACAGAGAAAATAGTGCCTCCTCCCGAGGAAAGGCTTCCTGTAGAAAGTAGGATTTTAACTGGAACCTGAAGGAAGCCAAGAAAGCCTGGTGGCGGGGGAGGAGGTTGAGGGGGGAGATAGAGCATTGTAGGTATGGGGAAAATGGTGGCTGAGTGGGGAATGACAGTCAGTGAAATCCCCAGAGTGAAGAGATGGAGGGTCTTATTTGAGGAACAATAAAGAGGTCTACAGTCAAACAAGTGGTAGATAGTATTTGAACCCAGGTTGACCAACCCAAGTACAGCATATTTCTTGCCTATGCTAGCAATCAGAGGTGAGGGAATTGAGTAAGCTCTTGGGCTAAGGAGGATGGTATGAGTTAGTACCTCCTGAGCACTATTGATCTAGAAGTTCAAGGTTGGAGACTCCCAAACCGTCCCCCTGCCCCCACCTTTCCAACTATTCTAAGAATGGTGAGGGGTGTTGGTTTCTGGAGATGTGGGCTGAGGTTGAAACCCTTAGGACCAGGGCTTCAGGTAGTGTATATGCTGGAGTGAAGGAAGAGACTGGGCTGGGGAGGGAGAGAAGAGAGCTCAAGGGTGGGGATTCTCACTGCTCCTCCTTTTAAGAAGGAGCCTGGGGAAAGGGAAAGAGAAGCAATCTGATTATTCAGCCCCATAAACAATACCATAAAAATTACATCCATTTTCAGCAGAAGCTGAGTGTTAATGTGCCAAAATAATGATGGTTTGTTACAACATCAATCCCTGATCAATCTTCACTTGCTAGGGCTGGAGAAGTAACTGTGGGAGGAGAATCAATCCCCAATTTTGGTCTGTGGGATGGGAGTGGGAACCTGGTTACTGTCACTTCCCAAGTCCTCACCTTCCAAGATCTTCCATCCCTTTGAAACTTCCTATGACCTCCTTCTGAAATGCATATAAGAAGGTTAAGGTTGGTTTGGAGATGGTGATATTCCTTCAAACCATAAAGCTGAGAATGTCTTTCTATTTTGGATCCTATATCTGCCCAGGTAACTGAGCTATCTTTCTGGTCACACATAAGAAAGGACCTCTCAATTTAAACTAATCCTATGTGCATCCTTCCCCCATTTCCCTTTTTTCACCTCCCCCTGCCTCTGGAAAATCATAAATATTAGGTTCAGAAGGTGCTTAGAAGTTATCAAGATTGACCCCCTCATTTTCCACAAGGGAAGACATCCCTAAGGTCATTCAGCTAAGTAGTGGTGGAGCAACTAGACTTCAGAGTTTCTGACACCTCCCAACTTCTACAAATCCTTTCTCTTCCTTAAATTATACCCAAATCTAGACTCGCCAGAGACCTTCAGAGGCTGCTCAAGGGAGCTGGCATATTGAACCCTAGTAGAATCATAGTATGAAAGCAATAGGAGGAACCTCAGAAAATACTTATTATCCAACTCAACCCCATCCAACTCATCCTTATCCAATATTTATCCAACTCATCCCCATCAGTTTCAACTTCACACTACCCCCCTCTAATCAGATGGGACATCTATGAACAGGACCATTTCAACATGTTGTGGTAGGAAGGGTGTTGGACTTGGATTCAAAGGATCTGAGTTTAGATCAGGACTATTGTTTACTACCTACTTGGGTTAGGGGATAGGGATTGTGACATTATTGGTATAGAGCAGCAGTCTCCCAGACATTATGATCGTGCATTCCTTTCAATAATCCATCCTTTTCCTCCTTAGTGAGGAAACTGGTGAAGGAAGGGAGTATCCCAATGGTACCTGCCTAACTACTGAGTGCCTAGGTGGGATTTAGGTTATAACTACTCTGAGAACCCTATACAGGGGAGAAGAAAGGGAAGGCTAGAAGTTTCCATGGCAGCAATAGGAGGTAGAATAAGAAAATGTTGGGTTCTAATGGGTAAAGGGTAGTTTTGTTTGTGTTTACCACTAGCCCCATACTACTGCCATCTAGGGGAAGGTGGAATTTGAAACACCTCCCCTCCCTTTGGTTGGTTGATCACACACTCTTTGAGGTCAAGTCACTTCTCCCTCAGTGTCATGCCACCCCTTATTTTCAGCACCTTCAATATTGTTGCTACTTTGTTCTTAAGAGGACCATGTGAAAGGTGATGTCATGATTTGCAAGTGAATTGGATTTAAGTGAGGCATAGCAGTGCAAAGTCATCAGCCTCACATTATGTCTCCTCCAGAGCCAGGATGTCTGAAGATGGTCCCAGATGCAGTGGGAGACCTTGACCTTTTTAAGCTAAGGTCTTTCCCAGGCCTCAGTCTGACTTAAATCAGCGATTTAAGGCTAGGTAAGAATTGAGGCAAAGGATGGCCTAGTTTGCCTACTCAAAGAATCAGTCTGAAAGAATTCCTAGAAGAGGAAACTCCCTTGCAAATGCAGATCAGCACCTCCTTTGCCATTTCCAGTCTTAGAGAGCTGCTTAAAAGGCATAAAAGGTTTAAGTGAAGTACTCAGGGTCACACAGTCATTATGGGTGAGAAGCAAGAGGAGAACTCACATCTTCCTGACTTCAAAGGCAGCTCTCTATCCATTGTACTGTCTTTCCATTACCTATCTGACTGGGCAAATCCCTCAGTTCCCTCATCTGTCAAATGAGGCAGTCAGATGAGAATATCTCTGAGTCCTACCAAATCATCTTACATCCCATGATCTTGTGACAAGGGTAATAAGTCTGGGAATCTCACAAAGGGTTTGTTTAAGTGGAAATGGCACTATATACCTGCTCTCCTAATGTGTATGAGAGAAAACAATGACTTGTAAAGTGACAGGTAGGGCTGGAAAATTAGGGGGAGTCAGGAGGGCCTTATCTGAGATAGAATTTGTAATATCTAACATTAAGAAGTAGTACTCGACTTAAGAGGCTAGAACACTACATCCACCCCCTTCTCCCTAAAGGACCTATTCCTCTGTACTCAGGAGTGTGGATTCTTCTGAGTTCAAATCTGGAACAGCCTGGCCTCTAATGAATGGGGTCTAGGTTACTCTTACTTCTTAAATCTCCCACCCAAGTATTTGTCAAGGGACAAGTGATTTAAAGCTTAGGTTTTGGCTCATGTCTAGGTCTCCCCAAAGGAGAGAAGTAAAGAGGCACTCAATGGTCAGTGTAAATCAGGTATAGGACAGGTGTTCACTTCCTATATACAAAAGAAATGATAACAGACACAAAAGATTCATGGCATGCATTGACTGAACAGGTTAAATCATGATTCACTAACAACTTATGGCTATTAGTATACTCTCTTGGGAGGCTAATACTTAAGCTTTGCGTGAACATAAAATGGTATAGAAGATGGAGTGCTTGGCCTGGAGTCAGAAAGACTCCTATTTTTGAGTTTGAATCTGGCCTCACACACTTACTATATGTGTGCCCCTGGGCAAGTCACTTAACCCTATTTGCTTCAGTTTCCTCCTCTGTAAAATGAGCTGGAGAAGGAAATTACAAACCACTCCAAGTGTCTTCCCCATGAAAACCGCAAAAAGGGTCACAAAGAATCCTACATGACTGAAAAAGGGACACAACCAAAGACATAAAGTAGTTTATAGGACTACTGAATAGGGATGATCACATTTAACTTCTATTCAACATTGTCCAAACAGCTCGCAGTCATCCTCCTGATGGTAGATACCTTCTCTGGTGAAAAAACTCTCCTGGATAATGGCTGGCTCTGCCCCATGAACCACTGGACCTCAGAACCTCTCCAATTCATAGGCTGCACACATCTATCTTGTTGATATTGCTTAGTAACCATTCAAGAAATGAAACACAAAGCAGAAAAAGCAGCCAGAGGCCCAGACAATACTCCCCAGTGTTGTATCCCCTACTTCTATCTGCTATGTGGGTATGGTCCCCATGATGCCAGTTCTTTCCCATCCTTTCACAGAAGAAATACCACATTACTTCACCAGAAAAGATAACGGATGAGTTCGTTTGGAGCTATCATGAAATTAGAATCATTTCTTGCTGAGATTTTGAGGGCAGAAGGTAGGCCTTCCTAGATTTTTGCCTATGGTTTGAGAGTCAAGTGACTCTTTCAGAGTTACATGGGGCAATCTGGAGAGTCAATCAAAGAAATCAAATGGGGACTTGTCTCTCTTTTAACTTACACATCACCCTATGGAAGAGTCCTAAGGGACCCAAAGAAATGAGTCTTTTCAGTGCTGAACCACCTTTGCTAGAAGTAGCCATGAGCTTCATCATCCCAAACAGCCCAAATGATGAGAAACACCTGTGGTTGGCCAGAAGCCACCAGAGAATGTTTGATGATGTTTCATACAATCCATGCTGTCCTTGCCCCAATGCTCAATAGTTGGGCAAAACCCGTGGCCTGGGCAATTTCTTCCCCACTTCAATCCCCCCTGACTCTTTATCAGTAATTCAGTCTTCTTTTCCTCTGTTTCCTCTTACTCAGGTCCCAACCAGGAACAAGCTAGCCTCTTTGTTGAAATAACTCCAGTCATCCACTCAAGCAGCCATGTAATTAGAAAGGCAGCCCTTTTTCCTCAGCTCCCTGTTTGCACTCTGGAAATGTCACTCTCAGGCTGGCAATGGAGCCTCTACCCCTCAAGGGGCTTGGCAGCATTTCGAATGCACTTTCTTACAACTCAGTCCCACTCCCCAGTAGTTGGCTTTTCATAGGATCATAGGATGCAGAGCTGGAAGAGACCTTAAAAGTCATCAAGTTCAACCCCCTCATTTTACAGATGAGGAAACTGAGACTGAGAAATTAAGTGACTTGCCCAGGGTCACATAGGTAGAAAGTGTCTGAGAGCCTTGCAGCTAGGAATCCCATCTCGGACACTTCCTAGATATGTGACTCTGGGTAAGTCCCTTTCTCAGCCTCAGTTTCCTCATCTGTAATATGGGGCTAATAACAGCACTAACTTCAGAGGGTTGTGGTGAAAATCAACAAGATAATCTATAGAAAGTGCTTGAAAACCTTAAGGTGCTATATATCCAAGGCAGGATGTGAACACAGGTCTCCTTGGCCCTGAGTCCTTTGGCCATCCACCATGCTATGCTGCTTCAAAAGAGGCACTATGCCTTTGCTTTCCACTGGGTAATGTTTGTCATCACAGAGACAAAGACCCAAGCCATGCCTGTAGTTTTTGGGTCATGCAGAAAAGGAGGTAACCTCCTCAGGAGGGTGGTAAAGGCGTGTTTAGGGGCTTTGAGTGTTATTTAAGGGGGTATGAAAACATATATGTGCAATGAGAAATATCAGATCTTTTTTTAGTAATCAGATGATAAATAAGCAAGCACAACCTCTATTGCCTGAATAAATAATATGCCTGGCAATGCATCTGACTAGTTTTCAAATGTATGTACATGCTATCGTGATTAAAGAAAGAGATTCATTTAAGAGGGTTACTGAATTCAGAATAGACTTTTGTCCTCAAGTACTTTCTCAATCAATTGATAATAATAGTATAACTACTATTGTGTGGGAGTTCAAGAAATATATTGATGTTTAAAGGGGTTCTTCTTACTCAAAAGTTGGGAATCAGTGGTCTATAGAGACCGCTCTAGCATCTCTTTGGAGGATTTATGGGACAACATAGGCAAGCAGACTATAGGATCCCTGAGGACAAGAATTGTTTCCATTTTTCTCTTTGGGTTACCAGAGCCTAATGTAATGCCTGGCATTTAATAAATAAAGACTTGTTGAATTAATTGAATTGAATTGAATGACAAGAATTCAGTAACAAAAGATGACAAATATTACATAGGATGGAAAGGTGGTATATGAGTTGTCATTGCTTACTTAGAGGGCATATCCACATGTTAGATCTCTATTTCGTTAAAATGTTGAAATACTTGAAGTAAGGCCAGGCACATATAAAATAAGAAACAAATAACATAAAAATACAGCAAAGCAACATTTTCAGGGAGTAGTTTCAAAATAGGCAGAACTTAGCAATTATCTGTGGACCCTAGGCTATCTTTGGGCAACTAGTGAGGTATCAAAGTGGGTAGAGGTGTAGACTTAGAATTAGAAAGACTTAAATTTGAATCCTGCCTCAGACATTTATTGACTATATGATTCTGGAAAAGTCCTTTAACCTCTCTCAGCCTCTATTTTTTATCTGTAGAAAAGCTATAACAGTAATGCCTACCTTATAAAGTTGTTGTAAGGCTTAAATCAAATAATATTTGTAAGGTACTTTGTAAACTTTAAAGTGACATATAAACACTTGATATAATTATTGTCTTTGCCATGTGTCTTCTTTCGTGTTTTTTTCTGCCTCCCTGCTTTTAAAAAAACATGTGGGAGAAATAGAATCTAGGGGTTAGAAGACCTTAAAATTTTAGCCATTCTAACACTCAGAGGCAGATTGATGGAGTGAAAGGATCCCAGAGATTTAGTTAGGGAACCTGGGTTCGAATCCTGTCTCTGCCCATTATTAGATATTTGACGTACAGCAGGCCATTTAGCTCTTCTCATCTGTCTCCTCACCTGTAAAATGAGTAGGTTACACTAGATGACATTGAAAGTTGACCTTACAAGCACTAAATCCTATGACCTTCCCTTCCAACCTAGAGATCTGTACTGAAATATCTCAATGGATAGTCATCCAATCTTTGACTGAACATCTCCCAAGAGCCTAGTTTGAAGTCACCCATTAACCCCTCATAATAACAGTTTTCTTGTCCTTTTAGACTGAGAACTTGTTAGCTTTGATCCCCTATTCTCTCTCCTTTTCCCTATTCTCCTTATCTACAGAGCTAGTCTATCTCTGTCATGCAGTAGGGAAGTATAAGCAGCTCATTGGCATATCCAGGCACACAATCAAAGACTCAGAAATCCATTTCTTTACAGAGTCTTTCCCAGGAGGTCCCTACTCTGACCCTGCTGTTGAGATCCGTGGTCAATGAGGAAAGGGAGAGGTTAAAGAAGTCAGTGCTGCTAAGACAACAATTCAATCCAACAATGATCATGTTCTGAGGGTCTAATGCGTATAAGACCTGGTTAGTTTTCCTCATCCTATAGGAAGGATCCTTCTCAAACAACAAGAAAAAAGTTCCCCCTACAACCATTACTCCCTCACAAGAAACTCAGTCCATTGTTGGAAAATCCAAACTCTTAGAAAATCCTTTCATATGTCAATCTGAGATCTAGCCCCTAAATTTCCACTCATGTGTTTTGGCTTAGCTCTGTTCTCTGAAGCAGTAGTAAACACATCTACAAACTCTCCAACATGGTGGTCCTAATACGTAGTCACCCTGTCTTCTCTTCTCAAGACAAAGTACACCCCATTTCCTCATCTGTTTTTCATATGACCTATTTTTTTTATTCTTCACACAGTCCTGGTTTTAATCCAGTTTGTTCTAATCTACATGCATTCTTCCTAAAGTGGCATACAAAGCTGGACACTCCATTGCAAATGAGGCCTGACCAGAGCTAAGGACTATCATTTCCCAGAGTCTAGAAACTATTTCTAGTAATGCAGCCTCACTTTGTATTTGCTTTATCAGCTGCACTATACTGTTGGTTCCTATGGAGCTTGTGGTTAGTTAAAACCCCCAGATCTTTTTCATATGAACTGTTGTCAAGATAAGTCTCTCCCATTTTTACTTGTACAGCTGATTTTTTTAAAATGGAAATAGAATTATATATTCATCCTTGTGTAATTCAGTCTTCTTGGTTTAGGTCCCAAATTCCAGTCTTTTGAAATACTTTTGAATCTTGATTCTCTCATCTTTGGTATTAGCAATACTCAGTTTTGTGTCAACTGGAAATTTGATAAACCTGCTTTCTGAGTCTTTATCAATGTCATTGATAACAATGTTGAAAGGGGCAGGTCCAAGGCCTGTGTCTCTACACTAGGGATCTCCTTCTAAGTTGACACCAAGTCATTAATCATGACCTGCAGTCAGTGTCTTTCTGGTTTCTTACTGTCTTTACATAGTCCTTTGCTTCAGTAACTCTTGTGTTAACTTCTTTGTGACCTGTTCTCCCTCTCCACTTTGTGACAGACTCTTCATCTCTATTTATCTGAACTCAGAATCACAGCCTGAAATTCAGCAGGAACTGAATGGTGAGAAGAGGAAGAGAAAAAACAGGGTTGGAGAGATCAAGGCTTGAAGTCCCTTCCTTTTATTCTTTGCTGTTTTACCAGAGAAGGGGGATAACAAGTTTAGAGATTGTGCAGTTCTGCTTAATTCCGTACATTGCATTCATCTGCGAGGTGATGCTGTTTATTCCTAACACAGAGTAGAGGGCAGGGGGAAACTGAGCAAGGGGTACAGGATGGGGAGGCTTGGCAATGTTCCAGCTTCATGATTTAATGTGAAGGTTTATGTGCAAAATCCCTGAGCATTAGGCATACCCATATTTCAAGTGTGCATAAACATTGCAGAGTCAGAGAGAGATAATTTTTGGACTGCCCAAAAGGGCAGGGTGGGGAACCTGTGGCCTTGAGGCTACATGTGGCCTTCTACGTTCTAAGGTGAAGTCTTTTGACCGAGTCCAAGTTTTACACAACAAATCCTTTTATTAAGGGGATTTGTTCTGTGAAGTTTGGATTCAGTCAAAGGACTGCACTGGCAGACTTAGAGCGCCACATGTGGCCTCCAGGCTGCAGGTTCCCCACCCCTGGTACAGCCAATTGGGAGTTACTTGTATTTCATATCAGGATAACTGCCAAATAATCACTAAAAGGAAAAAAACCTCTCCACATCTGCGCTAGGGGCAGAGGATTCCTGTGCTAAATGTTCATACCTGGCCTGGGAACAGTGTCTCAACTAGACAAAGCATTATCTCCTCAGGATTCATCCCACCTCAAAAATCCTTGACCTGAAAGTTATTCAGTTTTGGGCCAGGGCCTCAAGGTTCCTACTTCCAATTCATTTCTCTTCCCTTCTCTGTCTCTCTCTTTCTCTGTCTTCTGTCTCCCTTTTCCTCCTTTTCTCTCTTTCTCTCTGTTTCTCTCTGTGTGTCTCTCTGTGTGTGCCTCTGTCTCTCTGTCTCTCTCCTTCTCTCTCTCTCTCCCCCTCCCTCCCCAGTGGGAGAAGAAAAGCAGCTATGCTTATAGAAAGATTGATTAGTTAAGCAAGTCAATTATATCTCTTGCCGAGAGCGACTGTATATTAAGTAATGCTGCAGAAATGATTGTCTGCACAGATCCATTTTGTCGAACAGCTGTTCCAGAGGCCCAGGAAGAGAAGAAGGTTAGAATCCCGTAATAGTCCTCACTCCCTTCTCTTCCCCACCCCCAACCAATCCCACCCCAGTCCATTGCTCCTGTCCCTCGAGGGGCTCCATTTATTATGGGATAGAATAAGGTCGGGGTAATGAGCGTGCTGGCAGCAGGCTCTGTTGGGCTAGCAGGCTCTCCCCGACTCCAAGCCTCTCCCAGTTCTCCATTAGCAGTGGCCCTGCCATCCTCCCTCCATCAAGGAGATAATTGATGTGCATTTACTGCCCAGCAGCTCTGCCCCCACTCCCTATACCTCTCTTCAGAACAAGAGGCAGAGAGTTTGGAGGGCACAACAAATAAGGGTACTTACTCAAGTGTCCAATCCTAAAAGTCCCTGTACTTGTGATGGTTGGGAGCAGTTTGGGGGGCATCTCTGGTAGGGGGAAGATGAGCAAATATAAATAGTCAAGGCAGCCAGAATCAACCCTTGGTCCCAACCACAAAGCTTTGGATTTGCAGGTTCAAACTTGGGGAGCTGCCTTTCCCCAATCACTTTTTTTGGCTTGTTTTGAACCCACCTAGAGTTTCCCATTGGAATCTCAGAATATAGTTCATGTGCAGGACTTCATGCATGTCAGTGAAAGAGTCTCTGTTCCTATTCAAGCAAGGTCATGAAAGTAAAGGACATTTGATGTGACTCTCTCTCCTCCTTTACTTATTCATCTTAAAATTTTTTGAGATCATCTTCTATTATCTCCTACTTTACTCCAGTCTCTAATGAAGAAGTGACTTTTATTCTTATCAGGGACTGTCCATCTGCTTGTACCCTGATCTATCCCATTTCTATCTTCTACAGAAGATTGCTCCATAATTATTCTCTCTGTCTGTCTCTCTGTCTGTCTGTCTCTGTCTCCAGCTATCCTTCTCACAACCCCATCTTCTAGAAAGCTCTCCCAGATAAACTCCCAGTAAAATCTGCTTACATTTGCCTCCTTTTCTTCTCACATTTCTCATCTCCTTGCATTCTGGATTCAGACATCACCACTCAACTGAAATTACCCTCTCTCAAGTCAGAAATTATCTCTGAACTGCAAATTCTGACGTCCTCTTCTCAATCCTCAAACTTCTCGACCTCTCTTCTGCATTTGAGACAATTGACTGCCTTTTCCTCCTGAGTATATGTTTCTCCCTAGGTCACATGATTCATCTCTCTCCTAGTTCTCCTACCTGGCTTATTGTTCCTTCTCAGCTTCCTTTTCTGACCCTTAGTCATGGGAGACCCCAAATCATCACTGTCCTAGACTTTCTTCTTTCTCCACATTCTCTTTCTCTCTTCTTTCCCCTCCCCTCCCCTTGCCTCTCCTCTCCTCTCATCACCTCCTCTCCTGTCCTTTCCTCTGCCTTCTTCTCCTCTCCTCTCTTCTTTGTCTCTGTATCCCTCTCTCTGATCTCAAAGTTCCATTAGTTCAATTATCATCTATATGCAAAATGACTCCCAAATCTATATCAAACACTAAACTCTTTCCTGAACTCCAGACCCACATCACCTGTTGAACATTTCACAGTTGAGTATACTAGAGGCATTTCAAACTCAACATGTTCAAAAGAAAACTAATTGTCTAAAATACCCCCTTCTTCCTAACTTCCCTGTTTTTGTTTGAAACCTCTGCATCATCCTTCACTCACACATACCCAGTGAGTGGTCAACTTTTGTCTATTCTTTCTCCACAACATCTCAGATTTATCTGCTCTCTACTCCCATGACACTCTAGTTGAGGTTCTAATTGCCTCTTCCCTCCTAATTGTTCTTCCTGACTCTAGGCTTTCTTCCTCCCCAATCCCCTCTTGTAGAGATGCCCCGAAGCATAATCCTAAAGCACAGATCCAATCATGCCACTACTCTACTCACCAAACTCCAGTGACTTTTCTCAATAAATCTAGGATCAAATACAAACTCCTCTGTTTCACATTTAAAAGCCTTCACAACCTAGCTCCAATGTAATTTTCCAAGATTAGTATATACTATGCCCATTTTCACATTCTATGATTTAGCCAAACTGGCCTGATTGCTTTTCCTCACATATGATATTTCATCTTGCCCTGGGTCTATAATCAAGCTGTTCCCATACCTGGAATGCCCTCCATCCTGATGAAAGGAGTGGTCTTCCATGGATAGAAGCCCTGGTTTCCTGCATAAATCAGCATAAACAAGGCCTTTTCCTGATCCCCACCTCTGGCTAGTGCCTCTGCCCCCACCCTGATTCCCTGGTATTTATTTTGCATGTAGATTCAGCTTTGGTCACACCAACAAGGGAGACAAGCATTTATTAAGTGTGTACTCTCTGCCAGGCACTGTACTAAACTCCTTAGACATATCTTATTTGATTCTGTGAAATAAGTGCTATTGTTTTCCTCATTTTACAATTGAGGAAACTGAGGCATGTAGCAATGATGTGACTTGCCAAGAGTCACACAGTTAATAAGTGTTTGAGACTAGATTTGAACTCAGGTCTGCCTGACTCTAGGCTCAGCACTCTATCCACGGTAGTATGCCACATAGTTAGACTTGGGGGACTCAGACTCAACTAAGTGATCAATTCTAAATCACACAACTAGTAATTATTATAGGTGAGGTTCAACCCCAGTTCTTTAGACTCTAACTAAACAGTCCTTTTCATCATACTACACTATCTCTTGAGAAGGTTGAGTGAAATATAGAAGCAATCATGAGTTAGGATGTGGAAGAAAAGGCCCAGGAGGGCCTTACTGGTGTGGACCATGCCACCTCAGGTCCACAGGGCACAGGTAGAGGTTGAGGCTTTTTCATCAAGACTTGAAGAGCCTACAAGAGTTTTTCCTTAGAATTTGGTGCAAAGGAAGTCAGAACAGAGGCTGGAGAAGAGAGAAAGAAGATTGAGATGAAGCTACAGCATGAAGACCTCCAAGGTAAGGTAAGCAAAATAGAAGACCTGGAATCCAGGGAAAGTCATTGGCATGGGGGTTGGGGGGGTCAATAAAGGAAGAGCCAGTCCTTGTGGAGACTTTGAGGACACAATATCTTGTGCTTTTCTAAGGTTTAGACAGTCATTTGAGAATAAAGTGACTCAATCTGAGGTAGTGAGAGGAGGAAGTTCCTGGGTAGGACCTCACAGGTCTGAAGTCTCAGGGAGGATCAGCCCACTTAGGTCCTAGAGACCAGTCTGAAGGATCAAGACATAGATTGCTGAAGACCTGAAATATGATTTTTCTCTATACTATCCCCTAAAAATTGTTAATCAACAAGACCTTTACTTCACTAGCTCCAGGAATGGGGAACTCATTACTACCCAAAGCATCAAATGCATTTGGGAGCAAATCAAATTCTTGGGAAATTCTTCTTTATGTTGAGCCAGAACCTGTCTCTCTCTATCTCCTTCTCATGAGAGATAGTTCTGTCCTCTGGCGTCACAGGGATGGGTTGAAAATATTTAGCCATGGAAGCAATAATCATTAAGAGCCAGCATGACTTCATCAAGCAGAGTCATATCATACTAACCTCATTTGCTTTTTTGATAGGGTTAATAGATCAGTAAAATGCAATAAACATAGTATACTTTGATTTCAGCAAAGCATTTAACAAAATTCCTTCTGCTCTCCATGTAGACAAGATGGAGAGATATGAACTAAATGGTATTACCTTTAAACATATTCAGAATTGATTGAATGACTCAATCCAAGGATTTAGGAAGCAAACCAGATAGAGTACTGACCTGAGGTCAGGAAGACCTGAATTTAAATCCTTCCTCAGACACTATCTGTGTAACTCTGGTCAAATCATTTAATTTCTATCTGTCTCAATTTCCCCATCAATGAAATGGGGATACTAATAATATCTATCTCCTATGGTTGTTGTGAGGATAAAATGAATTTGTAAAGTGCTTTTCAAACCTTAAAGTATGCTATTATTATATTTAATATTGTGCTAATATTATAGTATGCTTAAGTATGCTTAAATGCTAGTTATTATCACAGAAGCAATTCAGTGATACAGTGGATAAGAGAGTTGAACTTGGAGTCAAAAAGACCTGTGTTCAAACCCTGCCTCAGGTATTTACTAGCTGTTTGATCTGGGCAAGTCATTTAACATCTGTCTGCCTCAGTTTCTTCATCTGTAAAATGAGAATAATACCACCAACCTCCCAAGATTATTATAAGGATAAAATGAGATAATACTTGTATTTTGCAAACCTTAAAGCCCTACATAAATGCTAACTAATATTGTTAGTCATCGGTGGCAGATGTCAAACAAAAGGAAGCGTCTCTAGTGGAGTGTTCTGGGGATCTGACCTTGGCCTTGTGCTATTTGACATTTTTAGCAAAGAACTGACAAAGGCATAAATGACAAGCTCATCAACTCTGCAGACAACGCAAAGCAAGAAGAAATAGCTAATGTGTTGCTTAACAGAACAAGGATCCCAAAACATTTTGGCAAATTAGAAAAATGGGACTAATTGAGTAAATTAAAATTTAATGGGGATAAACGTAAAGTATTATAAGTGGATTTCTTAAAGACCACTACACATGTACAGTATAGGTTAGGCATAGCTAGGAAATCTTCATATGAAAAAACATCTAGGGGCTTTAGTGAAATGCAAGCTGAATATGTATCATGGCAACCAGAGAGAGTTTCAGCCATCTTAGGCTGCACTGTGAAGCATCAATCCAGTTAGAGAGTGATTGCACTGCTCTTCTCTGCCTTGGTTAAATTACACTGGGGACATCATGTTCAGTTCTGGGCAGCTCAATTCAGGAAGACCGTCAGTGCACCCCAGCATGCCTGGAGAAAGTCAGTCAGGATAGTGATACCAATGAGACTGGAGACCCCAGCACAGGTTAAAAGAGGAAGATGTTCATTTGGGAGAAAAGAGACTTCAAAGAGTTAATGCTCCCCATCTTCAAGGATCTGAAGGACTGTCATGTGGAAGAAAGACCAGGCTTGCTCTGATTGGCCTCAAAGGGCAGAATTAGGAGTGATAAGTGACAGCTGCAGAGCCAGACAAAGGCTTGATATAAGGAAAAACTTAGCAGGTAGAATTATCCAAAAGTGAAATGGGCTTCCTCTGGAGAGAAAGTGGGTTTCCTTTCTGGAGTTCTCCAAGCAGAAGATGCATGATCACTTGTCCAACTGTTGTAGAAAGGGTTCCAGTTCAGGGGGTCTGGGAAAGGTGAAGGGAGAGGGAGAGAAGAAGCAGATTCACCTGCTGCCCTCAAAGGAACATTTGGTAAATAGTTCCTCTACTTCCCACACACACACACACACACACACACACACACACCTGATATTTACTGTGGGCACTCCCTTAGAGCTAAAGCTGGGAGCCTGCTTTGAAGTGTTCTATGTAAATGAAGTTGCTGGCAAATGCAATTCCTGTGGGGTAGGTGATCAAGCTGGAGACTGACAGGGAGGAAACTGGGCTGTCAATGAAAAGCTTCGTATCCAGGCATCCCCTTGAGGGGGAGGGAGGGAGCAGCCTGCAGAGGAACAAGAGAAAATAAATAGTAAGGAAAATAGGGAGAGGTCAGGTGGTGTGAAATGAACCAAGTACACTGTAGGGCTAAAAACTTAGGCAGGACATGAAACATCAGCAGAGTCAGGGCTGGCTGGTCATTCTGGAATTCTTAACCTTGAGTCTGTGATTTAAAAAAAAAAGGTTTTGATAATTATTGCAATAATTTTGATTTCTCTTGCAATCCCATGTATTTTATTAGATGGTAAGCTCCTCACAGGCAGAAACTAATGGTTTTTGTTTTGTTTTGTATCTGCAGAGCTTAGCATAATGCCTGGAACATAGTAGACACCTAATAAATGCTTATTGACTGGATGATTATTTTATGCATTTTGAAAGTATTATTCTGAGAAGGAGTCCATAGGCTTCATCAGACTTCCCGTGAGATCCATGAGGAAAGAAATGATTACAAAGTCCTGCCTTTAAAAAAATAACATCCCCATCATCTATGGTTGTAGAATACTTTAAAGCTTAAGATGTGCTTTCAACTATCCCAGCCTAATTTAATTGATTAAATTGAATTGGACTGTACAACAACTTGGTGAAGTAACTGTGACTCACAGAGGTTAACTTAGTTGTCCAAGGTCACACAATTAGTAAGGTAGGAAAAGGAAGACTTCCACGAGTCATGATACTCATCTTGGAACATTGGGAGGAGCATCCCGTGGAAAAGGGATTGGACTTGTTCTGCTGGACTCCAGAGGGGAGAGATAGCAAGCAATGGGTCACAGTAATGAGAGCTAGATTTTGGACCCAGACTTAGATTAGAACCCAGATTTGCTGGCCCATAACAACCAATCTCTCTGCTTGAAGCAAGTTGGGGGTGGGATGATCACTTTAGGCAAGAAGCTTTCTGGAACTTGAATCTTCTCCAGTGCTAAAAGAAGAAAGAAAGAGAAGCTAGCATTGAAGAGGAGATGAGAGAATGAGTGGCTGAGGCCACCCCCACTAATAAAGCTTAATAAGGAATCCACTCTGGGAAGGTGACATCAGCACCCTCTCAATGATCCACCCTGGAAAGTGTAATCCAACCTCTAAATTCCCATGCTTTCCCTCTGTTGATTTTTTTCCCATTTATTTTGTATATCGCTTGTTTGTACATACTTGTGGACTCTTCCCCTGTGAAGGCTGTGAACTTCCAGGACAGGAAATTTCTTAGGCTTTTCTTTGCAATCCCAGTGCTTACCACAGCGCCTGGCACAGAGTAGACACAAAATAAGTGTTTATTGAATGACCGACAAAGCCCCACTTCATACCCCCTAGTCCTGGAAGCAGAGAAAGACTTTCTGCTTCTTTGGTGTCCAGGGGTGTGGAGAAAGGGTAAAATCATAGGAGAAGTAAGAACAACCCAACTTCTTGGAGTTCATCAGAGAAAGATCTAGATTAGGGAAGCCTGAGTTCAGAGTCCTGGACAAAGGGACGCAGAATGCACCAAATCCCCAGGAAGATGCCTCTGAGGATAGAAAAAACTGTACTCTAACTGCATTGGGTCCATGCAATATGCCTAGTATTTATGCATGGAGAGAGCTCAAATAGTAATGCAGCAGTTTCTTGCACAGGAAATAGCTGGCCACACATCATTATTGACTCAAAGTATACTGGATGACCTTAGATTCCTTCTTAATTGCCACCACTCAGAGAATAAATTTCTTTAAATGGAGAGATGTCTCTCACCAAAGTCTATGTGCCTCTGGATCCTGGCCTATTTCCTCCCTTAGAGGCAGTTGGGTAGTACAGTGGATAGCGTGCTGGAGTCAGGAAGACCTGAGTTCAAACATGGCCTCAGATAATTACTCACTGTGTGATCCTGGGCAAATCATTCAACCTCTCTTTGCCTCAGTTTCTTCACCTGTAAAGTGGGACTAATTATATCACCTACCTCTCAAGGTTTTTGTGAGGAAAAAAATGAGAAAATATTTGTAAAATGTTTTGCAAACCTTAAAGCACTTTATAAATACTATCTAACATTATTGGTAATCACTGATGGTAGATGTCAAGCTACCTCAGAAGCGGAGTAGCTGTGTGATCCTGGGCAAATCATTTAGCCTCTGCCTTCCCCAGTTTATTCAACTGTAAAATGAAGTAATAGTAGCACCTAACTCTCAAGGTTATATCAGATGAGATATGTTTAAAGAGCTGAGCACAGTGCTTGGCAAATAGTAGGTGTTTTATAAATACCTATTTCCTTTCTTCCTTCATTCCTTCCTTCTCTCCCTACCTTCTTCCATTCCTTCCTTCTCACCCTCTCTCCCTTCTTCCCCCTCCTTTCCTTCCTCCCTCCCTCCCTTCCTTCCTTCTTCCCTCCCTCCTTTCCTCTCTCCCTTCCTTCTTTCCTTCCTTGTTTCTTCCTTTCCTTTTTCACATCCTTCCTTCCTTCTCTCCCTCCCATGCTTCTTTGCTCCCTTTCTTCCTTCCCTCCTTCCTGCTTCCTTCATCTGGCTTCTCTGGAATAACTCTTTTCTGCCCCTCTGCAGTACAGTTTAAGGTACCTCATAAACCAAGTACACATTATGCAGCTGGCTAAGCTCAAGATCATAGGACTGTATCACATTGTAGCTATCACCATAGGGGACAGCAGGAAGGAACTAGAGAGGCCATTTAGCCCCAGTCTTATTGGAAATATGTAATCCCCTCTACAACAAATCCCATCCCTCCAAATTTTCATACAACCTTTACTTTAAATGTCACCAAATTTATAGAACATTAGAGCTCAATGAGACCCTGCCTTAAGGTCATCTACTTTAACTCCCTGTTTGACAGGTGAAGAAACTGGCTCAGGAAGAGGAGTAACTTGAGAACAAGGTTCCACAAGAATAAACGGAAAATCCAGATCTTCAGACTCTGGATCCAGGGCTCTTTCCACTAAATCATGCAGCCTCAGGCTCTCATTTCAGTCTACCTAGCATTCCTTCCTATTTTATTTCTGGCACAATTCTGCTGGTACAATTGATACGTTCTTGGAATCAGGAAGATGTGAGTTCGAAATTAGCTTCTGACACTCAATAGTTATGTAACCCTGTGCAAGTCACTTAGTCTCTTGGTGCCTCAGTTTCCTCATCAGGAACAATGAAATAATACTATCACTCTTACATCTCAGGTTTGTTGTGAGGATAAAAAGAGAGAATATTTGTCAAGCATCCCACACAGTGTCAGGTATATAGTAGGTACTTAATATATGTTTCCTTCCTTCCTATCTCCTTTCCCCTCCCTTTGCCAAAGGTCTTCCTAGAACATGAGCCTTCCCCAGTCTTTTAATAAATTACACTAGATATTCTTTGCTCGGGACCAAGCAGTAGCTAATGGCACTCAACACCATGGAGAAAGGATCTTACCCAGAATGGAAAATATTTGACCTCTCTCAGCTAAGAAATTAGTATATGGATGACCCTTTGGCCAGTATTACTGAGAAGCTATGGCCAGGTCAGTAGCAGGTGTCTCTATTAAAGATTAGAAAGAGAAGATAACTTTATTCATTTAATAAATATATATTGAGCAGTTACCATGGGCAAGACAGTTCTGCCTTCATGCAATTCCCAGTCTGGTAAGGATGGTGGAATTCACACTCTCCCTGTCATTACATATTTTTGCGTAGCAGTGTCATAAAAGAGATAGGAACAATATATGATGTGTGCTCAGGGGAGAAAAATATCAATTCCTGCTATGGGGATCAGAAAAGTCTTCAGAGAGAAGGCAGAATTCCATAGGATCACTGGATTTAGAGTTGGATAGTATCTTAGATGTCATCTAGTACAGCTTTCTTGTTAGACAGGTGAGAAAACTGAGGCCCAGGGAGACAGAGTTTACTCAAGGGCATACAGATGGCAAGTAAAGAAACCATGAAGGGAACCCAAGTCCCATAGGCACAGAATCATAGAATGCCAGGGCTAGAAAAGATTCTAAAGCCATACTTTTCGTATTATCCCATGCTCTCTATTGATAGATGGGTAAAAGTTGAACTGAATGAGTCAGAAGGAAGGCTGTGTACCAAACTGAAGGAACAGCATGAGCAAAGGCATGCAAGTGGGTTACAAAGGGAATTTGGGGGGAACTTCAGAACAATCATATATGATAGATGGTCTGTCATGGGTACATGAAGTAAAGGAGTAAGGATGAATAGGTAAGTTAGTACCATGTTTAAAAGGACCTGAAATGCCAGGCTAAGGAGTTTGAATTTTCATTCATTAGTCAATGAGGAGTCATTGATGAAATTTTAATAGTAGAGTGAATCAAGGTGTGCATTAGGAAGATTGATTTGGCAACTGTATGAAGTATGGATTGAAGGGGACACAACCAAGACTAGAGGTAGGGAGGACAGTTATAATAATCCAGTTGAGAGCTAATGAGGACTTGATGAGTATGGTGGCAGTGGGAATGAAGAGGAGGGGACAGATGCAAGAGATACTTCTGGGGTAGAATCCATAGGACTTGTGGACTAATTGGATGTGGAAGAAAGGAAAAGAGAAGAGGCAAAGATGTTGCCAGTTTTTACAACTAGGTAGGAGTAGGAGGAGGATGGTGCTATGAACAAAAAGAGGGAAGTGAGATGAGGGCAACCACCTCTGATGAGCCAGTAAGGAACCTGACCCCAAGGGGGAATCATTATATTTTTTTAGTGGGACCCAGGACTGCAGACCAAGAGATTTTTTTTACCATTTTTGTATCATGGATATCTTTAGCAACCTGACAAAGCCTATGGACCCCTTTTCAGAATAATATTTTCAATATATAAAATAAAATAGATAAGATTACATAGGAAACTGATAATATCAAGATAGTTATCAAAATACTTTGAAGAAACAAGTTCATGGCTCTCAGATGAAGAATCCTTGCTCTAGACATTTTGCCCAATGAGCTTGTACCTTGAGATTTTGCTTAGTTTGACACTGAAAAGAATCACAAAGAATTAGAAAGCCTGGAATCAGAAGAAAGATGGGTTCAAATCCTGGTTCTCAAACTTACCAATTGTGTGACTGGGCAAGACACCGAATCCCTCTGAACCTTAATCTCCTGAGCTATAAAATGAACAAATAATATATGCCTCAATGGCTTTCTATGAAGGAGATGGCTTATAAACCTCAGGTGTAAACCTCAATAGAATATGAGTCACTCTTTTCTTTGCAGAAAATTTCCCGTCTAGAATTAAGAAGAAATGGAATTGGAACTGATAATACACAGTCACACAGGCCTGGTAGGTTAAGAATTTCCTCTGTTGAGCAAGATGATTTGGGATGGTAAATGTCTTGTTTTTATAGACCTATATATTATTTTTGGTGTGACCTCAAAGCCAGAGTAGCTCTGCAGTCTCTGGTGTAGATAAAGTTTGGTGTGAGTAAGAAGACCTGTTGCTCAGGATAGTTAGTTTTGTCCTAGACATACATAATAGCTATTTCAGTTACATCCAACACTTTGTGACCCCATTTGGTGTTTTCTTGGCAAAGATACTGGAGTGATTTGCCATTTCCTTCTCTAGCCCATTTTACAGATAAAGAAACTGAAATAAACAGGGCTAAGTGACTTGCCCAGGGTCACACAGCACCTGAAGTTAGATTTGAACTCATCTTCCTGATTCTAGGCTCTGCCCTCTATCCACTGTGCCATCCAGCTGCCTGTTTTCCTGTTAGGTTTGAGTGAATCTTCTTTCACCAGATTTTTGAGTGTGCGGCAAAAGATTGTGGTAAGTTTGAGCATTATCCATCTCATGGTTCTGAACCTCAGCTCTATCTCCCATCAAAGTTGATGTTGGAAATTTCGAAAATAAAGGCCCCTTCTGGAAACTCCAGGTAGATGTCCAAATGGAAACCAGTTGTGAAAGAGAGTGCAGTCTGATATGATGCACAATAGCTTAGAGTAGAGAAGACATAAATTTGAATTCCAGGCCTTGCTAGTTAGGAACCCTGAGGAAATAACTTAACCTCTTGGAGCCTCAGTTTCCCCATCATTAAGGTGTGGATAATAGAATCTACCTTGCAAGGTTATTGTGAAAATCCGATGTGTTAGTCCATAGACTATAGAAGGGGCTTTACAAACCCTTAAAGCCTCATATAAAAGTCATCTGTTACCTAAAACTGAGACTTTTTCTGCCCTCATCCCTAAGGGATTGGCTTAGGAGCTAGAGGCTAGTAAGACTTTGTGGACTTCCTCTGAAGAGATGAAGCATCAATAACCTGAGTCCTTAGGTACCATGCTAGGGACACATACCCTAGGGCTAGACCTTGGGTAAGGATTATGTAGGTTATAAGGTTTAGTGCTGACATCATAGAATCATAGATTTAGAGCTAGAAGGGACTTTAGGATAATTGAATCCAACACTCTCATAATATTCAGTCATTTTCCAGTCATGTCAGACTCTTTGTGACCCCATTTGGGTTTGTCTGTTTGTTTGTTGTTGTTTTTGGCAAAGCAGTTTGCCATTTCCATCTTCTACTTCATTTTACAGATGAGGAGACTGAGGCAAACAGGGTTAAGTGACATGCACAGGGTCACCTAGTTAGTAAGTATCTGAGGCCAGATTTGAACTAAGGAAGAGGAGTCTTGGCTGCTTCTATCCTGGCTGTCATCCTTTATTATATAGATAAGGAAATAGAGACCCAGAGAGGTGACATCCCAGATTACACAGGTTACAAACAACAAAGGTTGACAGTGACATAGAGACTTGAAGTTTACAAAACACTTTAAGTATTTTATCTTCCTGCATCCTCTTGTGCAGTAACTACTACCTAGATAGCAACCCTGTTTTTTAGATGAGAGAGCTGAAGCCCAAGAGGGGTTAAGTAGTTTGTCTGCAGTCTCAGTAAATACCACAGACAGAATTCAAACCCAGATCTTCCTTCCTCAAATTCAAGTTTTCTATTCATGATCAGAAGCCAGATTCTGAATCTAAGTCTAGTGTTCTTACCATGCCTCACACTCTAGTGAACAGGGTTATCCTCTGACTTTTAGAGAAAGTCTGGGGCCCTCCCCTGGCTTGCTCTGCTGTGTTTATTTTCCTTATGGGCGGGTTTATTTTGTGTAGGAATCCGACTGAACTGTAAGAAATGAAAAATTAATTTGTATCCAATATAATCCCTGTTCCCAGCACTGGGGGGCCTGTTCCTCTCCATTTGCTTGGCTTCTTTTTTCCACTCCCCTCCTTTGCTGGGATATGACAGATGCATGGGGTGAGCCTCAGTGGGTTGTGGTTTTGTGTTTTTTTTTTCCTGAAGAACTTTGTTAGCAAGGCTATTTAAATCATTCTAATTACTCTAGAAACACCCCATTAACTTTCCCAATGAGGGCTGTGAAGGGAAGAAGAGAAACTGAAGAAAAAAATAAAGAAAATGAAAAGCCACCACTTTACTTTTCCTGAATTTTCTGGGGCTGTGTGGGATCTGAGGGTGGAGGGAAAATAACCAGGTAATGCAAGGTCTTACCATTAGGAATGCAGAATTCATTAGAAAAGCATTGATTGCAAAGAATTGATTTAGCAGTGATTTGATTGTCAGACAGACAGTACATCCAAGGAAAATTTTCATTATGATTCAGAATTAGTTAAAAAGAAACTATGGGAAGAACAAAGCAATGCTAGGAGCTGTCCACAGATCTAGTACTGAATGTCATCAGCTTGGCTTTTCTTTGCACAGAGCAGGTGATACAGTCTCTCATCCTCAACCCCTCCCATCCTGGTCTAAGCAAAGGAATTCTGAGAGATGGTTTATTTAATCACAGAATTATTAGAGCTAGAAGGGACCTCAGAGGTCATCTAGTACAATTCCCTATCCAATTCATGAATCTCCCTTACAGCATCCAGCATTTGCCTTAACCCCTCTAGAGATATAGAACTCATTACCTCACAAGGCAGCCATTTTATAGAGAACTCTAATTGTGAGGAAGTTCTTCCTTATAGTAAGCTGAATTCTGCCTCTTTGTAATGTACACTCATTAGTTCTAGTTCTCTCCTACATAGTCACATAAAATAGCTCAGGTCCCTTTGTCACACAACAGAACTATAAATATTTAGAGAACAATGATCATGGTTTTTTTCCTTTACCAAATATTTTCTTTTAGTAAGAGCCCCAATTCCTTTAATCATTCCTCATATGACATGGCTCCTGGTCTTTTTTCCAGTTATTTTCTTTTCCAGTGCTAAGTTCTAAACTTTATCCATTCATGTACTTCAGATCTGACACACTATATCTACATAGAGAGCCAAAGTGATGTGTATCACCTTTTGGTTTTATACATTTTGCCTACTCTGTAATTCCTCATCACTGCATTTTTTTTCATAGAAATTGAGTTTTATAAAACTACCCCCTGGATAGGTATACTCACCAGATTCAGCTGAAGACTCACTCTTTCCTTGAGCCTGCATGTAATTTCATTATAATGCCTCCATTTGAGGACTTAAAATATATGTTTACATGCCAAAAGTTTACATGTCCACTGACAATAATAGTGTGTGTGTGTTCATCCTTCTTTGATGAAGAAGACCATGCCATCAGAGAAATGGTAACATGACTTGCACTTGACTTTGTTTTTTTTGAGTGAGAGAGGGCTGTGCAGGTCACCAGCCTCACTTCTCCAGAGCCATCTGAATCCAGTGACCAGATATTCATCAGAATGACTGGAGATGACCCAGGATGAGGCAATTGGGGTTAAGTGACTTGCCCAAGGTCACACAGCTAGTGAGTGTCAAGTGTCTGAGGTCACATTTGAACTCAGGTCCTCCTGACTCCTGCACTGGTGCTCTATCTGCTGCACCACCTAACTGCCCCAATTCAATAATAGTGAATATTAAGGAAAGAAGGATACAAGCACCTCTATGTCCCAGGTTCTGTGTTAAGCACTTTACAAATACTGTTTCATTTGATCCTCACAACAACCCTGGGAGGTAGGGGCTAATATTGTCCCCATTTTACAGTTGAGGAAACTGAGGCAGACAGAGAGAGGTTAAATGATTTGTCCAGCATCACATAAGTAGCAAATGCCTGAGGTTAGATCTGAACTTAGATTTTCCTGACTCCAAACTTAGCACTCTTTCTACTGTGCCACCTAGCTGCCCCTAGGAAATCACTTTTACCATCTCAACAGCCAGTAAGCAAGCATTTATCAAATGTTTATTATGTGTTAAGGCACTGTGTTAAGTTCTAAGGATACAATGAAAGGTAAAAACAGTCAGTCCCTTCCATCAGCGAGCTCAAAATCTAATGGAAGAGACAACATGGAAACAACTATTTGCATACATCAAAATATGTGTCGTGGAAGGGGAAGATGATCTCAGAAAGAAACCAGTAATGAAGAGACAGGGAAACATCTCCTGCAGATGGTGGAATTTTATCTGAGTCCTGAAGGAAGCCAGAATATGAAGGTGAAAAGGGAGAGCATTCTAGTCACAGAAGTCAGCAAGTGAAAACACATGAAGTTGGGAAATATGGTACTGTGTGAGAAACAGCAAGAAAACCAGTGTTGAAGGACTGTAGAGAATGTGGTTTCCCAATTGACTGTCAAGTTACCATTGCTTTGGAAAAGTAAGGAGATATTTTTAATGGGGTAATGAACTTAGGAAACTGAGCAAAATGGGTCTGGGAGATTCTTTTTTTTTATCAAGTTATTTAAAATAAAGGAAGACAATCTTCTATTTCAAGTCTCTCAGTCATTGACATGTCTACGAGTTTCCATCTGAAGACCTAGAGAGTCAGATGGAGACTTTCATGATAGGATCTTCCACTTCAGGAACCTGAGGAAGAGTATCTCCTTTAAGATTAGATCAACAAATATGTAGGAGTGAATGCAACATAAAGAATATAGCTTGTAGGTACCTGAAAAGCTTTAAAAGCAATCTTGGACCAATGATGAACAATGTGTAATGAATAAATAACGGACCCCATCTCAGTTTAGGCACCAGCTTATCATGTGTGGGAGAAGAGGGCTTTATTTGTTTCCCTCATTCCTCTGCTTTCATCTTAATAATAATCACAACCCACATTTCTATAGGGTTTATTTTTTTCATGTTTGACAAATTCTTTTCACAGAAACACTGAAATAGTGAGTGAAAATTTTAGTGTGCCCACCTTACAGATAAGGAAAGTAAAGTTAAGGAAAGTGACTTGACTGTGCTTTCACACCTACTCGGTGCCCAAACTGAGACTTGAACCCAGGTCTACTCCATATCCAGTGATTTTTCACCACTATATCATGTCTCTACCCTGAGCTTCCTTTTCCAGATATAAGAATATCCAGTCTCTTCTCCTTCCCCTACTGCTTTTCCTTCATTATCTCATTCTCTTCAGGTTAGTTGATCTGTCCTTGGATCACCTTTCCTTACTGAAATTGGGGGAGTAGCTCTCATCCCTTTATGATATATAAGAAGCAAGAGTATTTGACCAAGTAAATCACAGAGTTAGGCATGTCTCCAATAAATTTATATTATTCCCTCTTACATTTCTGAATTTGATCCATAATAAAACTCTGTCTCTCTGATTCTCTAATGAACTGGCTCTGTGTGTCCATCTGGTTACCTTTCCTGCTTATATCTTCTTGAAGCTGGACGATGGGGATGGGATTCAGGCAGTGATCTAAATCTGGAAGTGGAGATGGAAGGAAACCATGAATTTAGAGAAAGAAAATGAGGCCAATATCTCCTACCAGCTTGACACAGTGAAATGAAAATTGAATTTTGGATCAACAAGAACTGAGTTTGAGTCCTGTCTCTGTGACTGACAAATTTATAACTTTGGGCAAGTCAGTTACTCATGCTAGAGCTCAGTTTTCTTGTCTGTGAAATGAGACACTGAGACTGGATCATCTCTGAGATGCCTTCTAACTCTGAAGCCTTTCTTTGAGAGAAAGGGTGGAGAGGAGCATAAGGAAGGTGAAGTAAAGTTTCTTAGGGGCAGACTTAAATCTGCCACAAGAGGGTTCCAAATAGACTGTACACTTGTATACAAATTCTTCCTTTCCTTGCCCATCAGCTGATCTGTTTTTGCTCTGATCTTATTTCTTTCAGACTCTCGTAGCTGTCAGTGAGAGATAATTAGCCTGGATAGGCTCTCGCTAGTAAGAGTTCCTTGTTGATAATGAAGAGACACTGCTTCCCACACTATTGCCAATATTTGAGAGCCATTCCAGTTTCTCAAAATATATTCTGTCCCGGGAAGCATTCATTTTCCAATTAAATGACCCTGAGTAGCCACTGCATTCAGCCATCCTTGTTTTAGCAGCATTACATTTCCAAACATAGTCAAGAAAGAAGCCTAATAGAATGAGTACTGAATCTAGCATCAGAGGAGGAGGTTCAGATCCTGCCTCTGTCATCGTCATTGTTTTTTTTTTTTTTTTATCCTTCATTCTCAAAGAGGACACTGATGGGGTGATGTCTTGACTTGTGCTTGAATCAGATTTAAGTGAGGAAGAGCTGCACAAAGTTGTCAACCTCAATCCAGAGTCCATACTCCAGAGTTATCAAAGTCCAGTGGCGAGGCAAAAGTCAAGGTGACCAAAGTGGTGGACCAGGATGCAGTAGATGACCTTAGCATTTCTAAATTAAGGTCTTTCCCAGGCCTCAGTTTGTCTGAGGCAATGCCCAGAGCCCTGTGAGATTAGTTAACTTGTCAAGGATCACTTACTACTTATGTGAGTTTTGTAGCGTTAGCATTCTTATCTATAAATTGAAACGTTTAAACTAAGTAGATGACATTTAATGGCAGAATGGAATAGTGGATAGAGTGCTGCATTGGGAGTCTGGAATATCAGGAATACTTACTGGCTATGTGACCCTGGACACTCTTTAACCTCTGTCAGTCTCAGTTTCTTTATCTGTAAAATGGGGATAATAATGTCTACACTGTTAACCTAACAGGGTTGTTGTAAGAATCAAATGAAATAATGGATGTGACATGTTTACAGTCCTCAAAGGCTATATGTCACTTGTTGCTGTTGTCACTGTCATGGTTAATTCAGCCCTAGATTTTCTGATTTTGGCACAGAGGGTCCAATGCTGGGGCCAGGTCAGCAAATGCACCAACAGGTTTTAATTGTGGCACTCCATGTCAAAACACCCCTTCCTGGATGTTCCAGGGGATGAAAAGGACTTAAACCAAAGACTTTTAGAAAAGTATGAAGCTTGGGGGGAAAGGAGGGAGGGAGAAAAAAAAATCAAAGCTGAGCATATCGAGTTGGCTTTTTGCCACTGAATGTCACATTGATCAGTAACCCTTCCTTTCTCCTCCCCCCCGACATCCCCCAAGCTCTTGGCCCAGCAGGGCAGGGCTGTGGGAGAGCTAACTTCGATCTGCAGCCCTAAATGATGACTCCGAGGTGTGATCAGTTAAGCCCAATGATTTTCTGAAAAGCAGCATTTGCTAAAAGGACGTCCAGAATTGCTTTAATTGCTACTTACATTAATTTTATCATAGTCTATGGACCTGTGTATAGGAGTATTTCATCACCAGAGCAGACAGCCCTTCTCTGAAAGATTTTCCCCTGAGCAATGACCTCTCTAGACCATGGACAGGGAGTCAGATAGGGTCCCTGCTCTCCACCCCTCAGCAACGGTCCAGCAGTTTCTGGTTGCTCTGTGGTTTGGAGGAAGCTCCTGAGAGAGGGATTACCTCTAGATAAAGCCCAAGTCCAAAAATATCTCCCTTAGGAATGTTGAAATGTTTTCCATGTGACCTGTGGAAGAAGACGTACCACTTCTTTTTTCAGGAATGGAAGGAGCATGATTCCCCAGCTGATAAATGGTCAAAGAATATAAACAGGCAGTTTTCAGATGAAGAATCTAAAGTTATCTCTAGTTACCTGAAAAAATGCTCTAACTCCCTATTGATTAGAAAAAGATAAATTAAAATAACTCTGTGGCACCACTTCACACCTATTAAATTGACTAATATGACAGAAAATAAAAATGGCAAATATTGGAGGGGATATGGAAAAATAGGCATGCTAATGCACTTTTGGTGGAGTTGTAAACTGGCCCAATCATTTTTGGAGAACAATTTAAAATACCCTTTGACCTAGCAATACCACTGCTAGGTCTTTTATACTCCAAAGAGATCAAAGGGAAAGGACCTATACATACAAAAATATTTATAACAGCTCTTTTTGTGGTGGAAAAGAATTGGAAACTGAGAAGATGTCCATCATTTGGGGAATTGCTGAACAAGTTGTGGTATATGATTGTGACAGAAACTATTGTGCTTAAGAAATGATAAGCAAGATGCTCTCAGAAAATCCTAGAAAGATTTACATGAACTGAAGTAAGTACAGTGAGTGAACCAGAGTGAAGCGAACAGACCCAGAACATTGTACATGCTATCAGAAATATTGCACAATGACCAATTGAAAATGTCAGCAATATGATGATCTAAGACAATTCCAAAGAACTTATGACAAAAAATGCTATCCACTTCTAGAGAGACAACTGATGAACTTTGAGTGCAAATGGAAGCATAATTTTTTCACTTTCTTTATTTTTCTTTGTGTTTTCTTTCACATGACTAATATGGAATATGTTTTTGCATGACTACACATGCATGGAACTCAAATTTCTTTTTATTTATTTATTTTTAATTTCAACATTCATTTCCACAAAATTTAGAGCTCCAAGTTTTCTCCCCATCTCTCCTCTCCCCTCATCCCAAAATACCTCGCATTCTGATTACCCCTTCCCTCAATGGACCCTCCCTTCTATCACACCCCACCCTTCCATTATCTCCATCTTCTCTCTTTTCTTGCAGGGCAAGACACATATCTATACCCCATTACCTGTATTTCTTATTTCCCAGTTATATGCAATAATAATTCTCAACATCTGTTTCTAATACTTTGAATTCCAACTTCTCTCCCTCCTTCCCTCCCTACCCATCCCCACTGAGAAGGCAAGCAATTTGATACAGGCTATGTATGTGTCATTTTGCAAAAGATTTCCATAACAGTCATGTTGTGTAAGACTAACTATATTGCCCTCCATCCTATTCTGTCCCTCCCTTTTTTTCTATTTTCTCATTTGACTTTGTCCCTTCCAAAAAGGTTTACTTCTAGTTACTCCCTTCTCCCATCTGCCCTCCCTTCTATCATCCCCCTCACCCCACTTGTCCCCTCATCCCCTACTTTCTTGTAGTGTAAGATAGATTTTCATACCAAATTTAGCGAGCATGTTATTCCCTCCTTAAGCCATATGTGAGAAGAGTAAGCTTCACTTTTCTCTTCACCTTCTCCCTTTTCTCCTCCATTGAACAAGATTTTTCTTATCTCTTTTATGAGTGATAGCCTGCCCCATTCCATTTCTCCCTTTTTCCTCCTAGTATTTTCCTCTCTCACCACTTAATTTTATTTCATTTTTTTATGGATATCATCTCTTCTGATTCAACTCAACCTGTATTCTCTGTCTGTGTGCATGTGTGTGTGCGTGTGTGTGTGTGTGTGTGTGTGTGTGTGTGTGTGTGTGTGTGTGTAATCCCTCCACCTACCCAAATACTGAGAAAAGTCTCAAGAGTTACAAATATTATCTTTCCATGTAGGAATGTAAACAGTTCAGCTTTAGAAAATCTTTTATGGTTTCTCTTTTCTGTTTTCCTTTTCATGCTTCTCTTGATTCTTGTGTTTGAAAGTCAAATTTTCTATTCAGTTCTGGTATTTTCATCATGAATGCTTGAAAGTCCTCTATATCATTGAATGACCATTTATTCCACTGAAGTGTTATACTCAGTTTTGCTGGGTAGGTGATTCTTAGTTTTAATCCCTCTGGAATATCCTATTCTAAGCCCTTCAATCCCTTAATGTAGAAGTTGCCAGATCCTGTGTTATCCTGATTGTATTTCCACAATACTCAAATTGTTTTTTTCTTGCTGCTTGCAACATTTTCTCCTTGACCTGGGAACTCTGATATTTGGCCACAATATTCCTACAAGTTTCTTTTTTCAGGTCTCTTTCAGCAAGTGATTGGTGAATTCTTTCAATATTTATTTTGCCCTCTGGTTCTAGAATATCAGGGAAGTTTTCCTTGATAATTTGATGAAAGATAATGTTTAGGCTCTTTTTTTGATCATGGTTTTCAAGTAGTCCCATAATTTTTAAATTGTCTCTCCTAGATCTATTTTCCAATGAGATTTTTCACATTATCTTCTATTTTTCAATTATAGTCATTAGCTTCCCTGAACTCTACTCTCTCTTTTAAAGAACTGTTTTGTTCAGTGAGCTTTTGAACCTTCATTTCCATTTGGCTAATTCTGCTTTTTAAAGCCTCCTTCTCCTCACTGGCTTTTTGGACCTCTTTTCCCAATTGAGTTAGCCCATTTTAAAAGGTGTTATTTTCCTCAGCATTTTTTTGGTTCTCCTTTAGCAAGCTGCTGATTCACTTTTCAAGCTCTTCTATGGCCTGGGCCCTTTTCATATTTATTTTGGAGGTACTGGAGGCAGAAGCCTTGACTTCCTCTGACAATATGCCTTATTCTTCCTCATCTGATAGGATGGAAGGAGACACCTGTTCACCAAGAAATTATCCTTCTATGATCTTATTGTTTTTCCCTTTTTGGGGGCATTTTCCCAGCCAGTTACTTGACTTCTGAATCCTTTGTCAAGAGGAGGGTCCTAGTGCCATGCTCAAGGCTGAGATTCAGATCAGCTGCTCAAATCCCCCAGGGCCTTTGGGTGGGGGCAGCGCTACCACTGAGGGCTGAGGTTCAGATCAGCTGCTCAATTTCCCCAGAGGCTTTAAACTGAGCTGCCTGGACAATGAACTCAGGCTGCTTTCACAGCCACCATAGCTGCCTGCAGTCTGCTGCTGCTGATGCCTGCTGCCTCTGTCTTTGCTGCCACCTGGGGCCAGTGCTGGGGGAACCCCATTCACCTCTCTCCCAGCTGGGAAAGCCCTCCCACACTGACCTTTGGAGCTTTCTTTGTCGCTTGTGGTTTGAGGGATCTGGGACCCTCCCTGCTGGGAATTCTGCCTGGAGGCCTGTTCAGGTCCTGTTCCTCCCAGTGCCACATGGCCAGGTCTGGGTTCCACTCCACTCAGCATAGGCCTTTCCTGCCAGCCTTCCAGGTTACCTTTGGCTGGAGACCTCTTTTGCTCTGTTGTTCTGTGGCTTCTGCTGCTCTAGAATTTGTTTAGAGTAATTTTTTACAGGTATTTTTGTGGGCTGTGGGGGAAGTGCTGGAGTATATGTGTCTTTCTACTCCACCATCTTGGCTCTGCCCCCTCGAACTCAAATTTTTTTTTTAAAATGCTAAATATTTTTACATGTAATTGGAAGAAAAATATTTTAAATTAAATTATTTTATTTGTTTTCAGTGTTCTACAATCACTTTCATATATCTTAGATTTTTTCCCCTCCCTCCCCCTAAGAAAAATATTTTTAAAAAAATTTTAAAAGGAATGGAAGGAGCGGCAATGGCCTGCACCAGTGGACAGCTGTCCAGTGACTTAGATTTCAGGTGAATAACCCAGTCTGCCCTGGGAAAGTTATCCTGTACAACTATAGCCCCATTCCAGGGTCTCACTCACAATCTGAAATAGGGTGTAACAAAAGTTAGGAGGAAATTTGTTCCTACGACAAAAGGAACCTCAAAGGTCAAATGACTTTAACCAGTAGAAGGGTCCAAGTGGTCTTCCTTGGGCAAGAATATGCTACAAAATGATCAGTTGGCAGCTCAGTTACTTGCTTTAAGTTATCCCAAGAGAGGAACCAACAGAGGGACAATATGGCCTACGTTCTGGGCCAGGTAAGAAGGTCAAGTGTTTGTGCTAGGTACTGGTTTTAGGGTGACGTGTGTGTGTTTTGTGTGTGTGTGTGTGTGTGTGTGTGTGTGTGTGCATGTGCATGCATGCATGTGCATGTGTGTATGTGGAGAGGTAGCGCATTACAAAATGTGGGGAAAGGAATGTGCTAAGCACTTTATAAATATCACCTCATTTGGTCCAACAATCCTGTAGGGTATGTATTACCATTAAGTCCTTTTTACAGATAAGGAAACTGAGTCAAACAAGAGTTAAGTGACTTGCCCAGTAGTGAGTGAGTGAGACCAGATTAGAATGCAGATATTCCTGGTTCTAGATCAGTGCTCTATCCCAGTACCACCAAGCTACCTCAAACATAACAAACAAAGTAAGAATTAAGCATCATAATAATTAATTCATATATATTATAATTACTTTTTTTCTGATCAGGAAAGTGAGGTAGAAGTGGTTTGACTATAATTCCCTAGCTATTAACTAACAGAGTAAGAAATCAAATCCATATATTTTGACTGCATATGCCATGTCCCTCCATAATCAGCTGTGAGCCTCCTGACAACAGAGACTGTGTCATGTTTCGTTTCTCTGTCACCAGCACCTGGAATAATCCAATGCAAAATAGCTGCTTAATAAATGTTTCCTGCACTGAATTAAGCAGAATTTCAATATTTCCAAACCACCACACCAACTCAACATGGAATTGTATAAGGAGCAAGAGTGTTAGAGTTAGGGGACCTGAGTTTAAGCTTTCCTACTTAGGTCATATGTGATGATGCTTTGGTTACTTCCCTCCACTGGGCCTCAGTTTCCTCATCTGGGAAATGAGCGAGAGGGGAGGGGAAAATTTGGTAATCACAAGGGTCCCTTTCAGCACTAGAAGTTAATAAATTCATCCTCTCCAGAGACATCCAAATGAGTTTTAAAGAAGACAAAGGGAACCAATTAAAGGAAATGATAGTGGAAGAGCATCTCCAAAGACTTGGAGTTCTTAAGAGCAGCAAGTGTATCCTGGGATCCCCCAGGTAGTTTGAAGCTACTTAAATAGCACAAATAATAGATATTCAGATTTGATCTCCTGGAATCTCCTTGGAAGAGTCAGAAACCCTTTTTACATGGGTGCTGAAGTTTCTTGCCCAGCTCAGACTCAGTGCTGTAGTATCCTCAGGCTCATCTCCAACCCTACCTAAATACTAAGAAAGCCCAAGGACTCAAAAGCATTGTTATGTGCCCAACCCCATCCCCCTTGTTGAGGAGGTTTATGACACACTAAAGGGTTCTACAAGTTGAGTGCATGCACATATGCATGTATTCAGGAGGACTTTTGCATATTATATGCATGTACCTATGAATATATGAGTACTTAATTCATCAATCACTAAGCATTTATTTATTGAATAGCTATATACTAGGCACTATTCTAAGCACTGGGAGATACAGAGACAAAGTGAAATAGTCCCTGGCTTTAAGGAATTTATATTTTAATGGAGGAGACAACATGTGTGTGTACATGTATACAAATATTAGCATATGTAAAAATATGTACAAATTATGCAAAGTAGACAGAGTGCTAGCAGCTGGGGGGAGCAGGAAGGTCTTCACTTAAAAGACAACCAAGAATCCTAAGGATTCATGAAGGCAACCAGGAATTCTAAGAGGAGAAGCTGCGAAGGCATGGGAAAAAGTTCTAGTACGAAGGCATAGGGACAGGAGATGGAATATCATGAATGCAGTAGTTCACAGAGGTGAGTACACATGTATACAGTCTTATTTTCCTGTCAATATGTAGATAGGTGTGTGCACCATAATAATACATTTATAGAGTGCTTTAATTTTTATAAAGTGCTTTATACACACTATTTCACTTAATTCACACGACGACCTGTTTTACAAATGAGGAAACTGAGGTGCAGATAGGTAATGTGACGTAAGTAATAAAAGAGAGAATCAGGATTTGAACCCAAGTCCTTTGATTTTAAATCCAGCACTCTTTCTACTACATTATGCCACATCTATATGTACATGTATATGTGTGTGTGTATATATTTATCCGTCCATAAACCTATATATGTAAATTCCTTGTATATATCTGCATGCACATAATATACATAGCAATTATATATAATACATTACATTATATATGCAATTATATATGGCAATTTTACATATCTCTGCATGTTTGCATGTAACAGAGTCTGTCTATGTTGCACCACCTTGTGTTTACCAACTCAGGTTTCTCATACGACTACACTGTGTTGGTATCCTCCTGTCTGCAGCACCAGAATGAAGCTGTCACATCTCCCAGGCAAGATTTGGAAATTGGGTCCTGCCCCCCCCACCTCTGCTCATGTTTTCCCATCTACCATAACATATGCGACTTGACTTATTACAAAATAATTACCTACAGGCCACAGGGAGAGGAATTTTCTGGCATCAAAGATACGCAATCAAAATAATATTAAAAAATGTCCCTAGTTGCACCCTGCTGTCTTTTGTGCTCTGGGTGCTTCTTGCCTGAATTTCCTCCCAGTTCCAGCTACAGCTGTGTTTAATCAGCCATGTGTGGGGAAGGGGATGGGAGGGGGGGTGTATTCATGAGAATAATCATTTGCATACACCTATGTGCATCTGCCCATGTGTACTTTCCACATGTATCTTTTGGTATAAACTCCGTACATGTACAAGTATAGTAGGAAAGGAAAGCACTTTGGAATCAGATCCTAGTTTTACTTCTTTAGATTGTGAACTCCTCAAGGCCAGGACCTGTCTTCCTTTTTGCTTGTATTTGCAGCTCTAGTATGTAGCACAGTGCCTGGAATTTATTCAGTGCATGATAAGTGTTTGTTGACTTGCTGACTTACGTTGTTGACTTCTTTCTCTCTGTGGAATCTTAGACCCATTATTGCCCCTATCTGGGCTCCCTCCCCTTTCTTCTTCAGGAAAATGCAGGAGTACAATAAAGGATCACTAAGGTCTCTTCCAGCTCTAAGATCTCAATGTAAGAATGTGCATAAACAGCCTTTCACTCTGAAAAAACAACAGGCAGCAACCTAGGGCAGGAGCTCGCTGGCCTTTCATTTGTTTGTTCTGTCTCCTTGGGGTGGCCTCTCCCTCTCCTAAAAGAGGTCACTCCCTCTTGAGGTCACCCCTTCTTGCCTGTCTGAGGAATGATGTGAACAAGGCAATCTCCTAATTAGTAGTAATCATGTCTCTGTGACAAGCTATTATTTCACTGAGAACAAAAGATGTAAGAGGTGGAGGGAGACTTAAGAGGGGCAGGAGGGAGACAGAGGGTTAAAAGAGGTTTTTCTCTTCACTTCCCCTAATTTTGGTAAGCCCAGGACTCTTTGGAGCTTTAATAGACACTCCTACACAAAACTGTTCTTTAATCTTGAATATTCTTCTTTGTTTTTTCCTGTACCCCATTCCCCTACACCTTATACCCTATCAAGTCTTTATGGTAAGATGGCAAGAGCACCACATTTGCAGCCTGAAGACCCGTGTTTGAGTCTGGACTCCTTGACTTACCTACCTGACCTTCAGCAAGTCACAATCTCTCTGGGCCTTGGTTTCCCATCTGTATAATGTAATAACTGTATCTTATAACTTACAATTCACTATAAGGAAAGAATTTTGTAATATCTATTGTTATTCAGTTGTTTTTCAGTCAGATCTGACTCTTCACATCCCCAGTTAGTATTTTCTTGACAAAGATACTGGAGTGGTTTGCCATTTTCTTCTACAGCTTATTTTATAGATGAGGAAGCTAAGGCAAACAGGATTAAGTGACTTGTCCAAGGTCACCCAGCTAATAAGTGTCTGAGACCAGATTTGAACTCAGGAAAATGAGTCTCTATGACTCCAGACCCAGCACTCTGTCCATTGCATCACCTAGTTGCCTCCCAAATCTATAAATGTTAACTATTATTGAAACACAAAGGGTACCATATCAAAAGTTCAGCCATGCTGAAATATTAACTCCAGGGCTTCAGGAGAGATGAGGGGCAGGTATGGGAATATCATTCCTCTGCCTGCTGGCACCAACAGAACACTCCATTTTCCAGGATTAATCAGTAATATGGTTACTGTAGAGTATAGACTTGCAAGACAATGAAATATAATGTATACAGTGCCCAGTCAGTTGTCCCAAACAGATTCAATTCTCCCAAAAAGATGCTGATGATGGCAATGGTCCTAAGAACAAATGATTTGCCATTTTGCTTTCATCCTTTGCATTTAGGTCTAGTCATCAGTTTTGTACTAGCTCAGTATACAGACTCATGGTTCCTAGAGTTTGGAGAGAAATCAAAAGACCCTTGTTGAATATAACAGGAAGCTGGGTTCCCAAGAATTCACCCAATCTGACTAAAACAGACAGGTAGAGATGAATAGAGCCAGGTTTTGAACCCAGATCTATTGTCTCTACATTCAGTGCTGTTTCCTCAATGCCATTTCACTCTCCTTAAGAGGGTAACTTTCATTCCTGGGTTTCTCTCTCACAAAAGGATGTGAGAATCACAGGAACTTAGAGTTGAAAACGACCTAAAAGCTATCTCAGTACAAAACATACCTGAATAAGATTCTCATCTTACAACAACCTTGACAAGTTGTCATTTAGCCTTTGCATGAATACCATCTGTTGACTAATCTACCACCTCCTGAGGCAGCCCATTCCTCCTTTGGGCAGCTGTAATTGTTAGGAAGCTTTCCTTTATAGTGAATTGAAATTTGCCTGTCTACAACTTTAGCCAATTATTTCCAGTTTTGTTCTCTGGGGCCAAGAAGAACAAATCTAATAATTCTTGTATGTGGCTGCCAATCAGATAGTTGAAGACAAACATAATGTGTTTACCCCTCAAGATTTCTCTTCTCTAGGCTTAACATCCCTAGTTCCATCATATGATTCTATATGTCATGTTCATATTCTTCTGGACTTTCTAAACATTTTTTTCTGAAATACAGTACTCAGATCTGAAAACAGTAATCCAGATGTAATCTGAAGAAGCTAGGTGAGAAGCCCTATCACCACCCTCAATCTCTAGTATGTCCTTGTGAATAAGTCGAAAATGACATTTGCCTTTGGACCAGCAAATGGAGGCAAGGAAGTGAAGCTCATTAGAATGTAACTGCTCTAGCTGGCTAGTGGCCATCATTGGATTATTACTTGAAAACTCTACATTTCCATTTTTGCCTTTATCTATGTCACTGTAAAAAAATGTTGAATATCATAGGACTAAGGACAGATCACTGGATGTCCTGCTAGATAATTATCCCACTAGCTATCTCCCCTATCCAAGCTGACATCTATCAAATATTTCTCTGTGGGTCTGGTCATTCAATCAGTTCTTAAAATGCCTGATTTTACCATCATCTACATCATATCTCTTCAACTTATCCATGAAAGACTTTGTCGATTGCCTTGCTAGCATTTAAATATTTTGTGTCTACAGAATTTCCTTGACCTAAGTCTAATTAATGTGTCCCTTAAAAAGGAAATGAAATCAACATGGAATATTGTTCTTGATGAAGCCATCCTGGATTTTAGTGAGTTTTGCTTCATTGTCTAAATGCTCGCAAATCATTCCTTTAATACTATATTCTAGAACTTCTCCAGGAATCAAAGTTAAGCTCCCTGGACTATTGTTTGAAGCCTTTACTTTGTTCCCCTTTTTGAAAACCAGGACATTTGCCTAACTTTGGTCCTAGAGCATCTCTCCTTTCTCCATTATTTTTTTTAAAGATCACAAACAGCAGCTTAGCAATCATTTTCACTAGTTCTTTTAAAGATGTATTTGGGGCTTGGTGACTTGAACTCATTGAAGGCAGCTAGATACTTTTTTAATATCTCCTCATTTATTTGGGGTTTCAACTCCCTGGAAACCATTTTTTTTTTGTTCTCTTTCCTAATCTGAAGATCAATAAGCATGAAAGTACTTTGAGGTCTTAGGAGGGAAAGTTGGCCTCTATGGCCCAGTGGTTGGTTATTCTATTGGCAACAATTCGCCTCTCTGCCAGCCATTCAAAAGGGTATGAGATGTCCAATAAATTACAGGGGCCAGGAGGACTTTGCTTCAGGTCCCTACAGGTGGAAAATTCCTTCCAACTGGAATAGCCAAGCATTCCTGAGATCACTGCCAAACAAGAAGAACAATTCTGGCAGACTTCTACTGCAACAGCAAGAACCAAATTGAGAAGTCAGCCCATCCTTCAGATCATTGGCAAGAATGTGATTCCAATAAACCATCAAGTCTCATAACTCTTATAGGATGATAGAGCAATGATTATGTCCAAATTTAGTATAAAAGGAGGGAGATTGTACCTCCAAAACACATTACATCCATCTTCTGCAAAGCTATTGCTTTTTTCCCTACTAGGTATCACTGATTTTTAGACGTTCGTGGAACCTTATAATCTCTTCTGGTTTCCACTGTAGTCAGAATAATCAGGGACCATTTTTTCATTAATGTCTGCCATCCTGAAATATGCCCAATTCAGACCAGCCTTTCAATTCAACATGAGTGAACAGAGAAGCATAATTGAGGTAACTGACAAAATCTTAGGCTGTTTTTATTAAAACATAATGTCTAGAATGTTTTAATTAAAACATAACATCTAGAATATGGTAGCTAGGTGGTGCAATGGTCAGAGTGCCCAGACTGAACTCATCTTCCTGAGTTCAAATCTGGCCTCAGACACTTAACTAGCTGTGTGACCCTGGGCAAGTCAATTAATCTTGTTTGTCTCCATTTCCACATCTGTCAAATGAGCTGGAGAAGGAAATGGCAGCCCACCTTAGTTTCATTGTCAAGAAAATGCCAAATGGGGTTATGAAGAGTCAGACATGACTGAAAGACTGAAAAACATCCAGAATAAGAAGAACACTGGTGTCACTACTTTACTTGGACGTAGTCAAACAATACTCGTGCTCTAGATGAGTGTTGTTGAAAAACTCACCCTTCAGTCTGCTCTACCTCCACAGCAGCTAACTTTCCCCCAGAGGATGACTTCACTTTGAGGTTTACTCACTGATTGATGAGTCCCTTCCTGGAACTATCATATCACGAGAAGCCCCAGTCACACTGATTACTAGAGCATTCTCCAGTCTGCTCCACCTCCATACCAACTACTTTAGTTTTGCCTGGGTATCCTTTTTCCCTCCTCTTTTCCTCCTCTGCTCTCCAGCAATGTTTTGTGATTTGTCTTCCATCCCCTATTAGAATGTTAACTCCCTCTGGGTAAAGGCTATGCTATTTTCCTGTTTGTGTATCTTCAGTGTTTTGTACAGAGCCTGGCATATAGAAAGTGCTGAATAAATGCTTTAGCTTTATATCTGTCTAGAGGATAGTGTTCAGTTCATTTTAGGAAGGACTTTAACCACCTTGAGCTCATCCAGAGAGAGCTGAACAGAATGGTAAGGGGAGACTATCACACATAAGGATTGGTTGGAAGTCATTCTGCTCTCATTCAACAAGCATCCATCTACCAGTTATCTGTTAGATACAAATACTGTGATATGTGTTGCTTTTGGAAAGAGTAGGCTCCTCCTCACTGAGGTCTTCAAGCAAAGATAAGATTACTACTTGTCAGACTTTTGTAGAGGTGATCCTCGTTCATGTATTGGTTGGATTAGATATCCACTGAGATCCCTTATAAAGCTGAGGTTATTATTATTCATGTACTGTCATAAATCAGAATAGAGTGATTATTTAGTACCCCATGTTCTTCTCATTTCTATTCCAGCAATGGGGGTATAGAGATGTTCAGGAGGATTAGTAATTGTGCTCCTTATCCACCTTTGGTGTCCACCTACAACCCAGCTCTTCTCTGTGGTCCAAAGAAGCTATAGCATCCTGGTAAACCATCTGGGCAGATGGGCTAAATCAGATTGAGGGTAACCGACAGGCCTCAGACCTACTGGGGAGTTAGGGGGGTGTCTACCCCAAGCATATGAAGACTTCCCCTAGTGGAATGGATGGATGAAAACAATTTGTTCCAACAGTGATGAAGGAAGCTAAAGTAGGTAATGTGGAATGCTTAGAGCTTGGTCAGGCACCAAAGATACCAAGGTCGTCCGCTGCATCCTGAGCCATTATGTCATCTTTACTTTTGTCCTGTCACTAGACTTTGATGACTCAGAAAATGACAGTGAGGCTGACAACTTTGTGGAACCCTACCTCACTTAAATCCAACTCACTCAAGTCAAGATATCAGCAGTGCTGCCATTGGTCCTCTTTGAAAATGAAGGACAAACAACACTCCAGTAACCAGCTCCTCCTAATTAGGTCAGTATCAAGTTCAGAATGACTATTCCTCTTATTTCTTCCTATACCATTGAAGGATTAAAAGACCATGACAAGTCATAAATTCATCAATTGCTTTGCTTTTCGCAGAAAAGATTAGATATCTACTGATATCCAGTAGATATCTGGATAGTCACCCACCCACCCCCACCCCTGCCACCACCAAAAAGTCATGCTAACTTTGTTATCTATAACCCAAATTCTCATTTAATTACTCCTTATATCCAGGTGATCAGTAGCATAGCACAATAATGTTTTGGCTTCTGCCATTGTTGGTCTTGCTTGAATGCTGTCCAATGTGTTTATCCATTCAGGCTCCTGAATTTCCTTATGTTAACACATATGCCTATATATATTTAATGTTCAGGCCCTGCTGAAAAGCCTTAACTGTCCTCCAGGATAAAGGACAAACTAACTCTTCAATATGGAGCTTGGCACCAACCTAACTTTCCAGGTTACCCATAATACTCTTTTTCAGGAACTCTATGTTTCTAGCAAACTGTACTACTCGATATTCTCCAAACTAGATATTTCATGTCCTGACTTCATACATTTGCAGAAACTATCTCCCATTCCTGGAATGCACTAGTTTCTCCTCTCTTTCTGCTTGGAATCTTTATCTAAGTTTCACTCAACTCAGATATCACCTCTTCCATAAAGGCTTTCCTGAGATTTTCTCCAATGACAACATTCTGTCCTTCTCCAAATTTCCTTATATTTCCTTACAAGTGTTGTTACCACCCTACAATTGCTCCAAGTAGAATAAAAGTTCAGTGAGGGCAGGGATTCTTTTGTTTTTTCTTTGTATCCCCAGTACCTAACAATTCCTTGCCTTGTATATTTTGAATTCAATATTTGTTGAATTGAATATATAACCCATAGAAGTGTCAATGTAGTGAGAATAAACATAAAGATGTGCAATTCCATTTTATTTCAAACCTCCATTTTGTCACCAAGTAGTTGTTATATAAGTTTTTTTTCTGCAATTAGATAAACACTTGGGTGATATAATTTGGCAAAGTTATGTATATCTCCCAAATTTGGTAAATAATTATTAATGACAAATGTATTCCCCAAATTTAGTAAACAACTAGTGATGTCTGTGTGTCCCCTAAATCTGGTAAACATCTGCTAATGGTGTATGTATATGTGAGTCCAAAGTCTGATAAACACTCACTAATGATGTTAATTTTGATACCTTCTTTTTATCATAAGCTAAGGTAATCAACCACTAATAAGAACTTAGATGTAAACTATTAACATCTTTGGCCAGAACCAGAAAAACCTAGCAGAGGCCCCAGCCATCAGCCTGCTCCTGGGTCACAACTAGGACCAATTCCAACTACCCCCCAAATTGGATATGTGATCATCCAGTGTTCTCTCTAGAGCAATGTTGATTAATGAAGACTTGCTAGAAAGCCACTTGGAAGGGAGAAACATGATGTCTAACAGGGTAGAGAAAGAATGCTCTTATGAGCACTGGTATAAAACAGGCTTATTGGAACCTTTAGGAATCAGGTTGTTGGCTGTTCTGAGAAGGGTTGATGTTTGTACTATTAAATAATCAATAAAAGTTGATTACATATGTCTTATTAACATGCCATTAGCCCTAATTAGTGTGTATAACCATGGGTTATAGTCAGTCAGTCAATAAACCTTTATTGGGTGCCTGCCATGTGTCAGGCACCGTGCTAAATGTTGGTGATACAAAGAAAAGCAAAAGATAGTCTCAAGAATCTCACAGTCTAATGGGGGAGACAATGTAGGAATAGCTATGTAGAAATAAGCTGCATAAAGGATAAATTGGAGATTATCAACCAAGGGAAGGTATTACCCATTAAGAGGAATTAGGGAAAGGCTTCCTAGAGAGGCATATTAATAAACCTTGTTAGTTAACTGAAAATACTGAGAAATAAATATTTCTCCAGCTCAAAATCCTTTTCAGACTTTTTCCCTTCAGGAAAGTGTATGGTCAAGAAGAAAACAAATATACAAAAAAACCCAAGTCTTCAGGAAAATGGATTTAAAATGGCAACCAATCTTAGAATAACAACAATGAAAACACCCTTTCGTCTAGTTAAAATCGTTGACTTTCCCTGAAGGGAATGACCCTGTGACCCACCTAAGAGCAATGTCCTCTTCCTAATTCAGAAGAGATGAGAGTATTGATCACTCTGAGGAGGTACCTTTGGCTACTCTAAAAGAACAGGAAGCAGTGGTCAAAGAAATAGAGTATTTTCAAGAAAAGGCTATGTGACTATTGTTCTATTGGCGGAGAAAAATGCTAACATCAAACTGTGATTTTGCCATAATACAGATCTACTCCTAGTTCACGATTCCAATAATTGTTCCCTCAAATTATCCTGTGGAAAAGATATGTCTGAAGACATGGGGGTGCAGGGAATACATCAGAATTTGGACATTTCTGTCTCTAGGCTGGAAATGCTTGGATTTAGAATGTTAAATTAGTAAAATCGTTTCTCATAGATCTATGCCTTAGAACACAGAGTCCCGAGTTAATGTTTTTCTTTGACTACAAGTTTTACACCCATCTGCCTTTACTGTTTCTTTCGAAGAAGGCTCACCCTTCAGTTGCCAAACTGTAGAGATGAGACCCCATCCACCTAAGGCTTAGTGATATCTAGGAGGTTTGTATAAGGATATCTAATTCACCTGGTTTATTAGTTACACTTGGTTCATTTGTACATGCCTATCTGAGGCTATGAGTTGTATTGTTGGCTCTCTCCTTGAATGCTGACCCCTGGCCAATACTGGTTTTCTCTCTTCTGCTATTCTCCTTCCTGTGCTGTTACCTGCTTCTTTTACAAATCTGTTAGCTATCTTATTTGGAATGAATTATCCACAGAACTTAGGGTAATAGGATCATAGATCTAGAGCTGGAAGGGACCTTAGAGGACATCAAATATCCTTCTGGCTCCTAGAATTTACTGAACATCTCTCCACTCATGCCCTTTTGAATGGTTGGCTGGAATGGAAATTTTTGCTATCAAAATAAGCACTGCCATAATTTCCTGGGCAGTTCTCTTCCTCTGCCTCACTTTTCACCTTAAAACTCTACTGATAAGATTTTTAAGATTCCAGGCAGGGTTGGGCTGAACACAAGACACTGTAGGGAGAAAGCTTATTATCATACAAGGTTTTGAATTAGTTCCCAGACATGGGAAACTATTGTAAAAATTTCCCCAGCACAGATGGGAAGAAGGTAGTTAAAATCATCAGTGTCTGACAAGGTCCAGAGCTGAGATCTACAGCATCAGAAGATATATTGTTTCTTGCTAGAAAAATAGTTGATCTGAAGGGATGACAACAATTTGTCATACAAAGGATTCTGTTTTGTTCTTACTAATTTGTAAGGGTATATCCTAGTGTCCTGGAGCATCTCTGATTTGGAGTAGCAGACATCTCCCCTCACCTGTAGGAGGCAGATTTGGAACACTGACAAAAGTACTAGGCTGGGATTCAGAAACCTGGGTTTGAAGCTCAGCTCTACCACATAAAAGCTACGAGACCTTGAGAAAAATCATAACCTCTCTGAACCTCGGTTTCTTTGTCCATGAAATAAAGATAACCTTTGCATGATCTCTTTCACATCGATCAAATAACATGATGGATGTGAAAGCACTTTTTTTTTCTGTAATACATTGTATAATTGTCAGCAAAGATGGGAAGGCAGGGGACATCACTGCTAACTATTAGGCCTACTGCAGCTCTTACATGGTGATTTGAGATCCTCAACAATGAGGACCTACAGCACAGATCTTTGACGAATATAAAAGCAATACATTTAGAAGGCTAGTCTTGAAATTAAAAAAAAAATCTGGGTTAAAAATGTGCCTATGACATTTGCTAGCTGCATGACAATGAGTGAGATATTTAACTCTCTGAACCTCAGTTTCTTAATCTGTAAAATGGGAATAATGACATTTGTAACATCTATCTCCTAGAGTTGTGTTAGCCTTGAGAAATATTACTTGTTATTACTATAATGGCAACATTTTATTTTCAATTTCCTTTTTTAATTTTCTTATGTTTGTGGCTCAGGATCATTGCTTCTGCAACTTTGGGTTAACTGAAAGCCTGTCTTCTGTTAATATTAACCTCACTTGACCAAAACTTGTCCCAACAGATATGAAAATTTACTTAAGGCCTTAAATATTCCTTAGATAAGAAGACAGAGGAAGAATCTCAACTCTCCCTGACTTTTTGGTAACATGTAAATCTCTCCCCCCTCAGTCATCCTATTTGTGAATCCTTTAAATGTACTTTAATCTGCAATCTGACTTGATTTACCTATAAAGTCTATTTAACTAGGTTTCTTTATGTATGAGATTATGACTCTAATGACATTGTAGGAAGCATGGGATTATGAATCTGTCTTTTCTTTAACTTTTATAGCCTAAGAGCAATATACAAGATTGCAATATATAAAAGAATTATTTCTCTGTCACTGACATAATTTTGTTTACAAGAGATCATCTTAGAATCCCAATTTTTGTATAGGTCTTTTTTGTCTGAGATCTAAACCTAAACATAGTAATAAAACTCAGATTTTTCTTACATGACACTTTCTGTGTAGAGGAGGATAAATTTCAACAGCAGTTACCTACCATATGAATTCAGAAAAGAGATATATCTCCCATAATATTAGCATTATTAAAGTTGGTTTGGGCTGATCATGGATTGTTAATATAATGGTGAGCTGAACCTAGTAGGTTTATTGACTACCAGTTGGGTGTAAGCTCTCTGGTAGACCTTCTTCAGAGTTGTGATGAATAATAATCCATATATTTATAGTATTAAGGATTATAAAGCACTTTTTTAACAATAGTTCTGTGAGGGGATCCCATCATTGGAAATGGCTGAACAAATTATGCTATATGAAAGTAAGGGAATGCTACTGTGCCCTAAGAAATGGCAAAAGGGAAGATTTCAGAGAAATCTGGAATGAAGTAGAATAAAGTGAGCAGAACCAAGAGAAAAATTTGTATTTTAACAATAGCATTTTAAAAGCAAAATAATTTTAAAATATTTAAATATTTTGATTGATGGAATGATCAACCATGATTTCAAAAAGTCAGTGACAGAGAGCTATGGGTTCAGTATACAGAGTGAGATGTACATTTGGCCATTCCCATACAGGAATTCATTATGCTCAACATCATATATTTGTTAGAAGGGCTTTCTTTTTATTTTCCAGTAGGAGAAAGGATCAGGAAGGGAGGGGAAAAATAAACATATGATAATTATAAAACATAAAATTTACTTTAAAAGCCTCAGCACTGGGGATGGAGCCAAGCTGGTAGAGTAACAGCAGGGACTTGCTAGAACCTTCCCCGCAAGTCCAGCCAGATACCTGTAAAAAATGACTCTAAACAAATCTGGAGCTGCAGAACCCACAGAATGATGTAGTGAAGCAAATCTTCAGCCCAAGACAACCTGGAAGGTCAACCATGAAGCATCTATCACTCCAGCCTGGGAGCAGAGCACAGTCCAGCATGGGCTGCACTGGCACAGAGAGGGCCTGAGCAGGCCTAGTAGGGACTGAATCACTGGCATCTGTGGCAGTTATCAGATCTCAAGATCCCAAAATGCTGAGGACAAATAGGAAGGTCAGTGGGAAAAATCAGTCAGACCTATGTGAGGAAATAGAGTGGTCTGGCCTCAGCCCCAGGGCAGTGTAGAGGGAGAAAGAGCCCATAACAGCAGCAGCAGGGGCGGAGACAGCAGTTGTTTCTAGAGCTTTAGGCCCACAGATTGTGGGGGCATTGAGCTGCTGATAGTACACTCCTTTACCCCCAGTGGAAGCAGAGAACTACCTTGACAAAGAGCTTAAAAGTCATGTAAATAGCTGGGGAAATGAACAAAAACAAGAAAAAAATCAGACTATAGAATCTTACTTTAGTGACAAGGAAGATCAGTATATACAACCAGAAGGAGACAACAAACTCTAAGATCCTATATCCAAAGCCTCCAAGAAAAATATGAATTGTTTTCTGGTCATGGAAGAGCTCCAAAAGGATTTTGAAAATCAACTGAGAGAAGTAGAATAAAAATTGGAAAGAGAAATGAGAGTGATGCAAGAAAATCATAAAAAGCAAGTCAAATGCTTGCTAAGGGGGACACCAAAAATGCTGAAGAAAATAACACTTTAAAAAATAGACTAACCCAAATGGGAGAAGAGATCCAAAAAGTCAAGGAGGAGAAAAATTTTAAAAAAGCAGAACTGGTCAAATGGAAAAGGGGGTTCAAAAGCTCATTGAAGAAAATAATTCTTTAAAAATTAGAGTGGAACAGATGGAAGCTAATAACTTTATAAAAAATCAAGAAATTATAAAACAAAACCAAAAGAATGAAAAAATGGAAGACAATGTGAAATATCTAATTGAAAAACAACTGACCTGCAAAATAGATCCAGGAGACGCAATTTAAAAATTATTGGACCAATGGAAAGCCATGATCAAAAACAGAGTCCAGACATCATCTTTCAAGAAATTATCAAGGAAAACTGCCCTGATATTCTAGAACCAAAGGGTAAAATAGATATTGAAAGAATCCACTGATCGCTTCCTGAAAGATATCCCAAAAGGAAAACTCCTAGGAATATTGTAGCTAAGTTCCAGAGTTCCCAGGTCAAGGAGAAAATATTGCAAGCAGCCAGAAAGAAACAATTTGAGTGTTGTGGAAATACAATCAGGATAACACAAGATCTAGCAGTTTCTACACTAAGGGATAGGAGAGCTTGGAATATGATATTCCAAAGGTCAAAGGAACTAGGATTAAAACCAAGAATCACCTACCCAGAAAAATTGAATATAGTACTTAGGGGAAAAAATGGTCTTTCATTGAAACAGAAGATTTTCAAGCATTCTTGATGAAAAGACCAGACCTGAATAGAAAATCTGACTTTCAAACACAAGAATCAAGAGAAGCATGAAAAAGTACACAGGAAAGAGAAGTTATAAGGGACTTACTAAAGTACTAAAGTACATTCCTACATGGAAAGATAATATTTGTAACTCTTGAGACTTTTCTCAGTATTAGGGTCATCTGAGGGATTATAGAGAGAGACAGAGGACACAGGCAGAGTTGAATATGAAAGGATTATATCTAAAAAATAAAATTAAGAGGTGAAAGAGGAATATATCGGGAGAAAGAGAAAGGAAAAAATAGAATGGAGTAAATTATCTCTCACCTAAAACAGGCAAAGAAAAGCTTTTACAATGGAGGGAAAGAAGAGAGAAGTGAGAGGGAAAGAGTGAACCTTACTCTCATTGCATTTGGCTTAAGGGGGGAATAACATGCACTCAATTTGGTATGAAAATTTATCTTACACTACAAGAAAGTAAGGGAAGGGGATAAGGGGGAATGATAGAAGGGAGGACAAATAGGAGGAGGGCATAATTAGAGGTAAACACTTTTGAGGAGGGACTGGGTCAAAAGAGAGAACAGAATAAATGAGGGACAGGATAAGATGAAGGGAAATATAGTCTTTCACATTCTGACTGTTATGGAAGTGTTTTGCAAGACTATACTTGTATAAGACATATTGAATTGCTTGCCTACTCACCTGGGATGGGTAGGGAGGAAGAATGGGAGAGAAGTTGGAACTCAAAGTTTTAAAAACAAATGTTAAAAACTGTTTTTACATGTAACTGGGAAATAAGACATACAGGCAATGAAGTATAGATAGCTATCTTGCCCTACAAGAAAATAGAGGGGAAGGTGATAAGAGAAGGGAGGAGTGTGATTGAAGGGAGGGCAGACTGGGGAAAGGAGTAATTGGAATGCACAATTTCTTGGGGTGGGAAGAGGGGAGAGATGGGGAGAAAAATTGGAATTCAAAATCTTGTGGAAGTGAATGTTGAAAACTAAAAATAAATTAATTAATTAAAAAAACTCTCAGCCCTGTGAAGTAATACATATGCTGTCACTTCCCATTTTGTACAAGAGAATACTGACGCTCAGAGACATGAAGCAACTCACCTAGAATCATACAGCTAACAAGTTTTAGAGCCTTGAACCCAGGGCTTCTGCATCTAGATTCAGAGCTCATAGCTAGCTAAGGTGCTGCTTCACAAAGGTACCAAGGAAACGTGGTGGCTAACAGCCCATGTGAAAAACCACTATTTGTAGATGAAGCTTCCCAGAGCTTTAAAACATCCCTGCCCGAAGGCAGAAAGATTGTAAGGACCATTCAAACCCAGCAGGGCTGTCAGCACTTTCTAAAAGAGATATCTCCCAGCTATGAGAATGAGAAGTTGCCTGCACTTGTGATAAGCACAATAAATAAAACAGTGAAACCATTTGAAGGTACTTGTGAGACATTCAGGCTTTGAGAATTTGGGCTTTGATGAGTTTGAAAGGCAGAGAAAAGACAGGAGAGCAAGTTTCCTCTTGGGTCCAAGTTTGTTTATCCTTCTTATCTGAAGACCGAGCCAACAGCCTCAGTGGTTTGGAAAGGCTCTGAATGTTTCCCTAGATTTTTTCTGGGCTCTTGGTTGCTCATCAAGAAAGACTAGATTTTACTGATCTCAAATGGGCCAGTTTCTACATATGGAACAAAACAAAGTAATTAGCAAGGCTCGCAGTGACAAAAGATACTACGCAGCATAGTAAAGCACAAAGAACTTAGGTTCATATCCCATCTGCTCCTCATTTCTGCCTGAATTTGAGCATGTCATTGATAGCTCTAGATCTCAGTTTTCTCGTTTATATAATGAGTATTGGAGTTGATGTTGGGTGGACAGTGTCCTGAACCCAGAACCCAAAAGACCTGGGTTTGAAAGCTACTTCCATCACTTCTAGTTCTGTGACCATGACCTAGTCACTTGATGATCACATATCTTTGATTTCCTCTTTCATAAAATGCAGAAAATAAGAGTACTGGGTCTTTCTTCCAAGCATTGTAGTTAGACTCAAAGCAGATAATGGATAAAAGCTAGCTTTTAAACATTAAAGATATATATGTATGTATGTGTATATATGTATATATAATATGCATGTATGTGTATATGCATATATATGGCTGTTGTTATTGTTGCTTTTAGCCTGTTCTCATGAATTTTGATACAGCTAGAAACAGTCTGAGAATGAATTACTATCCTAAATAAATTACTAATTTATTAAATATAACATTTTTTAATATTTAATGTTCTGTTTACTGATTTATCATCATATTTAATGATGATAATGATGATAGTAGTGGTGGTAGTGGTGGTGACGGTGAGGATGATGATGGTCCTCCTATGGTCCTTCCATAACCTATTAGGCACCAGGCACCAGTGTTTTACAAATATTATCTCATTTGATCTTCAAAATAATCATGAGTTAAGCATTATTATTTTACAGTTGAGGAAACTGACTTGTTCAGAGTCATATAGGTAGTAAAGTGTCTGAAGCTGAATTTGAATTCAGGTCTTCCTGACTCCAGACAGAACTCTATCGACCATGAGAATGTGTTATCTCTCTCATAGGGTTTCTATAAAGGAACTGCTTGAAAACTGTAAGGTGCCATACAAATGTATGTTATTACTATTAAGAATCTTTAACTGAGGAGGCAAGAGGAAAGAATGAAGAAGAGGTAATTTTCCTTTTTTTTTTATTTGATTAATTTATTTTTAGTTTTCAACATTTACTTCCACAGATTTTGAGTTCCAAAATTTCTCCCCATCTCTCCCCTCTGCCCACCCCAAGAAATTATGCTTTCCAATTACCCCTTCCCCCAATCTGCCCTCCCTTCTATCACACCCCTCCCTTTTCTCATCCCTTTCCCCTCTATTTTCTTGTAGAGTAAGATAGCTTTCTACACCCCATTGCCCATATGCTTTATTTCCCAGTTGCATGTAAAAACAACTTTTAACATTTGTTTTCAAAACTTTGAGTTCCAACTTCTCTCCCTTCCTCCCTCCCCACCCATCCCCACTGAGAAGGCACACAATTCAATATAGGTTATACATGTATAGTGATACAAAACACTTCCATAACAGTCATAATGTGAAAGACTAATCATATTTCCATCCACTCTATCCTGCCCCCCCATTTATTCTATTCTCTTTTTTGACCCTATCCCTCCTCAAAAGTATTTACTTCCAATTACCCCCTCTTCCCATTTGCCCTTCCTTCTATCATCCCTTTGTCCCCCAAGAAGAGGTAATTTTTCAAAGCCCTAATGTTTGTATATGCTTCATCAATAAGTTACTACAAAAACCGACCACAAACCTGAGAAGAGTCTGATCCTAGTGTAAATTGTTGTTGTTCAGTAGTGTCTGACTCTCCATGATCCCATCTGGGATTTTCTTGGCAAAGATACTGGAGTGGTTTGCCATTTCCTTCTCCAGCTGATTTTACAGATGAGAAAACTGAGGTAAACAGGGTTAAATGATTAGATAGCTAGTAAGTATCTGAGGCCAGATTTGAACTCAGAAAGATGAATCTTGCTGACTCCAGGCCTACTGCCCTAACCCTGCACCACCCAGCTGTCTGACCCTCACATACCAGGTAGAAAACAATTCTGTTGAATCCCAACCCATCTATTAAAGACCACATCAAAAGCCCTTTCTTTCAGGAAGCCTTCCAGTATTTCTAAGACAATAACTATCTTTCTTCCTTTGAAGCTTCACATGGTCCCTCACACCTCTCTTATGAATCTGCTATCTATTATCGTGTATAAAGAAGACAAGAACCTTTGCCTTGGGCAAGGAATGCTGGGTAAAGGACCTGAGATCCACTCCCCCCCCCCTCACTAGGATGTCTCAATGACTCCTTGAAGCTTATGAAAGCTCTAAGACTGTATTACATTGGCAAGTTCCCTTCAGACTCTAAATTCCATCATCATGTCTCAAATGCCCTTTCTCTCCACTCTTGTGGTCCCTTTCTTTCAATTACATCCAGGCTTTGATCCTAACTTTTGGACCTCAAAATTATGTCTCAAGTGCTGTCTTATTTTGGAACTTGCCTCAGATGCTGGGGCCTCCTTACCCAAGAACATCTACTTACCCTGAGAAATTTTTACCCTGGAATATCCTTCTGCCAGGCTGGTCCCCTTCTCCCATTGGTGAACACCTACTAGGACCTCTATTTTGTAGAGGTACCAAAGCCAGCTAAACTTCATCATCCACCCTCTCCCCACTACTAACTCTATTCCAGACTTCAAAATCATGACCCCACACTAGGGACCTTCACCCCTGTCCTCTCTTCCCTTTTAACTCCTTTTGGCACATTGTCTTCCCCCTTTAGAAAATAAGCTGCTTGAGGGCAGGAATTGTCCTACTTTTTGCCTGTATTTGTATCTTCAGTGATTAGCACACTTTGCGCCTGGCCCATAGTGAGGGCTTAACAAATGCTTTTTTCCTTCCTTCCTTCTTTCCTTCCTTCCTTCTATTCTTCCTTCCTTCCTTCCCCTCTCCCATTCATGAATTCTTCCTAGAACTTTCATTTTGAAGGAAAGCCTAGACTATCTGTCTTTCACACTTCAAACTTCATCACTATATCTTTTGGCAAAGTACCTTGTCCAATCCACCCCAACTTTTCAGCTCCCTTTAATGTCTTGTCTTCCTCTATTAGAATGTGAGCTTCTTAAATATTGGAACTATCTTTCTTTCTCTTGTATTTCTATTCCCAATGCTTAACACAGGGCCTAGTTCATAGTGAACACTAAAGAAATTCTTGACTTGACTTGGCTTGACTGGACTGGACTGGAATTCCCTCTCAGGAGTAAGACAGGAGTTGAAAGAAACTATCAACACTAACCCCAATTGGGAGTGAGGACTGGGGTACTCCCCATAGAGATAGAGGGGAAGGGGATATTTTTTTAAAAAAAAGAAAGAAAAGGTATCACCAGACGTCTGAGCAACGCTTTTATGTGTCACTCTTTCTAAGAAAAGAGCAATACCACCTGTTCCACAAGAAGAAGAAACCATAGCAGCAGATGTCCAACCCCCTTATTCAAAAACTGAGACCCATAAGGAGGAAAAGATTTGCCCACAGTCACACAATAAGTGGCAGAGCCTAGATTCATGCCCAGATCCAGGGTTCATTTTTCTATATCCCTCTACCTTTCTTCCATATTATTAAATTCCTCAGGAAACTTAGTTGCTTCTCACTTGCCTTACTATATGGAGCCACATTTTAGGAAAGAAACATATAAACTGGACCATGTTCATAATCAGAGAAACCATTTACCGGATGGATTTCCTTGAGATTGTACTTCAAGAAGTGAGAATCTATGACCTCACTGTCCCTGAGCAAGACCAGAACATCTCCCCCTCAGGGTTCTAAACATATCCTTGCTGGTTTTGGTCTTGTCTCTTTTTTAAAATCATTGACTTGAACCCACATTCCAGATGTGTTCCTCGCATTTTACTTACCAGTGACTAGCACTTCAATTCCATTTAACTAATTAACATTAATTACCTTTTAGATATAAAAGAATAGAAGCATAAACTTTTCCTTCAGGGACAAGCCCTTCTCTATACTACCTTGGTCTCTGGGGAGAATGGGTTCAGATTTAAGGCAATTTCTACGTAGTAAGGATTAAGTTCATAGCACTGAAGCAGGATGGTCTCTTGTTTGCTGGTCAGCTGTAAAACCTGGAATAGATTGCATTCCTGGACCAAAGATGGCTCACTCTCCTGATCTTTTAAAATTTGCAAGGTCGTAGCTTCCAGGTTAATCTTCTTCACCTAAAATCAAAGAACAAATGTCCAAACATAGAACTGAGGCTCATTTCCATGGACCATGTCAGCCTCAGAGAGAGTGGGCCTCCCCTCACAACATAGTCTCTCATCTCTCACTGGAATGCTCTCAGGTAAGGAGTCACACAAAGAGAAGAGGTCAAACCAAGAGATCAGAACTATGTACAATAGCACCTTTTGAATATCCACACCCACCCACCCAGATCTGCAGTGAATCAAAGATGATTCTATTGATGTAAAAGCAAGGACCCCAGCATACACAGGAGGGCTTGGGGCATAGGTTGTTAGATCTGCTTTTCTAAAAGGAAAGCAACTTTTGAGGAGTCAACAATCACTTTAATCAAGCACATGTGTCATTCATTCAGTTCAGAGGAAAAAGTCAGCACCAGGAACTTCAGAGAAAATACAAAGAAATAATAATCAACAGATAGGGCTTCCAACTCTCTGAGCATAACCAATACACACATCACCAATCAACAGACAGATCCAACTGTCTGACCATACCTACATAGTTACCAGAGAAAGAAGCATCAACATCTGGATTTTCAAAGGGAGGGTCTAGCTCCTTAGTGGCTGCCCAGAGTATCATCTGGCCAAACAAACACTTCCAATGAGTAAGTAAAAATCTCACCTCAGACACTTTTCAAAGCCAGCAGGCATCACAACCCTAGAGAACCAGTGCTTCATTAGAAAATTAGCGATGCAAAGCCAAGATGGCAGAGTAGAAAGACAGACCTGATGTAGCTCTCCCCTCTATAAAAAATGATTCTAAACAAATTCTAGAGCAGTAGAAGCCAAAAAAAGACAGAGTAAAAGAGATTTCTAGTCCAAGACAGCCTGGAAGGTCTACAGGACAGGTCTAATGCACCAGGCTCGGAACGGAACACAGCCCAGCCTTGGCCTCAAGCTTGGCAGGGACAGGACTGGAGCAGGCTTCATGGCATGGAATCATGGGTAGCAGTTGTGGTTCCCAGATTTCTTAATCCATGAGTGCCAAAGATAGCTTCAAAGGTCAGGGAGAAAGCTCTTTGACCTGGGTGAGAAGGGAGCAGGGTCCAGCCCTAGCCCTGGACCCAGAGCAGAGGCAGTCACTGCAGCACAGCTTCCATTTTTGGAATCCTCAGCCTAAAGACCTTGGGGGAATCAAGAGGCTGATTTAGGTCTCAGCCCTGAGTGGCGGCCCTGGGGTGAGGCAGAGCCCTGGTGTGGTGGAGCTGGTGGAGGCTCTGGAGAGGGAATTCTACTTGCAGATCCTGAGCAGAAAAACTTGTGGTTGCTTCCAGAACAGAGTGAAGGCCAGGAGAGGAGTAAACTCCTCTCCCTTGATTGTGCTACCTTGGAGGAACTGAGAAATTACAGGTCCCTAGAGAATACCCTCCACTTAACAAAAGACACAAAAGTCAAGTAACTGGCTGGGAAAATGTCCCAAAAAAGTGAAAAAAATAAGACTATAGAAGGTTACTTTCTTGGTGAACAGGTATTTTCTCCCATTTCTATGATCTCTTTGGGATACAGTCCCAGAAACAATATTGCTGGGTCAAAGAGTATGAACATTTTTTGGCCCTTTGGGCATAGTTCCAAATTGCTAATTAAAAATTATTTGACTACCTGAAAGCCATGATCAAAAGAAGAACTTAGACATCATCTTTCAAGAAATTATCAAGGAAAACTGCCCTGATGTTCTAGAACCAGAGGGTAAGATAAATATTGAAAGAATTCACCAATCACCTCCTGAAAGAGATCCAAAAAGAAAAACTTCTAGGAACATAATAGCCAAATTCCAGAGTTTCCAGGTCAAGGAGAAAATATTGCAAGTAGCCAGAAAGAAATCATTCAAGTATTGTGGAAATACAATCAGGATAACACAAGATCTAGCAGCTTCTACATTAAGGGATCAAAGGGCTTGGAATATGATATTCCAGAAGTCAAAGGAACCAGGATTAAAACCAAGAATCACCTACCCAGCAAAACTAAGTATAGTACTTCAGGGAAAGTGGTCTTTCAATGAAATAGAAGACTTTTAAACATTCTTGATGAAAAGACCAGAGCTGGAAAGAAAATTTGACTTTCAAATACAAGAATCAAGAGAAACATGAACGGGTAAACACGAAAGAGAAATCATAAGGGACTTACTAAAGTTGAACTGTTTATATTCCTACATGGAAAGATAATATTTGTAATTCTTGAAACTTTTCTTAGTATTTGGGTAGTTGGAGGGATTATATACATATATATGTACAGACAGAGAGCACAGGGTGAGTTGAATAGGAAGGGATGATATCTAAAAAATAAAATTAAGGGGTGAGAGAGGAATATATTGGGAGGAGAAAGGGAGAAATGGAATGGGGCAAATTATCTCTCATAAAAGAGGCAAGAAAAAGCTTTTTCAATGGAGGGGAAAAGGGGGAAGGTGAGAGGCAAAAAATGAAGTTTACTCTCATCACATTTGGCCTAAGGAGGGAATAAGCACACTCAATTTGGTGTGAAAATCTTTCTCACACCACAGGAAAGTAGGGGAGAAGGGAATAAGTGAGGTGTGGGGGTTGGTAGAGGTGAGGGCAAATGGGAGGAGGGGTAATTAGAAGTAAACACTTTTGAGGAGGGACAAGGTCAGAAGAGAGAATAAAATAAATGGAGGGCAGGATAGGATGGAGGGAAATATAGTTAGTCTTTCACAACATGACAAATAAGGAAATCTTTTTGCGTAACGACACATGTATAGCCTATATTGAATTGCTTGCCTTCTCAATGGGGATGGGTGAAGAGGGAGGAAGGGAGAGAAGTGGAAACTCAAAGTTTTAGGAATGAATGTTGAGAATTGTTTTTGCATGCAATTGGGAAAAAAAGAAATACAGGTAATGGGGTGTAGAAATCTATCTATCTTGCCCTACAAGAAAAGAGAGAAAATGGGGATAAGGGAAGGGAGGGGTGTGTTAGATGGGAGGGCAGATTGGGGGAAGTGGTAATCAGAAAGCACAGTGTCTTGGGGTAGGGGAAAGGGAGAGATGGGGAGAAAATTTGGAACTCAAAATCTTATGGAAATGAATGTTGAAAACTAAAAATAAATTAATTAATTTTTAAAAAAAGAAAATTAACAAGAGGTGTGGCCCTCCTCTAATCAAGCTTCCCTTTATGGGAAGGCCCATTAATGGGTGGGGAAGATCTCTAACTCTCATAATCACTATGACAATTGATCACATGGTTAGCAGAAATTACAGAAAGTCTGTTTCAATCTCTGGAAGACAGTTCCACCTTCACTATCATGACTCTCTCAGAAGCAGGGTCTCCAGCCTCTACCATGTGAGAAATCACATCAGTGGCACTCTGCACTTGCCCATAAGGACTATGCTCAACTGCCAGTCCCCCATTATACCTATAAAAATTGTTTGAAGTAACTGATGTCATTCAGCATAGAAACGTAGAAAGGATGTTATATTTGTCTTCATGTGGGCTCTTTTGAAGGGCAGTCCACTAGAACAGCAACTGGATTTATTCTGCTTGGTCCCAAAGAGTAAAACCAGGAGTTATAGGAGCAAGGTACACAGAGATGGATTTAGGCTTGATGTAAGGAAGAATTTTTCAACAGTTAAAACCAGTCAAAAGTGAAATAGTCTGTCTAAGGAACTGTTGATTCTTACTTAGTAGAGCTCTTTACACAACGGGTAAGTGCATATTTTTCAGGTATTTTGTAGAAAGAATTCTCCTTCAAGTTTTGTTTAGATTAAATGGACTTTAAGGTTCCACATATACCTGAGGTCTTGTGACATGGGTTCAAATTCCAACCATGCTATTAATTTTCTGGGTGACCTAGGGTGACTCACTCAACCTCATATTCTTTATCTATAAAATGAGAAGAGATTCTACGAATCCTTGAAATCCTATCATTTCAAGATAATAAATCAGCTGATTAAGTGAAGGAATGATTTCCCAACTCAGGGAAGGAGAAAAGAGTAACAGATATCCTGAATATTTTTACCATTCTTCATCTAGCACATGCTGGTCTGCCTAGACCAGGACTAGGGAGAAGAGTCTATGCAGTGGGACCAAACCAGGAGATTCAACTTGTCCTAAACACCCAGAGTTCAGAAATGATCTTCTTCCTGGAATAGGAAGCACCTAACTTGTGTGCTGACCTTGTTTTACTTTGTGCTGCTGTTCCTCATATCTAACAAAAGGATTTAATTCACAGAGGCAAATTTGACCTCCTCAAAAGCTCTGTGACTTGGTGGAATGAGATTCATGACTGTTATAGGTAAGGAAATCTAAGCAACAGAAAAGAGAATCACAGAGGAGAGTAGAATAGTACAAGCTTCTTGAAGGGAGAGACTGTCTCTGGCACCTATTATTGAACCTGCAACATAGTCAAGGCTTCGTGAATGCTTGTTGATTGATTTCTGGGAGGAAATATAGGTGAAGATCAGTTGAAGCAGAAACAGAAGCAATATGAGCATTTGATCACAGACAACCTGGACAGGAAAAGGAAATGGATGAGAAGTTCAGGGAACAGGTCACAAGGCTGATACAGAGCATGATAAAATACTGATGGGAGACTTCCATTATCCAGACGTATGCTGGAGCTCCCTCTCTGCCAAGAGCACAGCAGCTAATAATTTCTCAGCTTGCTGTAACAATAATTTTATCTTTCAAACAGTGAAAGAAGCAATGAGGGAAAATTCTATTCTGGATCTGATTTTCACTTATAAGGAGGGGCTGGTTTCTCAAAATGAAATAAAGGGAATCTTAGAATTTTTGACAGGGGAGAGGAATCCCAGGTCATGCAGCCTAGACTGGAGAAAACAGATTTAAAAGACATCAGAGAAAGGATAGGTGGGATCTTGTGGCCTAAAATTCTTCAAGGAAAGTAAGCTGAGGAAGGATGAGAAGCTCATGATGGGTTCCATTCTCCTAATGGAGAAACAATGGAAGTGAGAAGGGAAAAAAGAATTTTACTGTGGAAAAGGATTTGGATATTCCAGGAATTCACAAGCCAGCTTAGATTTTATTTTTTCAGGCAAGATATGAAGAAAATAACTAGAATAAACCCCAATTATAAGTCATCTGATTCCAAATTGTGGTTCAAGTACATCAAACTTCACCGCAGAGTCTATTTTCTTTCAATTAATATTTTTTCTTCCTCCTGTAGTGAGTCTTAAAAATCAAAAAACAAAACCTAAAAGGAGGTATGCATTAATTTAAGGGATTATGGAATGCTAGGGAATGAGGTCTCAAGTCCTTCTCTTTCAGCCAACTGAACTCAAAGAATCCAGGAAGTTGGCGGGTTGGATGAGATGATCTCATAAAATATGAATTGGACCACATACTTCATAAAATAGTTAGCCCTGTCACCTCTAATCTCTAAAATCCTTTGGAATAAAGGGAAGGGGAAGTAGCCAGAATCTGGGAAAGAGGCTTTATTAAATTGAGAACTGAGGTTAGTGATAGTAAAGAATGGATTTGCAGAGGTGTGGCATACCAGATCCAAATTTTAGCCACTGTGGCAGGCAGGCAGGAGAGAATTGGGGTCATCTTGAATCTTCCCAATAATCCTCAAAGTGTGTCATGAAGACAGAAGGTCTACTCTATCTGAGCATCAAAGCACACTAATAGCATACTATAACTGATGAAAACATATTTCTTTACTTTATTTTTCTTTCTTTTTTCGACAACATGGTTAATATTTTGTATGATTTCATATGTATCATGGACATCATATTATTTTCTTTCTCAATGGGAGAAAGGGAATAAATTGGAGATCAAAATAAAAAAATTAATATTAAAAACCAAAATTTTTAAAAATAAAGAATATACTCTAAAAAATTTCTATACCAGAATTACTAGGAACTGATGTATTTTCTTTCATCATCTTTTTTTCCATTAGAACCGTAAAGTAAAGATACTCTTCATCATCTCAAGCATGGGAATCCTAGCAGAGAAGTTAGAAAAGCCAAGTCACAAAATCAGTGCCTAAAAGTAAATATAAAATTTATCTTTTCCTCAAAACCCAACTAAAATTTTAAAATATACCTGCTGGCAGAAAGTGTCTTAAGGAACATTTAATCTTCCTCCACCATGGTATAGTAGATAGGACATTAGACTTGAAAAGAAGAAGACCTGGGTTCAAATTCCTCTTCAGACTAGAGACATGACCCTTGACAAGTCCAGAGTCAATCTATACTCCAACCCTGACATCTGCAAAATGAAGGAGTTGGCCAGCTTAGATTCTAGAAAGGCATTCACAGAAGATAGAGTAGATAACTGGAGTGGGAGGATTACAAAAAACATGGCATGTTATTATAATATGGTAAGTCTGGGATGTAAATAGTATAGGTTTTATCAACATTTTAGCAATGAAGAAATGAGAGTTCTGAGATTTTAAGTGACTTGCCTATGGTTATAGAGCTAGTAAGCATCTGAGCCTGAGTCAGACTAAGTCTATTGTCTCCCAGGCCAGTAGTCTTTCTACCATGCCTTTCTCTCTCCAGAGAATAGTATCTCAAACATTAATCCTCCGAATGAACTAAAGTTATCAGGGGAAGCTAAGGACCATAAAAGTAACAAAAGGGATGTTTTGTTATCTTAGAGGAAAGTGGAGGCTCAAAGAAAGGATAGATCTGCCCATCAGAGCAGATGAGCTGATGAAAACAAATGATTGAGAAGAGATGAGACTGCTGGACTCTATTCTGCTTCAGTTTTCTCTGACAAGAAAGATCTTTCAACTTAAAAGTACAGAATAAAAATGATTTGTATGGAGTAGAAGCCAAAATAGCAGAAGGGCACCCATGTGCCCTGCATGAATGTATGTCACCAGGCAAGGATGAACTATCTGAGGCAATATGTGGCCAGGGTGATTGCTAAGTCGCTATTAAGGATATTTTGAACAGAAGAGGAACCACAGGATTGTAGAAATGAAAATGTCACTACTTTAAAACAGAATTTTATTTTATTTATTTTTTTAATTTATTTATTTAACTTTTAACATTCATTTTCACAAAAGTTTGGGTTCCAAATTTTCTCCCCATTTGTCCCTTCCCCCCATCCCAAAACACCGAGCATTCTGATTGGCCCTATCACCAATCTGCCCTCTCTTCTACCATCCCTCCCTTCCTTTGCCCCCATCTTCTCTTTTGTCCTGTAGGACCAGATAACTTTCTATACCCCATTACCTGTATTTTTTATTTCCTAGCGGCAAGAACATTACTCGACAGTTGTTCCTAAAACTTTGAGTTCCAACTTCTCTTCCTCCCTCCCTCCCTCCCCACCCATTCCCTTTGGAAGGCAAGCAATTCAATATAGGCCATATCTGTGTAGTTTTGCAAATAACTTACATAATAGTCATGTTATGTAAGACTAACTATATTTCCCTCCATCCTATCCTGCCCCCCATTGCTTCTATTCTCTCTTTTGATCCTGTCCCTCCCCAAGAGTGTTGACTTCAAATTGCTCCCTCCTCCCACTGCCCTCCCTTCCATCATCCCCTCCACCCTGCTGATCCCCTTCTCCCCCACTTTCCTGTATTGTAAGATAGGTTTTCATAGCAAAATGAGTGTGCATTTTATTCCTTCCTTTAGTGGAATGTGATGAGAGTAATCTTCATGTTTTTCTCTCACCTCCGCTCTTTTTCCCTCCACTAAAAAGTCTTTTGCTTGCCTCTTTTATGAGAGATAATTTGCCCCATTCCATTTCTTCCTTTCTCCTCCCAATATATTTCTCTCTCACCGCTTACTTTCATAAACAGAATTTTAAGAAAAGAGTGGAATTTGCAAAATAGACCTTTGAACTTGACTTCAAATTCTAACAATATTCTAGAATCTATTATTAAAGAGTTGATTAGTAAACATTATGAAAAGGTAAATGGGATCACAAAGAATCAGTATGGCTTCATCAAAAACAGTTCATACCAGACTGACCTCATTTCCTTCTCTGATGGGGTAACTACTCTGCTAGATCAAGGGAATGCAGCAGATAACAGTGTGCCTAGATTTGCTTTTGGCAAAGGCTCTCATTCTCTTCTCATGGAAATGAGGGAGAGGTGTGGGCTAGTTGATTGGTGGATTCAGAACTGGTTGAATGGTGAGAGCCAGACAGGAGCTGTTCATGTCAGCTTCAAAGGAAGAAGGTCTTTGGTGAACTACCCCAGGGATCTGTCCTTGATGCCATGTTTTTTTAACATTTTTATTAATCATTTGGATAAAAGTATGGGTGGTGAGCTTATAGAATTTGTAGATGACATGAAGCCGGGAAGAATAAGACACCCTGTATGATGGAATCAGGATCCAAAAAGATCTTGACAGACTAGACTTGATAAAGCTGCTTCTAATATGATAAAACTGAATTTTAAAATTTTTTGCTGAGTTTTCCAAAAAACTCAGTTTTGAAGATACATGATAGGAAAGGAGGGATAGAAGTTTATCTGATCAAGATCTGAGGTTGTTAGTGAACTACAAGTTCAGTCTGTGCCAACATTATGATGTGAAAGCTACAATATCCAATGTGATAAGATGCCTTTAGACAGGAATGGAATATAGGATCAAGATGGTATTGATAGGTCTGCAGTACTTTGCCCTGGTCAGATCACACAGAGATTCAGTTCTGGGAATCATATTTTAGGTGGGACATTGAGAAGGAGGAGAATATCCAAAGAATGACCATAAAGATGGTTAAGAGATGGTCAAGATCATGACATATGTAGGTTGTTAGCATGAGGTAGGGCAGTGAGGTGGTCTAATGAATAGAGTGCTGGGCCTAAAATCAGGTAAAATCAGAAAGACTCATCTTCATGAGTTCAAATCTGGCCTCAGATATTTATTAGCTGTGTGTCCCAGGGCAAGTAAGTCACTTAACCCTGTTTGCCTTAGTTTCCTCATCAGTAAAATGAACTAGAGGAGGAAATAACAAACCCTTCCAGTATCTACTCCATGAAAATCTCAAAATGGGGTCATGAAGAGTCAGACGTGACTGAAGTGACTCATCAACAAAAGCAGGACCTAAGGATGTTGAGCCTGGAGAAAAGAAGATTTGGGGTAGGTGGAGGTAAGAGGCAAGACATGACAGCTGACTGAGTATTTAGAGGTCCTTTATGTAGAAGAGCAGCAAGATTTCTTCTCTAAAGCCTCAGAGAATAGAATTAGAAGCAAAATGTGGGAGCTGCAGAATCCGGTTCAGGTCTATACAAGGAAAATCTTCCCAACAACTTAAGCTCTCCCAGAGTAGAATGGACTATCTCAGAAGATAGTGAGTTCTCCCTCACTGGAGGTCTTCAAGTAAAGGCTGAATGACTAGTTATTGGGTAGATTGTAGGAATGATTCCTGTTTTGCTATATGTTGGACTCTAAGGTCTCTATCCACTCTGAAGAAATGTATAACCTTGGACAAGCTATTTCCCCTCTTGGAGTCTCAGTTTCCTCTTCTTTAAAATGAAAGAGTTAGACTAGATCATTTCTAATGTCCCTTCTAGCTCTCAATAATCCCATAATTGCATAATATCTACACAACTATATGGTAGACTTCATAAGGACAGGATCTTCCCCAGTGCCAATGGTTGACCAACAATTGTTAAATGGAATGGTATAGTTTCTGGAAGATTCATGCCCAATTAACACTTACCCTCTCCCTTTCCCCAGTGACATCTTTTAGGTAGCTCATGGGTTGAGGGATAGAGTATGAGGCAGGGGGAGATAGAAGACAATTAACCGGACAAATGCCAGATGTGCAACAAAAGTCTGAAAGGTTCTTCCTGGACCCTTTCCCCTAAATATCAATGCAGGCAGTCCTATGGATCTCAGTCACCTTTGAGAGGAGAAATTGATGAGAGGGATACCAAACTCCTTGTTCAGGGAGGTGAGGTAGAAAACGTGCAGCAAAAAGATGATAGGAAGTAATGAGGCCCTGAAGGTACCTGGAGTCAAGGGGACTTCAAAGCAGGTAAACCAAGGGACAAGCCAGGGAAGGGCTCAGATACTGGTGAGGAACCAAAGGGCAAACAGGGCCATTATCCTACCCATCAGAATGTGTGAAATTAGGTAAGCATCTTAGGTAAGCAATTAGGTAAGTATCTTATTCCACGAGCCCCTGGGGGAACCAGTCAGGTTCAGGGAAGTAGAATGGACCTGCATTTCTCATTGCCTTACTCCTAATTCTTCTCTCTTCTCAATAGGTTAGCTTCCAGAGGCCCAAAATCCTGTCATTATTGGTTGGATCTAACTCTCCAAAGGGGAAAAAGATGAAGAAAACGATTTGTGGTCTAGATAAAATAGGTTATTCTTTGTCCCACACACACTCCAAGTCTCGTCTCCATGTCTTTACAGTGGCTGTCCTACATGCCTGGAATGCACTCTTTCTCTTAAGACCATTATCTTCTGAACGAAGCCTTTCCTGATCTTCTCAACTGTTAGTGACTTCCCTCCTAAACTGCCTTGTATTTCACTCTTTTGTATGTATTTGTGTTTCCTATTATGTTTATGCCGTATATGTTTTATATGTGCTTGTTTTCTTCCTCTCCTTGAAAATAAAGATTGTTTCATTCTTATAAATTGTACCCTTGTAACTAGCACAGTATCTGGCACCTTTTAGGTACTTAAGCTTTGTCAATTGATTGGTTTCCTTGGACAGATTAGTTGCACCAGACTGTTTATCTGAGGCAAATACCTCAAAACATAGGTCATGTCTCCTTTTCCATTACTATCCCTTGTAAGCACCTCCTTGTCCTTTGTAAAATAAAATAAAGTAATAAAGATATACATGCCAAACATTTATTAGAGCCTACTATGTGCCTGTGCTACGCACTTTATAAGTATTATCTCATTGGATCCATACAACAGCCCTGGGAGGTAAGAGATAAGGAAAAATGAGAGAGCCTGATACCAAAAGAAAAGGTTGTTAACTCTATTATTGTATGAATCATATTGGCCTCCAGACCAACCACTCCAAACTCCTAATCATTCCTTGGGAACCAAGGTCAGAACCATAGTTTAAGGTGGAGAAGTTCCATAGGTAGTACTAGTTTTAATACTTCAGATATGAGGGGAAGGGTGAAGGTGTCTTAAAGAGTTACTTGGGGGTCAGAGATAGTTTACACCATATACCATATGGTGTAAACCAAAATGAGAACTAGTATCAGGTTAGTTCGGTATCTGTAGTGGGGCATTTAATAATAGGGATGTGGTGGAGAGATGGTGAAAAAAGGGGGCTATAGTGTGAAAATTGCAACACAAGCTTACTCAAGTCAGCATGCAGGGAAAATCAAGGTAAAAGAAACCTAGAGTGGTCTAAGTGGGATAGATCTGAGATCTAGAAACCAGAAAGAGCATTTTTCCTGTGGTCAGGAGCTGAATATAACAGTGGGAGTAGCGTATTCTAGTGGTATCTTCTTGAGTGGTTGGAGATTTAATGGGGCAGAGTACAGCGCATATAAACCCTATGGAGACCAATTTTAAAATGTTCTAAATATAACCAAAATATTCATAACACTATTCTGTGGTAATAAAAATCTGGAAATAAAATGGGTGCCTATTGTTTGGGAAATGGTTAAGCAAATAGTGGGATTTGCATGTAATGGAATAGGGCTGCCCTTCAGAAGTATATGAGAAACAGAAAAGAGAAATTCAGAAAAAAATGAGAAGACATTTATGAAGTATTACAGAGTGGGGGAAATAACAGAACTAGGGAAACAATACACGACTGCAATAATGTGAAAGTGATTGAATTCTGAATTGTAATGACCAATCTGTCATGGAAAACTAAAGAAAACACTTCTTTTTCCTCTCTATAGAGCTGTGTACAGTAAGGATTTAGAATATGGCATAGATATCCAGGAGCAGTTGACTTTGTTAAATGTTTTCCTTTGTTACAAAGAAGGTTTGGATGAATTTAAAAGGAAATGATTATGAGTATAAAAACTCAAGATGGAATATTAATTGGATATATGGGGAGAAGGAGAGTGAAAAGTCCAGGACAACATCAAAGTCATGAATCTATGTGACTAGAAGAATGGTGATATCTTTGACAAAAATAGGGAGAGGGATGGGGTGAGGGGGAGGGTGGATAATGAATTCAATGTTAGATATAGAGTATGAGATGTCTACTGGGACATCCAGTCTGAAATGTCCCTTAGGCAATTGGTGACATAAGACTGGAGTCAGGGAAGAGGGTAGGGCTAGATCTATGAGGGTAGGAGCCATCTGCAAAGAGATGACAATTAAACATATGGGAGGTTAAGGACATCACCATGAAAGAAGAGGGTCCAGAGCAGAGCCTTGAGGAATATACCTAGATTGGGGAGATCACTCTCAATTGAGGTAAAATTCTCAGGGTTCTTTTTCCTCAAATGATCCCCCCCTCCATTTCTGCTAATCTCTCAAAGGGATTGATCAATGCTGGGATTAGGAAATGTATCCCTCACCCCAGTAGACCTTCTTTAAAATAGTAAGTATCCATTGACCTTTGTTTGACTTCTTCCCTGCAAAAAATCACAACTTAGCTTCTCTCTTCATTCCCTCTACAGTTAGGAGGGCAGGGGGACATACTTAGAATATACTGAACATCCTTTGTGTACTAGGTGGTGCAATGGATAGAGAGCACTGGTCCTGGAGTCAGGAAGATCTGAGTTCAAATCTGGCCACAGAAACAGACACAGAGAAGCAAAGACACACATACACACACACAGAAAATGAAGACCTTGGGTTCAAATCTCAGTCCTATCACTTACTAGCTGTATGCAAGCTTTCATGTATCTTATATCATCAGGTTCTTCATCTGTAAAATGGGATCATAATACTTGTGCCACCTATCTCACCAGATAGCTTGTATAGAAAGTGATTTTCAAACTTCAAAGTGCTAAGGAAATGTAGGTTGTTATTATTATCATTACCTATAAGTAGCCTGCTTGGGGGCAGTGGGGGAGTGGGGCTTGTGGAAGGGGAGAAAGGGGTCAGTGCTTATGCATTCTCCTCTCAAATCCAAGGGACATAGACTCTGGACCATCCCCAAGTTCTAATATCCACCATCTCAAAGAGCCAATTTATCCCCATCCTTCTCTTTGAATAATTCAGCAGAATATGTTCAAACCCAAATAGATTCTGAAAAGTGATTACTTCAAAGAAGTTCCCATTAGAACTGGGATTTCTCCTAATAAGCAAACACGGAGCTTTTGCAGCTTTTCTATCTCTGGTGAAGGATCTTCCCCTCCAGGTCCTGGCATCATTCTGTCCACCTTCCAGGGTGACCACAGGGTCTCAGAGCTTCCTGAGCTTGCCCATCCCACTTTGGTCTCATCTTACCCTAACTCTGCTACTCTGTGTCAGCACCATTGAGGAACAAAGGATAAGCATCTTAGAAAAGAGAGGGGACTAGCCATGAGACATTGGCTCTGGAGAATATCTGAAGAGAATCACCTCATCTTTGGAATGTGACCTAGTCCAGCCCCCTTAATTTACACATAAAGATCCCCAGTGCTGATCACCTTATCACCTCCTACCTACATTATACCACTGCCTGCTGGGGAGTCTGCCTGCCTCAAGTTTTCCCCTCAATCCAGTGTATCCTGCTTTCAGCCACTAAATTGATCTTCCTAAACTGCAGGTCCAAACATGTCATCATCATCATCACCACCACCACAGTGGCCAACTAAGTATTCTCCAGTGGCTCCCTATTGCCTCCAGAAGCAAAAACCCTGTCTGGCATTCAAAGCCCTTCCTAAACTAGCCCCCTGCTTCCTTTCCAGTGTTCTTATACCTTACTCCCCAACACATACTCTTGGATCCAGTGACACTGGCCTCCTGGCTCTTCCACGAACAAGACACTGCAACTCTTGTCTCCAGACATTCTCTCTCATTTGCCCCCTGCCCACCATCCCCTGGCTGGAACGATCTGCCTCCTCCACTCTGACTGTTCACCTCCCTGACTTCCTTTTAAGTCCCAACTAAAATTCCACCTTCTACAGGAAGCCTTCTCAATCCTTCTTAATTCCAGTTTTTTCCCTCATTAATTAGTTTCTATTTATGCTGTATATATCTTGAGTTATATGTTTGTTTACATGTTATCTCCCCCATCAGATCGTTAGCTCCTCAGGGGTGGGGAAGGGCAGCTAGGTATTCAAGTGGATAAAGCACCTGACCTGGAGTCAGGAAGATCTGAGTTAAAATTTGACTTCAGATAGTTACTAGCTATGTGATTCTGAGCAAGTTACTTAACCCTGGTTACCTCAGTTTCTTCATCTGTCAAATAAGTTGGAGAAGGAAATGGCAAACCACTCCAGTATCTTTGCCAAGGAAACTCTAAAAAGGGTCAAGAAGAGTCAGACAAGATTAAACAACAAACAACAAAATGTTTAGCATAGTGCCTGATATATCTCCAGCTCATTTTACAGATAAGAAAACTGAGGCAAATAGGGTTAAGTGACTTGCCCAGGTTCACACAGTTAGCAAGCGTCTGAGGCCAGATTCGAACTCAGGAAGATGAGTTTTCCTGACTCCAGGCCTGGCGTTCTATGCACCATGGGGCCAGCTAGCCGTTTCACCTGCTGCATAGTAGGTTCTTAATGAGTGTTTATTAAATTGAAAAATAGAGAGAAGGGTTAAGTGACTTACTTGAGGTCACACAGCTAGTAAGTAGTAGAGTCAGGATTTGATCAATCTAATTCTGGAGGCTGACACTCTGTTCATTGCAGATCACTGGATGGTGTCTGGAGCAGCCAGACAGCAACATGAGAAAGCAGGCATATGGGTGGGTCACCAAACGGACAGGTAACAGGCACACACAAAAGCACAGAAATGTACAGACTTCCCAAATGTACCTGCTTATGGTACAATGGATAGGGCACTAGACCTGGAGTCAGGAAGACCTGAATTCAAGTCCTGCCTCAGACATTTAGTAGCTGTGTAATCCAAGTCATTTAACCTCTGCTTACCTCAATTTCCTCAGCTACAAAATGAGGATAATAATAGCATCTCCCTCACAGGATTGTTGTGAGGATCAAATGGCAGCCCTGCGACAAAGGTGCTAACTTAGTAGCATCCTCTTCCAATCCAAGAGATAACACAGTATACAAATATGACATGAGAACACCAAGGAAGGGTCACTGGTACTATTTCCATTATGACCAGAACTGCCTCCCTGTTTTTTCTAGAAAATCTTAAGGCACTGGACCTAAATTCCAGGTAGCTACTTTCTGAAGACATGCAATTGAAAGAATACTGTATTTGGAGTCAGAATTTGGATTGGACCCCCACCTCCTCTTTTTGTTAACTCTTTGTCACATCACCTCTCAGGGCCTCAGTTTCCTCATTCATAAAAAGAAAGGATTAGGTTTGATGATCTTTTAGCTCTAAAATCTTTGAGCCCATGAACTGAAGAAGGATACAATATTTCTGCGGCTCCTCAGAATCCTTCAGAGCCACCCCCCACTCCCACCCCCACTGCCAGAGGTTGACAATAGAAAACCTAGTGGGCAGAGAGGTGCTGTCAACACTCCTCAGGCATCCTCCTTTTCCCCCTTCAATTCTCCTGTCTATTTTTCTTCTCGCCTTCTTACCTGTCTGAGGGAGCAAATCTGATCAGCCCACTTGCCCCTCAAACCAAATAACTCCGTCTTTGGCTAAATAGAGAAGAGGAGATCTTGGATTTGAAGAGACACTTATTTATCTCTTTACCAGACAGTCTAATGAATAATTTCATGTTTGCAAAAGCTCATTTTGAAATTTGAAGACAAGAGATATATTGCCAAGGCGGCTCTAATACTGCGACATTAATTTTGCGCTGAAAGATTTACTCAAAAATTAGATTTTACAATTTTAATGCCTCCATTCTTTTCTTTAAATAAGCTGTGAAATACAGTTAATTAGACTTAAACCCTGGAAGCTTAGACGTTTGAGCTTTGGTGTAAGCTACAAAAGAAAGCAAGCTTTTTCACTTGCAAATTAAATCTAAATTCATTACACGCCTCAACCTTAACCAGTGCAGAAATGCAGCTGGTCTGGGGCGGGTCCTCTTCCAGGTTCCACAGATTTCCCTGCAGGAGTTGGAGAGAGGCTGGAGAGAGACTAGGAAAAAGGAGAAGAGAAAAACATATGACAAAATCTCACAGGGTACCCCAAAAAACAGCCCCTTTGATCAATCCCACTGCCTTTGCTCAAATATTTGAGATATTTTTCCATTTAAAGACGGTAACCTGGGAACAGGGGATTAGGTTCCTTGTTCAATTTAGCAAGCATTTATTGAGCACCAACTATTTTCAAAGTGCTAGAAGAGTAAATAGACTGGATTCAGTCTTGGGGAAACTTCCCTCCCATAAATATTGCTGTTGCCAGTAGTTGGCCCCAACCTTAGATCTTTCTGGAAACATCTGGATTTGGCTTCTTTCTTGCTCTCCCTTAGGTTTATTCTTTCACTCTACCCTAACTCTGAACAACAACAAGCTTTCATTTTGAAAAAATTTAATTTTAAAAAGGTATTTCTGTTTTGTTTTTTATATGACCTTCATTTTTCAATACATCCCTTCACATTCAGAGAATAATACCTTATAAGAATATAAATATAAATAAAAGGGGGTGGAGGAAGCAGTTCAGTAAAATAACCAACTCATCAACTAAGCCAAATAGTATAGTATAAGCAATATTTCATGCATGTAGTCCCCCACCTTCTACTACATTCTGATATCTCTTCTTCAGAACTTAGCTTGGTCAACTTAATTACATAGCATTTAATTTCAATTTTTTTTGTTAACTTTCTTTTCTAATTACACAGATGGGATCATTGTATATGCCATCTTGCTACAACCATTGTAGAATGGTTGACCTCACTCTACATCAGTTCCTACAAATCTTCTAATGCTTTTCTGTATTCCTTATATTTATCCATTTTTACAGCAAAAAAGCAAGAATCTATAACATATCATAGTTTGTTTAACCATCTCCCCCTGCATTCATTGTGGGTGTGGAACTATTTTGAGCAATATACTTTAAAAAAAAAGAGTATTTTATTTTTTTCAATTATGTATAAAGACAATTTTAGCATTCATTTTTAATAAAATTTTGAGCTCCAAATTTTCTTCCTTCCTCTGCTCCCTAAGACAGTGAACAATTTGATATAGGTTATATATGTGCAATCATGGGAAACCTATTTCCATATTAGTCATGTTGTGAAAGAAGAAACAGCTTACAAAACAATTACAGTGAGCAATAAACTTCTAATACACCTCTAAATATAGAGCATATTTATTATAAAACATGAAACTCAAAAGTACAGCTTACTATTGGCAAGAGAATAATATCAATTCCCTACCCACCATGCCCTTCCTTCAAGCACCTGTAGCAACAAGCACCCTGACACACATTCAGGATGGCCTGCTGGCACAGGTTCTTAGATCTATTTTTCTAAAAAGAAAGCAGCTGTTGAGGGGTCAACAATCTTCTTCAATCACACATACCAACAAGGAAAATAAAAGCAGAGAAATAAAGACCAACAAACAGGGATTCTAACTGTCTAATCATAAGCAAAACATGCATCACAGATTAACAGACAGATCCAACTGTCTGACCATTACATACATACACAGTTGCCAAAGACAGAAGCACCAAGATCTGAGTTTTCAAAGGGAGGAAAGAGATGGTCCTTAATGGCTACCCAGAGTCTCATCTGGCACATGCACATTCTTCCAAAGAGTAATCCCCAAAGTAGGGTGTAGGGTGTGTTCAGGGAGGACCAGTACCTTTAGTCTTCCGAGCCCTTTTCAGGACTGCTTTCTGCTGTTGGTGTCCCCCTGTTCCACTCAATTCTCACTTGTGGCTCCAAGAAGATACAGCATGCACAGCAGCCACACCCCAGTAAACCATTTCTGCAGATGGGCCAAGCCAGGTTGAGGGTAACCAAGGGCTCTCAAATCCATTGCTGAGTTAGAGAGGTGTCTACCCCAAGCATGTGAAGACTTCCCCTGGTGAAATAGGCAGATGAGAACAATTTGTTCCACAGGCCATGCAGACAGATGAAGCAGGCAATGTGGAGCACTTAGAGCTTAGTTAGGTACTGAAGACACCAAAGTCATCCATTGCATCCTGAACCATCACCAGTCATCTTGACTCTGTCCTGTCGCTAGACTATGATGATTCTGGAGGAGTGAGTGAGGCTGATGACTTCGTGCAATTCTGCCTCACTTAAATCCAATTTACGCATAAATCAAAAGACATCACCCATATGATTTTACTATTATGCCTCAAAGTCCTGTGGAAGCAGGCAAGTGATGAAGCAGCAGATGTGGGTACACTGGGAGCTGTAGTCACAACCCTGCACACAGGCAGCCCATGCCATAAGGTGGTTTCTCACTGGAAACAGCAGAGGGGCTCAGCAGCTCCCTGGCAGTCTAAGCAGTCTTTTAAGGATTGCACTGCTCACCTTCTGGTGTGAGGAAAGGGGCTAGAAAAGGTGCACTAAACAAACCTTACTCAGCTTTGACCTGATTACCATGGCAGGCAGGGAATCTCACTATGTGGTCGAAACACCAAAAAATGTACAAAACATCTGCAAAGATGATTCCACTCACCATTGGCACATGGAACATGTGCACACTTATAGACAACACAAAATCCAGTAGACCTGAAAGACAAACTGCTCTTGTTGCAAGACAACTCAACAGGTATTCCTTCCAAATAGCAGCCCTGAGCAAAATAAGGTTGGCAAATGAAAGCCAGCTTACTGAAGTTGAAGCTGGATACACATTTTTCTAGAGTAGTCTCAGTGAAGGGGAGCACCGTGAAGCTGGCATAGGTTTTGCAATCAAAACTAGTCAGCAAGCTGGTATGCCTGTCAAAAGGAGTAAATGACAGGCTCATGACAATGTGATTGCCACTTACAGGAAAACGCCATGCCACCATCACCAGTGCCTATGCTCCCATCATGACGAACCCTGATGAGGTCAAAGAAAAATTTTATGAAGACCTAGAGACCCTTATCATCAATGTGCCAAAAGAGGACAAGCTTATAATTCTGGATGACTTTAATGCTAGAGTAGGCTCAGATTATCAGACTTGGCAGTGTCTCCTTCCTAGGGAGGAAACAGCAACAGCAGTGGTCATTTACTGCTGAAGACTTGTGCATCGCATGACCTTCTTATCACCAACACTGTTTTCTGTTTACCTAAACACAATAAAACGTCATGGATGCACTCTCACAACAAACATTGGCATCTAATAGACTATATGATTGTAAGGAGAAGAGACAGACAGGATATGAGAGTGACAAAGCCAACATGTGGTGCAGAGTGTTGGACTGATCATAGACTTATCCTTTCCAAGCTAAATATTCACATTCATCAAAACTGCCTCTCTCAAGGCAAAACGACTACCAGAAGAATTAATGTTAACAAATTGGAGCTTTTCTCTGAGAGTGAACGGTTTGTTGCTAACTTGGAGGGAATGTTGAGCCAACACACAGTGCAGCATAAAAAGGAGTGGACAGCTTTCAGGGATTTGATGTGCAGTACTGCATTTGCTCATCTGGGTCAGAATGCTCACAAACACCAAGACTGGTTTGATGAAAATGATGGGGAAATTCAGAAACTGCTAAACAAAAAATGAGAACTCTACAAGATTTACCAGCAGGATAGTTCATCCACATCTAATAAGGCAGCATTTAATTCCATCAAAAGCAAAGTACAAGCAAAGCTTGGAGAGATACAGGATACCTGGATCAGTAAGAAGGCAGGTGACATTCAGTTTTATGCAGATAGTAACAATTGAAAGCACTTTTATGATTCCCTGAAAGCTATTTATGGATCAAAAACCTACAGAGCATCACAATTATTCAGTGCTGATGGAGCCACATTGATTAGTGATAAGGACATGATCCTAGAGAGATGGGCTGAACACTTCCATAGTGTTCTCAACAGACCATCATCAGTCAATACTGAGGCCATTTGACCGTTTACCTCAGGTTGAAGTCAATCCCTTCTTAGCTCAACTTCCAGCTGAAGAAGAGGTTTTGAGGGCCTTTAGGCTCCTTTCATGTGGCAAAGCACCTGCTGCTGATTCTATTCCAGCTGAGATTTACAAGGCAGGGGGATCATTGCTCATACAAAAGTTGACTGAAATTTTCCAGGTTATATGGCAAGAGGAGGTCATCCCCCAAGAGTTCAAGGATGCCTCCATTGTCCATCTCTATAACAGTAAAGGGAATAGATTGTCCTGTGACAATCACAGGGGAGGTCTCTGTCTTAGTCATGGCTGGCAAAATTCTTGCTAGGGTCCTCCTTAATAGGCTGATCCTTCATCTGGAAGATGGTCATCTGCCAGAGAACCAGTGTGGCTTCAGAAAGGGCCAAGGAAAGTCAATATGGTGTTTGTTGACCAACAATTCCAGGAGAAATGCCAGGAGCAGAACAGCATTCTGTATACAACATTTGTAGATCTGACCAAGGCCTTTGACACTGTTAGTTGTGAGGGCTTGTGGAAAATTATGTCAAAATTTGGCTGCCCAGAGAAGTTCATCGGTAATGTACGTCAATTTCATGATGGCATGTTTGTCCAGGTTCTGGATAGTGGACAATGCTCTCATGCCTTCCCAGTCACCAATGGAGTAAAACAGGGCTGTGTGCTTGCTCTCAAGCCTTTTAGCATGATGTTTTCAGCCATGTTGTCAAATGCTTTCAATAAGGATGAACACAGCATCAAGATCAACTACCCTACTGATGGTAAGTTCTTCAATTTGAAAAGGCTACAAGCCAAGACCAAAGTGGAGGCAGTGTTGGTGCATGATTTTCTGTTTGCAGATGATTGTGCACTCAATGCAGCCTCTGAAGCTGAGATGCAACAAAGTATGGATCACTTCTCTGCTGCCTGTTCCAATTTTGGCCTAATAATTAACACCAAGAAAACACAGGTGCTCCATCAACCACCACCACACCATGCATACATGGAACCATCAGTTACAACAAATGAAGAAGGTTTGAATGCTGTGGATACATTCACTTACCTTAGTATTGTACTTTCCAGGGATGCACACATTGACAATGAGGTTGAGACCTTGAGTTAGTTCAGTGTTTGGGACACTGAAGAAAAGTTTGGGAGAGAAGAGGTATTAGACTGACTACCAAACTGAAAGTCTACAGAGCTGTTGTGCTGATCTCATTGTTGTATGCTTGTGAAACATGGGCAGTCTACCAGTGTCATGCCAGCAAACTGAATCACTTCCATCTGAACTGTCTTAGGAGGATTCTGAGGATCACCTGGCAGGATAAGGTACCAGACACTGAAGTCCTTGCTTGAGCTGAATACCCAAGCATTCAAACTGTGCTTCAAGGAGCGCAACTCCAATGGGCTGGCCATGTTGTTCAAATGCAAAATGTATACTTGAAAAAAAGACTATTTTATGGAGAACTCACATGTAGCAGGAGATCACATGGTGGTCAGAAGAAACAATACAAGGATACTCTCAAGGTCTCTCTCAAGAACTTTGGATTTGACTGTACAACATGGAAGACACTGGCACTCAGCATGGCATGCTCACATCAGAAAAGGTGCTGTGCTGTATGAGCAAAGCAGAATTGAGACAGCAGAAAGAAAATGTAGGATGCACAAATTTGGAGTAACCACCCCAAATATTCACATGGACTATCTGTGCCCAATCTGTGGTAGAGCATTCCAAGCTCGTATTGGTCTGATCAGCCACAGTCAAACACAATGAAACTTCACTTTATCATGGTGATGTCATTTTGGTCTTCTTTGAGAACAAAGGACAATAATCAAACCCCAAAGCAAAAACCTCACCTCAGAGTATTTATGTGTGTGTGCATGTATGTATGCATGTATACACACATGTGCATGCATGTGTATGTGTGTATACATACATGTATATGTATACACACTATATATGTCCGAGCTGGAGGGCATCACAACCCTTGTGACCCAGTGCTTCATTAGAAATTTACAAAAGATATGGACCTTCCTACAAAACAATCCTCCCCTAATCAAACATCACTTAGTGGGCTCCACCTGAGGCCTATTAATAGGTGGGGAAGATCTTTAACTAATTAACATTACAACCCCACAGAAACCAGACTCCTCATTGACCCTCCATGTCTAGTCAGCTGTGAAATATGGTTCATTTTTATCTCTACAATACCTCTCAAACCCACTCCTTCTTTCCACTTATTTAGCCACAACAGCTGTTCAGGCTTTTATCATCTCTTCCCTGGACTACTTCAATAGCCTCCTAACTGGTCTCCCTGACTCAATTCCCTCTCCCCTCTCCATTCTGCAGGATTCAAGAGTGATACTTCTAAAGCACAGAGCAAACCATGTCATCCCCCTGTTCAAAAAACTCCAGTGATTCACTCTTGTCTCTAGAACAAACAAACTCAGCATCATAGATTTAGAGCTGGAAGACAAGTCAGAGACCATCTAACTCAAGCTACTTAATTTATAGGTGAGGAACTGAGTTCTAGAAAGGTTAACTGACTTGTTCTATGCCACATAAGTAGTAAAAAGCAGAGCTGGGATTTGAACCCAGGTCATCTGACTCCATTCCACTGTCCTCTCTTTTCCCCAAAATACTCCACCTATCTCCATAATCTTCTTTTGAACTTTTAAAACCCTTTAGAATCTAGCTCCAGCCTTCCTTACCAGGTATATTACTCTCCTTCATACAACTTTATATTCCAATCAAACTGGTCTTGTTGTCTCTCACACAACACTCCATCTCCCATTTCCATGCCTGGAAATGGAATTATCTTCCTTACTTCAGCCTCTTAGAATTTCTAGCTTCCTTCAAGATTCATCTCAAGTACTACCTTCTCCAAGAAATCTTCCTTGATTCCCTAAGCTGTTAGCATCAAACTCTCTTGTGTCTATGCTGCATGTACTTCTGTATGTACCTGTTGTCTTTCCTCACAGGACTGTAAACTCCATGAAGGTAGGATTGTTTCATTTTTGTCTTTGGATCCCTAATGCCTAACATGCTACCTGTCACCTACAAGGTAGGTGGTTAATGATGCTTGTCAATCAATTGATTTTAAAAAACTCACAACACTAATGGGGAAGACCCAATGATATGAGTAGATTTGAGACCTTCTGTGAAAACAGGACCCTCACAGTCTTAGCTAGTTCTTACACTACTCTGGTGTCCTTGTCTGTCCCTGTCTCTGCTTCTCAGTTGGTTCTTCATGGAACCACTCAGTTAATATAACAGCCACATCTCAGCCTTGCATCAGGTATTTTTTTAATCACATATCTGACAGTCTGCTCATTTTGCATAGAGATTTCACATTCTTAATCAGTATGATGAATCCCAGAAGTACCTGCCATTCCCTTGTGTGACTTCCCTTCTTGCCAGTATCTCCTGGATCTTGGGCTGCTGGCACTGTGGGGAAGTTACTCCTTTCTTATTAGCATATCCACTTTGGGACCAAAATATTTTTGGAAAGCCAACGTTTACAATAGCACATTTCTTCCACATCAGATGACACACATCCTCCTTTCAAAGTACTTATAAACTAACAGGATTTAGAGTTGGAAAGAAAATAATTTAGAAATAACTTAGTCTGATCCCTTCATTTTACCAATGGCCCAAGAAGTTAAATGATTTGACCAAGGTTATACAGGTTAAAAGTGGAAGGTCTGGAATACACAAATAATTGTGTTACAAGTTGGAATATAAGGACAAATGAGAGAGTGTGACAATATCAAAAGAAGAGTTGGTCTTTGAACTTGGGGCATCAGGGAAGTCTTTATGAAAGAATGGACACCAAAGCTATGCTTTCAAGACAAAGAAAGATGTCAACAGGTATAGATGAGTAGGAGTGTGTCATAGACACAAAGAAGGGCTTGAATGAACACATGGAGGTAGAAAGAGGATCAAAGAATGGGGAACAGTTTGAGGTCCTGTTTGTCTGGAACCTAAATTTCTTGGAGGGGAATCATATGAAGTAAGTCCAGAAAAATAAGTTGGAGACAGATTGCAACAAGTTTTAAATGCCAAGCTAAATGATTCCTGTTTTGCGCTATATAAAATCATTGAAAGGTTTTGGACAGGGAAGTGAAATGGTCAGGATTGTGCTGCAGGACAAATCTGAAAATGTCTACTGTATCCTTCCTGAATGTTGAGTTAGCCAATCATCCCTCATTTAGTAAGTTGTGTAGTACATCAAATCTACTTTGCTCAAATGTGAGAAATCATCTACATTTAGAGTTGCATTGTTTGAGGGACAAGTGGGCTGATCAAATTTGCTCCACACAGCTACAGCGTATCCAGGTGGATAGATTATAGGGACTGAGCTTAATTATATGTTCTGCTTGGGATGGCTTAATATATAAATCATGGAATTACAGGATTTTAGAGTTGGATCATCTAATCCAATAACCTACCCTGTGGCAAACTCCATTTAAAACAATCTTTGACAGAGTCTTCTTGTATACTTTCATTAACAGAGGGCTCACTACTTAGGAAACAGCACACTCCTGTACAGTTCATTCTTACACAGAGACAAAATCCACTGGAGCAGAAATTTTCAGCATCATCCTTTTTAGGCCCAGTCTGGATAGACTTTCCTCCTCAGCTTCAATCATGATGCACCGCAGGAGAGATTTCCAAGAACAACTTTCCAGCTTTAGCTAGTTGCTCACTTACCTTCCTAGATTTCTTGACCAGTCTTCTTTTAACATGTCTTTTTTCCTGGTACCTCCTTGCCCAGGATTCCATCTGAGAAATCTCATGATGCTTTCAATTAATGTAGAACTTCTCACTACTATAAAAGCTTTTTCTTTTAACAATGCTATTTTCTTGGTGTGCTTATGGCTACAAATTGTAGGAGACCACTTCATCAGAAGAATCAAAATTGTGACTGATGGAGAGATGCATCATTATACTTGGTTTAGCTGGGTAGGTGATTCTTGCTTTTAATCCTAGCTCCTTTGACTTCTGGAATATCATATTCCAAGTTCTTCGATCCCTTAATGTAGAAGCTGCTAGATCTTGTGTTATCCTGATTGTATTTCCACAATACTCAAATTGTTCCTTTCTAGCTGCTTGCAATATTTTTTCCTTGACCTGGGAACTCTGGAATTTGGCCACAATATTCGTAGGAGTTTCTCTTATCAGATCTCTTTCAGGAGGTGATAGCTGGATTCTTTCAATATTTATTTTACTGTCTGGTTCTAGAATATCAGGGCAGTTTTCCTTGATAATTTCATGAAAGATGATGTCTGGACTCTTTTATTGATCATGGCTTGAAGGTAGGTGCATAATTTTTAAATTGTCTCTCCTGGATCTATTTTCCAGGTGTGTTGTTTTTCCAATGAGATATTTCACATTATCTTCTATTTTTTCATTCTTTTGGTTTTGTTTTGTAATTTCTTGGTTTCTCATAAAGTCATTAGCCTCCATCTGTTCCATTCTAATTTTGAAAGAACTATTTTCTTCAGTGAGCTTTTGAACCTCCTTTTCCTTTTGGCTAATTATGCTTTTTAAAGCATTTTTCTCCTCATTGGCTTTTTGAACCTCTTTTGTCAATTGAGTTAGACTATTTTTAAAAGTGTTATTTTCTTCAGAATTTTTTTGGGTCTCCTTTAGCAAGGTGTTGACTTGCTTTTCGTGATTTTCTTACATCTCTCTCATTTCTCTTCCCAATTTTTCCTCCACCTCTCTTACTTGATTTTTAAAATCCTTTTTGAACTCTTCCATGGCCTTAGACCATTGCATATTTATTTTGGAGGTTTTGGATGCAGAAGCCTTGACTTTTAGGTCTTCCTCTGATGATAAGCATTGTTCTTCCTCATCTGAAAGGATGGAAGAAAATACCTGTTCACCAAGAAAGTAACCTTCTATAGTATTATTTTTTTTTCCTTTTTTTGGGCATTTTCCCAGTCAGTTACTTGACTTTTGAGTCCTTTGTCAAGAGGAAGGTATATTCTGGGAATCTGTAAGATCTCAGTTCCTCCAAGGTGGCACAATCAAGGGAGAGGTGTTCACTCCTCTCCTGGCCTACACTCTGTTCTGTGAGCAACCACAAGTACTCTTTTCTGCCCAGGATCTGTGAGTAGGATTCCATCTCCAGAGCCTCTACCAGCTCTACCTCCAGCACTCCTCCTCACCCCAGGGCTGCTACTCAGAGCTGAGATCCATATCAGAGATTCAATTACCCCAGAGTCTCTAGGCTGAGGGCTCCAAAAATGGACGTTGCCACTGCAGTTGCTACTGCCAGTGGGGCCAGACCACGTTTCCTTCTCACCCAGGTGAGAGAGTTTTCTCACTGACCTAAAGGTGTCTTTGGCATTTGTGGGTTGAGGAATCTGGGAACCACAGCTGTTGCCAGGGATTCTGCCCCCTGAGGCCTGCTCCAGTCCTGTCCCTGCTGGGTCATGCAGCCCATGCTGGGCTGCACTCTGTTTTGCCCAGTGTGACAGACTTTTCCTGTCAACTTTCCAGGTTGTCTTGGTCTGGAAATCTCTTTTACTCTCTCATTATGTGGCTTCTGCTGCTCCACGATTTGTTTAGAGTCGTTTTTACAGATATTTTCTGGGCTATGGAGGGGAGCTTCTATAAGTCCGTCTTTCTACTCTGCCATCTTGACCAAGAGATGCATCATGATAAGTTTATATGTGGCCAGGGATGACTTGCACCTGAGAAATGTCAATGACCTGCTCAGAAGAGCCATGCAGAGTCATGTAGGAAGAGGACAAGCTAGTCCTAATAAGTGTCAGTGCCAGGACCTCAACCTATGATTTCCTGAATCAAAAACCAATGTTCTAAGAACTAAGACATAGCCTCTTTATGTGATTAGAAATGAGATTTTTTTCTGTCCTGTCCCCTCTCCCCAAACATAGTGGTTTTTCATTCCACTGTCCCTGTCCCCATACCTATTTGTCCTATTATCACCCATCTTACTATGTTTATCTATAGATTTGGGAGAATTAGACTCAAAGGTGGGAAATTTGGATAGGGCTGCGGCTTAGCAGGCCATGATTATGTGTGCAGAAATCTTTTCTGGGAGGATCAATGACTGATAGAATTATGAAAGCAGGTGTGATCAGATGAGATAGGAGGACTGTTTTTGCTTTTGTTTTACCAAAATGGCAGACCAAATGGTAGGGGAACAGAGCACATATTTGATGTCAGGTTAGACAGAGGATGAAGGATGGTCACAACACTGAAAACAGATTTTTACCATGAAACATGAAGACTTCCCTAGAAATTGCCTTCATGCTCCAACACCAAACTGGAAGGAAATGATGAGCCAGCCCAGAATTGCCTGACTAATTCTTTGATTCCTTTCCCCTAGGCAGGGCAAGCTTAAAGGGACAGACCTTTTTCTGCAAGTCCAAAACAAAGTTATTCTCCACCTGGGGCCTCTCATTTGTCATAGTCATTGAGTAGAGCAATATTATGCAATGGAATTACATATCCCTTAAAAGGGCTCAAATATTCATATCTTCCCCTTCCCTCTAACACCTCCCCCCCCCCCCCCCAATGAAAGCGACAAGGTCCTCCATTTCCTCTTCCTTCAAGGTCCCTAGGGAAAAGTTTGGGGTAGAGAGTAAGGATGAAGGTAAGGGAAAACTTTGGCCAATTTTAAAATCAGCACCTAAAAAACTCATATTGTAAATCTTGAAATGTTATGTAAATGTGATGGTATTATTGTTGTTATTATTATGTATTTTTTCCACAAAATAATTTTTATCTATAGCACTCGGGGGCACAATTACAATATGTGAAAGGAAAGGAATGCTTATTGATCACAGAGCACCAAGTACCAGACACAGAATTACAGAAGTTTAGAGTTGGAAGGGACCTTAGAGATTATCTAATCTAATTCATACCTAAATAGCTATTTCCTCTACAACCTCCCCCAGTAAGTGGGGTTATGAAGCATTTTTTTGAAGATTTCCAAAATTGGAGAGCTCACTACCTCTGAAGGAAATGTATTCTACTTTCCAACTTATTCTAAACTTACTTAGCTAGAGAATTTTCCCTTATATCAAGCTTGATTCTGCTATTCTTCTGTAGACTTTCCTCATTGTCCTTGGTTTGTCCCTCTGGAACCAATCAAAATAAATTTGGTTCCTTGTCCAAATAAGAGTTCTCAAATACCTGGATGACTCTGGCATCTTCCCCTTTACCAGATTCTCTTGGATTCTCACCAGGCCAACTATTTACATTTCCTCTAGTCCATAGTCATATGGCATAGTCTCAATTCTTCCTCATTATGGAATTCATCTTCCTCTAGATGGGCTCCAACTTGCCAATATCACTAAAACTGAATGCAATATTCCAAATACAGGAACAGAGTACAACTTTTTCCATCCTGTGAACTCATACCTTATCATGTACACCACTTACCATTGCCAGCTGTGGATTTCTCTCTCCTGCTATCTCTGTAGAGCTGCAGGGGAAGGAATACCTCAGAAGATGCTTTCAGGTCCCCATTAGCCAGATGGATGTGGAGTCAATTAGCATCCTAAGTAAATTCCTGCAGTGATCTCTATGATCATAAACTTCAAGTTAGAAAAGACCTTAGATAGATTATCTCATCCAAAATGAAATCTTAGCTTACTCCACAAACTCACTAAGATTACTGAAATCTTCTCAAACATTTCCATTTCCCCAGAAAACAAATAGACAGTATTAACCTTCTACAACCCACTCTCAAAGCAGGAAAACACAGGGAGTTACATAGAATTCACAGAGGAAGAAACTAATGCCATTATGGAAACAGAAGGCATTCTAATTCCTCAAACATATTAACCTGCTACCTTAAAAAAAAAACCCAATGATGTCCTAGCTCTCCAGAACAACAGGACCAGTCTTGACTCTTGCCAGAGACAACGGAACGATAGCATTCCTTTCTACACATTACTGGACTTGCTTCCAAAATGCACTCATTACATGCAATTGACACCATAATTTTCATCTGCATTTACCAATGAGATATTCCATATTGTTTTCTTTTTCTTCTTTGTTTTGGTTTTGTTTTATAATTTCTTCATTTTTCATCAAGTCATTCATTTCCATCTGCTGCATTCTAATTTTTAAAGAATTATTTTTTTCAGTGAGCTTTTGAACCTCCTTTTCCATTTGGCCAATTCTGCTTTTTAAGGCATTTTTCTCTTCATTGACTTTTTGAACCTTTTTTGCCATTTGGGTTTGTCTTTTTTTAAGGTGCTATTTTCTTCAGCATTTTTGGGGTCTCCTTTAGCAATCTGTTGATGCATTTTTCATGATTTTCTTGCGTCACTCTCATTTCTCTTCCCAATTTTTGCTCTGCTTCTTTTACTTGATTTTCAAAAGCCTTTCTGAGCTCTTCCATGGCCTGAGACCTATTCATATTTTTTCTTGGAAGTTTTGGATGTAGGAGCTTTGACTTTCTTGTCTTCTTCTGGTTGTATGTTTTAATCTTCCTTGTCACCAAAGTAAAATTCTATAGTCTGCTTTTTTCCCCCAGTTTTTGCTTATTTCCTCAGCCATTTACTTGATTTTTGAGCTCTTTGTCAAGGAGGTTCTCTGCTTCTAGTGGGGGGTACAGTATATTGTTAGCAGCTTAATCCCCTCACAATCTGTGATCCAACAGCTTCAGAAACTGTTGCTTCTGCTGTGGCTGCCCCAGGCTCCTCTGGCCCTCTCCCTCCTTGGGCTATTTTACTCTCTCACACAGGTCCAAAGTTTTTTTCCATTCACTTTCCAAGTTGTCCTCAGTGTTTTGAGATCAAGAAGTCTGGAAACCACCACAGATGCCAGTGATTCAGCCCCACTCCCCCAGCCCTGCTCATGCCTAGTCTGTGCTGGCACAGCCCGTGGACTGCACTCCACTCCCACCACAGCTCGATAGAGCTTCTGGTTTTACTTTTCAAGCTGTCTTGGGCTGGAGATTTGCTTCACGCTGTCATTCTGTGAGTTCTGCAGCTCCAGAATTTGTTTAGAGTCATTTTTGCAGGTATTTGGCTGGGTTTGGGGAAGAGCTCAAACAAGTCCCTGCTTTCAGTTTGCCATCTTGGCTCTACCTCTTCACCTTGATCTGCCTTTTCCAACACCCATTCATATGCACCATTGAAGACAACTCCTTCACTGACTTTGGGACTGTACTTTAGTCCTTTCTCCTGTTATTACTGACATCTGCCTTCCATATTGCCCTTGCTTGACTTAAGCCATGCTGTTTTCCTAAATGACCTACTTTAAAGATAGTTCCCTGAGCTTAGTAAGCCACACTTTCCTAAGGAACCCTATGAAATATAGAAGGGCAGCTTTGCAAGTCTGGGTAGAGATGCTTCCTTTTACTAATTCAATAAACATTTTCATAGTTATCTAAAGGGCATAGGACATTGCACTAGGTGCTGATCAAAACATAAAATACTAAAAGAGCATTTAAATAAAACATTGTCCTTGTCTTCATTTTTAAAAGTTACTTACTTGTTTCTAATTTATGGAATAAAACAAGCATTTCCATAACAGTAAATTATTTTTAAAAAGATGATTGCACATGAAACTACAATTGTATTGTATACTATTTGCCTATTCCTTTTAAACATCCTTTTTAAGTATTGTCCCTACCTTCATAGAACTTACAGGGCAGCATAGACAGCTTTCCAGAGTGGAGATACAGAAGAAGAATTATGGGTCAGATGCCATTTCATCCCCTGTAGCAACAGTTCTACCTATGAGAATCACGACTACCTCTAGGTTCTTAACCTAGGGCCCATGAACTTGAGTGAGGGGGAAAAAATGTATCTTTGTTTCAAGATTTTCTTTTTTAATCCTTATTGATTTTATTAATTCAAAAAATTGTACTATATTCTGAAAAGAGATCAGTGGGCCTCACCAGGCTGCCAAAGGTGGGGGTGGATAGGGCAGGGGATGGAACCAGGACACACATACATAAAAGTCAGGAACTCTTACCCTAGTGGGTCACGCGGTTTTCCCATTATCTACAAATTTAAGATTTCTAATCTTCAATTGAAAGTATTCTGCCTTTCCCAGCATATACACATGGATACACACACACACACACAGACACACACACACACACACACACACACACACACACACACACACACACACACTAATCTTCCCTGGAGCCAGAACCAGCTGCACTGGTCAGAAAGGAGACACACAAAATTTATACAAAAGTAACAATGGGAAAGGTAACTCCCAATACTATAGGTAATAAGGATTCCCCAAGGTCAGAACCCTGAACAACTCTCATACCTGCCAAACATATAGAAATCTACTTTGAATCACTCCCCTGGCATGCCAGCAGGAACAGCTTGACTGATCACACAATCACTAGCAAAAGTATCTTTCTTTTGCTGGCTTTTATGCCCTGGCCAGTAATTGGGCCCCCGGGAGAGAAGCAGTGAGTGAAAGAGATTACAGCCATGCTTGGAGAGAGAGCCATCACACCTGCAGCATTTCTGTTGCTGGAAGCTCTGCCTTCCATCGTGATTACACAATGGGCTAGGCTCCCTGCTGTTCTGTTTATGAGTCTTTGCCTTTCTGTTCTTGTTCCACAGGCACTCTTTCTGCCAGGGCATTTATGAGATATGATTGGAAAGGGACAAGCAAGCCCATTGCTGAAAAATTCCTCCCCTCACCCATCACAGGGCCAGAAGTTCTATCGTTAGAAATTCATTGCTTTGGGTCAACAGTGGTGGTGGTGAAAATGAGAAGGAAAGGATCAAGAAATGCCACAGATTGTGAAGGAAATATCAAGAGAATTCAATGACTGGTTAGATTGGGGGACAGGGGAGTGGGCCTTCAAGGATAGACAAGGATTTTTAGACAAGGAGACAAGGATTTTTATTTGATAGGAACGTAGATTTAGAGCCTAGAGGAAGCTTTGTGGTCATCCAGTCCAATTCTTTAATTTAAAGATGGGAAAACTGAGGCACAGAGTAGGGGGAGTCACTGCCCCAAATTCACACAGCTAAGTTATAGTGGCAAAGTTGATTCTCAGGATTGTGGTCTTTCCTATATATCATATTGACTCTAATCCTTAGAAAGAAAAGGAAGAGGAGGATGAAGAGAAAAGAAAATTCGATGTTTTAAGAGTAGGATGATAAGTGGGGTTTTAACTTGGCTGATGTACAATTAAATGTACAATTTAACTTGAAGGATAACACTTTCCGCTCTTAATACACTCCCTGAAAAGGAACTAGTTGGCAACTAGTTGAAGCATCAAGACCATATGGACATGAAACCTGGGTGACGCACCTGTGATGAGGGTGAAAAACAGGAGATAGGGAGGGGATGGAGGGCCTTCTATGAGAAGAAAGGAGAAAGAAGATAGGAATTTCAACTACTTCATGGTTTTTCCCCAAGAGTTCTATAGAGAAGCTCCCTTGGAGTCATACAGGAGGTATGCAATAGTTTTTTTTTTCTTTTTTAAAAAATTTTTATTAATTTGTTTTAAACTTAAATGCTAAAACTTAAATGTAGAATAAGAAAATAAAATGAAACATACTGTAGACAATTACAAAATAAGAAAAGAAAAGAAAAAGCATTGCTTTTTGCACAGCAGAATGTAAAGGCAGATTTAAAACAAAAAAAGTTTTATATCACAATCATTTCTAGATATACCCTGCACATACCCAGTCTCAAAACTGAATCATCTCTGACAACAAAGAAAAGCAATTAAGCAAAAACAATTTACATTTTGGCCACCTCTGAGAATCTATACAGCATTTTATTCTTAGAGTCTCTACTGACCCACTTTTTTTGTCATGAAGAGGGAGGGATATATTATAGTTTGCTCTTACTGGTTTTTCATTTACTGAAGTCAGTTTCGTTTTTGTGCTCCTTTCATTTAAGGTGCTATAATCATTGCGTATAGTGTTTTGTTTCTGTTTATTTCACTTTATGTCATCAGTTCATAAAAATCTTCCCATGTTTAGATTGTTCAGATTCCTCATTTATTTATTCTATCACATTGATAAAACAGTTTTTTTCATACATTGCCCCTAAATTGGACACTCACTTAAGTTTTAAGTTCTTTACTACTACATATAGTGTTACTATGGTTATTTTCAATACATTCTGCCTTTCTTTCTGTCTTTGACCTCATTTAAGTATTTGTAAGACTGCTGAATCATTTTCTCACATAATTCCAAATTGTTTTCCAGAATGGTTGGACCAATTCATCGTTTTGCCAACGATACAGGAATGTGCCTACCTTCTCATGGCCCCTCCAACATTGATTGTTCCTGCCTTTTTGGCAGTCTTTGCCAACTTGCAGGGTGTGAGGTAAAACTTCATTTTTTAATTTGCATTTTTTCAATTTATGTAATTTGCATAAATTGTTTTAATTTGCATTTTTCTTAGTAGTAATTTGGAGAATGTTTTTAATATGGTCTTTGAAACTTTGTAGTTCTTGTGAAAGCTATTTGTTTAAATAGTTCTTGAATGAATGAATTTCTGAAAGGTCAGGTTCTCTTTTAGGGACAGCCCAAACCTAGAAAAGGGAAATCTGTCACTAGTAAGCACCATGGAAAAAGAATTCTAGGATGGCTATATTGAGAACTGGAGGGTGGGGGATACCAAGGCTCCACAGAATATTGGAGCTGAAGGGACCCTTAAAGATCACCTTGTTCAATACCATCATTTTATGGAAGGGAAAGGAAAGTAACCTGCCCAAGGTCACATAGATGGTCAGGGACAGCTGAGACTCAAATCCAGATATCATGACTCCCAATCCAATGTTCGTTCCATTGAAACATGCTGGACCTTCCTTCTCTCTCTCTCTCTCTCTGTCTCTGTCTCTGTCTCTGTCTCTCTCTGTCTCTCTCTGTCTCTCTCTGTCTCTCTGTCTCTCTGTCTCTCTCTCTCTCTCTTTCTCTGTCTCTGTCTCTCTGTCTGTCTCTCTCTGTCTCTGTCTGTCTCTCTCTGTCTCTGTCTCTCTCTCTCTCTGTCTCTCTCTCTCTCTCTCTCTCTCACACACACACACACACACACACACACACACACACACACACACACACACACACACACACACCTGATTACAAATCTCTCCAGTTTTACTCCTTTCTCCCAGGATGTTATTAAATGGATTGGTATAAAAATTTTCATGTATGTCATGTCCTTAATGCTGGGTTTGAAAGCCACTGCAGTTGGCTGCACTAATTCACTTATTTTATTTTGCATTGTGGGAGTTAGGGGTCAGGAATGGATGCTGATTTATACAAAATGACATGCAAATGGCTCCACTGAGCGAAGAGCTCAGTTACTTTCTAAAAAACAGAACTTCAACCCTAGATCACAATGTCCTTTGAACAGTAGGTGCTCAATATGTTTGATAGTGATGACGATGATGATGATTCATTACTATGATGACAAAGGAGTGTCATCATATCATGAGGTGTAAAGGGTGATCAGGATTGAAAGTGTCCTGAAAAAAAAGTCTTCAAGTAAATGTCACAGCCTTCTATGACCAAATGGATTCTGTAGACCAATGGGGCTTCTGTCACTTCCCCCTATCTCAGCCCTGCTGGTAAGGTCCCACTTCATCTCATTCCCTGAGTGGGAACCATTCCACTGGTCAGACAGTTAGCTTAGTGTTAACACAACAAGGAAGGTAAGGGAGATGAATATTTGAGAGCAAGAAAGTAGCAGCTCTTGCCTAAATTCTTCTCAATGAGGGTTCAAATATCTCAACCACTCTGACTCTGAAGTTTAATCCATTCATTTAATATTTATTGAGCATCAACTATGCGCAGGATATTTTGATAAGTTCTAGGAGATACAAAATGAACAAGACACAGTCTCCTCCCTTAAGGATCTTACAATGTAGTGGAAACAGTGAGATATGTACACATAAAACACAAAACAAGTTAATACTCACTGAATGCCCTCAAAGTGGTATAAGCTAAGTACTCTGGGAGAGGAGAGAGATCCCTTTGGTCTGAGATAGTTTTAGAAGAAGAAAGCCAAGTATAGTCTGATAGATACTCTAGATTTTGAGAGAGTGGGTTTTAAAGACTTTAGAGAAAAGATATAGGTAGGATCTCAAATCCTAGGATTTTCTGGGGAAAGCTGGCTCAAGAGAATGGGATGTTCTCAAAAAGAAAATTCTGATGACAAGAACACAAATGGGGAAGAAATAAAATGGAGAAGAAATGTGGGAGCTGTCTAAAGAGAATAATGCACCTACACAAGGAGCTCATTCACCAGCCCAGATTTTTCAAAGATACATGTAGAAAATGGAAGCAAAGACAAGTAGCAGAGGATGAACACAACAGAGTAGCACAGTCCCATAAGAATAGCCTCAGGAGCATTCAAGCTCAAAATGAGCTGAGGCTTGAGATGAATGCTTAGGACAACAAAAATGATATTTTTTTTTAGCTATGCTGGGGACAAAAGAAGATTAAAGAATGTATAATACTGCAGCTAGTTGGGGTAAATTGGATAAAGTTAATAGATGATGGAAAGAGGGCACAACTGCCCCACCCCAGTTTTTCTTCTGTTTTGGGGAGGGGGGGGTTGTGTGTATATTTTTTTACTATATAGAATAAGATATAGACTAGGAAATAAAGAAGTTAAAAGTAAAGAATAAAAAATAATAGATAGGTGAAACCTAAAATAACTGAATAAGAGAGTCCCTACTTATCTTCAATAAATACAAGTCACCAATGCCGGGTGAACTGAATATTAACAGAACTGTCAAATGTGATTTCTTAGCCCAATCTTCTTAATCATAGGATCATAAATTTTATAGATGAAAGAGACATTAGAGGTCATCTGGTTCAATACCCTTATTTTATAGATAAAAAATCTGAGGCTCAGAAGAGTTAAGTGACTTACCCATAGTCACACAGTCAATAAGTATCCAAAGTGGGATTTTTGAACTTCAGTCTTTCTGATTCCAAGCCTAGCACTCTATATACTCTGCAATGATGCATATTGTCACTGCCAATAACATTGTAAAACAGAAGAAGGGAAAACAAGGCGATATAAGATCTGTCGAAGGAACTATGGATATTTACCTTGAAGAATAGAAGACTTTGGAGCAGGATATAAGAGCTATAGTGAGGCATTTGAATTAAACATATTCTGCCTGACCTTAGCTTTCAAAATTAGAATCAGTGGGTAGACTTTGTAGAGACAGATCTCCAGAATCAAGAGTCTCTAAGTCTGACGGGATCTCAAAGGGACCTCATATAATTCAACCCAAATCTAGACAAGAATCCCTCCTACAACATATGGGACAAGTGGTTAGTCATTCAATGTCTGCTCAAAGACCTTCAGCATCAGGATATCCGCTACTTCCCAAAGCAGCCCTATTCCATTTGGGGTAGCTCTAATTATTAGAGGCTTTTCCTTAGGTCAAACCTAAGTTTAAAACAACTTTAAACCACTGCTTCTAGTTCTTTCCTATTGGAGCATGAAGAATCATTTTAATTCTTCTTGTACAGTCACATCGGTGCTTAAGGCCATCTATCATGTTCTACCCGTGATTTCTCATCTTCAGGCTAAATATCTCTAATTCCTTCAACCAGTTCTCATATGAAATAATCTCAAGGTGATTCATCATCCTGGGTCACCCTCCAAATATTCTACAGCTGATCATGTCCATCTCTTTTTCTCTATTCACTGCCAACCACACTCACACAAGCCCTCTTCACCTCTCACCTGAACTACCTTAATAAACCTCCTAATTTTTCCACCTGCTGCCCACCTGTCTCCTCTCTAACCCGACATCCACACAGCTATCAAAATAAAACACAACTCTGTGATTCCAATAGCTCCTCATTCCCTCTAGAATAAAATACAGAATAAAATACAAACCTATTAGCCTAACATTGAAATCGCTCCATAATGTGATCCCTACCCACTATTGTAGCACTATTTCATATTCCCATATTTCCTTTCCAGCTCAATTGGGCTGGAGTTGTCTCCAGACTTTATACTCCACCTTCCACCAATATGTATTTGTACAAGATATTCTATAGAACCATAATGAAATTCCTTTTTATTTAGTCCCTCATAATCCTTGTCTTCCTTCAAGACTCAGTTCACTTCTACCACCTCTGTTAAGCCCTCTCTGAACTCCCTCTCCTCTTAGAACTATGTCTTTCCTCAGTTTTCCTTTTGCAATACTTATTTCTCACATGTGTAGCTCCAGCAGAGTGGAAGTTCCTTCAGGCTGTTTCCTTTTTTGTCTTTGAATGACCATCACCTCATAAAATGCAGTGCTCATAGTATGTGATTACTAAATATTTGTTGAATTTAGATGAATTCCTAAAGTATGACATCCAGAACTAAATATGATACTCTAACTGTAGTTTAGGCAGGTATATACAAAGAAATTATTACCTTCCTAGTCTGGACATTATGCCTTTCAATGCACCCTCCATATGTTAACTTTGTTGATGAACTGTTGATGCAAATTATCTTACAGTTCACTAAAAACAGATTTTTTTTTTTCAAATTACTGACTAGCCCCACCTCCCCTACTTTCATCTTGTAAATTGATTTCTTGAAACCTGGTGTGGGACTTTGTATTTATTACTATTAAATTTCCACTTTTTAGGATTCAGTCCTACATTCTATTGCCAATATGTTTTTGGATCCTGAATCTGTTATACAACATGTTAGTTAATCCTAACAACTAAGCCTCATTTATAAACTTGTCAAGTATGTTATTTGTGCTTTTATCCAAGCCACTGATAAAAATGATGAACAGCACCAGGCCAGGACAGCTCCCTCCAAGTCAACATCTAACTATTAATGACAGCTGTTTGAGTCTGGTCATTCTATCAGATCTAAATCCAACCAACTGTACTCTTACTGTGTCTCCACCTCCATCTTCTCCACAAGAATAGCATGAGAGATTTTGCAAGTGTTTTCCTAAAATCTAGATAAACTCTATTTCCAACATTCAACTGATCTAGTCTGGTAACTGTAAGAAAAAGAGATGAGATGATTCTGGCGTGACCTGTTCTTGATGAAATAATGCTGACTTTTCATGATAGTTGCTTTCTTTTCTAGATATTTGCTATTTCTTTAATAAAGCCTCCTAAAAACTTCAAGAATCAAAGTCAAGTTCTCTAACCTATAACCTGCAAGCTCTATTGTCTTCCATAAATTTGTTTTTAAAAAAATCAGTACATCTGTTCTTCTTCAATCTCACAGTAGTTTTCTCTTTTTGAACAACCATAAAATCATATATTTAGTGCTGGAAGGGATATTATAGGTCACCTAGTCCAACCACCTTATTTTATTAAGGCTCAGAAAAGCTAATTGACTTACCCAATAAGCGGCAAAGGCAGAGGGCATGAACTCCAGTCATCTAATTCCAAACTTAATGTTCTTTTCAAAGATAACAAGTAGTGGCTCAGGTATCCTATCTGCTAATTCTTTTAGGATTGTCCAAAGAATTTGTTCACTATCTACCATGTGCAGAAACCATGTACCAAATGCCTAAGGGAAGACAAAAATGAAACAATCTCTGTCCTCAAGAAGCTTAAACTTTTGTTAGGGGAAACAATACATAAAGATACAAATATATACAAATATACCAAGTTAAAACTAGGTAATTTCAGTGGGAGTAGGAAAAGATTACTAAGTACTAACCTAGGGAAGTTGGAGAAGATATATAGGAAATGAGATTTGAGCTGAACTTTGAAGGAATCTAAGGTCTAAGAGGAACAAATGAGGGAACAAGGCAACAAGCGTTGACTGTGTACTTACTACATTGTCAGGCATTATGATAAGTACTGGGGATACAAATTCAAGAAAAAAAACAGTCCCCATCTTCAAGAAACTTATAATCTAAGGGGAAGAAAGGAAAAAAGTGCTTACTATGTGCCAGACACTTCACAAATATTATCACATGTGATCTTCACAACAACTCTGGGAGGTAGGTAATATTATCATTCCTATTTTACAGTTGTTGAAACTGAAGCAAATAGACATTAAGTGACTTGCCCAGGGTTGCACAGCTAATAAATGTTTGAGGCAGGATTTGAATTCAGGTCTCCCTACTTTTAGGTCTAGTTTTCTAATCACTTTGTCATCTAGTGAAAAACAATACAAAAAGGCAGCTGGAAATTGTGCTTTGGAGGGGTGGTGAAATAAAGGTACCCTTTCAGAGACATAGTGTGAAAGTTCATAAAGGGAGAAACACAAGAGAAAAGGGAAGAAAGGTTTGCTGACTTGGGAACTTCTCCAAGGTTGAGGGTCTGGGAAGAACTCACCAGTGGGACAAGGGATGGGCATGATGGAAGGATGTTCCAGGATAAGGTAGAACCAGGTACGAAGGGAAGCTGAGGAGTAAGACTGCAGCTGAGGCATAATGCTGAAGTCCAGAAAGTCATAAGCACAACCTGAAAGGAAATGAGGTGAGGGAATAGAGAAGTGGTGAGGAGAGAGTACCTTCCAAGAATTGTTGTTGTGTTTGTCCCTCATTCTTGAAGAAGACCATGACATGCAGATAATGACATGATGCAGTTGACTTTGATTTGAGTGAGGGAGGGCTGTGTAAGATCATCAACCTCACTTTCTCCTCCAGAGCCATCTGGGTCCAGTGGCCAGATATTCATCAGAATGACTGGAGATGGCCCAGGATGCAATGGTAGACCTTTACCATTTTAGGCTAAGGTCTTATCAGATTCTCACTTTGAGTGAGATACACTCATTCAATGAATAGGCCTGTTTAATCAGTTACTCAAGGATAGCCCTCCAAGAAGGGGCAGCCTATGCATGAAGACAGGATAGTCTTCATCATGGGAGATGGAACAGCCTGTGAGAGATATAGCAAATAGTCCACAATTTGGTTAAACTGTAGAGTTTGTGAGGGTAATATAATGTGTCTGGCTGGAGACAGATTGTAAAGGGCTTTAAATGTCAGATAAAGAAGCTTGTGTTTTATCCTAGAGACAATGGAAAGTCACCAAAGCTTCAGAGCGGAGAAGCCACATAATCAGACCTGTGCTTTGTGTTGAGAGATTCAGCAACCGGATGGCAGAGAGATTAGAAGCAGGAACAGGGAACCTGCAACTTTAAGGCCAGAGACCTAAGGTCCCAGGTTCCCCATCTCTGGATTAGAGAGAGGAGAGGCTTGAGGTGAGGAGGCTAAGTAGGAAGCTGTTGAAAGAGTTCAGGTGAGAGGTGATGAGGCTCAAGTTGGGTGGTGGTCATTCAAATAGTAGGAAAGGGATGAATTTGAGAGATGTTGTAGAGATAGAATTTGAATAGTCAAGAATAAATATTTATTTAGCACCCACTATATGCTGGGCACTGTGCTAAGCACTGGGGATACAAATGTGAAAAAAGGAAGACAATTCCCTCCCTCAAAGATCTTACAATCTAATGGGGTAAGACTATACAAAAAGAAGCTGAAAAGGGGAGGGGAGTGAAAGTATCCCATGTGGAGACATGGTAGAGAGGTCCCAGAATAGGGCAGCCAGGTGAGAAATGAGGGGATGTTCTGAGCTGAGCTCCCTCCTTAAAAGGAGGTTTTAGTGTTTATACTGAACCCTTCAATCAGAAGGATACAGGGTAACAATGAGGTGGAGTTACCAAGGCTGAACGGATCTTAAAAAAATGATTAGTTTTTGCCAGTAATGAGTTTCCTGGGGCATGGGAGAGAAGGTAAAGAAGCCCCAAAGTAGTACATTCAGGTGAGAAATGAGATGTTCTAAGCTGACTTCTCTCCTTATACTGGATATGGGAGGTGAGAAAGGGTGAAGAGTTAAACTTGACAGGTTGTAAATTTGGGTAACTAGAAGGAAAGTGATACTTTTAACAGAAAGAGGAGAGTTCAGAAGAGGAGATTTTTGGGGAAAGACAATGAGTTTTGTTTTGGACAGGTTGAGTTTGAGATGCCTATGGGATATCCACTTCAAAACATCCACTAGGCAACTGGTGATGCAGAACTGGGGCTTGGGAGAGTCTAGTACTGGATATGTAGATCTGCGAGTTAGCTATGGAGAGATAATAGTTGAACTCATGGGAGTTGATGAGAGTAGCAAGTGTAGAGAGAGAAGAGATGAAGACCCTGGATATTAATTTGGGACACACACAGGATGTAGGACATGGATGAAGATCTGGTGAAAGAGACTGATAGGGAGTTGTCAGACAGTTCAGAGAAGAGCCATGAGAGACCAACATTACAAAAAGAGTGTCCAGCAGGAGATGGTCAGAAGCTGCAGAGATCAAAGGATATGAAGCCTAAGGAAGAAAAAAAAGATCATCTTATTTAGCAATTAGGAGATAATTAGCATCTTGGAAGAGATTAATTTCAATAGATCCATGAGTCTAGAAGTCAGAGGCTGAGAAGTAAAACGAGAAGAAGGGAAGTATAGCCAATGACTATAAATTGCTTTTTCTAAGAATTTGACTGTGAACAAGGTAAAGATGTGAGATGAAAGCACACAAGGATGTCTGGGTTAAGAGAAGTTGTTTTGTTTTAATGACAGAAGGGACTTGGCTATGTTTGCATGCAATAGGGAAGAATCTAGTAGGTAGGGATAGAATGAAGATTGAAGAGATAGAATGATTGAGGGAATAATCTACCAGAGAAGAAGAGAAGAGATGGGATTAAGGGCATGAGTGGGTAGTAAGAAGAGTCACCTTGATAAGAAAGGACCACCTTTTCATGAGGAGAAAGTGGTGGATCATTGCAAGGAGTTTTGAGATATAAACTAGGGGAGGAGTTCAATCTATGATGCTAATCCTCATTTTAATTACATATATATATGTATGCATGTATGTATTTATAGTAATATAGTTATATACCTTTAAAAAATACTAAAGGATACTTTTTGGTATCCTTAGCTTTCCTCACCAGCCTCAGATTTTTCTAAACTTTAGCATTCCTGATGTTCCATGTATTTGAATTCATCCTGTTATCTGCCTTCACTTCCAACTTTTGCACTTTTAAAATTTTAAGTTGGTTGTACATCCATGTTGGGCACCATCCCCTTTTCCTCCTCATCAGACTGTAGAATTTCATTTTTGAGCTTGCCAACCCTCTTAGGCTAAATTTTAGTCCATGGGTTCCTAGCTATCTTTGCTCTCTCTTATGAATTTCTGGGTGTCACTACTCCTATTCTTTCTATATTATAGTTATTCCCTCTGATCTCTAGCTCAGCAGATATATGTAAGCAGTGTTCTCCCTTCCCCTTCCTCATCATTTTAAAGTCCTTTTGATTAGATTTATAAGACTCTAAGAAAATAGATCCTTACCTGCCCTTGTAGGAAGCACTTTCAGGTCTGATGTCAGTGCATGCTTCTTAATAACTAGAGCTATCTAGTGGTAGAATGGGCTGCCTTAGGAGACAGTGGGTTTCTCTTCAATAGAAGTCTTCCAAGGAAAGCTGCGCAACCACTGGTTGGTGCTATTGTGGAGAGTATTCTCAATCAGGTGTAAGTTGGATGAGCTGACCTTTGAAGTTTTGTCCAGCTCTGAACTTCTGTTATTTCATGACAACTGTCAAAGAAATGCTCCTCCAGAATCCTGCAATTGCTATCTGCTTATGACAAAATACATTAAACAGATAATGGCGATACGGAACATAACTCCATATCCCTTTCTCATCCTATATGATGCTTCTTTATGTTTCCCTATAAATTCTCCATAGAGGACTTACCCAACATGATAGATGCCTTCCTCTCATCCTTTGGGTTCCTAATGTGCTTGGGTTTCCCATTTTTGCCTTTCTAATTTGTACTTTTCTTATGGTCAGTGGTCATTTGCAAAGACAGTAACAACAATGGCAGATGTAATCTCTCCCAAGAGGAGGGAAGGTTCACTCTTTCATAGTCCCTGATAAGGGAAAGGGAAGGGAAGGGGATAAACATTTTTATAGCACCTACTAGGTGTATGGCATTGTACTAAGCACTTTGTAAATATTATCTCAGTTGACCTTTACAACTGTGCAAGGTTGGTGCTATTATTATCCCCATTTTATAATTGAGGAAACTGAGGCAGAGAGAACTGAAGAGACTTGCCACAGGTCACATAACTATCTAGTCTGAAGTCAAATTTGAACTCAGATCTTCCTGACTCCAGGCCCAAAACTCTATCCACTCTGCCACCTTGCTCCCTCATGAAGTGATGAGTTCATGCCTACAGCACCAATCCCACATCTCCCCCAAATATTCTTGAAAATTCAGATATTTGCAGAAGGGGAGGAAAGCAGGCAGGTAGAAGCAAAGACCAATAGAGAGACAGAAAGGTAGCTCAGAAGGGGAGAAATTGACTCATTAGTTGCATTTTAAATTCTGACGTTTGAGCCTGACGGAAGCTAAGGAAAGTTAGAATAATGAATTAAGCCCAGAGTGGAAGACAGCTTTGCAGTTTCTTAGCTATTAGCATCATGGTGTGAAGGAGATACCCCACTGAGCCAACATGTGGTACAGAGATTTCCCACTCTCCCTCTTATTTTCCATGGCTTCCCTTCCCTGACACAGCCTGGCTTTCCAACAAAAGGTGGGTCATTCCAAGCTGCCTACAGCCAAAACCAGACCCTTTAGGGGGTGATAGGGAAGCAAAGAGAACAGAATACTAAACAAAAGCTCTCACTCTAGAGTTGGAGAGTATGGATTTGACTTTGACTGACTGTGTGACCTTGGGCAAGTCATTTAACCAACATGGATCTCAGTTTCCCTGAGTCTTCTCACCACAGCTGCTCACCCATTCTCCTGCAGCTGGCTCCTAGTTTCCTAATGCCAAACATTGCTGCATGCAAAACTCCAGAGTGCCCAGAACCAAATTAAAATGTAATTGGGAAATATTTAACAAAATTAATAAAAATATAATAAAACATATACAATGTTAATATGCCATTTTCTAAGTCAATACATGACCCACAGGGACCCTTCCTCTGGGTGTAATGTTTCCTGTTTCTATTTGAACTTGAAACCACTCTGGTACAGAACTCTTTGCAACATTCATAGCAAATAGTCATCTACCCTTTCCTTGAACACCTCCAAAGATGGAGAAGTCACTACCCTCAGAAGTAGCCCATGACATTTTTAGGTGGCTCTAATTATGGGAAAGTTCTTTGTTATATTGGGTCCCAATCTGGCAAGATTCAACGCAGTGGAGGGTCCCATTGAGGTGGAATTAGCATAGATTTTCTGTTACAGGGAAAAATAAGAGATAAAGCAACAGAGAAATAAAGGGAAGCTGGGATAAAGAGAACAGAAGACAAAAGGATAGAGAGGGAATGTCTCTCTAGCTATCTTCTCTATTCTAGGTTTCTGTCTCTAACCCAGGCCACAGAATTCATCGCTCATTCTGATTCAGTGGGACAGTTATTTTATATTATTAAAATAAGAGATTATCATCGCAACCGATCTCCATCTCCTTTCCAATCTCATCTGAAAAGCAGGCCTTGCCTCCCCCACCCAGGCTCCTAATTCCTCTCTGCCTCAGCTGTTAAATCATTTAACCCAGCAAAGTGTCTGAAAATGCATTTTGCATGAGAGACATGGGGCGAGATAAATCCAGGCAGAACTGTACTGTATGAAAACGGATGTCTGAGGTACCCACAGAGGTCAGGAGCACAGCTAATAGAATGTGAAGACAGCAAGGATGGGCCCTATTTCCTTCACATGGATAACAAAGGTCCCAGGAGCCTTGTCTCCATTTTAGATAGGAGAGAAACTGAGGCCCAGAAGAGATAGAGATAAAGGGAGGCTTGAAGGTCCTGGGGACTAGGACTCAAGAAAAGGAAGGATAATAAGATGAAAGTTCTATAAAAGGTGATAAAAATGGGGAAAACAATAAATCCAGTTTAAAAAACATTTAGTGTATGCCCATTGTATACAAAGCACTTGCTATATACAAAACTAAGCAAAAGGGAAACAAAGGGGAAGGAACATGTGTTTGTCCTTTGTTGCCGAAGAAGATCATGCCATCAGAGAAATAATGACATGACTTGCACTTGACTTTGTTTTTGAATGAGGGAGGGCTGTGCAGGTCACCACCCTCACTTCTCCTCCAGAGTCATCTGAATCCAGTGACCACATATTTATCAGGATGAGGCAGTTGGGGTTAAGTGACTTGCCCAAGGTCACACAGCTAGTGAGTGTCAAGTGTCTGAGGTGAGATTTGAACTCAAGTCCTCCTGATTCCTGCTCTATCCACTGCACCACCTAGCTGCCTTAAGGAGAAGGAAGGGAGGGAGGGAGGAAGGAAGGGAGGGAGGGAGGAAGGAAGGAAGGAAGGAAGGAAGAAAGAAAGAAAGAAAGAAAGAAAGAAAGAAAGAAAGAAAGAAAGAAAGAAAGAAAGAAAGAAAGAAAGAAAGAAAGAAAGAAAGAAAGAAAGGAAAGAAGGAGGGAAGGAAGGAGGGAAGGAGGGAAGGAAGGAGGGAAGGAGGGAGGGGAAGGAGGGAGGGAAGGAAGAAAGAAAGAAAGGAGAAGGGAGAGAGGGAGGAAGGAAGGGAGAAAAAAGAAAGATGGCCCCTGCCATCAAAGGAGCCTATGTTTTGTTGGGGCCACAACATAAAAATAAATACAAATGTGGAGTATGTTTATATTTCCTTGGTGCTGGGAGCTCCCAGGAAGAAAATTCCTCTACCTATGTATGTGCCATGTTCCCTAATTCTAGCTGCCTCCATCCATAACAGGGCTCCCCAGTTCCTGCCCTTGAGCCCTGATTGGAGAGGGTTCACTTCATCTAGTCCGTCCTAGATCTGTCGTGCTGTCCTATGACCATCTGCATAACATAACATCACATCATGAACCCTTGCCTCTCTCTGTGCTACTCCCTTTCTACCATCTTAATTCCCCCTCCAATTTTCTGCTTTTACCTCTGTAAACAATTGCCAAATCCACAGTACTATAATTGGGAAAAGTGTGTCAATCCATTGCCCTATGACTCCTTTCTATCCCTATGATCAAAATACCTCTACTGAACTACTATTGCCTTGTATGTGTTGTCTTCTATTAGAACAGAAGCTCCCTGAGGGCAGGAATTATCTTTTTGTTTTGTTTTTGCATCTCTACCTTATCACAGTGCCTGGCAACTAGTAAGGGTTTAATAAATCCTTTTTCATTCACTCGTGAGTAATTCTGACCCATATTTTCTCTGCAACTTATATAATAGTCTTAGATGAATGTTGTGAAATTACAAAGAAAAAACATGGCCCCAAAGAAGAGATATGAGAGGACACACTCACCCTTGCCTAAGTGGGAAGTTCATGGGGTGGAACTCACATATTTTCAGACTTTTTCAATGTATAGATCAATTTTGCTAATTTTTTCCATCTCCTCTTCCTTTTTTAAACTACTATTTGTTATATAAGATGACTCCCTGGGAGAGGAAGGGGGAAGAATATAAGGAGAAATTTAGACAACATAAAAATAAAATGTAAAATATTAAGTGGCAGCAGCTAGGTGGCAGAGTGGATAGAGTACTGACCCTGGAGTCAGGAGGACCTAAGTTCAAATCTGGCCTTAGACAATTACCAGCTGAGTGACCTTGGGTAAGTCACTACCTCTGTCTGCCTCAATTTCCTTCATTGTAAAATGAGCGTAATAATGACAATAACACTTGCAAAGTTTGAAAATATTTGTAAAGCTTATTGACAGTGATTGGCATGTAGTAGGTGCTGTATAAATGTTCATCGCTGTCATTATTATTATCACCTCAGGGGGAAAGATGACGGGTAGAAGAAAAGGAGAGGAAGATTTTTCTGCATATAAGGGAAAGATTCCTAACAATTAGAATAATTTAAAAATGGAATAGGGACAACGAGGGGGCACCATAGTGAACAGAGTGCTGGGTCTCGAGTCAGGAAGACTCATCTTCCTGAATTCAAATCTCGCCTGACCTTGGGCAAGTCACTTAAACCCATTTGCTTCAACTTCCTCAGCATCTTTAAAATGAGCCGGAGTTAGAAGTGGCAAACCACTCCAGTTTCTTTGCCAAGAAAACCCCAAATGGGGTCACAAAGGATGGGACATGACTGAAAGAACTGAATAACGACAACCAAAGAAAATGGAATGGATTGTTTTGGGAAGCAGTGATTCTCCTGTTCCTGGAAGTGTTGTATCACAAGCTAGATAGCTACTTCTGGGGGATGTTGAAGAGAGAACGATTTCTTCATTAGTTAATCTAGATGACCTCATGGGTCTCCTACCAGTCCATGATTCCTAATAACCAGAAGCATCAAGCATGGGTTTAACATGCTGGATTTTTTTTTATTAGGCCCATAGGACAACAGCCTGTTTCCCCCTTGGCTGATTAGATTAGTCAGTTAAAACTACCTGGTTCTATAAGGTCTAAATAACAATGATTCTGTCTTCAGTTTTCAGTCATGTCTGGCTCTTCATGATCCCATTTGGGGTTTTCTTGGCAGATGCTGGAATGGTTTGCCATTTCCTTCTCCAGTTCACTTTACAGATGAAGAAACTGAGGCAAACAGGGTTAAGTTTCCAGGGTCGCAGAACTAGTATCTGAGGCCAGAGTTGAGCTCAGGTCTTCCTGACTCCAGGCCCTGCGCTCTATCCACTACACCCTCCAGCTGCCCCAATAACAATATTTATAAATAAATAATGTTTATAAAATAAATAATATGTATTATTTATATACATATAATGTATATATAATACATGATATAAATAAATAAAATCACATTTGTATAACAATTTAATGTTCATAAAGGATTTTAAATGCATCATCTCTTTGGATCATCATAACTATGCAGGCTATAGATAACCAAGTCGATGCTAATACTATCACCATTTTAGTTGAGGAAACTGAGGCCTCCAAGGCCAGTGTGCTAGCCACCAAGTCACACTGCCACTCAAAGCCAGTAGATTGAAGGAATGAGTGAAAAAAATTTGTATTAAGCTCCTCCTATGTGTATGGTCAGTCAACAAATGTTGAAGTGGCTCCTGTGCGTCAGGCAACACTATGCTTAGTGATGGAGATGCATAAAGAAAAATAAGATGCTCCCTGATCTCAAGGAGCTCACATTCTAATGCAAGGGAGACAACACCTAAGGAAGATTTTAGCAGCAAGTCAGATGGGAAGATAATATAATCCTTAGGGTGCAGCTGCAAGCACATGTTAATGCTCTCTCATGAATGTCATTTCCATTGCTAAAATTCTATCAGTTCAGATGTTGAACTATTCAACAGTGAGAAGGCCTTTGGTTGTATGTAAAAACTTTGTTATCCGAGTCTTCAGTAGATGTGGCTCTAGAATCTATTGGAGTAGTCACCAGGCTTCCTGCAGGATGGAAGGAAAGCCTTCAGTTCTGGGCTGTCAGGGTAGCTATTCCCAAGGCTCTTAAATTCAGAGTCCCAAGTTATCTCCATCAGGGTCTGAGAGAGGTTGGTGGTTTGACTTGCCCTGCATGTGCTGCCTCCTCCTATCTCTCCCTTAGGGTGCCACACCACTTCAGCTAAGCTGGCTTGCCTGCCTTCTGAGTGGTAGTTAACTGGCCACACTCTTAAGAGGGACTGGATGAGATGTGTGAAAGAGTCTATCCAAACATATTCCTTATTTCAGTAATTCAATGAAGCTTCCACGCTTTGGTTCCTCTTGCACAGATCACAATAAATACAACGCTTTCTCTTTTCCTTTTCATTTCTTGTCCATACTCTCACATAATTCCTCAGTAGTAGATTTATACCATGTGCTTCAGACATTCCTCTGGGTCTTTTAAAATTTTGAGGATTCCTACCACTAAAAAAATAACTCTCAATGTGTGCTCCACTGGCAGTAGGTGAACAGTGAAGTCTTCCTATTTGAAAGACCACTTATTATTACAATGTGATTAATGGTTTATCCTTACAAATGAGATTTTTGCTTAGTTATTATTCATTACAAATGGTTTGAAGTGCCCTCAAATGCCCCAGGACCCACACCCAGAATTCTTTAGCAACTTGCCCAAGGCATGCAGTGGGGGAGGAGGAGAGGAGCAGAGACCACACTAGAAACCAAGAGTTCTGTTTCTTAGGAGTAGCTGTTTCCTGTTGATGAACACTGGCTAATGGAACCATTCTAATTTGGGTAGCAGGTACCTTGCTTGGGAAAGGTAGGAATTTTGGAGGTCCAGCTGTGATTACAGTCCCCCTCTGTTCCCCAGGGAGACTAATGTCTCTCTCCCTCTCTCTCTCTCCGAGACAACCCCTCCCATTCCAACAGTGACTCAGGCCAGCTATTCCAGCAGCACTAACGAGTATGCTCTTCTCCAAACAACAGATTAATTGATTTAGAACTTTTAATGCCAGATGCTCAGCAGAGGCATTTTAATAATCCCCGAGCCAGAATTAATCATGCCTCCTGCTCTTTAAGGAGGGCAGTTATTAAATCCTGTGGAGGCTTGGAGGGGGAAGAGTGGAGGCTGTTTTTCCTGGGTCCCCTTTACCTCTCCACCCTAATTAAGAGTGCTGATACCCACCTGTGCTGAAAGAGGGGGAGGAAAGCATATCTGAAAGGTCACCTGTTCTCAGAAGTGGGATCTCTAATGGACACAAAGATTACTGGTACTTAAGATTTTGGTCCAAATCCCATGGTGGAGGGAGAGGAGAGCATCAATGAGAAAGAAGTGATGAGGGAGCCATTTGGATGGACGGGCAATCTGCACATTCCCAACCACCTCTTGTATTAGCCAAGTTAGAATGGTCAAGGACTAGCTCCAGAGAGCTAAGAAGTAAAGAGTCCTTGGCTCTGGCTCCCTTACTCCAAACATGTAGCTTTTGCCACAGGAAATCTATTCCTAGGTATTTGTCTCTTTCTTAGACAAAGGTATAAGCATCCAATTTAATTCAGTTCAATTCAGTGTTATTTCTCCATCCATATATCCTCAGAGAATCTTTATTGCCTATTACATAAAGCACAAACTGCTTCTCCTGGCATCCAAGGCCCTCTACAGCCTGGTACCACCTTATTTCTTGTTTGGCCTTATTTTATCCTTTTCCCTCCATACAATCTACCTTCCAGTCAAACTAGACGTCTCTTTAAAAGTAGCACCCAGTACTCCTGTGGCACCCTCAAGTTCAAGCTCTTACTCACATGGTTCCCAGTGCCTGGAATGTCCTCCTTCCCCCTACTCTATTCTTCTATTACACTGCTTTACCCACTCTTTAAAGCCCAATTCAAATAGTACCTCCTCTAGAAATCTTCCCTAATCCCTCCTCAACCAACAATGACCTCTGCCATCAAGTCATATACAACTCTTTGCTTCGTACTCTTCTAATACATCTGTAAGGGTGGTAGTCACCCATAGCTCAATTAATTCACTCAATCAATCAGAAGGATGAACTGGGTTCCAACAATGCCTAGGCATCTCTATTGAATTAATCCATCAATCACCCCACCTCACATAAAATAACTACCTTAACCAGGTGAGAACACCTCTATTGAATCAATCAATTAATGACATTAGACTAGATGCCAGCAGTCCATTGAAAGCCTTTGGATAAAATGGAATGACACTCTCCAGGAGGCATATTAGTATTGACTTTGAAGACTAATTCATGCCCTGTGGGTCTTCTACAAAACAGCAAGCCAGTTAGGAACCTAGCATTCAAGTGTCTGACCTGGAGGAAAGAACAACCCAGCCAAGCTCTTGAGAGAAAATTTTGGGGGGAGGATTGGAGGTTTCTCTCTGATTTCCCCTTCCCATCACCAGAGGAGAACCTTGTGGATCAGAGGCTTTAGACTTCTCCTTTGGGTCCTAGCAGAGTTTTGGGAGCAGTAGTGACTGGTGGCAGTACCTGCATCAAGAGCTACAGAAAAATTAGACACTCTAAGGAAAGGCAGCTTTGAGACTGTACAACGAGCCCATCAGAAAGCTATGCCAAACCTAGAAGGAACTTTAGAGGTATCCCCGTGGAAGGAGAAAAGGGGATTTCCAGCAACAAGGGGCTGTGAGTTACCAGTTATGACTTTGCTACATGTATTCTCTAAGCAGGAACCCACTTTCCCCTGGACTCTGTATGCGTCTCTCCTGGTGGGAGAGTTTGTCACAGATTTTGGGGTATGGGAGTGTTCTGTGCCAATAGTATGTTCCGTTCATACTATTCCACCTCAGTGAAGAGACTTTTCTAAAAGTTAATTATGCTTAACAAATTTATGTCACAACTTATATATCATAACTTTTTATCACAACTGATAGTTCTGAGGGGAACACACCAGTGGGAGTTCATAATCTATAATAATAAAAAAAATATAATATAAATAATATAATATAATATAAACACTACAATAATAAGTAAAAATCCAAGTGTTCAAAGCTTACTCTTGGGGGGGAGAAGTAGCTTCCTGCTGGGCTCTGGTCAGCCAATGAGAGTAGGAAGTTGTTTGCCATTTCCTTCTCCAGTGGATTAAGGCAAACAGAAGTTGTGTCTTGCCTAAGGCCACACAGCTAGTAAGTGTCTAAGGCACATTCCAACTCAGGTCTTCCTGACTCCAAGTTCAGGACTCTATCCACTGAGCCACCTAGCTACCTCCTAATGTGAGTGAATATTATTATTAAAAATTGATTAGAGTAAATTAACATGAATTGATTAATATTTTTCTACTTTTTATTTTTCAATTGAAATTTTATTTTTAAAATACGTATAACATAGTCAAGCCTAAAACATTCATGGTCAAGCTATAAAGTTTCATTATAAAATTGAATATGCATGTTCACAGAAAGGAAACTTGACCTTTCAGTGACAGATCCTTCATTCACTCAACAATCAACCAAGTTGTACTAAGCACCCACTTTGCATAGAGTATCATGCAAAGTACTAGGAAAGAACCAACATTTAGATAAGGCAGGTCTCTGATCTCAATGGACTTGCAGTTTGCTAGAAGAAAAAAATTAATTAAATAGATGATACAATATGACATAAGTACATCAGAAAGTTATAAAATAAAGTGCAATCTAAATTTCAAGGAGAAGGTCACTATCAAAGAGGCAGTTGTCGTTATTGTTGGTGTTCATCCTTCATTCTTGAGGAGGACCCAGGAAGTCTTTTTAAAGGTGGTGGCATTTAGGATAGGCCTGAATCAGTCAACAAGCATTATTAAGGACTTACAATGTGCCTGGCACCATGCTAAGTGATGAGTAGAGAAAGACAAAAATGGTTCTTTCCCTCAAAGAACTTGCATTTAATGGAGAACTTAATATGCAAATAGCTAGTTATATGAAAGATGTTAGCTCATTCTACTCAATTTAGTGGAAAGCAAATAAATGACCCTAATCATGAAGTTTGCAAGTTATGACCTGCATAGATGAGTTAAGTGCCTACACCAACTTATGATTCTTGGAAATATTAAAGTTATTATTGATAGATAATTGATTAGATGTAGAATTTCTTTCCAATAATCATTCCCCATTTTGCATTCCTAAGTCTCTAAATCTGTCCCCTTCATTCCCTCTGGTCACAACCTTAACTTAAGCTCTTGTGCCTTAAAGCTAAAATGACCACAGTGACCTCATCTAACATTGGACCAACAGAGTCCATTGTCCTGTACTACTCTCATTTTCTTCCCAGCTACTAAGGTTTATGAATCAGATTTAGTCTTAAGGGGTAGTCTGATTGCTAATTAGGGGAATTAGATTCCCTGTTCTTATAATCCCTGCATCTTGGGACAAAGTTAATTATAGTAAATGACATTATAGCTCATATCTAGGTCTACCCAAAGCAGATAGTAGAAGAGGTAGTAAATGTACAATATGTATCAAGTATGGGACAGGCAGTTTCTTCCTACATAGAAAATAATGATAAACATATAAAGAATCACACTATACATTAATAGAACAATTTAAACAAGATTCAGTATTCTGCTGAAAAGCTGGTGGTTAAATATCATCAGAATATAAAACAATTTAAAATGCTGTTAATTAGGCATTTCACTTTTCACCTCAGCTTGGTACTGTGTAGTTAACCTTGAGTTAATTTTCTTTTTCAGTGGCCACCCTCAGCTACATAGAAACTGGAATATTCGCTGGACACTTAACCTAAAGACCTCTAGACCTTTCAAATACATACCACCAGCTCCTCAAGAAAAAGAAACACAATGAAGAAAAAAAAAGGAAAAAGAAACATAGAAATGACGAGAACTAACAGAGACTCATGTATGAGCTTACCTATTTGTAGCCCTCCCACAAAGCTACCACATGGGCAAGATTGCTATGACACCAGAAGGGGAAAGGATTCTGCCCTTCCCTTCATTTATGGCCTACTAGACTCATATTGCCACCTGGAGAGTTGCAGCCAAGAGAGCCCAAGTGGCAGCTATGTCCCCTCTTAAGAGATTCACTGAGTCACCAACTTTTCAGGCTCAACAGCCAATTAAGTTATTCATTGTTATCTTCTATTAAAAGCCAATTGGGTATAAGTTATACTTGGCCTGAAGCAGGTCCCCAAAGCTCCCACACAGTCAACTAGAAACAGACAGAAAATATCTGCACATGCTTCAGAAGATGGCCGGTATAGGCTTATTCAGTCTTGCCACATTCAGCGAATTCCCTTTCCACTGATGTACCTTGCCCTTCTTATGATTCCCACCTGTAGTCAATCTATCCAACACAATTAACCTTCATAAACATGAATTTTATCCTATCATTCTTTTGCTTGGTTGTGGATTACACAGCTCAAGGATATGAGACATGTGGAAGGGGTTCAAGGAGCCACCCACAGAAATGGTAAAAAAATACAACCTGTGAGTGAAAGACGAAAGAAACAAAATTATTTACTGTCAAGTATGAAGCCTGAGGGGAACTTGATAATGGTCTATAAGTCTCATAAGGTTATTGGAGGATGGGACCCAACTATTTCCCATATTAGGATCCATAATCACTAATGAAGACAGAACGGAGGGAGGAAATGGGCTTCAGAAGCAGCAGAAAAGATTTAGATTAAGAAGGATTTTGAAAGGAAGAATTTTCTAGCAATTAGAGCTATTCAAAATGGATTGGGCTGTCTTGTGGTATATGAATTCCCCATCATTAGAAGTGTTCAAGCAAAGTCTGGATGACCACCTGTCAGGGTATCTATAGAGAAGACCCTGTATTGAGAAAGAGGATGGACAAAATAGTCCTCAAGGTCCCCTACAACTCTCAGAATACATTATTCTGCATTTCTGGAACAGATGTAGAGATGATTTTTTTAGGAGGAAAAGACCTTTTGAGGTCCCTTTCCCCCTAAGAAGAGTGCCCTTCTACGAGATAACAATAATAACTCACATTTATACACACTTCATATTTTGCAAAGCATTTTCTACAGATAGCTCTGCTTTCATCATCATTTCCATTTCCTTCTTCAAAATTCTTCATGCCCCCCCTTTCCTACCATGTTACATCTAAACTTTATTCCCTAGTTTTTAGGTACTTCCATAAATTGTCCCAACCTACTATAGTCAGGGCTGTCTCTTCATTATTCCTAATAATAATCACTCACATTTATTTATATTGCATTTTAGAATTTGCAAAGCACTTCATATGTCTTATTTCACTTGTCACTAACAATAACCCTGAAAAGTAAGTATTGATGGTATTATTATCCCATTTTAAGGATGAGAATGCCAAAACTTAGAGAAATTAATGTAGTTACACAGCTAGAAAGTACTAGGAGTAGGATTTAAACCCAGGTTTTCATGACTCTCTATATTTAGCCCTTTATGAATCTTCTACTACTTCCTTGATCCCTACCTTTTCAAATTCTCCTCATTCTTCAAGACTTCATTTTAATTCCATAAATCCTTCCCTGATCTCTCTAGCTATCACTGACTCTCTTCTGTGAATTCCTATAACACATATGGCCTGAAACACACAATTTTGAACTTAATCATATGCTATTTGTTGTTTCATGTGAGTTTTGATCCCCCAACTAAATTACAAGTTCCCTGAAGGCAGATATCATGTCTTCTATGTCTTTCTCATGTGCCCTATTCCAGCTGGGCACATAGTAGATTCTCTTTTCTCTCTGTTCATTAAAAGATGAATGAGTTAATTGATGACAGGAAGACAGAACCAGGACGAATTCATTGCTGAACACAGAACTTGTCCTAGACCTCTCACTGACTTAGCCAGGGGCTTCTGTTGTCAAGGATCAATGAAGAGACAGCAGTTTCAAGGAGGCAGATTTCAGCTCTGCGTAAAGAACTTTCAAATACTTGGGGTTGTTCAAAGTAATGAGCACTCCACTGGAAATACCCAAGCAGGGGCTAGATTAATGCCGTTCAGAGATACTGTAGAGGGAGTTCCTAAACTGGATGTGTGGAGTAGGGAATTGCACTAGATAATTGATGACTTCTTCAAATGCTAAGATTCTATGATTCTTAGATACCCCTATTCCTTTGCGGGCCACTGAGGATACTGGTGGTGAGTAGGATCATTCCTTCCTCTCTTCACATACATGCACATGCACATGCATGCACACATACACATTTAGAGGGACAAAGCTCCTGTACACAGGTACCCAAATCCTGAACCCTACTTTGGATCATAGGCTCCCAATGGGCAAGGACTACATCTACTGCCTTGATCTCACCCTGTATAACACAAAAACTATTAGGGAGATTGAGGGATACACTGTCCCTTGTTCATGATGACAAGTATAATGACATTCACATCCTCCTTCACCCCATTCCTGTGGTCCCCAGCCTTTGGTACCCACCTGCCCCACCAACAATAACGAATCAATACTTGCTTTTCCTCTGCAAGAACATCTCCGTAATCCTAATTGGTCACTATGGCAACCCCAGCTGCAGCTCCTTGAGGCCTCAATGAAGAGACAGAAGGATGAGAGGGGGTGAGATGGAGGTTAAGCCTACTTATTATATAATGCTCTGCCTTTGATATCACCTAGATCCACATGCTAAGTACCTGGAAAGAAACAAAATCCCGTGTAAATTAGAATGATACCATCCAATCCTCTCCTTACACCCTGACGAGTAAGAGCCGATAAGGCCATTGTCTGGAGACAAGGGTCTGACCTCTTACCGCCCAGATGGCTGATGGAGTTTCTGCAGCCCTCAGTATATTGTAGGGAGGGGGCTATGAAAAAGTTTCATTCTTGAGCTGAAGTGGGGTGTGTAAGGACTTTTCCATCTCCCTCAATGTAGAGACTGTGGGAAGAGGTGAGGCAGGGACTATCTGAAATAAAGGACCTAGAAAGAGAGCTGGGGGAGGAAAAGAAAGTGTTATCACAAGGGACAAATTCATCCTTCTTCTCAGGGACCAGGGGGACATAACCTCCTTTCTTCCTTGCCTTCATCTCCAGATATTAAAAGACTGACAGTTTCTTAGCTCTCCTCCCCCTCCAAATACCACTCTACCTCCCCCATTCTTACACTATTATCAGTGCAGAGCAGCATTAGGTACATTCCCAAGACTTATAATTCTTAGATATAAGACCATATGGCTGCAGCAGGCCCAGGCCCAGGACAGCTTTGAAAATAGGCACCTCAAAATATACCTCGTCACAAAGAGATCTTCCCAGTCCTAACCCCCCAGCAAGGAACTAGGGAGTGAGACAAAGGACCTCAGCTGACCTGGCCAAGTCTTCATTGGACTGCACTGTCACATAGAAAATGGCCATTCTGCAAGGGAGAACTGTTTCTCCATTGGTCAGTCATGGCATTCAAATCTGTCCCAGTCTCTGCACCCAAGTAAATACACAATCCTATCCTTCCTTTCTCTATAGTACAGTGGATAGAGTGTTAGGCCTGGGGCCAGGAAGACTCATCTTTGGCCTTAGACACATCCTAGTTGTGTGACCCTGGGCAAGTCACTTAACCTTGTTTGCCTCAGTCCCTCATCTATAAAATGAGCTGGAGAAGGAAATGACAAAACTCTCTAGCATCTTTGCTAGAGAAAACCCCAAATGGGGTCATGAAGAGTCAGACACAACTAAACAACAACAACAATTTTTTTCTTTCTTAGTCTGGAATTCTGATCAGTTCAGTCCATAAAATTATATAATATCAGAACCAGAAGGACTCTCAGAATCTCTCCAGGTCAGCTCCCTCATTTTATAGGTAAGGAAACTGAGATCTGGAGAGTTTCTACCAAACTCTTCAGTGGCAATGCCAGAGCTAAAATTCAACACACTTTTCACTCCACCAACTATCCCCCTTCAAAAAGTTCTTGCTATTTCTTGAAACACTCACTGTGACTTTGCCATGCACCCTCTCCACATTAGGATCTACTCTTTCTAGTCATTTGCCTCCTAAAAGAGAGTGGGCCTTTCTTAACTCAGAGAGAGCAAATTACTGTCCAGTATCAAAGATGTTGAAATAATTATTAGTCATGGGACCTCAGCTAGGTGGTACAGTGGATAGAGCACCAGTGCAGGAGTCAGGAGGAGCAGAATTCAAATCTCACCTCAGACACTTGACACTCATTAGCTGTGTGACCTTGGGCAAGTCAATTAACCCCAATTCCCTCATCTTGGGTCATCTCCAGTTATCCTGATGAATATCTGGTCACTGGATTCAGATGGCTCTGGAGGAGAAGTGAGGCTGGTGACCTGCACAGCCCTCCCTCACTCAAAACAAAGTCAAGTGCAAGTCATGTCATTATTTCTCTGACGGCATGGTCTTCTTCGGCAATGAAGGATGAATACACACACATGGGACCTGCACAAGAGCTACAGTTCTAGTGGAGGCAAGTTTTTCACAGCAACTTCCATGGAGGCCTGGAAGAGGAGAGACAGACAGACAGACAGAGACAGAGAGAAGAGGAGGAGACAGAGAAAGAGAGAGAAGAAAGAGAGACAAAGGAGAGAGAGAAAGGAGAGGGAGAGCAAGAGAGTTAGGGATAAAGAGAGAGAAGGAGGGGAAGAGAGAGAAGAGCAAAGAGAGAAAGAGAGAGGAAGAGGGAGAGAGAGAGAAAGTCAGAGAGAAAGAAAGAAGCAAAAAAGAGAGAGAGACACTTCACAAAGGTTTTCCTAAAATAAATGTATTTTGGAATCAGGTAACCAAATGCATTGGAATCCCCTAAGTCAGACAGTGGGAAGGAGGAAGGAAGGAGTGGGACAGAATGAGCAACAGACCCTACATGATATGAGAAACTATACATGATTTCAAAGGTTCCTTTCTCTTAGTCCAGGAAAACAGAGGTCCGGGTTCAATAAAGTAAAGAGACAGAGACAGAAACAGGGAGGGAGAAGAGAGGAAGAGAGAAAGACACACAGAGAAGAGAGAGAAGGGGGGAGGGAATAGGAGGGATAGAGAAAGGGAGAGGGAGGAGGAACAGTTCCATTCTAAGCATGTGATACTGGTTGATTTTTCCCCCCACCTGAATGAAATGGGGGAGGAGGTAAAAGAGGAGAGGTAAACACCAGACCTTGTCTATTCCTAGTTCCTAAAAAAAAATTAGAAAGAGAAATGGAAAGTTTCTAGAGAGGTTTGACCCAAGAACTTGGTGAAGAAGAGGAGTCAAAGTCTTCTTGTCAGTTCCCCAAATATAAATGGGATACTCTGAAAACGAGACAATAATGCCTCTCATTCATAGAGAAAGGGGCTGTTTGATTTCTATAGTCCATGCAGGAGTTTCAGAACCACTGTCTGGGGTCAGCTCCTCACCCTGTAACTTCAGTTACAGTGCCTCAGTTCTAGCCCTGATTGCCTCACTTTGTATAGTCAGCCTTCACAGGGCTGATGCTACAGTCTCCCTCCGCACTCCTGGCTGATCAAGGGGCTCAGAGGAGCCTCATCTTTGCTTGAGGTATCCAGGGGGCTTGGGCCCAGGGCATGGTGTCACTGGTATGTGGCAGGCTGCTCCTTAACTTGTGACCCATTCTTGCCAAACAGTGAGATTAACTGTGGATCTGTATGAATTTTCAATTGTTGCCCTACTAGGTGCTTAACTCTCCAGTGTAAAATCCCTGCCTGGGCCAGGACAGCTTCCCTGTGGCTGGATGTTTCTAGTTTCCAAAGCCTATCCATTTCTCTGCTTCCTATACACCCTTGAGAGGCAAGAAATTCTTCCTTACCTCTAATCTGCTTCCCTTTCCCATTCTTCTCTTATCTTGCCTCAGGTGGAACTAGAAAGAGTAAGGATTAAACCAGTCCTCTGATTTTTACTGTAATCGCAACAGGTACTTTCCTCTTCTTAAGGGTCTTTCTAGGTCTCCTGCCTTCACTTTGCCAGACCATCAAAAAAGAGGAAGTGGGTTTCTCCTTTTTTGGCAAGTCAACAGAGGTTGAATAGAACCATACCTGGCCTTTTTTTCTTTCTGGAGGCAGGAGGCAGGGCTAAATAATCTCTCAAGGACTCTCTATGACTTCAAAGAATGGAAGAGGTAAGATCCTCCTCTCATTTTTTAGTTCTCGCAATATATGCACATCACGCCATGTCTTTCTTTGCTCCTCATCCCCTTTGCCTTGTCTCCATCTCTCCTTCAGACTAACTCTTCAATAGGACCTCATAAAAGCTTCCTCCTTGTACCCCCATCCATCCTGTTGCATTGATAGAGTAAATATTTGGAGAAATAAATATTGCTTAGAGGGCATGTGTGGATACAGTGCCAGGGTTTGTCTGCATGATTGGCTGTGGAAGCATTGGGAGATAATAGGAGCCCCTTTGTCCTCAGTGGGGATGGAGGGGAGCAATCGGATGTCTGAGGGAGATTACAAGCAGTTATGGATATTGCTTGTCATGCTGCCCTCAGCAGCCGCCTTTTTCAATTGACTAGTCGCTTGTATTTCCAGAATAGGGAATGCCAGATGTATTTACCAGAGTGAAAGGGAGCGCAGAAGGCCCTTGGAAAAGATACCCAGCTGTCATTTATCAATGGAAGCCTGGATAGCTTAACTCTTAGTGATCCGGTTGGTAGGCTCTTTTCTGGGATCTTCTGGGTAAGAAGGGCAGGGCAGTTCTCATTTTGTGAAATGATTATGTTCCCCAAGTGTGACTGAAAATCAGGTCATAGATTTAGATCTGAAAGAGAGCTTAGAGGTCATCTGGTCCAAAGCTTCCCCAATCCTAATTTATGGATGAGACCTAGAGAGTTTATTTGGCTTTTCCAACGTTACTCAGGTAGCAAACACCAAAACCAAGAATCAGACCTAGATTCTCTCACTTCAAATCTGGAACTGCTTTCACTGCATTATACTGCAAATTGGTTGTTTGAACTCAGAATGCGTAGTTTCCTAGGGCAGACCACAAAAGCCTATTATATATACCAGAAAAACCATAATATACCTGAAGCATTATTTCAATGACATCTAGAAACAGGGCATTGTGGTATGATAGGATCCCTAGATTGAGAATCAGGAGACCAGAGTTCAGATCCTAGCTTCCTCACTAACAAGCTATCTGACTTGGGCTGTCACTTCTTTATTTCTCTGGGTCTCAGTTTCCTCACCTGTAAAATATGAGTGTTAGACTGAATGAACTCTGAAGTGCCTTCTACTCTATGACTTATATAACACGATGTGCAGGGGCGAGACATTTTAAATTCCAGGTAGGAACCAAGGAACCATTTTCTTCATCCTGATTTGAGAAGAAAGTATGATACCCCTTCATACCAATAACTAATTAGCTCTAAATATTTTCATAAGAGAATGATAGCCGATATTAACATAGCCTTTCATAGCTACAAGGTACCTTACTAAACACCTTATTTCATTTAATCCTAATAATTCCCAGGAAGATAGGAAGTATGAGCATTATTATCCCCATTGTACAGATGAAGAAGCTGGAAGATAAGAAGCTGTAGCAAGCACCCTAGCATACCTAGGATGACCTGCTAGCACAGGTTCTTGGATCTGCTTGTCTTAAAGTAAAGCAACTTTTAAGGGGTCAACAATCTTCTTTAATTACATTCACTAGTTCAGGGGAAAAGTCATCTCCCTGAACATCAGAGAAAATACAAGCAGAGAAAATACAGAGACAATACAAGCAGAGAAATTAGCATAAAGACCAACAGACAGGGCTCTAATTGCCTGAATCAAAGCAATATTGCTCTACACTTTACATACACCACTGGATCAAGACAGCCTTTACATCTGAGCAGTTGGAGGTCTGAACATGTGGCTACTCAGAGTCTCCACCAGGGAATCACAAGGTCCTTCTCATAAGCAAGCCACCAAAGCAGAGTATCAACTCAGACTATACATACACTTCTCAGAATCAGAAAACATCACAACCCTCATGACTTGATGCCTAATCAACTTAGTGCCAAAAGGTGTGGAAGCCTTCCTACAAGCAAGCCTCCCCCTAAGCAAACTCTATCTTAGGCAAGTCCTTCCCACAATGGGCTCCACATGTAGCCTATTAGTGGGCAAGGAAGATCCTATTATCTCATTAACATTACAGAAGTATAATAATAATTAGCCCCAATGTACAGATGAAGAAGTTGAGGTCTACAGAGGTGAAGTGACCTAACCAATATATCACGACCAGTGGCAGAGATGGGATCAAGCCCCAGGTCTTCTGGGGTGTCCTGTGCTCTTTCCACTATACTTCCTTAACCTCTACATCTGCATTAGAGAAGGCATCTCCCTTTACCATATATCTACATAGGAGAAGTTACCCTGTGCCTCTGTCTTTCCAGGAACTATTGTGAACTGGGGAACTAAGAACATGGATAGACTATAGATTTGGGGTCTGTAGCTCCAGATCCAGACTCTCTACTGATATATATGATCAGGAAGACTCATCTTCCTGAGTTCAAACCTGGCCACAGACACTTCCTAGCTATGTGAGTGAGCAAGTCACTTAACCCTGTTTGCCTCCATTTTCTCATCTGTAAAATGAGCCAGAGAAGGAAATGCCAAGCCATGCCAGTATCATTGCCAAGAAAACACCAAATGGGGTCATAAAGAGTCAAACATGACTGAAATGACTGAACAGCAACAATTGATATGTATATGCCATTCCCAAATTGATTTGGAAGCTGTTTATAATCTAAGATAAGCAAGAAAGGTCTAACTCCGGGTTAAATCACAGAATCATAGGATTTAGAGTTCAAAGTAACCTTAGGGATCATCTAGTCCTGTAAGAATTCTAACAACAATGGTGAGCTCTGTTAAGTGGCCTCAATCCAACAATCAGTCAGTATTTGCTATGTCCGTCACTGTGGAGGACAACAAAGACTAAGAAAGAAGTCCAAGTTCTTTCCATGGGCAATCTTACAATCTTGTTAGGGAGGTAAAGCTCATATACAAGATATAATAAGCTTAAGGAACCTAGTTCCTTAAAATCAGTGAGGTACTTCCCGCAACCACCACCGTCGGTTGCCTTCAAGTACTTGCTTCTCACTATGGAAATGTTCTTCCTTACCAAGTCACGTTTCTTCTTCCTCTTTTCCTTCCTTTTCTTCTTTCTTCTCCTTCTTCTAGTACTTATTCTGTGCCAGGTACTGGGCTAAGGACTGGGAATGCAAATACAAAAGACAAGATGGATAGTTCTTGCCCTCAAGAACATACATTCTAACATGGGCAGACAACACATAGGAGTAGTGACCAGGGTTTCAAATCCATTCTTCTATCTCACCTCTTCCAAGAAGCCCTTCCTTCCTAAGGAGTCTTCATTATCACCTGTGCTTTCAGCACTAATGTAGTGGATAACACATGAATGTCCTTGTTTTTAGGAAAATAATCAATGGACCTGATTTCCACAGTGTAGGAAATCCCTGAATGAAGGAAGGTTCCTGACACCCAGACAAGATCACAACTAGGTGGCTAAGTCTAATCAAGTTGCCTTAGACACGTAGAGATTATTTGCCCAATATTACCCTGTCAGGGGGAGGATTTGAAGCCAAATCTTCCTGATTCTAACTAAGCTGCCTCTTGTTTATATTTTTAAAAAATCTTTTTCTCATGTAAGTAACTTCTTTCCCCCATTAGACTCTAAGATCCTGGAGGGCAGGGACAATGTGTCCTCTTTCTTGTAGTGTGACTAAAATCTCCTCACATAGATCTCTGTAATTAGAGCAAGTGCATATTCCAGTATTGACTAGTAACAAACATTGCTTTAATTACTTTTGATCCCTGGGGTCCTTGGGGCAGGGAAAGCCTTGAAAGGCTGAGCTAGCAACTTCTGTTCCCTCAGTAGCTTAGTTTCCCATTGATCTACCTACCATTGATTGGGGGACATAGTACTTAAAGCCCCAGGACCTCCAAGTTATGAGAATGTCACTTGTCACCACAAGATGGAGGATATTCCAGGGTTAAGAGGCAGTTGCACAGAAGCCTGCTAAGAGCTAGACAAAGGTTAACTGGGGTTCAGGAGCAGGTGAGAAGAAGAATCTCCGATAACAATACCATTGCCAGACTCACCAAAGTCAAATTGAATGATCTACCTGGAAAGCCAGACTAGATGAAGACAAAAAGTGAAAAACTAAAGGCAAATTGAGATTGGGTGCTGGGAGGGCAGATTAAGTATGTTTCAAGCTTTAGAGGACATGGGAAAATCAAAAAGGCTTCCCTACAGTTATGGACCTCGATTGAGTTCCTAATTAAGGCTAAATTGACCTGATCCCCTTAAAAGAACCAAGTTATCAGGCTATGGGAACTGAACAGAGGATGTACCCCAGAGGTCTCACTTAGTTAACCCCCTAGCAGAAGGGAGGAAATGAGCTGAAGGATGTGAATGGTACACTGAGCTAATGGCCCCATTTCCCAAGAATCCTGCAGATAGCTCTAGAGATAATATGGAAAGCTCTGATGGGGTTTAAGGTCTTCATGTGTTGCTAGTGGCTCAGACATGAGCATGGAAGTAGGGGGCCCAATGAGTCATCCAGCCAGGCAGTCAGGGGGACCCACTGACCCAAAGGGCCATGCTCCACTCTTGGAAACTTCAGAGCTAGGAAGATGAAGTTGACAGGGTCAATGACTTTGGAAGGCATCTGCCTTGGCTGAAATTCCCCAAGTTCCCATCATCTCTAAACTTCCCTGCTCCAAGAGAGCCCCAGGCAGTGAACTGAATTAAGTCTAGTAATAATTTCATACTCCAAGGATCCATGATTTCATTGGTGTGGCTACTTCTTCAGACAATACAGATCACATTTGCTTCATCCTTTAGAAGGCAACTTTCATGTGTAGCTATGATTGAAAAATTTTGCCTCTTGGTGGCCAGACTCCTGGTGTTGAGCCTTGGAATTTAGCTATTCTGGTCTTCAGTGATAGACATACCATCTGCCCCCAGGCCCTTACTTGAAGACATTTCAGCTTAGTAGGACTGTCCAGAGATTGTTTTTGGCTGGAATAGCCTTCGAGACACTTGGGTCACCTCCAGTTCACAAAGAGGTATTGGGGGACTTCAGTGAAGGAAAACAAATTGGATTATTACTAAAGTAGATTTGTAAGAAGCTTGATAGCAAAGAATTTTAAAATAACTTTTTAAAATGTTCTCTGGATTTCTGGGCAGATGGGTTAGGCTGCCGCTCTTCTGAGAAGCAAACATGAATCTGGCAGTACATTTCTTGATGGGTTTCTGAGTTGTCTTGCCTCAGCCCTCTGGCCCTTTCTAACTATATTATCAGTAGAGGGTCTATCCATCAAGCTAACAGGGATTTTAAGATTGTGTCCAGCCTTCCCACAGCCTGGCACCAGGTTGTTAGAGAAGCAAACTTCTTAACTCTTCCAGAGCCAAGATAAGGCTGCCTCTGGCCCTATCTTGTCCTGCCCTGTCATTCTCTCTCTAGTAGGCAAAGATGCCCATTGTGGTCCTTTGGGAATCTTGGAAAGGCATCCCAAGAAGCCTAAGTCCAGCCCAGTCCTTGGCTAGGCTGGCTGGGTCTTGCCAATGTGAAAGGTCTATGTTCCTGGCTTGAGAGATGCATTCTGCCTGCCCCCACTCCCAAATCCCCTGCCCAGCCCAGCAGGGTCTCCTTTCCAACCCCAGTCATTGGCTCTCATCAGCCTTCCTGGCTGAGTCCTTCGATAAGAAAAGAAAATTGGCAGCAGGAGCGAGAGGAACCAGTGAGGCTCAGGGGGTCTTGTTTACCTAATGACATGCTGATTGCAACAAAGGTCATAGCCCATCTGCCAGGCAGCATGTGCCAGGGTACCAGCCGTCTGCACAGTACGAGCTCCACATACTGGTGAGGGGCAGGTGGACAATGCAGGACAAATCGGCCTCTTCTTCCTTCTCTGAACTGTCTCCTGCTCTCTCTCTCTCTCTCTCTCTCTCTCTCTCTCTCTCTCTCTCTCTCTCTCTCTCTCTCTCTCTCTCTCTCTCTCTCTCTCACACACACACACACACACACACACACACACGCACACACACGCCAAGGCCAGAATTGCAAGTATAGTTACAATCAACTCTTAATTATCTACATTTGTGTTAAACACTTTGTGGATTATCCATGGCAAATGTCAAGTCCCTGGCTGCCTTCTTCTCATGCTCCCAGGCCACCTCTTCCCTACCAGCTTAGGCTTTAAAGAATTGTAAACTCAGTTTAATATTAGCCCAGGTTCAGCATAATGAGGAAGCTTAATCTGTTGCAAAAGTGTATGTGTATATGTGCATGTGCTTTATTTTCACTGCTATTTTAAGGTTCCCAGGAAGCTGTTTGGGCCAACCATCTCTTCAAAACCACCATTCAAGACTGTGCACCCCTGCCCCCCACCTCTTTCCCATTTTTCTCTGGATCTCTCTCCAACTAGGCAGAATTAGACACATGGCATTATAGTAAGGCCCAAAAGGACATTTACTTAAAATAGTATGTAAGATAAATAACAAGGAATTGAAGTAAATAACAAGAACTCCATCCTCTGTTTCTTAAAACCATGTCCAGTCTCGAGTGGTGGTAAGTTCATTCTCTCTGCCCCCTGAGCGGCCTTACAGCAGAGTATCACAAGCTAGGAAACAGAAAAGATGAGTCAGGGGGTGATGGGCACTGTGGTCTCAAGGCTAAAAAGGCAGTTATGATTGAAAGGAAGCATCTTCTTAATAGTAGCCAGGGTCAGAGTCCTGGCTGCCTACCCATTCATTTATGTCCTCTTCTCCCTACATTTTTCCTCAGCTCTCCTGTGTCCATAGTTCAGACCTCCTGTGTCTCATTTCTCAGTTTCCTTCTGAGAATTTGCATTAATCAGCATCACTCCAGTAAACAAAAAAAAAATATAAGGCAGCCACTTCTGTTACATGTCCATTTTGAGAGGTAGCACAGTGGAGTAGCCAGGGCTGGACTTGCTGTGAAGGAGACCTGGGTTCGAATCCCACCTCAGACACTTTGTAGATGTGTGATTCTGGGCCAGTCACCTCAACTCTCTGAGATTCACTTTCTTTTTTATAGATGATAACGTTGGACTGATGACCTCTAAAAGATTCCTCTAAAAGCTCTAACCTAGGGGTCTTTTAGAGCCTCAGTTGTTTCATATGTAAAATAGGAACTATAATACTTCCTAAGATTGTTATGACTTGGTACCTCTCCTCATCTCTATCGTATGTGAGCGTCCAGCAATTCCAAGTCAAAGGAACCTCGTGGGTCAGTACCCACTCAGAACCATGAGCTCACAAATCCCTGCCCATTTTTATGCCAAAAGATACGTTAGTTCAAAACAAAAAATATTTAATCAAATAGCATAGAGCACACAGTGAAAGGAATACCTGCCTCATGCACACATATGGGGTACATTCTCTTCTCATTAATGGGAGAGGGCACACAGGCAGAGAACACATATGGCCAGGAAACAAGCATTGAAAAACATACATGAAGGGGACCTGTGTAAACACATGTGAAAGGGCACATGCCAGTAAGGGATTTGCTGAGGCTGCTGTGTAGAGGTCATCCTCAGGAACTTCCAGCATTACAGCTCTGCCTGTTTCCTCCAGGGAGATCCTCCCACTGCTCTCTGCTGCTATCTGCAGGGTATAGCATCTCCGCTCTCTTCTGAGTGCCACCTGGTCTCTGATGGGCACTGTACCTCTATCCCTGTCTCTCAGTCAGTGGCATGTCCCCTGTTACCCTGTGCTGGCCATCTGATGCTCTCTGTTTCCATCTACCAGACTAATAAAATAGCTAAAACAAACAAATGAACCTTTTCCCCACAAAAACAAGCCAACACACTTCAAATGCATAGCTGAGACTATGATCCATTGTACTTATCCAGAGAGTCAACAAAAATCAGTGGAAAATCCCAGGTTAAGATTAAATCTATTCTTTTTATCGACTTGATCTAGTACTGTTGTGAATTCTTTCATGCCAGAATGATCTGACTTGGGATAAGAAAAAATTTTGTAACTCCTGTTAAATCCCCAATTATGAACATATGTCCTCAAAACCCATTTTGGGGACTTTGCCTCCCACACCCTACTCTACTCTATAATTCATATGGAAGGTCTTGGTCTAGGGCCTTAAGGCTCACCTTACTTCCAAGATTTTTTTTTATTGTCACGCACATGAATTTAGGGGAAAGAATAAAATCTGAGTCAAGCATTTCTATTTTTACTTTTACTGTGTATATCTGATAACAACAAAAGTCCTGGTCCTTTATTCCTAAGTGCAAATCTCACTAAAGTCTCAGAAAAGTCTCCCTATAAAAGAAATAAATGAGATGCTATTTGTAAAGCACTCTGTAAACATTAAAATCTCATTTACAGGTAGAGATACCTTGAATTCATCCAAATGCTTGGTGGTTATTGTTGTTTTAATTAATCATACCTCAGTTACCCTTAGATAGCCTGGATAATGAAAAGCATATGGCAGCCAAATCATACTCCACACCAAGGAGCTTATGGCCTAACAGGCATAGAAAGAGCCATTGCTGCATTTACTTCTCAGATGTTGAATGTCACAATGATAATATAAAAAATAATTGGACTGTAAGCCAGGAAACCTAGGTGCCATCCCAACTCTGCCGCTAAAACATTGCATTTCAACATAAGCATATGAAGAGCATTTCATTGAGGCTTTAAAAAAATAACTAGGGATTATATTTAATAATATATATTATGTATATTATACATAACATTATATATAATAATCATAAAATTATTTAATAAATATAATATTTAATATTTGACCATGAAAATGGTTTTAGTCATCAGAATAAATAAATGAAAACAACTAAAGGATATTGGATATTAATAATTTTACTTAAAAATACAAATTTTGCATAAGGCTCATTTTATGGAGCAAAGGAATCTGGGTTCAAGTCTTGCTTGAAATCATTTTTTTCATCCAACTAAATAAGCTACAATTTAACTAAACCATGTTTCAAATGAACAATTTTGCTTAAAAACAGAAATTTTTCAAAAGGCACATTTTAATCAAATTCTCCTCCTTCCCTTAAAATTCAGAACAATCATTTGACTTTATGTTCTTAGCTTTAAAAAAAAAAGCAAGTTTTCATTTGGATCATGCTCTCCGAGTCATGCACTTTACAATGAAGGGCTAGCAGTGGAGTTTAAGGACTAGTGATCAGAGGATTATCCTCATAGAATTTTTAATTTTAACTTGTTGCCCTCCTTGTCTGTAACAACCAGAGCCCTATTGGACTGGAGTAATGGGTAGGAGGAGAGAGAGTAGCTGAACTTTCCCTAAGGCAGTTGCAGTCATATGCAGCTGCTAAGCAAGTAGATTGGGAGTTGTTGGTGGGAAGGAGGAGAGCAGACACCCTCAGACCCCAGCAGAAACTTGATTTGGAGAAATAGAAATGCCACCAAATCAGAGAAGGCAGCACTGTGGAAATAATCTTTTCAGGACAACCAAATCGCTGCTCTTTATTGCTCCCACACTAGACCCTCCCTGAAGCAGTAGAAGGGAAGTGTGTAGGAAGCTGAGAAAGGAAGCAACCAAGGTTGCTCAGAGACAGTGGAAATAAATACCCTAGGCCTTGAGCTGGCTGCTGGCACATTAGCCTATGCCTGAGAATACCTGGAACACCCTTTGTGCATGCAGGTGTGAGAGAGAATGCTCATATCTCTGGGTACATCTTTTCAGACTGAAAAACAGAGGCAGTATTAGAAACACACCATCAAACATGTATCCAGTAGTAGAGGATGCAACCAGTTCATGCCTTTAAAAGACTTACCTGTTTCAACCAGTTCATAGCCACATAGAGATCAATGAACCTTCAATGAATAACATCTATACTCCTTGGTTATACATGTAAAGGTGAAAGTCATTGAGTCAATCAATCAATTACCCTATATCACTTAGCCCTGACACCTTTATCAGGAGAAAACACTTCCACTGAATGGATCAATGAACTAGGTGTGAACAAGGTCTAAACATCTCTATCGAATCAATCAAAGGCTTTAGACTAAGTCCTCAAATCCTTGATCATTTGAGGAGTCCTTGAAATCTATTGAAAATACTAGAGTGATATTGTATAGAAAGCATATTCAGATTAATTGAGGAAACCTAGTACTGTCCCTTGAGTTTTATATAAAATAGGAAGTCAATGAGGAATCTAAGAATTTGAACAGCTGGCAGTCTAATGGTAGAACTTTCAAATCAAACCCAAGGAAGGATTGCTATGAGAAGGAGAGTAGGCTTGATCTCTCTATCTAGGTCTTCCTTTGTCCCCCAGATGAGAGGAAGACCTAGTAATGGAGGGTCAGCGGATTTGGGACTTCCCATCAGTGTCCTAATTCTAATTCCTAATTCTGGAAACTAAAGCATTGTAGAAATTAGGATCTGGGGATAAACCAGTCATATGAGAAGAGTCAACTTAAAGACTCTACAAGAGAACGAGAAGAAAAGCTATAGAATGCGTCAGAAGAACTTCATAAGAATCCTATAAAGGGAAGGAAAATACTTCCAACAAGCAGGAGCCATGAGTTACCCCTTTTGCCACATATTCTCTCTAAATTTGAACCCACATTCCCCTAGACACTATATATACTACTGGGAGAATAAGTCACAAACTTTGGGGAACATGTTTTGAACGGACTGTTCTTACTGACAGCCAGTTTCTGATTATTGCAAATATTGTATTCCCTGCAGTGGTCAAATGTATTAAAATTCATACTGCTTGAAGTTAGAATTATGTAAAGTGTGGTAATTGGTTCCAGTCCAATTGAAAATATAAAGTGAGAATTCAAATAATGAGATCATGTCATGGGATTCCTTATTCACACTAATCGGGACCTAACTATGCCATCTTAGTAAACATGTGTGGTGAACTAATTTATATCAATTGATAATCATAGGGAGAAGGATGCCATTGGGGCTTCATGAACTATAATGTTAGAAATAACATCCCTAATTGCAAACTGAAGGGATGCCCATCAACTGGGGAATGATGAAACAAACCGTGGTATATGATTGTGATGGAATATAAGGAATGACAAACAGAACGATTTCAGACTTACATGAACAGATGCAAAATGAAGTGAGCAAAACCAGGAGAAGTTACCCAGTAACAACCACATTGTACAATGAAGAACTGTGAATGACTTAGCTATTCTCAGCAATGCAATCACCCAAGACAATCCCAAAGAACTCACACTATCCACCTCCAGAGAAAGAACTGATATTGTTTGACTACAGCCTGAAGTATGCTACTTTTCACTTTCATTATTTTTCTTTTATTCAAGTCTTTTTGTACAAAATGACTGTTATGAAAATATTTTACACGATTGCACATGTATAACCCATATCTGATTGTTTACCATTTCAGGGAAGGGGAAGGGAGGGACAGAATTTGGAACTCAAAACTTTTTTTAATGTTTCAAATTGTTTTAACATAATTGGGGAAAATAAAATATTTTATATTAAATATTTTAAAATTAAAATTAGAAAAATTAAGAGATAAGAAAAAAATAATATCTCTTACTTATCTTCTAAGGGAAATGCTATAATTATGCTCTCAGGACCTCACTTGTCAGTGCAGAGTTGGCCCAACATCAGCAGCAAAGACTCTCTGGCAGGCACACACAACTCATATAGATAGAGAGGCAACATAGGGATTCCCAGATATCTCTAGTCAATGGACATCCTCGTGGCTTGATGAATGCACAGTAATCCCACTTACAGTGATTCTCCTCTGGCCTCACAAGAGAAAATATCCCAGATGGATGAGATCACCAGTCAAGAGTTATCTCTTTTGCTAACTTTTATTTAATTAAATGCATTTTGGCAACATTTCTTTAGTGTTTTGTTTGTATAGGGCACTCTGTTCAATGCTGTGGGAGATACGCAATTTAAATATGACACAAATAGAAGAGATAATTGGACGAAAGACTGAATCATGTGATTTCCATGCTTCCTCCCCCTCCCCTGCCTTTTGTTCAGATAGATTTTGTGATTCTCTGGTTACCTGTTGGAGGACCATTGTTTTGTGTTTTCTTCATGTGACTTTGGGTATGTCTCATACCCCCATCTCTATAGCCATTCCTCAAACATTTTAGGCTGAGGAATAATGTTATTTGAGCAAGCTGTTCAACTATACTAGGCCTCAGTTTCCTCATCTGTGAAATGAGGGGGTTTGGCTTTAACATTTTATTGGTAATTCTAACATTCAATTAGTTAAGATGTCCAGACACCCCCCACTGACCCCTCCCACTTTCAATCACTTTGCTTCTTGGAGTCCTACCTGTCTATGCAGACAGACAGACACTAGCTATGTGACCCTGGGCAAGTCACTTCACCCTGTTTGCCTCAGTTTCCTCACCTGCAAAATGAGCTGGAGAAGAAAATGGCAAACCACTCCAGTTTCTTTCCCAAGAAAATTCCAAATGAGGACACAAAGAGTCGGACATGACTGAACAACAACAGCGCTTTGTATTCCAAGTATTGGAGTGGTGAAGGCAATTCTTAGGATCATAGATTTAGAAATGTAAGGGGCTGATGAGGCCACCTGATTCAATCTCCTCATTTCACTGATGAGGAAATAGCAATCTAGAGAAATTAAGGGACTTGGTGTTGCAGTCACACAGAGGCAGGATGTGAATCCACCTCCTCTCACTCCAAAGTCAGTGCTCATTCCATTGGACCACCTACTCACAGCAGGGGGATTGGTAAGACAAAACAAAGGAATAAGGGATATTAAGGGAGAAGACAGTGAGTTGCTGAAATGTTTGACTATTCTATAAGATCAAGACTGAACGGAGGGAAGTTAAGTTAAAATAGAGATGTTAAACAGTGGGAAGGAATAGAATGTTTGAAAGGTCATGCTGAAGGAAAAGAGCAGTTTTAGGAAGACTGAGTCAGTGGTAGAGGTAGAGAAAGGTAGACAGTATAGATTGTGATTGAGAGAAGCATTTCAAATTTCAGGATTTCAGAGGTAGAATAATATTTTGTGTGATATTTCATCTAAGGTATCACCACCCCTCTGTATGCGAGGGTAGGGGCCTACTGGACGTCTCAAACTTTGTCCACATATCAAAATCAACACATCTAAAACTGAACTCATTATCTTTCTCTAAAAACTTTCCTGTCTTCCAAATGTTCCTATTACTTTTGAGGAAACTACTATTTCCCTAATCACCCAAGTGATTGTATCCAGTCAATAGTGTACCAGAACTGACCCAAACTCTCTCTGGAGGGCCCACTCTTGAGCTTGCAGTGTGAGCATTTATACCTTGGAAAAGGCAAACATTACATATAGGGGCTTGATCTGTAGTTTTGTTGATTGTCTAAACTTGAGAAAGTGATGGAGACCATGTTAATAATTTAGGTTCAACTTAAAAGCTGAAATTTTTTTCCCCAGAAAACCGGTTATCAGGATCCTCCTGCTCAACCTAGATATCATTCTTGACTTCTCCTTGGCACTCACCTCACAATCCAATCTGAGGTGAAATTTGTTGTTTCCATTTTTCACAACTTTCTCTTATATGTCCTGTTCTGTCCTCTGACACAGCCAATCCCCTGGTACAGGCCAGAGGTATGAAATTGGCAACACAGAGAGTGTGGCCCACAACACTCTTCAGTGCCTGTGGAACCAGATCAAAATGTAATTGGGAAATATTTAATAAAATACAATAAAACAGATAATATTAATAGTTCAATTAATGAGTCATACATAACCCACAGGGATCTTTATGTACGGTCCAGTGGCTCTCATTTTTATTTGAGTTTTATAGCACTGCTGTAGGCCCTCGTCACTTCTAGTCTTTTCCTAGGCTGTTCCCCATGCCAGAAATACTCTCGTTCCTTATCTCTGCCTCAAGATTTCCCTGACTTCCTTCAAGACTCAGTTCATAGTTCTCAAGTAGTCCTTTCTGGCCTCTACACCCTCCCAATCCCATCTTAACTCCCAATGTTAGTGCCTTCCCCTTACACTCTCTGTATGTTGTATGTACCTACTCATTCACATATTGTCTTTTCCATTAGAATACGAACTCCTTGTGGGCTAGAACCATTTTGTTGCCTTTCTTAGTATCTCCAGTACTCAGCATGGTGCCTGGTACATAGTAGGCACTTAATAAATGTATGGGTTTTTTATTTTAAAAAATCATTTATTTATTTACTTATCTGTAATTTTCAACATTCACTTTAATAAGATTTTGAGTTCTCCCTCACTCCCTCCCTTTCCCCTTCTGAAGGCAGCAAGCAATCTGTTATAGCTATATATGTGCAATCATACTAAACATATTTCCACATTAGTCATGTAGTGAAAGACGCATCAGAACAAAAGGAAAAACCATGAGAAAGAAAAAAAAAGAAAGAAAATACATGCTTTGATCTGCATTCAGACTCCACAGTTTTTTCTCTGGATGTGGATAGCATTTTCTGTCATGAGTCTTTTGAAATTGTGTCATTGTATCTCTGAGAAGAGCTAAGTCTATAGAAGGTGATCATCACACAATGTTGCTGTAACTGTGTACAATGTTCTCCTGGTTCTGCTCATTTAACTCAGCATCAGTTCATATAAGTCTTTCCAAGTTTTTCTCAAATCTACCTGCTTATCATTTCTTATAGAACAATAGTATTCCATTACATTCATATACCACAGCTTGTTCAGTCATTCCTCAATTGATGGGCATCCCCTCATTTTGCAATTCTTTGCCACCACAAAAAGAGCTGCTTTAATAAATGTATGTTGACCAGACTTGACTTAAGGCAGGGTAACAATAGTAATAGAATAGAATGACCAACAGATTTGGAATCAGAGGACCAGATTTCAAATCCCAGTCCTACTTTCTACCTGTATAGACTGGGAAAAAATATGCCAATTTCCTCACCTATATAAAAAGAAGATCAAACCAGATAAGTTTTAATGCTCCTTCTAGCTTGAAATCCTATATTACCAGGATGCCATGAGACAAAGGTCAAGGGATTTCATTTCAGAAGACTGATAATTTGAGAGACCATCAGTATGAATTGAAGTCACTGAGATAACAATGGGTTGAAATGGAAAGGTAAAATAGATTAAATAAGATAATATTTTTAAAGGAGAGAAGGACTGGGAGCTTGATGCAAAAGCCATTGAGGAAGATGAAAGAGTATTTTAGAAGCCTTGACAATAAGAAGAAACTTTCTATCCTTGCTAAATAAAGCAAGACAGGTTCCTGTCACATGATGGTCCTTTAAATAATTGAAGACAAGAAATCACGTTCTCCTCAGGCCCAACGTTCCCAGGCCTTCTCTTCTCCAGACTTTAACTAGTTTTTTTTTTTTCCAATTAACTTGTCATATATTTTTGGTGAGTTCCCTCACCATCCTGAACCATTTAAACATTTGGTTACAGAGATCATGTTCTCCCTAACCCTGACCTCTCCAATCTAGACCATCTCTTCTCCAGGTCCTTCAACTAACTTTTCATACAGAATTCTCTAAACCATTTGATAACATCGTAAGTTTGCCATTGGATAGACAACTGATGGGACATAGTATTTGGTTGACTGTACAGCAGCCATGTTCCTGCTAACCTTTAGAAAACAATCTCACTCCACTTTGAGGGAGTCAAGTTTTTGGTTTTTGTTTATTTTTTCTTTAATCAGACTTATAGGAACTGTCTCTACTAATACATATTAAAGCTGTTCTGCAACTTAGAATCTTAGAGAGCTACCCCAGGCACTGAGTGAGAGGTTGAGGACCCAGGGTCATGTGACAAGCAGGACTTAGATCTTCCTGACTCTGAGGCCAGCTCTCTTTGTTCCATGTTGCATCTCTGGAATCACCCCTTGAGGAAAGAATGTGCTCCAAAGGACTCACTCTCCCCTTGTGACTTTTGCAGAATACAGCAAGAGTGGGAGGTGTTGTCTCTCTCTTCTCCTCTCCATCAACAATGGTGTCTTGTAGTAGAAGCCTATGACTTTGAGTTTACACACATCCTGAGAGGGAGATCCAAGGATAGTGCTTTCTGAACTCCAACCTTCAGGTAGAGAATGGAGGTTTTTGAATTTCTTAGATAGTATGATTCCAGAACCTATCTATGTAGCAGAGAAAAGAGATTATTGGAACAGCACCAACTTTGAGATTTGTTTCAAAAGTAAATCCAGGTTCAAGAGTTATTGAATTCAAGAGTTCTAAACACAGGATGAGAAGGGGAGGGGAGAGAGACAGGGGGACAGAGAGAGAAAGAGACAGAGATACAGAAACAGAGAAACACAGGGAGAGAAAGGGAGAGAGGGAGGAGAGAGATGTCCTCATGCATCTTGCTCCTTGGAGAAATAAAAATACAATTCTTGCTCTTTGGAAAAATAAATATAGTTCTTGGGTAAGATCCTACTTGGAGCGTTAAACTGAGGTCTTCAACTTTTCCAGAAAATGGAGGTAACAATGACTGTGATGTGACATTGTATGACAGTGACCAGTGAAGCAGACTGTGAAACCAAGGTCAATTGGAGCAGCCTTACAACATCAAAGCCATGAGCTACCTACATGCCTTACTCACACTTGCTCCCTCACCTGTGAACCCTGGTTATCCTTCTTCCCTTAATATGTGTGTGTTTCCAATCATCTAAATGGTGCTGAGTATATTTGTAGGAGGATGCCACACCGGGTTTGGGGGTAGGGCATGGGGAGAGTGATTGCTACTTTTCTTATTATACCGTTTCAGTAAATGCCTTTGTTTTGAGCTAGCTGTGTCCTTTGACTATTGATGGTAAGCACATTGATTAGGGGCTCATGAACTACAGTTTTCAGCATGTGGACCCACATGGTACCTTGAACCTGGAGTAGCTATTCTTATTTTTTGTAATTATTTTTATTCATTTCATTGAATATTTCCCAATCTCATTTTTAAAATTTAACAATCTTTTTTTTAAAAAGATTTTGAGTTCCAAATCTCTCTCTGTCTGCCACCCACTCCTCCCCTCTCTTTGAGAAGGGAAGCAATTTGATTTTGATTATACATGTGAAGTCATTTCATATTAGTCATATTGCAAAAGAAAACACAAACGAAATAAGACAATAAAGAAGAAGAAATTTCTAAAAAGGAAGGCTCACATACTTTATTTTTCTCTGGGGCTTTTTTCTCTGTGTTTTCTTTCACACCATGACTAATATGGAAATATGTTTTGCATGACTGAACATGTATAACTTATATCAGATTGTTTGCTTTTTCAATGAGGGGAGGAGGGGAAGAAGGGACTTTGGAACTCAAAAAACTTTTTAAATGAATGTTAAAAATTGTTTTTACACATAATTGGGGAAAATAAAATATTAAAATTAAAAAACAAACAAACAAAAAGTATGTCTCAGTCTGCAGTCAAAGTTCATCAGTTCTCTCTCTGGAGGTGGATTGCATCTTGGTCATGGATCAAATTTTGGAATTTTGGATTTGGAATTGTCTTGGATCACTGTCTTGATCAAAGTAGCTAAGTCTTTTAGAGTTAATTATCCTTACAACGTTGCTGTCACTGTGTACAGTGTTCTCCTGGTTCCACTTATTTCACTGTGGATGAGCTCATATAAGTCTTCCCTGATTTTTCTCAAACCATCCTGCTAATCATTTCTTATAGCACAATAGAATTCATTATAATCATAGACCCCAACTTGTTCAGCCATTCCCCAATTGATGAGCATTCCTTCAATTTCCCATTCTTTGCCAGGAGGTAACTATTCTAAGGATCCTACATGCGAAGGGGAGCTCCACAGGTACTACATGAATATTTGCAGAAATCAGTACCCCATGAAAGGTACGAAAGCAGTTGAACGAGTATTTGTGGTCTCTGTTGCAATGTTTGCCTGGCAAGGACTAGTGCTATTAGATGCCTTGGAGTCATCTCCTGATTATGGGAAATGGAACAGCAAAGGTGAGCAAGTGAACCACTTGCTCTGGTCTGAGAAAATACTAACCTTTGTTGGGTGGCCTGGGTAACATGACAGAGGAGCAGCAAGAAGCCAAAAGAAAAAGGGTGGTAACAACTGGCAGCAGCTGGAATCATCCTGGCAACATGGTATGTCCCTGAGTCAAAACCCTAAGCTAGAGATCTTCCAGCTTCTCCCTGAGTGATTCTATTAAGAGTCAGATTCTATTAAGAGCCCCCTCCATGGCACCTCTCCTCAGGGCCATAGATTAAACCCACAGAGATAACCGGCTCAGCCCTGCTCAATTCGTCATGTCCAAGCCCATCATCATGGCCCTTATTATAAATGAAAAGGAGATGTGATTTAAATGACATCCTGGGGAATGCCAGGGCAGGATTCCTATAAATCTTTCATCCCAGGGATGTACATATTCTATCCTGCATCTCTGGGCCAGAGAGGCAGATGGTAACTGCACCTTGTTACCCTTCCTCTTGTTTACGTTGGTGCTTAATGACCATCCTATGGCCTACTTACTCCACAAGTTCTATTAGTAGCTAAGTCCCCATCCCTTTCCTTACATCCTGGGGCACAGAAACAGAATCAGGTGAAGGGGGGCATAGCACAGGGGAGATAACTGTTGATTGAGAAGCAAGATGTTTTTGCTCCATCTCTGATTGAACTAATTTTATGAGATTTTGGGACAGGCCTTTTCTGAATCTCATGCACATCTGAGAAGCTCTGAAGATTTTATTTTATAGGGATTGTGCATATGTGTGTGTGTGTGTTTGGTCTGGTTTTTATTTTTTACAAATATGGCAGAGCTTATACATCCAACTGAACAGTCTCCCTTTCAAATTGGTCACCTGGGGAGGCTTTACATGTTTCCAATAACGCTGCCAGAATTAGGCCCTGAATAGCATTTCCCCTAATTTTTTCTCTACTTTCACATTTTCAGCAAACCATAGGCAGACACATATTTTCAACTTTAGGGAAATAAGTATCAAAAGTTCAGAGAACAGGTAATTTCAATTCCATGGTCAGAAACTCTACAAGAGAAAAGGATATAAGAGGGAATGGGAGGTTCTAAAAATGAAGTTTTGACAATGCAATCTTAAATGGAATAAAAGGGGAAGTCATCTTTAAAAAGAACATGACGAAAAATGCCATAGACATCCAGAGAAAGAACTATGGAGGCAGAATGAAGATCAAAGCAGACTATTTCCTTTTTTGTTTTATTTTGTTTTTTTCTTTCTCATGGTTTCTCCCATTCATTATACTTCTTCTATGCAACATGACTAATGTGAAAATATGTTTAATGGGAATCTATGTGTAGAACCTATATCATATTGTATGCTGTCTTGGGGAGGCGGGGAGAAAATTCAAAACTTATGGAAGTGAATGTTGAAAACTAAAAATAAATAAATTAACTAATAAAAAAATCCTGGCACAAATGTGACCACACATGGAGATTTCTGATGAGGAGACACTTTAAAGGACATAGCAAAAACAACAGAAACACGAACAAAAATAAGTCAAACTATGCTTAATGTTATCGATTTAATTTTATTATTATTGAATTTTAATTTATTGATAAACATTTATTTATTAATAAACATTAATTTATTAATAAACATTTATTAAGCTCCTACTTCTGTGTCAGGCATGCTAAGTCCTGCAGATATGAAAAGTGGCAAAAGATAGTCCTTGACCTCTAGGAGCTGACAGTCTAAGGGGAAAGACAGCATGCAAGCAAGCATATATAAAACAAACCATGTACAGGATAAATAGGAAATAATGAACAAAGGGAAAGCACTGGAATGAAGAGAAGCTGGGGAGAACTTCTGGTAGGAGATGAGATTTTAGTTGGGATTGAAAGGAAGCCAGGGAGGTCAGTAGTCAGAGCAGGGAGAAAGGGAATTCCAGGCATGGAAGACAGTCAGAGAGCTTGCCTGGGAGCCCAGAGATGGCGTGTCTTATTCATGGAGCAACCAGGAGAGTAATGTCACCGGAGAAAGAAGAAATCTGAGAGCCCTATGAAATCACAGATTGTTTTAGAGTGGAGGAAGGACTAGGTTTGGTGATCAAGGGACGTCACAGACACACTGTATAGACCTTGATTTCAGAAGACATCTGATGCCACTGGTCTCCAGTGGTGCAGGGTTGTAAGCAGATCATAACAACAAACCAAGGGGGGCGGAGCCAAGATGGCAGAGTAGAAAGACGCACATACACATAGCTCCGAACCCACAACCCACAGAACGGCTAGAGGGGAGTAACTTACGGCAAATTCTACACCCAGAGGCCACGGAATATTGGAGCCAGGGAGATTTCTGTTCCAGAGAGACCTGCAAACCTCTCGCGGGGGGGTCCTTCGTGCTGCGGACTGGGCGCCGGGACTGGGAGCTGAGTGCAGCCCTGCCGCGGTCGCAACACCGAGAGGAAAAGATCCGAGCGGGCTTCAGGGACGGGATCTCCAGCGGCCACGCGGGTCCCTCCACCCACAGAGGGACCTGCAAACCTCTCGCAAAAGGTCCCTCGCGCTGCAGACGCGGAGCCCAGCCCAGACCTGCGGCGGCCTCGGCTCCGAGAGATACAGATCCGAGCAGGCTTCAGAGACGGGATCTCCAGTGGCGGCACAAGCCCCTCCACCCACAGGTGAGGACGGGTCGGTGAGAGAGTCTCTTTGGCGGGTCGAGAGGGGAGTGGGGTGCCCCCATGGCTTGGGCCCCCCCGGGAGATAGAAGCTGAGAGGCGGCTGCAGACAGGGGCTCTCCAAGCAGGCGGGAGCCTGGATCCATTGTGGAAGGTCTGTACATAAACCCCCTGAGGGAACTGAGCCTGAGAGGCGGCCCTGCCCCAACCTGACCACCTGAACTTAATTCTCACACTGAATAGCAGCCCTGCGCCCGCCAAAAGCCCTAAGGCGGGAAGCAGCATTTGAATCCCAGTCCCCAAACGCTGGCTGGGAGGACCAGGAGGCGAGGTGGGTGTGAGGAGAATATTCAGAGGTCAAGCCACTGGCTGGGGAGAATGCCAAGAAAAGGGAAAAGAAATAAAACTATTGAAGGGTACTTTCTTGGAGAAAAGACACTTCCTCCCTTCCTTTCTGACGAGGAAGAACAATGCTTACCATCAGGCAAAGACACAGAAATCAAGGATTCTGTGTCCCAGCCCACCCAATGGGCTCAGGCCATGGAAGAGCTTAAAAAGAATTTTGAAAATCAAGTTAGAGAGGTGGAGGAAAAACTGGGAAGAGAAATGAGAGGGATGAAAGAGAAGCATGAAAAGCAGATCAGCTCCCTGCTAAAGGAGAACCAAAAAAATGTTGAAGAAATTAACACCTTGAAAACTAGCCTAACTCAATTGGCAAAAGAGGTTCAAAAGGCCAATGAGGAGAAGAATGCTTTCAAAAACAGAATTAGCCAAATGGAAAAGGAGATTCAAAAGCTCACTGAAGAAAATAGATCTTTCAAAACTGGAATGGTACAGATGGACGCTAAGGACTTTATGAGAAAGACAGATATCACAGAACATAGCGTGAAGATTCGAAAAATGGAAGATAATGTGAAATATCTTATTGGAAAAACAACTGACCTGGAAAATAGAATCAGGAGAGACAATGTAAAAATTCTGGGACTACCTGAAAACCATGATCAAAAAAGGGAGCCTAGATGTCATCTTTCATGAAATTATCAAGGAAAACTGCCCTGAGATTCTAGAACCAGAGGGCAAAATAAATATTCAAGGAATCCGCAGAACACCTCATGAAAGAGATCCAAAAAGAGAAACTCCTAGGAACATTGTGGCCAAATTCCAGAATTCCCAGGTGAAAGAGAAAATGTTGCAAGCAGCTACAAAGAAACAATTCAAGTATTGTGGAAATACAATCAGGATAACACAAGATCTAGCACCCTCTACATTAAGGGATCGAAGGGAATGGAATAGGATATTCTAGAAGTCAAAGGAACTAGGACTAAAACCAAGAATCACCTACCCAGCAAAACTGAGTATAATACTTCAGGAGAAAAAATGGTCTTTCAATGAAATAGAGGATTTTCAAATTTTCTTGATGAAAAGACCAGAGCTGGAAAGAAAATTTGACTTTCTAACACAAGAATGAAGAGAACCATGAAAAGGTGAACAGCAAAGAGAAGTCATAAGGGACTTACTAAAGTTGAACTGTTTACATTCCTACATGGAAAGACAATATTTGGAACTCTTGAAACATTTCAGTATCTGGGTACTGGGTGGGAGTAGACACACACACACATGCACACATGCACACATACATAGAGACAGAGTGCACAGAGTGAATTGAAGAGGATGGGATCATATCTTAAAAAAAAAAATGAAATCAAGCAGTGAGAGAGAAATATTGGGAGGAGAAAGGGAGAAGTTGAATGGGGCAAATTATCTCTCATAAAAGAGGCAAGCAAAAGACTTATTAGTGGAGGGATACAGAGGGGAGGCAAGAGAAAAACATGAGGTCTATCCCATCACATTCCACTAAAGGAAAGAATAAAATGCACACTCATTTTGATAGGAAAACCTATCTCATAATACAGGAGAGTGGGGGACAGGGGCACAAGCAGGGTGGGGGGGAGGATGGAGGGGAGGGCATGGGGAGGAGAATGCAATACGAGGTCGACACTCATGGGGAGGGAAAGGATCATAAGAGAATAGAAGTAATGGGGGACAGGATAGGATGGAGGGAAATATAGTTAGTCCTATACAACACAACTAGTATGGAAATCATTTGCAAAACTACACAGATTTGGCCTATATTGAATTGCTTGTCTTCCAAGGGGAAGGGGTGGGGAGGGAGGGAGCTAAAGAAGTTGGAACTCAAAGTGTTAGGATCAAATGTAATGTTCTTACCACTGGGAAATAAGAAATACAGGTTAAGGGGTCAAGAAAGCTATCTGGCCCTACAGGACAAAAGAGAAGACGGAGACAAGGGCAGAGAGGGAGGATAGAAGAGAGAGTAGATTGGTCACAGGGGCAATTAGAATGCTTGGGTTTGGGGGGGGGAGGGGATAAAAGATGAGAAAATTTGTAACCCAAAATTTTGTGAAAATAAATGTTAAAAGCTAAATAAAAATTAAAATTAAAATAAAAAAAAAAAAAAAACAACAACAAACCAACAAAATACAGACCAGAATGAGTTGAGGCTTCCAAAAATTCTAAGAGCAACAGAAATGGCTTCCTTTCCTTTTTTCTTTTTCTGTTACAGCAAGACAAACAAGGAATGGCTTGTCATTTAGGGCAAGCGACATGATATTAGAAGATAAATCAATCAACAAGTTTTTAAAAGTCTACTCTTTGTCTAGTACTAGGGATATAAAAACAAATATGAAACAGTTCCTGTCCTTAAGGATCTTACATACTATGTGTGTGGGGGGAGGGAAGGGGAATCGGGACAATATGTAGTTATGTAAATATACAAAACATAAGTCTATCAGTCAGTCTGTGCCAGACTCTGTACTAAGTGCTAAGGATGCAATAAGAGGCAAAAACACAGTATCACCCTCTAAGAGCTCATATTCTAATGGGGGAAGGGGAGACCATTTGTAAATCACCATGCCAACTAATATACAAGATGTGTATAACATAAATAATCTCAAAGGGAACAACCAGGGGATGAGGGGCATAGAGAGGGAAAGGAAAGACCTCCAGCAAAAGAGATTTGAGCTGTGTCCGGAAGGAAGTCAGGAAAGCTAGGAGGTGAAGATCAGGAGGAGGAGTATTTTAGGCATGGGGCACAACCAGCACAAAGACACAAAGTTAGGAGATAGTGTGTCACACGTAAGGAGCAGCAAGTGGACAAATGTAGCTAAGTGGTAGAGTCTATGGAGGGAAGTAAAATGTAAGCTTAACGGAAAGGTAGGAAGGGACCTAGGAGTGAAAGTCTTTAAATGTTAAACATAGCATTTTATTTTTGATCCTGAAGATAATAGGTAGCCCCTGGAGTTTATTGAGTCAGGGGAGGGAGGATGCAGAGGGTATGACATAGTTAGATCTGTGCCTTGGGAAAAACACTTTGATGGAAGAGTGAAGGAAGGCTCAGGAGATTTGAGGCAGGAAGAGTAATTGGAAGGCTATTGGGACAGTGCTGATTAGAAGTGATGAGAGCCTATGTTTTTGTTTTATTTTTGATCAATAATATTTTATTTTTTCCAATTACATGTAAAGATAGTTTTCAACATTCAATTTTCATAAGATTTTGAGTTTCAATTTTTTTCCTCCCTCTCTCCTTCTCGTCCTCCCTCCCCAAGACAGCAAGGAATCTGATACAGGTTATACATGTGCAATCATGTAAACATTTTCATGTTAGTCATGTTGTGAAAGAAGAAACAGAACAAAAGGTGAAAGCCACAAAAAACAAAAAAAGACGAAAATAGTGTGCTTCAATCTGCATTCAGACTCCATAGTTATTTCTCTGGATGTGAATAGCATTTTCCATCACGTCTTTTCAATTTGTCTTGGATCATTGTACTACTGAGAAGAGCTAAGTTAATCATGGTTGATGTTTGCACAATGTTGCTGTTACTGTATACAGTGTTTTCCTGGTTCTGCTCACTTCACTCAGCATCAGTTCATATAAGTCTTTCCAGGTTTTTCTGAAGTACACGTGCTCATCATTTGTTATGGCACAATAGTATTCCATTACATTCATATATCACAACTTGTTCAGCCATTCCCCAATTGATAGGCATTCCCTCAATTTCTAATTCTTTGCTACTACTAAAAGAGCTGCTATAAATATTTTGTATAAGTAGTTCCTTTTCACATTTCTATCATCTCTTTGGGATACAGAGATAGTAAGGGTATTGATGGATCAAAGGGTATGAACAATTTGATTGCCCTTTGGATATAGTTCCAAAGGGCTTTCCAGAATGACTGAATCAGTTCACAACTCTACCAACAATGCATTAGTGTCTAAATTTTCCCACACCTTCTCTAACATATATCATTTTCCTTTTCTGTCATATTGTCCAATCTGATAGGTATGAGGTGGTATCTTAGAGTTGTTTTAATTTACATTTCTCTAATCAATAGTTATACAAAGCATTTTTTCATATGATTATAGATAGCTTTGATTTCTTCATCTGAAAACTGTCTGTTCATATCCTTTTACCATTTTCAACTGGGGAATAACTTGCATACTCACAAACTTGACTCAGTTCTCTACATAGTTGAGCAATGAGGCCTTTATCAGAAACACTGGTATAAAAATTGTTTCCATATTTCTGCTTTCCTTCTAATCTTGGTTGCATTGGTTTTGTTTGGACATAAATTTTTTAGTTTAATGTAATCAAAATTGTCCATTTTGCATTTCATAATGTTCTCTATTTCTTGTTTGGTCATAAATTTTTTACTTTTCCATAGGTCTGACAGGTAAACAATTCCTTGTTCCCTTCATGTCTAAATCATGTACCCATTTACCTTATTTTGGTACATGGTATGAGCTATTGGTCTATGCCTAGTTTCTACAAATTTTTCCATCATTTTTTTAACAGTGAGTTCTTATGCCAGAAACTGGAATCTTTGGATTTATCAAACAGTTGATTACTATAACCATTTATTGCTGTGTCTTATGTACCTGATCTATTCCACTGACCCACCACTCTATTTCTTAGCCAGTGTCAAATAGGTTTGATGATTGCTGTCTTATAATAAAATTTTAGATCTGGTATGGCTAGACCTCCTTACTTTGTATTTTTTTCATTAATTCCTTGATATTCTTGATACTTTGTTCTTCCAGATGAATTTTGTTATTATTTTTTCTAGCTCTATAAAATAAATTTTTTGGTACTTTGATTGGTATGGCACTGAATAGGTAAATTAATTCAGGTAGAACTGTTATTTTTATTCTATTAGCTCAGCCTACCCATGAGCAATCAATTTTTTCCATCTGATTTTATTTGGATGAAAAGTGTTTTGTAATTTTATTCATATAGTTCGTAGGTTTGTCTTGGCAAGTAGAGTCTCAAATATTTTATATTATCTACAATTATTTTAAATGGTATTTCTGTTTCTATCTTTTGTTGCTGAGCTTTGTTAGTAATATAAAGAAGTGCTAATGATTTATGTTGGTTCATTTTATATCCTGCAACTTTGCTAAAGTTGTTAATTATTTCAAGTAGATTTTTAGTTGATTCTCTAGGATTCTCTAAGTATACCATCATATCATCTGCAAGGAGTGATAGTCTTGTTCCCTCTTTGTCTCATTTAATTCCATCCATTTCTTTTTCTTCTATTATTGCTAAAGCTAACATTTCTAGTAAAATATTGAATAATAGTGGAGACGAGAGCCTATGTTGTCAGAGCAGCTATGCGGGAGGAGAGAAGGGGACATATATAAGAAATGTTGTAATGGCAGAAATGACAAGATTTGACAACAAATTGGAAATGTTGCCTGAGCATGAAGGAGCACTTGAGGATGACACTGAGGTCATGGTCCTCGGTGACTGGGAGAATGGTGGTACCCTCAAAAGTAATAGGAAAGTTGAGAAAAAGAAGAAGGTTTGGAAAAAGAATAATGAGTTGTTTTGGACCTGTCAAGTTTGAGATGCCTACAGGATGTTCAGTTTAAGGTGTCTAAAAGGCGGTTGTTGATGCAAGAGTGGAGCTAATAACAGAGATTAGGATAGATCATATAAATGTGGGAATCAATGAGCTGCAGAGAAATGATAATTGAATCTGCAGAAGCTGATGAGATCACCAAGATAGATAATATAGAGAGGAAAAAGAGAAGGGGGCCTGGGACAGAGCTTTGGGGGACACCCCAATTAATAGCCATGGCCTGAAGGAAGATCCAGAAAAGTAGACTGAAAGGGAATGGTCAGTCAAGTAGGAAGAAAACCAGGTGAGAAGAATATCACAAAAAAACTAGAGAAAAGAGAGTATCCAGGGAGAGTTAGACCTCAGTTGACCATGTCAAAGGCTACAGATGAAAAGTGGAAAAAAGCAAATAGACTGGGCAATTAGGAACTCATTTGTACCATTGGAGAGGGCAGTTATAGTTGAATGAAAGGGTCAGAAGCCAGATAGTAGATGGTTAAGAGGGAGGGAAGGAGAGGAAACGAAATAGATGCACCTAATATAGATGGTTTTCTTAAAGAAGTTACTTAAGGAGAGTAGAGATACAAGACAACAGCTAGCAGAGACAATGGATCAAAAAAGAACTTTTGTTTATTTGTTTTAAGCATGGGGGAGACATGGGAAAATCTGTAGGCAATGGAAAAGGATCCCGTAGATGTGGAAATATTGAACATATAAGATAGAGACATGGAAACAGAGACAGAGAGACAAAGACAGGCACAGTGAGACAGAAAGATGGAGAAGGTGATAATGGAAGTAATCTGTTGAAGAAAAGGGAAGAAGATTGGGATCAAGCGTACTTGTAGAGGGGCTGGGCTCAGTAAAGAAAATGGACACCTCTTTATGTGGGACATGAGAGAAGGAGAAGATAGTGAGGGAAGATGTTGGGTGATGTGAGGTGAGGAGCAAGGAAGAAAATGGAGCACTCCTGAAGAGTAAGGTGAAAGGCCTCAATATTTTCAATGAAGTGTGGTTCAAGGTCCTCTGCTGAGAGTCTGAGAGGAGAGGATGCTGTGGAAACTTGAAAAGCGATGAAAAGGTTTGGAATAGCTGCTGTGGTGAGAGGGATAGCGAATCAATTAGAGAAGTGGAAAAGGATGGCCTTAAGGCAGTGCCAGCCCAAATTTGTAGTAGATCCAATCAGTATGCTTTCATTATTTGCTCAGCTCTGTTTAGCAGCATATGCAAAGGAGGCATGGAGGTGGGCGGTGGGAATAAGTCAAAGATAGTTTGACGAGTCAATAGATACAGGCTATGGGGTCTGGATTAAATGATAAAGGTGAATAATATAAGCCTCAAAGAAGGAGAGGTTGCTAAGTGATGGTGGCAGAGGGAGGATCTAAAAAGTGGCTTTGGGGAACAAGGAATATACTTATACCCCACGATAAACAGTCAATTGAAGGTGGAAATATGAGTAAAAGTACTGTAAAGTGTGGCCAGGGACACAGGGTCATCAGGACAGCACCCTGTCTGGGGGTAAGGGAGTAAGTAGGGTTTGGAAAGGGACAAATAATTGGGGTATCAGGAGATCCTTCATGTAGAAGGTGGTACATAAACCAAATTGTGAAGGAAATTAGATATTATAAGATACTGGGTGGGGGAGAAGGGATTGTATTCCAGGCATGAGGGACAGCCAGTGCAAAGGCACAAAAATGGGAGATGGAATGTGTTTTGAGAAAAGAATAGCAAGGTCAATCTATCTAGGTCCCAGAGGATAGAAGGAAAAGAAAATATCACGAGATATCAAAGTTAGGTGAGAGCCAGGTGTGGAAAACTTTCAAAGCCCAACAGAGTTTATGTTTAATTCCAAAGGTAATGGGAAGTCATTGGCATTTATTGAGAAAGAATGTGACGTGGTCAGTCAAATCTGACCTTTAGGGAAATTAACTTAGCAGCTGTATGAAAGATGCACTAGAGAGAATCTTCACTTTATTCATAGCTCATTTTTGGGACTTGATCTCCTCACTAGCAGTCTTTCTTCTCCTTCTAGCTCCCCCTTTTTGCATGATTTTCCCCTATTAGAATATAAGCCATTTGAGAATATGGACTATCTTATTTGTTTGTACTTGTATCCCTAGCACTTAGCACATAGTAAGTATTTAATAAATGTTCTGTCTATCTCTCTGTCTGCCCATCTATTGAAGCAGCAAGATCAAAAGGAAGCTATTGTATCTCTATGCAGATAATTAAAACAAGGCAAAACAAATGAACTTCTGTTTTCATCTGCATTCTTCACCAAGGAGAAGGGTCTTCAAACTGGACAAGCCAAAATAAAAGATATTTAAGGGAGAACTAAAGTTCAAGATGCATGAGAAGATTGTATGAGAACATTTAGTAGCTACAAATGAGTTTGTCTTTTGGAACAGATTAATTACTTTCCCAAGAAAACTGGAGGAAGTTATAAATGGGATAAAAGAAATTCTATTGATTCTTAAGAAGTCATGAACAGGGGAGATTTGAGAAGCCTGGAGAGAGAAAAATATTGTTCTTATTTTCAAAAGGGTGGATTCCAGAAACCACAGAACTTTTCATCATTACTCTAGGGCAGAATATTAAACAAATGGCTTGTAAACACTAAGAAAAGAAAAGGTGATCACTAGGATCAAGCTTGGGTTCCCCAAAAACAAGTCATGTCAGACTTGTCATTACACTGTCTCTTTTTTTGTCAGAACTATTGGATTTCTTTGCAAAATTGGTCACCAGATGATGATTTTTTTATTTGATGACAGAAATTCATGAAGACTATAGTAGAGTTGTTATCTGTGGTTAGTAGAGAAAGGGCTACACATATGAAATCAAATCTCTTTTGAAGTCTTGAAGAAATACTAGAATATTCATTTAAAGAACAACATAGACATAATGGGCCTTGATTTCAGCAAGGAATCTGACAAAGTCTGGCCTAACATCCATATGAATGAGATAGAGAAATATGGATAATAGGCTGTCTGTATGGATTGATGAATGATTAAACAACTATACCCAAGGAGTATGAATGATATAAATAACTATCATTTATATAGTGCCTACCATATGTCAAACACTGTTCTTGGTGCTTTTATTATTATCTTATTTGATCCTGACAGCTAGGTGGTGCAGTGGATAGAGCACCAGTGCAGGAGTCAGGAGGACCTGAGTTCAAATGTCACCTCAGACACTTGACACTCACTAGCTGTGTGACCTTGGGCAAGTCACTTAACCCCAATTGCCTCATCCTGGGGCATCTCCAGTCATCCTGATGAATGTCTGGTCACTGGATTCAGATGGCTCTGGAGGAGAAGTGAGGCTGGTGACCTTCAGAGGCCTCACTCACTCAAAACAAAGTCAAGTGCAAGTCATGTCATCATTTCTCTGATGGCATGGTCTTCTTTGGCAACAAAGGACAAATACAGACATTTGATCCTCACAACAACACTGGGAGATAGGGGGTATTCTCATCCCCATTTTGCAGATAAGGAAACTGAGGCAGATGTAGGGTAAGGGACTTGCTGAGGGACACACAGCTAGTTAGTGTCTGAGGCTAATAGATCAATATTAAACTGGAGGCAAGTCTGTGATGGAATAGCATAGGGCTGTCCTCATCTCTGTCCTTGGCAACATTTTTATTAGCCATTTAGAAGGAGCAAGGGGGTGGATTAGATGGCCTGAGAACAGAAGGCAGTGTAGAGTTCAGTCTTCAAAGCACAAATTTTAATGCACTGGCATTCACACAACAATACTTGTGTTCTTCTTTAAGGATTTAAAATAAAAGTATGGTTGCATTTTAAGACTTTTGTATAGTAGAGAAGTGGAGGTGGTTGGTCAAAGGTACTAGGTATGTGACCCCATGTTCACTGAGCCTCTGTTTCTCATCTCCAAAATTGGAATTATAGTATCTATCTCATGTGACTATTATGAGGATCAAATGAGACAATGTATGCAGAACACTTTGCAAACCGTAAAAGTACTACATTAAGGTTAAGTATTATCCTGTCTTTCCAGATAAAGAAATTTAGAGAGATTTAGGGATTTTTGAGTCTCCCAGCTAGTAGGGGCCAGAGTTAGGAATCAAAGCCAGACCTCCTAACTTCATGCCCAGTGTTCTCCCCATCGTATCACACAATCATGCTGACCAGGGGAAGTGTTGACCATCACTCTGTATTGCACTTTGCCTTTCTTATGCACTGCTCTTCTGTCTCAAATTTTAGTTATTTGTACATAATGTGCATTGATCTGGGGAATCCCTGGTCAATTTGACGAGGTCTTAAATCTACTTGATGGGACTATAGTGTGAGCTTTTGGAGGCATCTGAGATATACCTCTTCATGGACAGTATGGGCATGCCCATTGCTGCCTTCTTGATAGGACAGGGGTAATTCCCATTAACAGAGACTGCCTCCAGGGTGACTGGCTGCATAGAACACAAGAGGTAACCTCTCTGGAGAGGAGCCACTGTCTTCTGTGGTCTATGAAAGTTACCAGACAGATCAGATCAGCCCATTTTTGAACTTTCTTTTTTTATTTTCTGATGTTCAGAAGACAGATTAGTGTTCCACAGAATGGCCCAGGATCTGGGAGAAAAGAAGTCTCTGCTCATGTACAGTCTGCCTTGGGGCAAAGATATATGGAAGTTGTGTGTACTTACAGTAGTCATGAGAAGAGAAATCTTGAGAGCAGATTTTCCCAGCAGAAGAAATGGCAGCCACTGAAGCACTAGTAGATTTTTTTGCTGAAGCAAATGGAAAAGGCCATTATTTTATTGTCTGCCAGGACAAGGGGACAGTAGTTCACTACTTTGTGGAGAAAGACTTATTTTGGATTTCCCAGATAGTATGTTGCCTGAATCTAGTCACCTAGCCCGAGAAGGAGGATACACTTTGCAGCACTAGTCTTGGAGGTAAACCACATTTTCAAGAGTTCCCAAGTTTGAGAGTCCTAGACTCAAGCCTTCTAAAGAAGATATTTTCATACACCTTTCACCTTGAAGAAAAAAAATACCCACATATTCTCTGAACAGTGTCATATTGGAAAAGAAGACCACTAAGTTATTTGGGCAATGGAAACAATTGTTTATTCAATAATCCCAAAGCATGTTTTTTTTTCTAGAACGAAACCAAAATCACAGGATAACTGCACAAGATACAGAGGGACTGCATAAGATCCTATACTAGAAATAGGTACCCACTAGAATTTCAAAGTGAACCCCAAGTTCTACTCCATACTGAGGGAATTGAACGACTATTTAAGTACTTTAGATATTGCTCTTTATTCCAGGGCTCCTGTAAGTTCTCTGTATCTTTTGCAAAACAGTTGTCCTCCCTACATGTATTACTAGTATTAGTACTTGTATGAAAACTGGAACCTTTTCTCTACATTTGGGGAGACTACACACAATTCAAGTCAGCTATCATTAGATATTTTCCTGGAATAATTCTAGGTGGGGGCATCCAGTCAATGACACAAAATGAGCCTTTTGGGTCAATCCTTAAGATTGGCCTGGTCTACGAGCCCAGAGGCTTTGTAGAGGGCCCTGAGTCATGAGTTATCTTTGCATCCATGTTTCTCCTTCTGCTAGACTGTGAGGGAAATCTCATTTTATTCATCTTTGTGCACATAGTAGGTGCTCAATAGATATTTGTTGAATTCACATTTGCTGATAATGGCTCTGAGGATCTGAGGGAAATTCAAAGTTTTTGGCTACCTGAGGCAAGAAAGGGGACCCAATTCAGCAGCTCTGTGGCTCCCTTACAATGGTGTCCACTGCAAATGGACATCAACCTTGTCAGGAACTGACTGAGCATGTCCTAAAAGCAGGGACTGTGGTTTACTGCACTGTGGATAAATAAAGCCCAGCCTCATCCATCTCTACACCTGAGAGAGGGTGCGGTAACAAGCACTGTGATATATATGAGCTTACAATCTGGTTATGAGGTTATCAAGCAGGAAAGAAGCCCTAGGGGAATGCAGATGTTTTTTTCATAGTGAAAACTGTGAGTAAATAGCAAGAATTCATCTTGAGGGAGATAATAGAGGCACTTCTTTTAAATGTGGAAAAAAACAATATTTTTCCCCAGAGCATTAAAGCCCTTACAGGTTTAGATCATGTTTCTCATTAATGGGCCTCCCAACCAGATTTACCTTGGGTTCTTGGGACAAGAAAGGGAGAGTGAAGCTGCCTGGTCAGTGCATTTAATGAAAACCACATTCCCAGAGGGAGCTAAAGTGAGAGAATGAGAGAAAATACCAGGCTCAGTCCCACACTTGCCCGTCTACAGAGATGCTCCAGTGAGGGGACCAAGAGACCATCCCTCATCAGCTGGGCTTGTGACTGAAACACCCTGAGTGCTGAAGCTCTAGGTACATGTCTGAGTCTATGAGTATGTCCATATGTGTCACTGCGGATAAGTGTGTCTGTCCATCTATGTCTGTTGTCTTGTGACATTGACCTCTTTGCCTTTTCTCTTTATTTGTTTATTTGTTTGGTGGTAGTGGTGGTAGTGGTAGTGTGGGTCTGAAGCTACTACTTTGTCTGTGTAGAAAACTTCTGGTTTGGAAATTCCTCCCAGTTATACAGATATGCGATTCATCAACAGTTTTTATAGTCTTAAAGAGTTGCCTGCATTAAGAAATTAAGTGACTTACCCTCAGTTAGCGTTTATCAGAGATAGAAAATGAATCCAGGTCTTCTTGATTCCAAAGGCACACCTCTATCTATCACCCCATTGCTTATCAGAAAGTAAATATTTTATTTCTTTCATTTACCTAATCGTTATATTATTTTAGGTGTTTTAAATGAGCAAGTCCTCAGAGGCAGGATTAAAACTGGGGATCGAGGTATTTTATGGCAATCCTCCTACACATAGAGACTTTTATCAAGGACTATGGTGGCTGCCCTGTAAGTTCTGACATGATAGAGGCTATGTCTATCACTGTGGTAAGGAGAGGCAATTGGTGTGGTGGAGCAGGCAAGGGATTTTTAGTCAGAGGACCTAGATTCCCAATACCAGCTTGGCTACACTCACTCCTCATGTGATGGGAGGCAAATCATGTCCTCTTTCTGAAGTGCAGTTTCTTCTTAAATGAAAGGATCAACCTTGGTGATCTTTAAGGTCCTAAACTTCTTCATCTCAGTTTCCTGCCTCACGCTCTTCTCTTCCCTTACGTTGATTTATCCTATACTAGTGAATGCCCACCCCACTGCCCCTGCTCCAACTCGATTAGCAGTCTCTTCCCAGGCTCATGGCAGATAGGCTGTCATCTTCTGGTGTCATGTTTGAGCATCTTTTTCTCACATTGTCTGGTCTTCCACCACTTGGTTCTCACCTCCATCACTCCCCAAGTGCTTCATTTTTCCTTTCACATTCTATTCAGAAACCTCTGCCTGACTCTGCTCACAATTTTGGTTCTGTTGTACCATGTCCCTTCTGTTTACTAACAATAACCAGTGCTACTGGATGGGGAGGAAATAGAACTGTTGGAAACCTGGCCAGAGTGTAAGAGCCTTCTTACAGGGACACACCATACCAGGAACGCCGAAATTAAAAGAAGGCCCTACACAAGGGATTCTGGGAAATGGTTTAGGAATCAGTTCAACACAGCTCCCTCATATCCCCTCTCAACCATAGAAAGCCAATGAATTAACCCTAGAAAGTCAATCAATCAATCAATCAATGTTTATTAAACACCTTGTCTGTTTGTGTGTGTGTGTGTGTGTGTGTGTATGCGTGCAAGATATCATGCTAGTACAGGAGATAAAAATACAATGAATGAGGGGAAACTCAGTAGAGCTTACACTCTAATGGAGACAAGTACATACATGACTATATACTGAGTAAATAGAAAGAAAATAAATATAAAGTTGCTAACTGCAAAGTAGTTTGGGAGGGAGAATGCTAGCAGTTGAAAGTGAAGTGAAATGTGTTCATCCTTTGTCACCCAAGAAGACCATACCATCAGAGAAATAATGACATGACTTGCACCTGACCTTATTTTGAGTGAGGGAGGGCTGTGCAGGTCACCAGCCTCACTCCTCCTCCAGAGCCATCTGAATCCAGTGACCAGATATTCGTCAGGATGACTGGAGATGCCCCAGGATGAGGCAATTGGGGTTAAGTGACTTGCCCAAGGTCACACAGCTAGTGAGTGTCAAGTGTCTGAGGTGAGATTTGAACTCAGGTCCTCCTGACTCCTGCACTGGTACTCTATCCACTGCACCACCTAGCTGCCCTGAGTGAAGTGAAATGGGTTCATGTAGAAAGTGCTGCTTTAGCTGAGTGTACAGGGAAAAGAAGGATTCTCTGAGGTGCAGGTAAGGAAGTGCAGTATGTTCCAGGCATGGGAGACGACCAATGCAAAGACACAGACCAGAGCTAGAGGTTGTAAGCATGTGAGAAACAGCTAGATACAGGGTGTAGGATGGGAAGTAATATACAATGAGACTAGAAAGATTGAATGTGGGCACTTGTGAAGGACTAAAAAGGCTGGACAAGGGAGTTTATGTTTTATCCTAATAGACAATAGGGAACCACCAAACTTGATTGAGGAGTGGAGCGACATGGTCAGAACTGTCCTAAAGGAAGATCATTTTGGCATGTGAGTGGAAGATGGAATGGAATAGGGTAGGACTTGAAGTAGGGAGACCGATGTGGAGTTATGGGCTCAGAGTTTTCTAATGCTATAGTTCATGAGCTCCCACCAATGTGCTTCCCCCATTCATTATCAGTTATTATTAATTAGTCATCTAGACTTAATTATTACAGTTGTATAGTTGGTATAAAACATCCCCCCCCCCAAAATCTGTGAAAAATCATCCACAAGTACAAAATAGGGTTCAGGAAAAGTGGGCTCAGGCTTAAAGAGCAGATGTGGCTAAGGGATTAATGCATAGCTCCTGAAAGTCCTCTTGAGGGATCCACAAAATGTTCCCCTTAGGTATTGTATGGTTTTCCTACTAAGCTCCTTATGAGCCTTGGATCTACTCAGGTTTTGGCTCCTGCTGCAGGCATTGTTGCCAGTCGCTTCTGTCCCAGGGATGTTGACATTGATGAAAAGTCCAAATATTCTAGTCTTAACATTTAGCCACAAATGCTTCTCCAAATGAGTATGTGGCAACCCAGTGTCCACATTAGGGAAGGGAAAAGGAGCAAACCAACAAACAAGATTTATGTTCTAAAAGGGATTGATTAGAGTATATTCCTTACAGCCAGTTGGAGATGGGAAGGAGATACTGTGTTCCTCCAAATTAGTGCACAGATTTGGGCCATGGTGTGGCAATTTTTCTCAAAGCTGTTTCCTAGGTTTCTCTTTTTTGTACAAGAACAATTCCATCTCTGATTATGATAGAAATGTTCCCCCTTCTTTAGGACTGGGAGAGTCCAGGATAGTTATTAGTGGAGAGCAAGATGTCATCATCTCCCTTCCACAACTTAATGAATCAACAAACATTCATTAAGCACTACTCTGTACCAGGCACTGTGTTAGGAACTAAGGATACAATAATAAGCAAGAGATAGTCCTTGTCCTCAAGGAGCTTACAACTCTACTTTGGGATCTTTGAGAAGAGTAACCTATTAAGGGGAATGAGAGTATTGGATCTGAATGTTTCCCAATGTACTCCATGTTATCTAACAAGGGATGATGAGGATCTTATATATATACCAGCTGCTATGGGTTTCCTGGTCCCAAATGGAAACTCATCTATTAAGTTATCCTTAAGCAAACAAAGGGAGAAGCTCTTAATTGGTTTCAGAAGTGGAAATCAAAGAAAGCAATATGCAATGAAAATGGCATAGAACAAAGATATCAACACTCAGAATGAGGCCATAATATTCTGAGTGTGACCGGAACCAGATTAAAATGTAATTGAGAAATATTTAACAAAATAAATAAAAATACAATGCAATAGATGTAATGTTAATATGTGCTTTTCTAATTCAACATATAGCAATCTTTATGCACAATTTAGTGGCCCTTTATTTCTTTTTGAGTTTGACACCACAATCAAAGAGATATAGGATATATAGTATCCAATTCTGCTTATAACTTTTTCACCTCTGATTCTACATATGAATACTAGCTCTGATTCCTTAGAGGAGAAGAGATAAACTTCCAATATGCAAAGTTCAGGACAAGAGAGGAAGGCCTTAATTATTAGTATTGCTATATATAAGTGTTTATATGCATATGTCTATTTTCTAGCAAGCAATATTAATTCATTTACATTCCTCAGAATAATGATAGCATTTGCAGTTACAAAACTCTAAGGAGGAAGTATATCTCTATATACATAATTAAGGAAAGTAATAAAAACTACAGACCAGACAGTATGAAATGAATTATAGCAGTTGTGGTTTAACATATCCTATAACATGTATGTATTTTTTTATTTAATAATTTTCATTAGGATATGTAATTTTGTGTTGGTGCTCTAGAGCTCTCTCTCTTAATTTCTCTGACATGTTGGCAAACTCAGCACCCCATTTAGAGAGCTTTTGCTACTAAATGTTAGGCAATGGATATACAATATACCTCTAAAGACTCCGAAACTTTGCTCTTTCAACTGAAATCACTAGCACTAATTCCTCAGAGCAATCTAGCAATGTGTAGAGGGGTTTTGAAAGTTCCCTATTTCATTAAATGTCCATTTTTCCCCTTAAAGTTTATACTCAGTTTTGCTGTAATCCAACCTCCTTTACCTTCCAGAATATCATATTCCAAGCCCTTTACCTTTTAATGTAAAAGCTACTAAATCCTGTATAATCCTGACTGTGACTCCTTGATATTTTAATTGTTTCTTTCTGGCTGCTTGCAATGTTTTCTCCATGACCTGAGAGTTCTGGAATTTATTATATTATAATATAATATTATATTATTATAACATAATTATATTATTAATTATATATATAATTATATTATAATATTCCTGGGAGTTTTCATTTTGTTCTCTCTTTTAGGAGATGATAGGTGAATTCTTTCAGTTATTATTCTACCTTCTGGTTTTGGGATATCAAGGTAGTTTTCTTTGATAATTTCTGGAAAGATGCTGTCCAGGCTCTCTTTTTGATCATGGCTTTCAGGTAGTTCAATAATTCTTAAATTATCTTTCCTGGATCTATTTTCCATGTCAGCTGTTTTTCCAAAGAGGCATTTTACTTTTTTCTATTTTTTCATTCTTTTGATTTTTTGATTGATTCTTGACGTCTCAAAGAGTCATTAGCTTTCTCTTGCCTAATTCTAATTTTTAAGGAGTTATTTTTGTCAGTTAGCTTTTGTATCTCCTTTTCCGTTTGGCCAATTCTACTTTTTAAGGAGTTGTTTTCTTCAGTGAATTTTTGTTCTTCCTTTACCAAGCTGTTGACTCTTTTTTCATGACTCTCTTGAATAATTCACATTTCTTTTCCCAGTTTGCTTTCTACCTCTTTTATTTGATTTTTAAAATCTATTTTGAACTTTTCCAGGAGAACTTTTTGGTCTTGAGACCAATTCATATTTCTCTTTGAGGCTTTGTATGTAGGTATTTTGAATAGTTGTCCTCTTCAGAGTTTGTGTTTTGATCTTTCCTGTCAGTATAGTAGCTTTCTATGGTCAGGACTTTTTTTTTCTTTTCATCTTCTAGCCTATTTCATGACTTTTAAAGTTGAACTCTGCTCCTGGGGCACAGGGGGCACTGTCCCAAGCTTCTTGTGCTCAGAGCCAGGAGCCTGGTCACTGGCTTGCCACTGAAATAGGGTCTGGAGGAGAGTTTGCTGTACTTTTCTTTTTCTCTCTCATTGGAAGACTGAACTCCCTCAAACCAGACTCTTGACTGATATACTCCCTGACATCATGGAGTTTACAGTCAAGTCAGGAGATGAGACACAAACAGATAACAAAAGAAAACCTGATAAATATATCAGAGAAGTGAAAACACAAAGATATGCAAAGTCCAAAGAGGAAGAGAATAATTGAAAACAGGTATCAAAGAAGGCTTCAGTTTGGAGGCAGTACTTAAGATGGTGTGCTCCCTCTTTTAGAAATATTAAGAAATAACCATTTCTACATTCTAATATCCTTGTTCTCATCTATTTGAGAAACCTTATCAATGTCTTGCATTAAATGCCCTTTTTCCTTTACCAAAGACCTAATGAATTTATTTCAGGAAATTGAATTAAAGTTCAGGGAAGAACGCTATTACACCCTGAGGATAAAATTGGGGCAGTGATTGGACAAGGGGAAAGGGTGGAATGAGTGTTCTTGGTTGATCTGCTTAATAGCTGCACTTCTTCTCTCATGCCTTGACAAGATTAGGGTAATTTTCTGACTAAGGAAAGAAGTATTTTATTACTCCAGTTAATGGAAGCAGCTCTTGAGTTCATATTTGTCAAGATAGAAAGGAGAATCTTTGGAGGGAGTGGTTGAAGAGGAACGGAATAGTTTTAGGAAAATTATTCTCTTGAGTGTGCTGACATTTTTACTTACTACTGTTCTGAAGATGTTATCTAAACTCTAAACCCTTGCTTAATCTTAACTGTGGGATTTTGTCTGTGGATATGATAAGTTATAACTAAAAATAGTTTCTGTTTGATTTTCAAAGGCAGGAGGAAACTCTTCCCTGCTTTGGGGCCTTCCCCTCCTCCCCCAAGTAGAAATGTTTAGAATCAGTTTAAACCAAATTAGTAATAATGTTTCTGGCCTGCTTGAATTTTCTTCCACTCTGGATTTAAGAATCACAGTTTAAGAGGTCATGGAAGGGAGTAACACAAGATAAGACTAAAAAGGAAGGGGGTACTAAATTTGGAGAGCCTTGAATGTCAGGCAAAAGGTTCTGAACTTGACTCAGAAGACAATAGGAAGCAATTGAAAAAAGGTTTTTGAACAGAAAAGCAGCATGACAAGAACTAAGCATAAATAATGCCAAGAGGTGACAGAAGATGAACATTTATCCAAGTAGTATTTGACTTTCATTGACCAAACGATTTCTTACATTTGGGTTCTTGTTACTAAAGACACAAGACCTATAATCAGATAGTTGCTCAACTAATACGAGTTCTGGACATGGAAATAGGGAAAAGTGAGGGAAGAAGCTATGGACTCCAATAGATGGATAGAAATTCCATAAAGAGAAGGAGGGTATTTGCCAAGAACCTTTCCCTGCAAGAAGAGAGGTCAAAGGGTATGAACAATGGTTTTCAAAGGAAGAAAGGCTATCAACAACTGTATGAAATATTACTCCAAATCACTAATAAAAAGAGAAATACAAATTAAAAACAACCTTGAATTCTTTTCCACACATTACAGAATAGCAAATGTGATTAAAAAGAAAAAGCAAAATAGTTAATGTTAGAGGAATTGTTGAAAGATAAACCTTCTGATAATCTTTTGGTGCAGTTATGAACTGGTTCAACCCATCTGAAAAACAGATTAGAAAAGTCGCTAAATTAATCATTATAGCCACATGTACATAATATCTTATAGTTTGCAAAAATGTTTCATTTACATTGTCTTGTTTGATCTATATAACAACCTGTGAAGTAGGTACTATTATTGTCCCATTTTACAAATTAGGATAATGAAGCTTAGAGAAATAAAATTGCCATATTCATATTGCTAGTAAAATGTCTGAGGTGAGATTCAAATCTAGTTCTTTCTGACTCCAAGTTCAGGGTTCTATCAATTAGTTGTCCATTCTTTAATTGTTCCTGACCTTGGCCCGATCCTCCTAATAGACATTTATATCCCAACAAGGTCAAAATCCTATGTATAACAGAATATTCACAGCCACATTTTCTGGCAGCTAAAAATGGGTACCCACCAACTGGAGAACTGCTGAATAAATTGTAGTATTAGAGGTAATGGGGAATTATGCTAACCCAATGAAATGACAAAATGATAAATTCAAAGGAACTTAGAAATATTTATATGAACTGATGCAGAGTGAAGTAATCAGAATCCAGAGAGCAATATACATAATGTCAATTAAAAATGGAATGGAAAGCAATACTGTGCTTGCCTGGGCCTGACTCGGGCCAGTCCTCTAGTAGTTTAGGTTTGATACTGAAACAAAATGAGACAATCATAGGTCATTTGAGACTTAAAAAGAAATTTACTTAGCCACAGAAAAAGATATTCAACAAGTATAGGCACCCTTTGAGTTCACTCAGCTGAACTAAGCTTCTCTGTCTACCTTACCCATTAGCAACCACAAGCCAAACTTCTGAGAGATTTCTGGCATTCTTCACAGCTACTAGACAATGAGGAAGCAATGTCAGTGGTCTGAGCCCTTAGTCACCTGAGCCATTTATTAGGGGAAAAAAGTAGGGGTAACCATGATCTCAGACAAAGTTCAAGCTAAAACAGATTTAATCAAAAGAGATAATAGGGAAACTACCCTATATGTCAGCCATATTAATCAATACTGTTTTAGGCTATTTAAAAGGACTAGACAGTATAAGGTTGGAATATTGCTGTGATGTAGAAAACTATGTTGATGGACTTAGAAAAGTATGGAAAGATTGGATTTGTGAAGGAGATGTTATCTACCTTTAGAAAAAGAGGACAGAGGACATCTTACATAGATGTATATGAATGTATATCTCTATATATTAGTATGATCATAGATATCTAAGTGTATGTATGTGTGTGTATGTATGTGTGTGTTTATGTATATATGTTTGTGCATATAAATGTATGTGTATTTATGCGTGTATGTATGTACATATACATTTTATATTTATACATACATGTATGCATATATGTGTGTGTGAATGTGTGTATATATGTGTGTGTATATATACATACACACACTGTTTATTTGTATACACACACACACACACACACACTTAATTGTAGCCTTCTTGGGAGAGAGAAGGAGGAAGGGGGGGGAAAGAACAAAGTAAAAGGGTACAGCAGACAACAAAAGAAAACTCACAAAGAAGCAAAGAAAAGATGGACAGCTTTGAACACAATGTATAGTGTTTATTATATGGGCTTTCTTGAAATGGAAATTTATTGCTATAGATTTTGAAACCTCTCTTTGGTTCTGCTCTGCACATGGCAATGTTTTTTTTTCTTTTCTTATTTTGTATTTAAGTTTATAATATGTTTATTTTTCTTTTTTATTGTGTATTTGTTTAAAATAAATTAATAAAAAAGGAAAATTTTTCTTATTTTACATTTAACTTCCAATATTTAAGTTTATAATAGGTTAATTTTTATTGTGTATTTAAGTTTTAGTATTTAAGTTAAAAAAAACTAGCATACTTGCATAGGGAAAAGGATAAGAATGTTGCTCCTACCACAAATACTAAAAAGCATCGGAATTCATACTAGTGTAATGACCAATCTTAATTCCACAGGAGTCAATCAACCAATCAGTAAACATTTATTAAGCACCTACTGTCTGCTAGGCAAGCCTCAGGGATACAAAAAGAGACAAAAGATAGTCCCTGACCTCAGTCTAATAAAGGAGACAACTGGAAAATAAATATATACAAAACAATTTATATACAGGATAAATAGAAAATAATTAGAAGAGGGGAGACGCTGGAATTAAGAGGTGGTGGGAAAAGCTTCCAGAAAAAGATGGGGTTTTAGGTGGGATCTAAAGGAAGCCAGGAGCGATGATGAAACATATTTCCTTCTTCTCAATGAAAAGTCAGAGGGCTCTAGGAGCAGAAGGCTGCGTTAGCTGTCAAACATGACTCATGTGTCAGTTTGCTTTGCTTAACTGTTTTTTCTTTATTACATTGGAGGGTTCTATGGAAGGAGTTATTGGAAAATGACAGCAGTGCAAAAACACACCAAAACAACAAGACATTTTAAAGGGCTCTTTTTTTATGAGAAGGGAAGAAGGGGGTCTCTACATCTTTGGGATTATGTTCAGTCTGACCCTGAAATGATTTATCATGGGAAGTTCTTTCCTAAGAGGACATAGTGGTCATTTAATTAACCTCTACACATTTGGAAGTAAATATGCAAATCATACAGTCCCATCCAACAATCAGACACTTTCTGATTGTCTGAGAGCAGGCCTAGAATTGTAAGTCAGATGAATGAATTCAGTCCAGAACAACTACCTGGAAGAGGACAAATCCAAAAATCAAAATTTTCTTGGGAGAAGAAGAGACATTGCCATTTGAGAGTCATTGGCAGCTCTAAGGGTAAGTTTCCAGGGTCAATGAAATCAGTCAAGGAACTCAACTTGTTTGTCCTTTATTTAGCAAGCTTGGGAGCTGTCCGGTCTTTTAGCTGTATTTTTGATTACTTGAATCTGTTGTCAATATTTCTATACACATCCTAATATTCATAATTTCCCCTTGGAAACAAATAGAGTTATGAACTGGCAGAAAGGAAGGAAAGAAAGATTGGCAGCCAGAATTAGGTCACCTTGGCACAGAATTATTAGGTACTTTGGTGGAGGGAGTGAGATACATAAGAGAAGAAAGAAGGGGCTCCTGAATATGATCATAAGGTAAGCAGAGCATTTACCATTAGCTGGCTCAGCTGCACTGAGTCAGAGATTAGGGTTTTTTTCATTTAGAAACTTCTACCAGCCATGGAACAGTTTCCTCAAGGGACAGATCTGGAAATGACCTAGAGACTCACTTCCTTCCCATTCAATCCCTCTCCACCAGTCCCTGGTGCTGAAATTCACAGCAGGTTTGGCCCAGGGAGTTCCCCATAGGTTCAGTGGCCTCGGTGACGATGAGGCTATTTGGGTCAATGGTGTCAGGGGCAAGAACCCTCACCTTGAGTCAGGCAGTTCATATATCATATAGTTTTAGCTTATGAAATTTGAAAGAGGAAGAGACTTTAGGGATCATCCAGATCAGCCCCCTCATTTTATAGATGGTGAAATTGAGACCTAAAGAGGTTAAGCATTTTGTCCCAGGGCAATATCATGGCACCATAGTTATAACTTCGATCTTTTAACTCCTGAGTCAGCACCCTTTCCATTACATCATGCTGTCTTTTGGTCTGGACCCTGGGATTTCTGCTGGTTATTAATTGCTCTTTAAGTGCTTAGTAAGAGAGGAAAGGCCAAGACAGATAATGACGGTAGCCAGGCAGTAGATGATGGATAGCAAGATAATAGGTAGTAGGTAGATAGATGATAAATAGCAGATAATAGGGAGTATATGATAGGTAGTAGATAATAAGGACTTAGATAGATGGACAGATCCCTTGGATACAGAATACCTTTCAAATCTATCTGTTATTTTAACTGGTTTTAATGAATGTTCTTTGTGTCTGAACACACCTAACCTGAACTCTGTGTGGCCCAGTGGAGGGACCCTGGAGATAGAAAATAATAGATCATAAAATAAATAATAGGAACTTGGAGCTAGAAGTCACCTTAGAAATACTAACAATACTATCTTATATTTTTATAGTGTTTAATAATATTCAAAGTACTTTTTAATGTATTTATTATTAGTTTTCAACATAGACTTTTATAAGATTTTGAGTTCTAAACTTTCTCCACTCCTTCTCCTCCCCCCTCCCCAGGATGACACACAATCTGGTATGGGCTATACATGTACAATCATATTAAACATATTTCCACATTAGTCATGTTGTGAAAAAAGAATCAGAACAAAAAGGAAAAGCCATAAGAGAAAAAAGAAACAAAAAAAGCAAAAATAGTCTGCTTCCATCTGCATTCAGACTCCATAGTTCTTCTTCTGGATGTGGACAGCATTTTCCATCATGAGTCTTTTGGAACTGTCTTAGGTCCTTACATTGCTGAGAAGAGCTAAGTCTCTCAAAGTTAGTCATTGTACAAAGTTGCTGTTACTATGTACAATGTTCAAAGCACTTTTCTATATATTCTCTTATTTGTTCCATAGAGCAACCCTATAATGTGGGCAGGGCAAGTATTATTTTTTTACATTTTTCAGATGAGAAAGCTGATGCTCAATGGAAGACATCTCTGTGATTAAAAAAGAGCTCATCTGGCTCCTATTTGAGTGCCCTTTTGACAACACAGAGGAAACAAACTCAGAGTTTGGTAGTAGATAACGCTTGACCAGGACAGAAAGTCTGCCAGCTAGCAAAGCAGCAAGGCAAGACATGGTATCATAAGCTGTTCCATAGGAAGAAGAGAAGAAAGGTCTACTGAACATTTGGAGCTAGGTACTAGGTAGGAATCTCTTCCTGTAGAAGATGGAGCTGGATCCTCTGAAAAAGCAGGTATTTGTACTCCAGGAAGTGATGATTTGGAGCCACAGGTGTCACCATCATTCAATAATATTAAGAAGAAAAGATTCAGGCAGCTCTGGTTGGTTATGCCATGCCAAGTAGGAGATGACACAGATCCTTCTGAGGCTTGTCATAACTACAAATCCCTCCTCATTCCTGGTACTTTATGTGGCTTCAGGACCAAGCAGGCTTCCAGTGGCCAGAGGAGTGCCGGGCTTCTAGAACCCCCAGGATAAAGAATGGTTCTCTAGAAGGGTACATTTCTTCCCTATAGTGACCACCAGCCCTATGCCTTCCCTCATGGTCCTTTGTAGGTAGCCCACACTGCCATGAAGTGCATGCTTCATGTCCAGGACCCCTTTGTGATGATGCCTTTAGGATAACCTTTTAAATCTTTAGAACATGAGTGCTAAGCCACACCTTCCTAGCACAACCATGTCTGTCACCAGAACATCTTCTGTGCCAATAACACTTCCAAGGCCCTATGGCTATAAGACTCATTTCTTGGGCCCATCTGCCTCCCCAAAATCCAGAGAGAAAAGCGTCAGGTTTAGTTCAAGTCCAGCAATTACTAGTTGTGTGACTGGACTTGTCATTTAGGCTCTTTCAGGCTCAGTCTCCTCATTTGAAAATGTATATGATAATAGCACTTTCCTTATTGGACTATTATGAAGATGAAATGGCAAAATATATGGAAGCATTTTGCAAAGCTTAAAACATGACATAACTATTATTGTTATTATCATTATTATTAGCAAGACGACATGCTTATGGTCAGACTGTTCTCTCTACTGCCACCATGTCAGGTGAAAAAATGCTTAGTCCTGCTTTCCACGTGGGAGCGAATTATGCTGTGAGGAGGAGGCCAAAATATATTGCTAGGGATCAGAAATTTCTCAGGGGCACAAGTAGTACTTTCATAATTTCAATAAAAAGTCGGGAGTTTCAGAAGAGAAGGGCAGATTTGGAACATGAATAGCTAGTTAAGAAAATTGTTTCTGAGAATGTATTTTGTGTATTTAGACCACCAACTTAAAATATAGGGATGACAGACTCTTGGTCAAGGATGGTCTACCTAAAAAAAACATACTTTTTGCAAGGAAAAATATATTTGTTCAGAGTCTTACAAGTTATACCTAAAGGGTTTTAACCTAAAAATTGAGTGAAGAGCAGAAAACTGCCCCCCCATAGATCTGCCAAACTAGATGCCACGGAAGGTACCTGGAATGCCATGAAGAATACCAGTAGAAAGGAGCAGCTTTCTGTAAGAGACAGTGCCCAGTGATAAAACTAGCAGTAAAACCAGCATATAGGAAAGAGGGCCAGTAATTCACAGGACTCGGTATGGAAGTATAAAATCAAGAATTACGATGGACTTATTGTGAATAACAAAGAGGTAAATTATAGTTCCCAACACAAGGACACAAATTTGACCTCATAAGTATTACTGAGAATTAGTAGAATGATAGGACTGAAATGGCTTTAGAAAAGGATACCTTCTTCTAAAATAATAGAATAATAAAAATGACAGTGGGATATATTTGGATAGGAAGAAAATATATGTATATGGAAAAAATCCATTAGCTATAGGAGAAAAGGATAGAACACACCATTTAGGTGAAGTTCAATTGAGAGAGAAACAGAAGCAATATGGTTTTGAAATTATTCTAGAGACCACCAAGACAGAAAGAAGGAAGAGATAAGGAGTTTAGAAAAAATATATTTTATAATGATGATGGTGAATTTCAAATATTCAGCCAAACTTGGATTTCTAGAGCAGATGATAATTCTTGCTTTATTTTTAAAAATAACCTAACTTCTGAAAAAGGTATAGGAAGTATCCAGGAAAGTTGCTATTCTGGATATGAGTCTAATCAATGAAGAAGAATGTATTTGTAGAAGCAGACATGATATAAACTCAGGGAAGAAAGTGACCACTTCATTTTATACTTCCTGATAGAAGGAAGCCAGTCTCAGTTTGACATAAAATCTCAGATTTCACAAAGCAGGTTTCAAAGGAATCAGAGAAAGGGTAGGTAAAATCCAATAGTTGAAAAATTCTACAAGGGAAGTATCCCCAAGATGTATGGGAAACGATCATGAATGCAGTTCTAAAGACAAGCAGTTTTAATCAGAAATAAAAGGACAGCTAAGTAAAGATTCAGACATGAATCCATGGGAAACTTGTTGGTCAATTTGGATTTTTAAATATAACACAAGATGAATTCCAAAGAATTGAATGTTCCTGTAAGATAAGTGTCAGGAAGGCTGAAGCTCAGAATGAATCGAGGCTTATAGAACAACAAATGTGTTGTCCCCCTCCCATCCTAATGACGTGTGTGTGTGTGTGTGTGTGTGTGTGTGCTAACCAGTCAACAAACATTTATTAAGTGCCAAGATTCATAGCAGTCATTTAATAAATTGCTTGTTGACTTGACAAAAAAAGGCAGTAAGAGACTCTGTGTGTGAGTGTGTGTGTAAAGGTGTGTTGTGTAAGTGTATTCCCAGCAATAAGCACAGTGTCCTGCACTTATTAGGCTGAATAAGTGTTGAGCTGAATTGAACTGAATATCCTTTACCCTACTTCTCCTATACAACTCTTTGCTGATACTATGTTGTAGCCAATTCCCACTCACCATGTATCTTACCATTGACCTTTGGTGATTTGAAACACTGATTCTTTTTTTTAAAATCTTTATTGATGTCTTTGCTTTTTATATCCTCACATTTTTCCTACACCTCTCAGACAGTCATCCTATATGATAAGTAGTATTTTTAAAGACCAAAAAAAGGTAAGAGAAAGAAAAAGAAGAGGTCAAAATCAACATCATCAATACACTGGAAAAAAATTCAAAAACATGTACAATACCTGTGGACTTCCCTCTTCCATGAAAGGTAGGCTAGGAGTATACTCTCATCATTCTTCATTTGAGTCATGCTTGATCTTTATAATTTTATTACCTTCACTTTTGATTTTTTGGTGTAGAGTTATTCTTTCCATTTCCATTGCTGTAGTCATTGTGTATATTTCTTCCCTTGGCACTGCTTATTTCTTTCTGCATCAGTTCATGTCAAAGTTTCCATGCTTCCCTGCATTAATCACATGCATTATTTCTTACTGTACAATAATATTCTATTAGAGACTGCTAGACGAGTCAGTGGATAAGTTTAAATCTGGCCTCAGACATTTACTGGCTGTGTGACCCTGGACGCCTTAATTTACTGGAGAAGGAAATGGCAAATCACTCCAGTATCTTTGCAAAAAAAAAAAAAAAAACCATGGACAATACTGGCATGCTATGGTTCAGGGGGTTATGAAGAGTCAGACATGACTGAATGACTGAAATACAACAAAATATTATATTATATTTATGCACCACGATTTGTATAGCTCTTCCCCAATTGATAGCCATCTGCTTTGGTACCAATTCTTTGCTATCACAAAAAGTGTTGCTATAAAAATGTTGGAGTATATGGGGACTTTCTTTTTATCAGTGATTTCCATGAGGTCTAAGTCCAGTAATAAATCTCTGGGTCAAAGAGTATGGGCATTTTAATCACTTTGCACAATTCCATATTGTTTCCCAAAATGGTTGTACCTTTTCCCAGCTTCACCAACAATTGCACAATTTTTCCTATTATCTCACAACCCTTTCAACATTGATTATTGACATTTTTTTGTCCTCTTTGTCAATTTGCAGAATATGTGGTGGAACTTCAGGGTTGTTTTCATTTCAATTTCTGCTACTAGTGATTTGAAGCGGTTTTTCAAATGGTTGTTAATACTTTGCAATTCTTCTTTTGAGAACTATTTGTTCATATTTTGAAACACTAATGCCTTGAAGACTGATATAATCATGCAGAGATTGGTCTTTGTTTCAAGGAGGAACTTAGGAACATTAAAAGCATGCGCAATTGCCCAAAGGAAATTCAGTCCACTACTTTCTTCCTCCTACTGAATACTGGACCTAGTTTATTTTCCATCCGTGATGTCTGTCAATATATAAATAGACAGACAGACAGACAGAGAGATAGAGAGATAGAGAGATAGATAGATAGATAGATAGATAGATAGATAGATAGATAGATAGATAGATAGATAGATAGATAGATGTGTATACTTATATACCAGCTCTGTGAATTGTCCATCTAACTCATATCATAATCTAAGCAGTAACATTTTTCTTCCACTTGGCTTTTCTTGTGTGGATGATTAAACTTGAAAAGGCTAGAAAAGATTGAAGCCTTTTCAGTGATTACAGATCTTGGGAAGAAATCTCTGCAATGTTTGAGGACTTGGTGTAATCAATGTAGCAACATCCTCAATAGGAGCACCATCACTTATAGGGTATCTCTCTTCTAATTGGGTTGTGCAATAGATATTCTCCCTGCAAGTAACAAACATCTTTGGTGAGAATTCACCTTGCTTAATGTTCAGTAATCAGAGTAGCATCAAACATTGTTACATCTTTCATGAAATTGAATATGCTTTTAATACACGCGTAGGAGATACCTCGTCAGAAGACAACCTTCAAGCTAACGTTTTATTCCACAGAATCTTTTTTTAGAGTCAATAAGCAATAAGCACGGTGAGGTCTTGGATCTTGTATTGTCTGTACATTTCAGTCAATTTTATCACTGCAATGATGTGGTCTGATACTGAATATAATATGTGAAAGTCTAACTGTTCCTTTATCATGCACTGTGTAATTTTCTCATAATAATTTTATAGAAATAGGAACATGTATGTGTGTATATATACACATACATAATAGTTATTGATATTATTTTCTCAGTCACTGTTTTGGGGTAATAATGAAGTCTATGATTTTTCCAAGATATTGTCATTCTTTATTCTTTCACTCTTCTTCAAAATGGTGCCACCTCTAACCTGTGTCATAGTATGAACCTCTACTCTCTATTACTGATCTATTTCAATTGTTCCTATTGGATCATAGATTTAGAGTTGAAAGGAACTTTGGAGGTTGTCTAGTCCAACTTCTTCATTTTACAGTTAAGGAAATTCAAATCCAAAGAAATTTAACCCCTTGTCCAAGATCACATAGGCAGTAAGTGGCAGAGATGGGATTTGAACCCCAGTCAATTGAATACAAATTAAGCATCCTTTCCACTGAACTATGATGACCTACCAGCACTACAACTGTTTTTCCTATCTTTGTTTTCTTTGTGACATTTTATTTTCTTATGTAGCACTTCATGTTAGAGTCCAAATGTAGTGGTTCCACTTACCATTGATAGAAAAAAATAGATTAGTCTGAAATCTTGGCCAGACTTTCCCATTTTCATCTTGTCTTCCTTCCAGTTTTATACATAAATGTCTTGAAATGGTTTGAACTAATAAGACCTTTCACCAAACTTTCTGTAAATTGTTTTTTTCTCCTCCACCATGTCTCATTTTTTTCCACTTATTACTCACAATATTTTACCATCCTCTGTAAGTTATAAATGCAAGTTTATGTCTTAAACCCATCTTGCTTTTAGCTGCCACATCTTTCCTCTCAACAAAGTAATAAGTGTTTACTGACGAGGGTGCTTTCCAGACTCTTTCTTCTTCTTCCATGGCAATTGATTTATATCAATTAACCTTATTGAGAAAAGTTGACAGTCTGTGTCAAGGTCTACTTTTTTATCCATTTCCCTTGTGTGTGTGTGTGTGTGTGTGTGTGTGTGTGTGTGTGTGGCCTCCAAGACTTGTCCACATATCATTGTGGAGTTGCCACAATGATATGTCATAACATATGATCTTTTTTTATTCTTTTTTTTCTAATTAGTTATTGATTTTGATCTTTTCTCTAACAAGTCAATGGTCTGATTGCACATAGGCTGATGATTAGGAAGTGACTCCCAATCAATTTCATTTTTAGTGAGATTTTTCAGTGCTCACCAAATGCAGCATCTCCTAAGTCTTATCTCAAAGAACACATTTAAGATATGTACGTATAAAGCTTCTGTATGTTTCTCATCTTTTCTTTTTCACCCCAAAAACGTTTTCCAACTTTATTTTGTCATTTTCACCAATGTTCACCTTTGCATTGAATTCATGATATATTAAAGTATATGTTGAACTACTTCAGATGGTCTCTGCTACAGATGTTGGGCACATAAGGGGGTTTTTCTTCATGGTTGGCCTTTGGAAAATCCTTATCAAGGGCATTATTGTTCAAGACATTCTATTTCCTTAATCTGAGAATTTTCACTGGGTGTCCCCAATGCCTTGAAAGCTCTTTCTCCTCATCACCACCTCCTGGATTCCCTTTCTTCCTTCAAATCTCTGCTTAAATCCCATTTTCTATGGGAAGCTTTTCCCAATTCATCTTAATTCTAGGATCTTTCCTCTGTTGTTTTTCTCCAATTTATCCTGTACATAGTTTGTTTATACATGGTTGCTTGTATATTATCTCCTTGATTAAACTGTGAGCTCCTTGAGAGTAGGGACAGTCTTTTACCTTTTTTGTATCCCTATAACTTATCGCAGTGCCTAGCACAGAGAAGTCAATTAATTAATGTTTATTGACTGACTGACTCAAGATAGCCTAGTATACCTTGAAATTAAGTTTCTAGCTGTCTTTGAATGCACAACAAAAACAACTCTACCAGTCTCTTGACCTCTCCATTGACAGCCTATGAACATTCCATTTAATGCAACTTCATGGTGTCATCTGATTTCACTTACAGTAAAAATGCAAAATTAACATAATAATATTAACAATAGCATTTATATAGTGCTTAAAAGTTTGCAAACACAAATATAATCTCATTTTATCCTTGCAATAACCTTAACAGGTAGGTGCTATTATTATTCCCATTTTATAAATGAGAAAACCCAGGCTAAGTGAGGTAAAGTGACTTGACTAGGGTCATATAATTAATATTTGAAGCCAGATTTGAACTTAGGTCTTCAACATTCGAGGCCCCATCCATTACGCCACCTACTTATCTATATGACTCCATTTCTCTAATAGTATGTTTAATTGTTGACCAATGGAGAAATAAGTTAATATTTATAGATGACCTCAAAACTGTGTGATTCCTAACACCCTCCACCCAACCCCCTTTCCCAATACTCTGCCACCATCACTACAGATATAGAAAAGGATAGCAAAGGACTAAGGACCATTTTGTATTTTTCTTTGTTTAATGGTGAATGGATAATTTATGAAATTATGAAATGAGAGCAGCAACACTGAGTTCTTTGGGTACTCCCCAGGAGAGCCCACTATTGGCAGGAAGAAATGGGTTTGTAATCGCACTTTAATTACCCTAGAGGGTATGGGGGCAAACAGCATAGAAAGTACAAAGATAAGAGGTGAAAGGGGTAGAGAGGTCAATGGTGTGGGGCCAGGGGATAGGGTAGTGAAGGAAGGCAGGTAGAAAGAGGAAGAGGGCATGGAGGGAGAGAAGCACAGAGAAAGCATTCACACAATTATGACTTAGAATTGGAAGCACTTTGCAGCACAGACCCAGGAGAAATGGAAGAGGGTTTAGGAGGCAGGAGACTGAGGTCTTCCTTTTATAGGATTTTGTGGGGCAGGACAAACTAACTCTTATCAGCACCACCTTGGGGTTCGTTCATTAATATAGCCAAATAACCTCAAAGTTGCCAGTAAAACTTTAAAGTTAACATGTCCCTGTCATCTCAAAATGATCAGCACAATTTTGGTGTTTAGTGGAAGTCTGGAACTTGTCTGAGACTTATATTGTTTGGGAGGGGTTTTTTTTAGAAATATCATTGTTGCTGTTTGCCCTTAGAGCTCAAAGAGGACCAAGATGACATCACAATGTCATCCTGCACACTGTCAATGTACAGTGTGTCCAGCTGTGGCTGATTATACCAATATAGGCTTGGAAGGCTCCACTACAGGTTGGGCACAAATAGTCTGTCTGACCATTTGGGAGGAAGATGTTTCTAAATTTATATATCTCATATTTCTTTTGAACTACTTCAATTCTGTGCTCACAGAGCACAGCACCTTCTCTAATGCAGTCATGCTACACTGGATGATCCTGCACCTGTGTCTCCCAAGTCTCACAATTAACACCAAAGTTATTCAAGGAGACGTTGTTGTTGTTGCTGTTTGTGTTTGTCTTTTGCTCTCGAAGAGGACCATGACATCAAGATGATGACATTACTTGCAGTTGACTTTGATTTGAGTGAGGAAGGACCCTGAGCCATCTGGGTCCAGTGGCCTGATACTCTTCAGGAGGACTGCAGATGTCCCAGAATACAATGTGAGACTCTGGCCCCTTCAGGCTAAGGTCTTATCACATTCTCCCTTTGAGTGAGATACCCAAAGAGACCTTGAGAGTGTCCTTGTATCACTTCTTCTGACCACTATGTGAGTGCCTGCCTTATGTGAATTCTCTGTAAAATGATCTTTTAGCCAAATATACTTTTAGCATTCAAACAACATGGCCATCCAATTGGAGTTGTACTCTCTGCAGTAGGGTTTGAATGCTTGGCAGTTCAACTCAAGAATGGACCTCAGCGCCTGGTACCTTATATTACCAAGTAATCTTCAGAATCTTCCTAAGACAATTCAAATGGAAGTGATTCAGTTTCCTCACATGGCACTTCTGATATTTATGTGTCATAGCATCAAAAATCTTGACAGCAGAGTCTAGATATCTTCCCCTGATTCCACACATATTACCACAACGTGATTTTTTATTCATATATGATACAATTTATAAATTATGCTCCTTTGATCTTTGGAACAATTGGCATGTGACTTCCTGGCTCTCCTCTGTAATATTTGCTGTTCCTGCCCCTTTTTACAAGCTACTTATAAAATTACTATACTAACTAGAAGGGGGGGCAGTCAGGGGAACCAGAATAAGATATGATTTTAACACAAATGATTTGCCATATGCAAAGAATTAATCACCAAGTAGCTAGCAAAGAGCACCTGTCCTCATCTTGACTGGTCCTTGGAAAGCCAAAGTCTATTGCTAAAACCATACTTAAAGCCTTTCCAGCATGATAGAGCCACTGGAACTGGCACTTCCCTAGCCTAGCCTCTAAGAACTCAGGGTCACCTCCATATCACAATCAGACTAAGACTTGTCAAGGATAAATGGGAAACAGTAGCTTAGAATTCTTAGATGGTCCTAGACAAAGAGATAGTGTTATCATAGATCTTGAATAATAGATGGGAGAGAAGGAGACAGTCGATAGATTGTAGTAAAAAAGCTCACATTAATATAGAGCTCGACAACTCACTTTCCTGACAAAAACTCTTTGAGATGGGTAATGCTTGCCCAAGGTCACCCAGTGAGTAGGTGGCAAGGCTGGAATTTGAGACCATCATTCCTTACCCTAGGTCCAGTGTTCTTTCTTCATCTTCTTCCTTTCTCTATTATGATAGCTAATAAATAACAAGATAACAACATTAGCTCATATTTATGAAGCTCTTCAGTTTACAAAGTAACTCACAGAAACCCAGTGAGGCACGTTGTATTTCACTATCTTGCAGATGGAGAAATTTGGGCTTTAAAGATGTTAAAGTGACTTTGACTTGCCCAAGATCACAGAACTAGTAAGATTTAAGAGTTGGAGCTCAATCCCAAGCCTCTGAACTCTGAATCCAGTGCTCTTTCCACTATATTATGCTTCATAGCTAGACAGATGAGCCCTTCAGGTACCCACTTACTTCTAATTTCACCTAGTATTTTAAGTAGTTTTCTTGAATGTCCATTGTGTTTCTGAATTCTTGCCCTGGAGTCTAAGTGGACTATTAGAAAGAATCTGGGGCTAGTAATTAAGTACCAGGGTGGAGAACCCATGGTCTTGAGGCCACATGTGGCTCTCTATGTCCTCAAGTGTGACCTTTGACTGAATCCAAATGTCACAGAACAAATGCCCTTAATAAAAGGACTTGTCCTGTAAAACTTGGACTTAATCAAAAGGCCACACTCAAAGACTTAGAAGGCCAAATGTAGCCTAGTGGCCACAGGTTCCTAACTCCTGAGGAGGCTGAAAGTCTTCCGCTAGCTAGATGGGTGATTGTAAGCAAGTCTCTTTAACCCTCTGTTGCTTCTTCTATAAAATGGAGATGTTAATCATGTGAGAAGTGGGTGCTCAAGGTTGCCAAGACATTGCATGTTGATATTCTCCAGTGTGCAGGCAGAAGGCACTTCTTCCTTCATCCATGCTACGGAAGAAGAGCATGGGAAGGCATTCTTTTGGGAAATATTTATTTCTAATTTTTATTTTTGTTTCCCTTTTCTCTTTCAACTAAATGCTTTTTACTAATTCTCTATTGTTATTTTCCTAGGTTTCTATCAGTATGATAAAAACAGTATCTAGACCCAAGTTAACTTTAAATATCCTCACTTTCACACATCTCAGAAAATGTCACCCACAAATATGAGCCCCAGTCCATGAGAGACTAGGACAAACTGACCCATACATTGGTAAGAAGTATAAAGGACTTTGAATGATATTGTTATGAAAATTTGTTAAAGCACGTTTCATGATATAGAATGCCAGAACATAGCTGGTAGAAAGGAAATGCTTTCTTTTTCATCCTCAATTAGTGCCCCTTTAGATGTTTTTTATGTCTGATTTCAAGGTCCATTCCAGCCTGTAGAGTCTATGATACACCCATTACTTGCAATCACTGACACTGGCATAATCATAAACAGACATGCCTGACTAGAAATGACCCAACTGATCCTCCTCTTCTGCCTCCATGATTCACTGGAGTCAAGTTTCTAAAACCTGAATTGATATCTCATAAATACCATATAAAGGCTTTCATTGTCTTGTATATTGAATTTATTACCATTAAAGTAACTTCATGTTTTCAGTTATAGCAAACCTATAGGAATGTGTGTTGAGCTTTCCATTGGTTCTAAATGACTCAATTTTTTTCTACATATGGTCAGGGCTGAGTGGCCCATTACAGATGAAAGAAACTGTCTTAATAAACTATCAGCTCTGAAAAGAGAAGGATTATATTTAAATTTTGTATCTTTCCTAGTATCTAGCTGGTCTTGGATCTACACACAGTAGATAGTTAATAAATGATTAACAATTTGCATTCAAATTAGAAAGCTTTTATTTTTGGATGGAAAGCATGTGTTGATATGCACATGTCTGACATTTATATGAACATTAAGAATTAAAAAGAGATTTTATATATAATCGCAGTTTGTCCTCTGAATTAGAGATTATCTCCATTTTTCAGATGGATCAACTTTTGCCCATAGTGACATAGTAAGTGCTGGAGGTAGGATTTAAACCCAAGTCTCTACTGACTCCAAGTCAGGCTCTCCATTATCCACGTTCCCTTCTCATGGATATGAACCATTCCAATTCCATCTACTCTCTTCCCTGCTCTCAATCTAATATCAAGTCTTAACCTGTTGCTCAGTATCCATCATTCGACATTTTGATTGAGTAGCTAATATGCAGACCATTCATGCTCTCTAGTTTCAGGAGGTTTATAGTCTAGTTTGAAAATCAAGACTAAAACACAGGGGACAACTCAAGATAATTCAAGGCAGTGGATAATCACTGTGGTGGGTAAAATGGCACAGCAACTCAACTCAACTCCAAGAGGAAAAATAGCTTAAGAATTTGAACTGTCCAAAACTGTAATACTCAAAAGCAAGTGAGTTTCCCATCACTGGAGGTATGCAAGCAGAGGCTGAATACCACTTGTCAAGAATGTTTCTACCTGAGGTAATGATTGGACAAGATGTCCACCCTTCTCAAAGTTTCTATGATACCAGATTCATTAAGAACTTGAAGATGGGGAAAATTGAGGGGACTGGTTTCACTGGCACTTGAGTTTCAATATTTACCCAGATCTCTCTGCCCCTTTGCTTGCCATGAGGCTGGGAGTGCAGAAGGCCCTGATGACTCCAAATGCCTGCCCTTGGCTCAAGCTGCTCCTCCTCATAGCCTATAGGGAATGGAGGAAAGAAGCCACACTAAAAGCACAGGCCCTCACCCAGCTCCCACTCCTCTCCCCTGCTCCTGGCATTGTCTCCTAAAAACCTCCTGGAATCTACAGAAGTTTTTAGTTATGGAAATTATGGAGCAGACATATTGTACAAGAACAACCAAGTGGCATAGTGGCCATTAACCAATTAATGGCTGGACAGGTGCCAACAAGTGATGGGGTAATTATTAAGTAGTAATTACCATATCATTACAAGGTAAATATAGGGTTCAGGCTGTCATCCACCCCAGAATGGGTAACTGGGAACTCATTTTGTTCCTATTAAGTGTAATTACTCCCCAATCTCTGGAAACCTGTGATTTCCAATATAATTATAGGGTTTTTTCCAAATATATCCAGGAGGGGCTGGGGACAAGGAGGTTGGTGGCAGAAGGGGAAAGGGGAGGTAAGGGAGTGATGGGTAGTAACTGAGGGGTAGTTGGCAGGAAGCTCAAAACTCCTAGAACCAAGGTTTGGAAGACAAACCAAGTGGAGAGCCAAGAGGGGAAAAGAATCAAAGAGAAAATGGGAAAGTGTTCATGCAACCATGAGAGCTTCTCTGCTCCTCCTATTCTGAAGAGCTTAGACACAGTTACACTAGGCAGATTTCCTGGCCTGGGACAGAACCAGTGCCCAGTAGAAGTAAAGAGGTACAAACCATCTTTACAGAATCATAGGGTCACAGAATCTGATGGATTGGAAGGGATCTTAAAGATTCTCTAGTTCAGCCTCCTTGTTGTTGTTGTGTTTGTCCTTTGTTTAATAAGAAGACCATGCCATCAGAGAAATGATTACATGACTTGCACCTGACTTTGTTTTGAGTGAGGGAAGGCTGTGCAAGGTCACCAGCCTCACTTCTCCTCCAGAGCCATCTGGATTCATCAGGATGACTGGAGATGGCCCAGGATGTAATGGGAGACCTTGACCCTTTTAGGCCAAGGCCTATAAGAAAAGGAAGGGAAGAGAAAGGGAAAGGGAAAGGGAAAGGGAAAGGGAAAGGAAAAGGGAAGGGAAGGGAAGGGAAGGGAAGGGAAGGGAAGGGAAGGGAAGGGAAGGGAAGGGAAGGGAAGGGAAGGGAAGGGAAGGGAAGGGAAGGGAAGGGAAGGGAAGGGAAGGGAAGGGAAGGGAAGAGAAGGATCTGGCCAGTAAACCCCAAGTTGACTGGGCATCCTCTGGCCGTACAATTTTATACATGTAGAGAAAAGATGGAAAAAGAACTACTAGGTATTGAATGACTTCTTAGAAATGACAATGTAACTGAGCAAATGATACTCAGATCTGTAACTGTTTATGAATAAAACCAGGCAGTTAAGGGTAGACATAAGGGACCCCAACAGCTAAGGGAACAGTACTAGAGAGAAAGAAGACATGGGTTTTATCTTCTAGGGACCCTTTTCCTATCTCTTTGTTTCAAAGGGACCTTCTTCCTTAGCCATGACCTAGCACTTTACTTTGCAACTCTCTAGTGTACTTTTAAAAGTATAAATAGGGTTGGGAGGAGAATGAGCAGGCATTCATGTGCTCAACCAATGCAACTGTATGCACATGGAAGAAGTTAGGGAGCTTGCTGGCAGAGGAGCATGATGAGGTGTAATAGGAGGGCCTTGGAGAGATTTGGAAAATATACAGAAATTCTGTAACTGGTCCTAGTGTGCCAGCCACATGATGAAGGGGAACCTCTCTGACAGGTTATGGAGCCAAAACAGGTAGGAGGGTGGGGTCCCTAGGCTCTTAATGAAGACTCTATCCAGATTTTCTGGCATTGGCGAAGGAAGACAAATTGCTGATTGACTCCCAGTTGGGGAGGGGCCTCAAGGCTTTTCTCATTCAGAGATGACATGAAACACATGACTGTGTTATTGCTTCTGTCCACTCATTCCTGCTCTGGAGTTATTGAGATTGGAGATGGCTATGACTTCATGAGCTTTAAAAGATTAGGCAAGCAAACCACTAGGAGGTACTAAGCAGAGTACATGCTGATTTCATTGTCTAGTCAGTCCAACATCAATGCCTCAAGGAATGACCTTTGGAGACCCGAGCAAACAGTGGTTGAAATGTAGACTCATCCAATAGCTATGCATATTGGGAAGTGAACTCAATAGCTTGTAGAAACTAAGTTAAGTCAGAGCTCACTTTCCCCAGGGACTGAGCTGGCATAGGAGGAGACTGTTCCTCCCAGGTGTTGGGGAGAGATGTTTATATTTCTGTGCTTGCTGTATCTTCAAAGTAAATATCTCTTTAGAAAAGCTAATTGATGTTAATTGGTTAAATGGAACTGGGGTGTTGATCACTGGCAGTTAACAGTAGGAAAAAAATACCAGTCGAGGGGACTGAGCTGATTAAATTAGAGAAAAGATACTCACAGCCCCTGAGGGGCACCCCAAGGACACTAAGGGAAAGTATGTGGGAGAGTAAGACCAGATCAATTGCTCCAATAGGATATTTTTTATTATAGTTACCTATATTAGTAGCTCATCCTTGTACTGCTACCAGTAATCATGTATGTATCGTGCTTTAGAGCATGTAAACCACTTTCCATATTTTATCTTATCTGAACCCCACTGCAACCCAGTGAGGTAACTATCTATCTTTCAGACAAAGAAGCTGAAAGTGAGGGCGATTTCAACCATGGTGACATAGCAGGTGCTGGAGATGGAATTTGAACATACAGCTCATCTTCCTGATTCCAAGTCCATTGTACTATCACACCACGCTGCACACTTAATTCCTGTCTTGTCTAGATTTCAAACTGCCAGCCTCCTCCCCTCACCTTACCCTGCCCCAGCATTTGAGCACAATGTTCTATACAAAGCAGAGGCTTAATGTTTGTGGTTCTTTGGGTCAGCTACAGTAGATTGTAGACCTGGTACTACTGTAGACCCTGAAACACTCATTTAACCTCTGTCAAATGAGATATTTGCAAAGCACTTAGCACAATGCCTGGCATATAGTAGGTGCTTAATAAATGCATGATCCCTTCCCATTCCCCTTTCCCTCTCTGAGGATCAGTTGGTTTTCTTCTCTCTTAAATAAAGGAATTTGATTAGTCAACCTCAGAAGCCCCTTCTGACTCCAACATTCTCTGGCTCAACATGGAAGTTATTTGCCCTAATTCCCATACTGCAGAGTGAGTGGGAGGCAGTGACTAGCCCTCAGAGTCTCTCCTTCAGTGCTCTTGCCACTGTCCTGCCTCTACTGCATCTGTATGAAAAATAGCACTGCAGTCTACAAAATTTCTAAACATAATCACACTAAGGTCAACTGAGATGCCTAAAGACACCCTTGTACTCACGAACTTAAAACTTCTCATGCTTGACAGTACCTGATCTGATGGGAAGATACAGGTAGAAAGCCAATAAAGAGCATCCAGTGTTACTCAACAATGGCATTAGAAGATAATGTCCCAGCTACAGAAAATTTAAAACTTTCAAGAGGGAGCAATTGAGAAGATACTAAGATACTGACTTTCATAAAAATGTAATATATCACCTAAAAAGAGAACTTGATTCCAATAAACATTTAAACCCAAATCATTTCCTATAAATCAAGTAACCAATCATTGTCTCCATCTAAGACATGCCTGTATTGGCAATTGGCCATTAAATCAAGCACTGAAATTCTATTACAAAAATGTGTTGCTAAAATATAAAGGGGAAAACATACTTAGATCTAGTCAGTCTTATTGGTTGGCAGCCCTTGTGACCCCCTCTACTATTCCTCAGGGCCTCTTCTACACTTCCAACCTGCCTAGATTATTTCTAATGTCTCTTCCCAGCTCTGAGTCCTGGCACCTTCCCCTCCCTGCTGCATATTTGACTTTCTTGGAGCATAGAATTATAGCATATAGATGTGGACCTAAAAAGGGAATTTGGATGCCATCTTGTCCCATCCCACAAAGGCCCAGAAGGGTTAAGTGATTTACTTAAGGTCACATAGGGAGTGTATGACAGATTCCAAATCCAATATTCTTTGCAGAGCATTATGATTAAGATGTCTTGTCTCCATGGCCTAGGAAGTAAAGAGATGAACTACTAGGTAGCTGATGGAGGGTCCTGAAGAGTTTGAAATGACTATTTCTCCAGTTCTATAAGTTTAGTAATGAAAGAAATGAAAAGAAAAGAAAAGAAAAAAGGAAAGAAAAGAAAAGAATTCCCCAATGGGCTGAGCCCTGTTTATCAGGTTCTCCCCTAGGTGAGGAGAAATGATAATGGCTATAAGGAGAAAGGAGGCAGGGCACATAAAGTTAAAGGATTAGAGTCATGTAGGAGAAAGAAAATTTTATCTAGAACCACAAGACCTAAAAAGTTACCAAAGTCAAGTCTTCTCTGAGAGGTGCTCTAGATCTGTTTCATTTCTGAAAGTGGAAGAGATGAGAGACTGAAAATAAGCTTCCCAGTCTACATAACCTTGTCTTGGGTCTGCCCTGTCCACAGCTCTGCCAAGCAGCCCAGCTTGTCTGGAGGCATGTCATCACTCTCTCACATCCCTGGCTCTGAAATAATCCAAATCTATCCTCATTTCCCTGACAACAGCTTGAGCCCTGCCTCCTAATCATCTCCATCACAGAGCTTTAGATTGGGTGGGAGAGGCCAAGCCCCAAAGACTGCCCCCTTGGCCCTCAGGGACCCCAGCTCAGCTAGACCAGGACCTCTTGGCACTGTGACTGCTGACCCTCTTTGGTGCCCCTGTCTCACACAATCGCCTCCTCTGACCCTAGTATTGGAAGGTGTCAGGTCTGATCAAGCTGAGCCTGATGTGTGATGAGAGAACAGACCAGAGTTGGTCAGCACAGAGGGGGCTATTCTAGAGAGAGAGGACATGGCAAAAAGGCTCAGTGGAATAAGGCTATGACACAGAGAGGTGTTAACGTAGGGACCCAGTGACAGATCTGTGCCAAGTGCTCAAAAACAAGAAGATAATTGTGCATTAAGAAGGTTATGTGTGCATCCCTGTATGTGTGTGCCTATGTATGCATAAGGCCTGCTATTTGATTCATAAAAATATGCTGTCATCCACATGTAGGCAAGCGATTTTTGTGGATTCTGTCATAGAACCACACAATCTCAGAGCTGGAAGGGGTTTTAGTGTTTCATTCAGCGCAGCTCCCCCGACCTGAACCAGGAGTCTGACAACCACTTATCTAGCCTCTTCTTGAAGCCTTCCAATGATGGGAAACTTACTGTCTACTACAGGAGGTGGCTCATTCTACCTTAGGACGTCTTTAATTGTTGGGAAGTTCTTCCTTATGTGGAGCCAAAGTTTGCCCCTACCCAGGTATCATCAACTCCCGGCCCCTGCTTTGGGGACAATATAGAACATGTCTTTTATGTAAAACTTTTTCCAAATATTTTCAGACAAGTATCATTTTCCTGCTACACACACTCAAGTATTTTCTCCAGATGAAATTTCTTTTTCTTTTCTTTGTATCCACAATGCTTTGCACAGAACCTGGTATACACTGAATGTTCAATAAATGCTTGTTGATTGATTGAATGACACATTCTCCATTCCTTCAACCATTTTTCAACCTATTTGATTTTGAGTCCTTTCACTATAGTGATCACACCTTTGTGGACATGCTCTAGACTGGCAACATTCCTTCTAGAAAATGATACCCAGACTGAACACAGTACTCTAGTCTAGACTGTCTTGATCAGCATGAAATGCAATAGAAATGTCAGCTCCCTTTTTCTATGGTCAGTTTTTCATCTCAGTTATCCCCTGTTACTGTTCATTACCCGCTTCCCTATATTGCCTATTTGCAGTTATCCGCCCCCTTCTCCCTGCCTGCCCTTCAAGACCTAGTTAATGAAACCTTCCCAAACTGCCCCTATCCCACAGAGAATCTCCCTTTCCATGAACTTCTACAGCATTTATTGTCTGAAAAACTCATTGGGCGCTTACCATAGATGGCTTCATTATTTGAGGGGAGGCAGTGGAGGGAAGGAAGTACATTGTCCAGATTGTATTGGCATGAGGAAATTCTGTGATCAATATAGACCAGCAACTCTTCTGTAAAATTGTTTAGGGAGCTAACTGCCTAGGGAGCACTGAGAAGTTAAATGATTTGCACATGGCCACTCAACCAGTATGTGTCAGAAGCAAGGTTTAAAAGTCTTTCTGACTTTAAGGCTGGCCTGGCCCTATAGTTACACTCATGCTTCTCCTAAGACTACTTCAAATTGCTGTCTAATGTTTCAAGCATATTATTCCTATCTCTCCAGAAAAGTTTGCAAGCTTCTTGAGGACAGGAATAATATAATATACTTCTCTACCAAAGCCCTTCTATGCCCATATCCATTATCAAGCATAATGCTGGTTATAGATTCAGTACCTAAAAAATATTTGATGGTGGCAGCTAGATGAGTCAGTGTATAGAGTACTGGGCTTGGAACCAGGAAGACTCATCTTCATGAGTTCAAATCCAGCCTCAGGCACTTACTAGCTGTGTGACCCTGGGCAAGTCACTTAGCTCTATTTGCCAAAGTTTCCTCATCTGTAAAATGTGCTAGAGAAGGAAATGGCAACTCATTCCAGTATCTTTGCCAAAAAAATCCCAGATAGGGTCATGAAGAGTCAGACATAAATGAAACTACAACAGCAAAATACTTGATGGTTGATTGACTGATAGGTTGATGCTAATAACAGCCTAAGCCAAATAGTTGCTAAGACAAATCAATTAACTCCCACCCCTTAAAAAAACAAAATTTACAGTGCATTCTAAAATCAAGTATTACTGATTCTTAAGATTATTCACCATCTAGAATAATCATGGCACTGTGGTACTGGCTCTGGTATCAGAGTCTGGGTTAAAATCTTACTTCTACTCTTTATTCAGGAACTCAGATTTCCTGTTCTATAAAATTAGAGGAGTAAAAGAGGTCCTCAAACAGCTCTAAATGCTCTATACAAGTAGACCTTTTCTTAAATTACTAGGACCCTTTTTAAATATTAAAAAATTTCAGAAATCCCTCCTCACAAAACACATATACAACAGCAGTGCATTCACACTATATTTTGTTGGATCTAAAAGTGACAGCATTTATTGTATATAGCACAAGGATTCTTTAATCCCTTGCAATAGCTCTAAGGTCTCCCAGGGGTCCAAGATCTTCATGTTGGGAATGACCAATCTGCACTACACTGTTCCCCTACATTAACATGGATCATTGAGAGCTGACTAAATATGATATGTGTATCAATGTGCTGTATGAAAGCCTCTAATATGGCCCCGGTTGGCTATTCCCAGATCTGTGGGATCATTCATTCTCAGTCCACAGTTTATGAGTCCCTATTTCTACTAAGCCTACTCTAAAAAAAGCCAGAATAAAAAATATCTAAAAGGAGACTGCAAGGAAAATACCAAGGAGTCAGATGAAGCAGCAAACACTCTCAGCAATCATTTTCTGAACTACCTGCCACCTGCGGTTCAGGTGGTTCACTCTTCATATCCATCAGCAGCTCTGCTCAGTTTTGACATCAGGCCTCCTCTAGGATAGCTGATCACTAGAAATCTCATCATGCAGATTGACTCTGCTTTTGATACTTAGCACTTCCTAGCACTCCTTCTGATTAAAGGGTGGGCGGACCACAAAACTCCCCCACCAAAGACTTAGACACTTCAGAACTTTCCAGCCAACCCTCCATTTTCTAACAGTGGCTCTGCTTGGTTTCACTTTCCTGAACATCTGCACTGGCTACTCCCTGGTGGGTCCTTCCTACCCTTTTCAGCCTTTTTTGTGTATCATTTCCCAATAGATTGTGGCCTCAAGGCCACATGTGGCCTTCTAGGTCCTCAAGTGTAGCCTTTGACTGAATCCAAACATCACAGAACAAAGCCCCTTAATAAAAGGATTTGTAATGTAAAACTTGGACCCAGTCCAAAAGACCATACCCAATAACCTAGAAAGCCACCGGTGTCCTTGAGGTCGCAGGTTCCCTGCCCCTGAATTTGAGAATAGGGACAGTCTTTATTTTTTCTTATTTGTATTCCCAGCATTTAGCACACTGCTTGGCACATAGTAAGTACTTAGTAAATGTTTACTGACTGATCCCACCTCCCAGAAGAAGCAGTTAGCTCCTGATTAACCATTCTGGCTTTATCCTGTCATTTCCACAAGACAGTAGAGTAGCATATATCACGTCATTCATAATCCGGTATATGAGGTTAGCACAGCACTGGGCATCTGGACACCACACTGAAATTCAGAAAGTCTACGGTTTCTTTAAGAAAATATAAACATGCCTGAAATTAAGTTAATTAAATTTTGGTCAGCTAACCCATTGGGAGGGGCTAGGGTGAAGATAGGTTATAGAAGCTCAGAACCAGACCTTTCTAGAACGGGATACAGGGTAGGGGACAAGGTGAAGGAAGGGACTTGAAAAAGGAAATGCCAATATCAAATTTCACCTACCCATCATTTAGTCCAGATTCCACACCCCCAACCCATTCTCCTCTGGCCCCCAGCCTCTGCTTTTCCCCCTTAGAATCTTTCCCTTTCTATTCATTCTCAGTCTCTTCAGTTGGGTGTCAGAAGGGTTGAAGAAAATCTGGATTCAAAGTCCTGCCCCTGTCACTAAAAAGCTATTTGTTACCCGGGCAACAGACCTCTCTGAGCCTCAGTTTCCTCATTTTGTGAAAAGGGGTTAATGATAGCACCTATGTCACAGACTTGTTCAGATAAAAGAGGATCAGAGTATGGAAAGTGTGGCATGGTGTGGGCCCCACCCCATGGGCCTGGCCCCTTCCTGCCTTTCACCCAGGGACAGATCAGCAGCTGCACCTTCCGACTGTCTGGCATTAAGAGGCATCAAGGCAATAATTGCTGGATCCAGAGGATTTATTAAATTGGATAAATCCTGGCTGTAACCTCCCTGTCAGGCTTTGAATGGTGTATATGTGTGTGTGTTGTCATAAGGGCTGCAGCATAAAATAATTGCATAATTAGTAAGGAATTTGTCACCTTTCAAGGGAGAGGCTTTTATTCCCTGCAGAACAATACTTCCTCCCCTGGGTTGCCTTTTAGTCTTTGTTGCTTGGATGAAAAGGAAAGGGAGGAGGTGAGCCTGTAGGCAGAAACCCCATAGATTCCCCTGGTCATGCAGCAGAGGTCTTTTTCCCTGTTTTTAGTTGCTAGGGTCAAGTACCAGAGAAGGCAGTACAAACTAGAAAATACTTACATCCACAACATTGTCTAGTCTCTTTTACCTGTGGAGCTGAGTGAGCTTCAATCAATCAAGCATTGATGAAACACCTACTGTGTGCCAGGTACTCAGCTAGGCACTGGAGATTACAACAATGAAATAATCCTTCAAGGAGCTTCTTCCGTTGGATATAAAGGGGAGGTTTTGGTACAGAAGAAAAGTGAATTGGTGTAATCATCATTGACTCTCGTTAGTCCTAGTAAGAAATTCCAGAGGTTATCCTGTCCAATCCCCCCTCCCCCAACCAACATAGCCTTTCTAGAGGGATTCCCTGAAGGTTGGGCAGCTCTCCAGCATGCCTAGACCAAGACACCTGACTCTCTTGTAGCCACCAGTAGAATAGCAACTATTACATTTGAGAAGAGGAGCAGATGTATTAGAGAGGACATGAGATCAGGAATTATACATAATCCACAGGTTTTCAACTTATTTTGTGTCATAGACCCCTTTGGCAGTCTAGTGGATCCTAACACCAGGCTGATGGTAAATGACAGAACTCAAACCTAGTGGTGAGTTAGGGAGATGTCTACCCCAAGCATGCGAAGACTTCCCCTAGAGGAAGGAGCAGATGAGAATAATTTTTTCCATTGGTCACAAAGGTGGCTGAAACAGGTGTTGGGAGCTCTTAGGGGCTTGGTCAGACATCAAAGACACCAAAGTCATCCACCACACCCCAAGCCATCTATGATTGTCTTGACTTTTGTCCTGACACTGAACTTTGAGAGAATGAGGATGATTACTTAGTGCAGCTCTGCCTCACTTAAATCCAATTCAAGCACAAGTCAAGGTATCACCCTGTAATGCCACCGGTCTTCTTTGAAAACAAAGGATGAACAACATGGAGCCTTTCTCAGAATAATGTTTCTAAACACAAAACATAAAATGCATAGGATTATAAAGGAAACCATATTAAAATATAGTTATTTTTTAAAAAATATGAGGCCCCAGGCCCCAAATTAAGAAACCCTGCCTTGCCACGGTACATGACTCCCATGTAAGTAATTTCAGCTTTTTAGGACTTTGTTTCCTCACCAGTTAACATGAGGAATTTGAACTAGAAAGAAGTCTCCTCCAGCTCTAGAACCTATGATAATTAGATGTTGATGGGACATCTTAGTGGAGATGTTCTATGAATCCTGTATATGGAATTTAGAAGAGAGGTCAGACCTGGAAATTGAAATCTGGAAGTTTACTGCATGAAAGCCTCTCCCCTCCCTTTCCCCTTAGGTCATCCTCCACACAGCTGCCAAATTGTTATTCCTTAAGCAAAGTTTGAACCAAGTCATTCCTCAGTTCAAAATGCCTCAGGGGCTCTTTGTTGCCTCTAGGGTTAAATACAAAGTTCTCTGTTTGGGTTAAAGCCATTCACAACTTGGGTCTAACCCAAGGTGTGCTAGTAAATATTTAAAAACCAGTTCTCTGGGGAAAAAATGTACAGACACACTTTTAAGTTTAAATTATATTATTAACTTCTCCTCCATTACTTTCTTAAGTTTAAAATCAACAAAAATAAATAAATCAAAACTCAGCGTAGGACATTTGCTGATTTTCAAGGTGTAAATACTTATGCTGAAAATTTAACAAGCAGCTCTCGAGACAATAGAATCTAGCACACCCCTGGTTCCAACCTATCTTTCTAGACTAATTATTAGTAACTTCTACTAACAGATTCTGTGTTCCAGCTAAACTGGCCTGTTAACTACTATTGCTCATGGACAACATTCTGTCTCTCTAACTTGCCTCAAGTGTTAACTCCTATACTAAGCCATTCCTGAGCAGGTTCACCCCAGCGGCTAATGGATTTAGACAGTGAGGGGAGAATGAAGAGTCAAGGGTAACTCTGGAATTACCAAACAAAGAATGATAGAATGATGGTATTGATGATGATGGTGGTGGTGGTGATGATGATGATGGTGATGATGGTGAAAATGATGATTATAATGATGGTGGTGGTGATGATGATGATGATGATGGGAATGATGGTGATGATGGTGAAAATGATGATTATAATGATGGTGGTGGTGGCGGTGATGATGATGATGGTGATGATGGTGAAAATGATGATTATAATGATGGTGGTGGTGATCATGATGATGATGATGGGAATGATGGTGATGATGGTGAAAATGATGATTATAATGATGGTGGTGGTGATGATGATGATGATGATGATGATGATGATGATGATGGGAATGATGGTGATGATGGTGAAAATGACGATTATAATGATGGTGGTGGTGGTGGTGATGATGATGATGGTGATGATGGTGAAAATGATGATTATAATGATGGTGGTGGTGATGATGATGATGATGATGGGAATGATGGTGATGATGGTGAAAATGATGATTATAATGATGGTGGTGGTGATGATGATGATGATGATGATGATGATGATGATGATGGGAATGATGGTGATGATGGTGAAAATGACGATTATAATGATGGTGGTGGTGGTGGTGGTGGTGATGATGATGATGATGATGATGATGATGATGATGGGAATGATGGTGATGATGGTGAAAATGACAATTATAATGATGATGGTGGTGGTGGTGGTGGTGATGATGATGATGGTGATGATGGTGAAAATGACTATTATAATGATGGTGGTGGTGGCGGTGATGATGATGATGGTGATGATGGTGAAAATGATGATTATAATGATGGTAGTGGTGGTGGTGATGATGATGATGATAATGATGATGGGAATGATGGTGATGATGGTGAAAATGACAATTATAATGATGATGGTGGTGGTGGTGGTGGTGATGATGATGATGGTGATGATGGTGAAAATGATGATTATAATGATGGTGGTGGTGGTGGTGATGATGATGATGATGATGATGATGATGATGGGAATGATGGTGATGATGGTGAAAATGACAATTATAATGATGATGATGGTGGTGGTGGTGGTGATGATGATGATGATGATGGTGATGGGAATGATGTTGAAAATGATGATGATAATGATGGTGGTGGTGGCAGTGATGATGATGATATCTATCCCTCTTCTACATCCTGAACTCCAATCCTACACCTCCAACTCCCTGCTGAATATTTCCTCTGGGCTCTTCCAGAAACAACTCAAACTCAACATATTTTTATTCCTCCCAAACCAACATATCCTCCTATTTCAGTTGAGCATGTGTCAATGGCACCACCATTCTTCTAGTAACCCAAATTCACAAATATCCATGCCCCAAAGACTGGTGATGCCAATTAAGAGTCATCTTTGGCTTTTCCATGCTCACTCCCAATCAATTGTCAATTTTTGCCAATTCTACCTCCAAAACATATCTCATCTCTGACCCCTTTTATCCACTCACATCATTACTACCTCAGGTCAGACCCTTAACACTTCTCATTCAGGGGTATATTGGTAAATGTTTAACAACTAGCTCTCCAAAAAAAAAAAATGCTCTCAAAACAAACTTTTAGATTTAATTTGTATTATTAACATTTTATCCCTCATTTTCTTAAGTCTAGAAATTAACAAAACAATGAATCAAGCTCTGATATGGAGTGTTTGCTGATTTTCAACATATAAATGCTAACACTGAAAATTTAACAATCAGGTCAAGAGCTAGTTGGAGCTGACTCTGGCATACTCCTACCTAGTTGGTTGTAGTAGCCTCATAATTGATCTCCCCTGTATCCTAGCCTCTTCCTTATATAATCCATCCACCCAGCTGCCAAATTGACATACCCAAACCACAAGTCTGACCATGGAACTCTCCTGCTCAAAAATTTCTAGTGATAACCCATTGTCTCTAAGGTAAAATCAAGTCTTTGTGGTTTGATATTTATTTCAAGCCCTTGACAACTGACCTCTGGCTTCCTCAGGGTGATTATATATTATATCCCCTCACACATTCTACATTTCAGCCCAGCTGACCTACTTACTCTTTCTCATATGGAACATGCCACCTTCGTGCCTCCATATCAGCTGCGTCCTTACCTGGAATGTTCTTGCTCTTCATCTCTTTTTCTTGGAACCCTGAGGACCCTTCAGGGCTCCATCAGGTTCCATCTCCCTAGTCTTCAATTGTTTGTACCCCTCTAAATTTTTCTCACTTAGATATTTGTAACCCCTATGCAGAATGCCTGGAACATAGTAGACAATTAATAAATGCTCACTTGATTGATAGTTTACATTCAATTGATTGATAGTTTACATTCATATATCACTTCCCAGTTTATAAAACTTTTGCCTCAGGAAAATCCTGTGAGGTAAATAATGCAAATAGTAATATCCCTATTTTACAGATGAGGAAACTGAGGTCTGCATAGGGGAAGTTCATAGTCACATTGGTTATAGCTAGAAAGTAGGGGAGCAGGAAAGTACTCAAATCCAGGCCTTCTTACTCCAGACTGGAGTCTAACCATCCACTAGCATCATGAATTTAGAGCTGAGAGATTCATCTCAGTTATTTAGGGCCCAGGTCCTCTGATTCCAGCAATGATACTTTTTCCACTATACTTTGTCTCCCACTGGGCTGTTTCTCTGTAATTCTTGCTCACTGGTCCTAAACCTGATCATTCCTTTGCCTCTCCCTCTGCCGTAGCACCAGGACCCCTCTTTATCCTTGGGCCAGGAGGGGAACTCCATCCCACTCAAGTTCCTGCTAGGTGCAGCTCAGGCCTGTTGTTTCAATGTGGGCACCACCTCTCCTTGTCCCAGCAGAATCCCTCATTCATCACTGTCACATTCCGGAGAGGGTTTTTATTTAACAACCAATTTATTTCCAATTTAACTAATCTGGGGCTGGAGCATCTCTCACATACACCAAAGACACTCAGATTGTAAATAGACTTACACACCATCGCAGGATAATATAAACTCTCATTAAAGCAGCATCAGGAGAGAAGGAAGAAGAGAGAGACACTGGGGAGATTGGAGGGTGTTAAAATATGCAAGTACCCAAGGTAAACAATTCCAGCTGGCCTCCATTACTGCCTTGGACTCTGCGCTCTTTAAATGCATTTATTCATCTTATTGCTTGCCCTGCTGACCTTGCAATAGCAACAAAGACTTCACAAATGACTTGTGATCTTGTAATACAGAGGAGGAAGAGGGGCTGCCAGGCAAGTTGGAGGAGTACCCCAAAGAATCCATGACTGGAAGAGACCTTAAGGGTCATCTAATTCAAGCCCTTTATTTTACAGATGAGAAATAGGAAGCTTAGGAAAGTTAAGGGATTTGCCCAGGATAACACAGGTAGCAAAAGTAAGGTATGAACACAAATCCTTCAATTCCAGAGCCATTCATTTACCCATGTTGCCTCTAAGAGCAGCTAGGTAGTGCAGGGAATAGAGGGCTAAGCCTACAGTCAAGAGGACCTGTGTTCAAATCCAGACTCAAACACTTACTAGCTGTGTGACCCTGGGCAAGTCTCTTAACCTTGTTTGCCTCACTTTCCTCATTTGTAAAATGAGCTGAAGAAGGTCATGGCAAACCACTCCAATATCTTTGCCAAGAAAACCCCACAAGGGGTTTTGAAGAGTCGGACACACCTGAGATGACTGAACAACAACAACTTGCTACCTCTAGAGAAAATCAAAGTTGGAATCCTGCTGATGACACTAACTAAATGAATGAACATGGACAAGTTGATTAGCCTCGCTGAACCTCATATATAAAATGGTTGCCTCATATAGAAAATGGACATAAAAATAGCATCTTCTTTGATCTTTGAAGTTCAAAACAACAACAATAACGTATATAAAATACATTGCAAACCTTAAAGCCTTACACAAATGGGAGCTATCATCAGGACTGTCTGACTGCCATCCTGGTGTCCCATCGTTAGCTCTCCTCCCTCACCCCTCCCACTGGGAAGGTCATGTTGCAAAGCATGGATGTACTTGGGCCCAACAATGGCACCAGATAAGGAAAATCTAGCTGGATGAAAGGGACAGCTAATCAGACTGCTGTAACCCAGGACTGCTGAAGGAATCCATATTGATCGGCTGGCTGGATCAGATAGACAAGAAAGGATTTGCTTATACCCACAGTCTGGGCTGGGAGTGCTCAGCGTTCCTGGCCACTGCTAAGTCCTGGGCTGGCTGGGGAGGAAGGGACCCAGTCCTCACAAGGAGCAACACTTTACCTCTTTCCCTTCTATACCCTAAGCCTGGCATGGGCCAGTAACCCAGAAATGGCCCCTCATAGCCTACAGAGAGCACTGCCACTGGAGCCTGGAAGAAGAGGCATGTTAATAACAAACCTACCTTACTACAGAATTTAGAGTACAAATGTCAACTGGAGGCAGATTGAAATATCTATGAGATCGTGAAATTCCTTTGTAGGGAGTCTAATAGCAAGAACTTGAGAGCATACGGTGGGATATAGTGGGGGTAGTGGGAAAAGCCCAGGACAAGTTTTCAGGTTTGAGTCTTCTTTGGTCCTTGCCTTTCTGTGTGACCTTGGGCAAGTCATTCTATTTCTGTGACCCTCGGTTTCTTTACCAGTAAAATGGGGCAGCACTACCTGCTACATAGAATTGGTATAAGATATAAGTGAAAGAACATATACAAAAATAGTTTATAAACCAGAAAGTGCCATGTAACTCTGAGTTATTATTATTCTATGGAGGTATCATGGCAAAGTATATTGAATGATAGGCCTACTACATCTGGCAGACTTCGGTTCAACCCTTGCCTATAAAACTTCCTTTTTGTGAGAATCTAGGCAAGTCACTTAAGCTGAATGTGACCCAGGACGCAACTCCTAAGTCAGAGACAGTTTTTGTTTCTTAATATTTTTGGTAGAAGGAGTTCCCATACTGGGAGTACTTACCTGAAGAAAGCCTAGATTCTTCCATATTTGGTGATTATTAGAGTCATCTTTTAATCAATTTTGCCTTTGTTTGTTGGACTTAACTCAGCATGAAAAAAGTACCAGACTGGGAATCAGATTTTTTTTTCATTCCTTTCAATCTAGGTTCTGTCACTAACTTACTTTGTAATCTTGGACAAATCTATTCTCCTCTCTGGGCCTTGGTTTTCCCATTTGTAAAAATGAGAGCATTAGACTAAAGGATCAGGGAGGTAATCTGACACAGTGGGAAGAGAAATGGTATGGAGTCAGAAACCTTGGGTTCAAATCCCACTTCTTTAATTTATGACCCACATGACCCTGTTCAAGTCACTAAACCTGGCTTGGCTTTAGTTTTCTTCTCTGTGAAATGAGACTGTTCAATTAGATGTCTTCTAAGGTCTCTTTTAGGTCTGGAGGTAGGATAATATGATCCCCATGTATCAGTGGATCAGTGGACCAAGCACTAGACCTTAACTCAGGAAGACCTGAGATTCAATCTAGTTTCAGAAACTAACTTAATTCTGTCTACCTCAGTTTCCTCATCTGTAAAATGGGGATACCAATTACACCCATCACCCAGGACAAAATGACATAATACTTATAAAGCAAATCTTAAAGCTCTTTAAGGCTAGCAATTACTGTCATCATTATCACCACTATCATCATCATCCTTTAATTTCTAAGTTCCAGCCCAATTCTAAATCTGCTATCCAAAGACTTTTTGGTCCTGTCCAGGTCTTCCATCTGATAAGATTGTGAGCTGGAGCCATGAGTCAGGTGGCTGGCACAGTGGTTGAGATTTACACCCTTCCCCAGCCATGGTGCACAGGTCTGCCAAAAGGTCTTTAAATTATACCTTCTAAATTCTGCTTAACTAGCCTTTTCCCAGCTACTTGGGGGAAAGAGTTAGTTTATTTTAAATGAATACTACTTGGTTATTAGGACTATATTTATACAAAGTTTAGAGCTGCCAAGAGAGAGGCAGAGTTACAGAAAAGTTGCTACAACCAGGAAGCAGCAGAGTATAGTGGGAAAAGCACTGGATATGGAGTCAGCTAGTGGACAGAGTGCCGGCCCTAGAGTCAGGAAGACCTGAGTTCACATCTGAACTCAGATACTTACTAGCTGTGGGACCCTGGGCAAGTCACTTCACCCTGTTTGCCTCAGTTTCTTCATCTGTAAAATGAGCTGGAGAAAGAAATGGCAAACCACTCCAGTATCTTTGCAAGAAAACCCCAAATGGGGTCACAAAGAGTTGTACCCGACTGCAACGACTGAACAAATGGAGTCAGAGGATTAAAATTGGAGTCTGGTTTTGCTTCTTCTATCTCTGTGACCTCATCCAAGTCACTTATCATTTCTGGGGTTCAGAGTTTTCATCTGTACAAAGCAGGGGGCTGAATTTGATAACCTCTGAGGTACCTTCCAACTCCAAGTCTATGTTCCAATGTGTCCAGGGACACAAACCCATGGCTGACCCATTCTGTTCAGTTCCTAAGATGGGCACCAGTCTTTGGCAGGTACCATTGACTTTCCTTTTAAATTCAGAATTACCATAAATTTGTTCCTTTTACATGTGCTTCCTTGTGAGAAAGAGTCATCTGAAGGTCCTGCTAATCACATTCAAGAAGGGCACTAAAAGGAAATCATTTTTGCTGAAGATACAGTTAGATCCTAAGTCAGGTTAAAGGATGCAGGTTAACACAGTCTCAAAAAAGAGTCTCTCTTTGGAGAAATGACTTAGAGGGGTGCTGACTATATTTGAAAAAGGTTGGGGTATGGTGGAAAACCTTAGTCTCTGGTGGAAGGGTGATAAAGGACAATAGTAGGTCTTTTTGTAAAGGGATAAGGAAGGTTAGAGAGGAAGGGACTAGGGGAAGAAGCAATCTCTTCCTTCCCTACCCCTGAATTCCTCTAGTGGCCAGAAGTATTTGATCTTTTCCTATTGTTTGAATCTTGCATCCCTGGTAACCTGAACGTGTTTCCATGGCAATCGCTGGCTGAGCAATACAACTTGATGATTTATGGTGTTGCACACAAGGTGGGGAGCAACTACGGGCCCCCGGAGTGGCCATAAAATCGCATCTTCTTCCTCCTGGTCTTCTTCTCTTTATCTATCTTCTCAATGACCCAGAGGCCATAAGAGAAGAAAAGGGCAGATTCTATTGGCTAAAAATCCCGTGAGGCACCTAGGCACGAAAGTCCTCTTTTCTCATTTTGCCTTCAGGAAGTGTCCAAAGACTGACCTTGTTTGCAACCGTAATATCACACACACACACACACTGACCCCCAAAAAAGTTTTCTCTTTTTGGTAGAATGTGCAGAAAGAATTAAAGAAAACAAGGAGAACAAAAGGAGGCATCTTCCTTTAGTTCCCTACTCCCCACCCAGCTTCCTAGTCTGCTCCTGTGTGATACCTTCCTAGGCTAGGACAGCTGCCTCATCACCCAAGAGGCAAAGGATAAGTGCCAATGGCAAAGTAAAAGGAAGGAAGAAATTGTAAGTATATTGACCAAGATCATAGATAGATGTACACAGCACTTGATAAAGCATGTTCACACCCATGATTTCATTTTCTCCTCCCCAGGTGAGTTCTCTCACTTCACCTCTGCCCATGCTTGGGAAGGGAGTTCCAGGCAGGGGCATAGTACCAGTAATGTCATCTCCTTGTCTTTGAGTTCTCTGCTGGGAGTCAAGGTGAGGAGCCAAGTAAGGGAAGAGGACTCTCCTTCTCGGTCCCCTCACCTGTCAGCATCCAGAGTCCAGGTTCAAACTGGAAGCCAACCAGCCCTAGGCACTGATTGGCCATGTCTGTCTTCACCCTGTTCCTTCCTCTCTACCAGAGTAGATTCTCACCACTCATCTCCCCCATGAAACCTTTCCCTAATAATCCCATTTGATTCTGATGGTTCCTTAACCATGTTCCATTCAATCTTATGCAGAAATATTGGTGCACTACCTTGGAAAGAAAATTGAGGGGTTTTTTTAATAGTATTTTATTTTTTCCAGTTACATGTAAAGACAATTTTTAACATTTATTATTTTAAAAATTTTGAGTTCCAGATTTTCTCCCTCTCTCCCTAAAATGGAAAGCAATTTGATATGGGTTATATATGTGCAATCACATAAAATATATTTCTATATTAGTCATATTGTGAAAGAAGAAACAGATCAAAAGAAAAAAAGCCACAAAAAATAAAGTGAAAATAGTATATTTTGATCTGTATTCAAACTCTATCAGTTCTTTTAGAAAGAACATTGTACTGGGAATTGGTTATCTTTCGTTCTAGTCTTGGTTCTGTATGATCTCAGGTTTGTCACCTCCTCTCCTTAGCTTCCTCAGTTTCTGCATCTGTAAAATAGGAGTGAGGAGCATGGGTTTGAAAATTACCTTAAGCCAATTGTTCTTACCCTTTTGTATCACAGATTCCTTTGGCAATCTGGTAAAACTATGAACTTTTTTTCAAAATGTTTTTAAGCGCAAAAAATAGAATGCCTGAGATTACGAAGGAAACCAATGCTATTGAAAATATAGTTATCAAAATACTTTTTTAAGACCATATCCATAGACCCTGGGTTAAGAGCCCCTGCTCTAAAGTCATGGGAATGTAGAATTTTATGGTTGGAAGGCATCATCTAGTTTCTAGAAGTCAGCAGCCAGCAACCCCAAAGCATACTCTGAAAAAATCCCCCATTAGAAGAACATATGTGACAAGTGATCATACAGGCTCTGACTTCTTATAAAAAAGGATCCCCTACCTACCAAGGCAGTCATTTTTCAGTTGTGTCCAACTCCTCATGACCCCAATTGGGGTTTTCCTGGGAGAGATACTGGAATGTTTTGCCATTTTCTTCTCCAGATAATTTTACAGATGAGGAAGTTGAGGCAAACAGGATTAAGTGACTTGTCCAGGATCACACAGACAGTAAGTGTCTGAGACCAGATTTGAACTCAGGAAAATGAGTCTTCTTAACTGCAGGCCAGGTATTCTATCTGTGCTAACTAGCTGCCCATTTTTGATAAAGTGTCTCCCCTCACCACCATCAAATAGTGCTATAAGAACTTAAAAGATTGCCAGAAACTTGACCAGTGAGACATAATAACTACATTATGCTTGTTTTTCACATTTTGAGTCATTTTTCACTAATGTCCAACTTTTTATGAACCCATTTGAGATTTTCTTGGCAAAGATGATTGGAATGATTTCTTCTCCAGCTCATTTTACAGATGAGGATACAGAGGCAAAAAGGGCTAAGTGACTTGCCCAGGGTCACACAGATAGCAAGTGTCTAAGGTCACTTAGTGTCTAAGCATCTCAGGAAAATGAGTCTTCCTGACATCACTCTGTGCACTATGGCACCACCTAGCTGCCCCAAAATATTCCACTTTGAGATGATTCTAATTGTTCAGAAGGCTTATTTGGCTTTTGTATTTGGTTTTTTTTTTCCCCTTTTACATCAAATTTGCCTCTTTGCCATTTCAACCTCATTGATCCTAGTTCTGCCTTCTGGGGCCCCAACTGAACAGGTCCCTGCAAAGAGATGACCCTTCCCTTATGATTGATGGGAATCATACGTGAGTGTGACTTCTGAATTTAATTGTTGGATTGACTGTATACAAAAGATGCCTACCATCCTGTAATCAAGTAAATTTTCCCAGGGTGAACATCTGAGCCATGAGGCAATCAATCTGTTTGAAGCCCTGCAAACATATAAAGTCATGGTAGCTGGAAGCATTGGTTGCTGAAGGTGTTGGTTAAGAGGAACTCAGAGGTAAATAGGAGGCAGGGCTTGAGGAGCCTCTCATCAGCTCTGCTCCCAAAACATGACAGTGAGGTCATGTGGTAGGTAGCCAAGTCAGATGGAGGCTAGATCAAAGAAAATTTCAGAGTCTCGTGCTAGCTACTAATGGCTACACTGGGATTATCTCAAGGTAGATTATGTGTTCTATAACTCAAGTATATGTCTTCCTCTGTGCCTGGCACAATGCTTTTCCCATAGTAAGAGCTTAATAAATGTTGAATGAATGCCTTTGTTGTCTCTGAGATCATTCTGGACCTGCCATCTTGGGATTTGCTTCCAATTTCCATCCTCACTCTCCCTCGCCTCACATATGCCATAATTTTCAAACATCCACTGCCAAATCTTGCCATCTCTACCTCTAAACAATCTCTCATATCCAGTCACTTCTCTCTACTCACAAAGCTACCCAAAGCTTTCATCACTATTCACCTAGATTATTGCAACCACTTCCTAATTAGTCTCCCTGATTCAAATCTTTCACTACTCTAACCACCTTTCAAACTGCTACCAGAGTAATTTTCCTTAAGCAAAAATCTGATTATGCAAGTCCCCCTATGCAATCAATTCCAGTGGCTTCCTATTGCCTCTAGGACATAATATAGACTTTTAACAGGAGTGGTCAGACAGGTAGGAGAAGAATCAGGAGAGTTGAGTCCCAAAAATCCAAGTGGAAAGAATAGCTAATAATATCAAATACTGCACCTATTCTTTCCAGCCTTACTGGATATTATTTCCCCTTTTGGCCTTTTCTCTGTCCTTCACACACAACACACTGTCTCTTATCTCTGTGCCTTTGCAATGGCAGTCCCCCACACCCAGAACACACTCCCTCCTTGTCTTGGTCCCACAGAGTCCCTCCCTTACAAACTGATGCAAAGTGAAATAAAGCAGAACCAAGAAAACAATGTATACAGTGACTATACAATATCAATGAGAACAATAATAACAAAATAATTTTGTCTGCCTGTGTCCCCCCCCCCCCCCCCCCCCCCCCCCCCCCCCCCCCCCCCCGCTAGACTGTGAGCTCCTTGAGGGCAGGGAGGGTTGTTTTGTTTTGTTTTCCTTAGTAGGTGCTTAGTAATAAATGTCTGCTGATTGATGAAATGCTATGAGATTATAACAACTAAGGGTAGTCCCAAATGACTACGGAAGGCATTCCTCTCCTTTGCAGAGGTGTGGTGCTATGGGTGTTCAACACTACATATCATTACAGACTTTTACTAATATATTGGTTAATTTTGTTTAACTTTTTTTCCCTTCTTTTTAAAATCTATGTTATAAGGGATAGCTCTCTTGATAGGGAGCAGGGGGAAAGATACATTGGGAACTATAGGTGATATAAAAATAAAAGATCACAACTTTAAAAAAAAAAAGAACATGATTAGTACAAAGAAAGTGAAATTATTTTTTCTCCTAGGAGAAAGTCCTCATTAACAAGTGGGGGGTTCATAGAGGTCTACATGAAGGAGGTGGCATTTTGAGCTCCCAGCTGAAGCTATATTTAATCCTTTGACTTTTCTCCTTTTCAGTCAGCCCTCTGTCTAGAACCTCTCTCCTTATATACACAATTACTCTTCTAGAAAAAGGGAAGAAGAGAGAAATAGTTTTTTAACCTCACAATAAGTCTTTTATTATTACTCCCATTTTATAGATGAGGAAATGGATTCTCAGAGAGGTTTATGTGACTTGCCCAGAGTCATCTAGCTAGTATGTGCCTGAATCATAATTCAAACTCAGGTCTTCCCGACTCCAGCTCCAGGACTCTTCGTGATGAATTGTGCTATATTCAATAGAAACTGTTTCTCTGCAGGAGAGGAAAAGAGGGATCCCAAAGACAGGCAGTGAGTCTTCCCATACTGGAAGCTACCTCCAAGATGCCGCTAGAGAAAGGTGGAGCCCTGTTTCCCAGGCTTCCTGGGAGGCAGGTACTGAGCAGATCTGAGCAGCATGATCGTCTCGTTTGCCTGGTTGTTATGGAGAGATCCGACACACAGGCAATCAGACCCCTTAGTTCACCTGTGAGAGGAAGAGAGAGAGAGACAAGTGTAATAGCGGAGAGGGAACAGATATTCAGTGTCACTCGGCTCCCATTATACTCACATAATGAGCAGTGCCTGACAGCCATGCAGGCTCGCTGGGCAGGTGAGGAGGGGGCTTACTCACCCCCAGTGCCAGGGAAACACAGGGCACTGATGGAAAGCTGCCACTTCACTCCCACCTTCATTTTCAGTCCCAAGATTGAATCCTCTCCATTCATCAATGCTCAGGCTCCCTCTATCTGGTGTTCCCCGCCCCCCCCCCTCCTAAAAAAAGGCAGGGCATAGAAAAGTCAGCCATGTGGTAAGGAAGTGTCTCTCTTTATATGAAGTATCAATCAGTCAATCAACTGGCACCCACAATGAGGTGAATACTGTGCCAGGCACTAGATAAAGTGAAATGGTCCTCGTGCTCAGGGAGCTTATATTCTATTGAGGGAAACACTCACATATACATATATACATGTATATGTACACACACACACATACACACACACACATATATATATACCCATGTATCTATATGCATGTATAGATGTATAAGAACATGCTATGAATATGTGTGTACATGTATGCACATGTATACAGGATATACAGAATGGATACAAGGTAATTTGGATGGAGAAGAGCACTAGTAACCCGGCCATCAGAAAAGATTTGTACTGAGCCTTGGAGGAAAGCTGGAGCTGAAATAGGAAGAGGAGAGGAGGAGGCACTCTCCAAACACGGAGGGATAACCAGCAAAAAGGCACGGAGACAGATCATAGGTGAGCTAAGAAGGCCACCTTGGCTAGATAGCAGAGCTTGGGAAGGAGAGTAATGTGTAATTAGGCTGGAAAGGTAAGAGGAGCCCAGGCTGGGAAGGGCTTAGATGCCAAACAGAAGTCTTTTCTCTATTATCTCTGATTCCAAAGGCAATAGAGAACCATTGTAGTTAAGCAACCAGGTAAGTAACATGGTAATACCTACACTTTAAGAGAATTACTTTGGCAACTATGTGGAGGATGGATTAGTAGTAAGAACCCTAATGAGGGGGCTATTGCAATATTTTCTTGGCTAGATGAATAGGACCAGCAGAGAAGCTCGCCTCCATCAATCAAATCATCCAATTAATCAGCCAACTAGTATTTACTGGATGACAATTACATGTAAGGCACTCTGTTAAGGGGTGTGAGGAAATTTGTTAAGATTGTTATTGTTTCTTTACAGAAAAGGCATACAAATAGTTTAAATTTTCATAGTGCTCTAGTCAGGCAGTGCAGAATAATGGGTAGATTCCTGGATTTGGAATACCTTGGTTCAAATCTGGACCCTGGCTCTTATGAGCTATGTTGACCATTGGCAAGTAACTTAAGTTAACTTCCCTGATCCTAAGGCATATCTCTAGAGTTTATCTTCTAAATGATGCTAATGAAAATCACAACTTCTTGACAGGTTATCATATATAGTGTTATGTTGCAAAGTATAGTTGCTCATGACCATAAACCTCATCCATCTCTCTCCTCTCTCCTCTCTCTCTCTCTCTCTCTCTCTCTCTCTCTCTCTCTCTCTCTCTCTCGCCCCTAATACATAAACAATGCGTATTATGTGTTCAAGGAGCTATGAATAAGCAGAGTGGTGTGGTAAGAGGGAACAGTTATTTATTTAGCACCTACTATGTTTCTGGTACTATGGTATGCACTTTTACGAATATTATTTCATTTGAAGTCAGTTCTTCTTCTTCTAGGTTCAGTGCTCTAACCATTGTACCACCAGCTGCCTCTAGGGAGAGAACTAGATTGACAACCACAAAGTCCTCTCCCAGTTCAATGATTTAAAAGCTGCATGTTGTTGTTGGTGGTGGTGGTAGTGGTGGTGGTGGTGGTTGTGGTGGTGTTGGTGGTGGTGGTGATTGTGGTGGTGGTGGTGGTAGTGGTGGTGTTGGTGGTGGTGGTGGTGGTGGTGATTGTGGTGGTGGTGATTGTGGTGGTGGTGGTGAAGGTAATATAATTATAAGGATCAAGCATGAATCAAATGGAGAAATATGAGAGAACACCTCTAACCTACCCCTTCAAGGAGGTGGGAGGTCCACAGGTATTATCTGACTCTTCTTGACCCCAGTTGGGGTTTTCTTGACAAAGATACTTAAGTGGCCTGCCATTTCCTTCTCCAGTTCATTTTACAGATGAGGCAACTAAGGCTAACAGTGTCTGAGGCCAGACTTGAATTCAGGAAGATGGGTATTCATGACTTCAGGTGGGGCAATCTGTCCACCGTGCCTCCTAGCTGCCAAAATAGCTGCATGACCTTGGGGAAATAACTTCAGCTCTGGAGGGGTCTGCGTTTTGAGGACCTCTGAGGTCCCTTTCAGCTTTGTGATTCTATGAGTCCATAAGGTCAGGGGAGAGAGTCAGGATTGGATCGGATGACTGCTTAAGAAAGAGCTCCAAGTCTTGGGATGCAGGAGCAGCAGCAGCAGCAGCCACAGCCACAGACTCCAGCCTCCAGCCTCACCTGTGTTCCTGCTAGGAATCTAATCTAGTTAGGGAAAGGTTGGGCAGAGGCCAGGAGGAGTGCTGTTCCTGATAGCACAACAAAGGGATTTGTTTTCCTCCCTTCCTCCCAGGCTCATCTCTATCCCAGCTTCCAATATTAGAGTTCCTAGGAAGAGAGAATTTCTCTGGAGTGCCCACACAATTCTCCCCACCATCCCCCCAGCAGATCTCCCTGGATGCCTGCAGGTTGCAAAATAAAGCAAAACTATCAATTCTTTAATTGTTTTCCTTTTTCTCCCGGGGGTGTCATAAACCAGCGTGGCAGTTAATGTACACAGCTCCTTCTCTCTCATTCCTGCTAGCTCTGTTTAGCTGTAGGCAGGCTTCACCCCATCCCTCATAGTCAGGAAGACTTAGAAAGGATTCTTTTCAAATAGAGGACCTTGGGAGCCTGAGATCAAGAATAGAGAGATCTTATATTGCTAAGACACTGAAATTACCTCCTGCCCACTCCTGATGCATGGGTTCTCTACTCACTGGAACCAAATAAAGGGCTCCTGGGACCATATGTGGTACAGACCCAGCCCAGGGAAATAGAGCCCAGTCAGAAGTTCATTTGCAGGGGGCTCATATCCAACCAGAACAACTCAGAGTGAGGTGAGATAGGATAAGGGTGAGAGTTGGGAGAAAGAGAGAGCGAGAGACAGAGAGAGAGAGCGAGAGACAGAGAGACAGAGACAGACAGAGACAGAGACAGAGAGAGAGAGAGAGAGAGAGAGAGAGGTACTGAGGAGAGAAAAGAGGCTTACGAGACATCTCAGTGATTTGGGGACATTAAATGAGTTTTATTCAAATGAGATGCAAATACAATGCAAATGAGTGGCTGTTACTTTCAAAACAGCGGCTTGAGCCATTTGGGTAAAAGAATGATAGTTAATCTCAAAGCCAGGAAAACATCTAGAGGGGAGTAAACCCACTGGGATGTTTCAGTGAAATTTAGGGGCTGTCCAGTCTTCTCCGTCCATGGATCTTTCTCTGCCCACCTCCCTACCTTCCTCCCTCCCCCAACTCAAACAGATACATCTCAGTGGCCATGCTCAATGGGTTTACTTCTGTTTCTCTCCGTTGTCACTAGCATAGGCTTGTGCCCTCCCCACTAGCTCATTCCCAAGTCTTCAGGGAAGGGACTCAAGGTTTATGGAACTCTTGGGATGATATTTCTGATTGTTCACTGCAGTGTGTAGAATTTCCCTGGTGGCCGGGGGGGGGGGGGGCGGAGAAAGAGACAGAAAGAGAGACAGACACAGAGACAGAGAAGCAGAGAGAGAGAGAGAGAGAGAGAGAGAGAGAGAGAGAGAGAGAGAGAGAGAGAAGTGAGTTGGGGGAACCCAATGGAGCAGAGGAAGTCAGAGCAGGGCAGGGAAAAATCAGTGTGTGCTAGGGAGCTCTTATCAGCTCCTGTCTAACACCCAGACCCCTGGGTCCGGAATGATGGGATGGTTTGTCTGAGACTTTCACCGTGTCTGGTTTCCAAAGCTTGATTCTTCCTTCTTCTCCTCACTAAATGATCATTACTGTGAAAACTTTTATCTTCCTGCATCATGGTCTGGGTTGTTTTTTGGGTTTTTTTGCTTGTTATTGTTTTAAAGACTGGGTCTCCCTATCTCCCCCGGCTGGAATTCTACTCAAGGACAGCTCCCACTGTGTGTTCATCCTTCATTGCCGAAGAAGACCATGCCATCAGAGAAATAATGACATGACTTGCACTTGACTTTGTTTTGAGTGAGGGAGGGCTGTGCAAGGTCACCAGCCTCACTTCTGAATCCAGTGACCAGATATTCATCAGGATGGCTGGAGATGACCCAGGATGAGGCACTTGGAGTTAAGTGACTTGCCCAAGGTCACACTGCTAGTGAGTGTCAAGTGTCTGAGGGGAGACTTGAACTCAGGTCCTCCTGACTCCTACACTGGTGCTCTATCCATTGCACCACTTACCTGCCCCACTACTGATCACTAGGAGAGCTTTGACCTACTCTGTTTCTGACCTGGGATGATTCACCAGCTTAGTCAAATCTTTCCCCCTGCCCCAACACACTCTGGGTCTCACCATATAAATGCCAAACTCAATGAGTTCACTAGTTCCACATAAATCCACTGTAACTCAGAACTCCCAGGCTGAATTCCCAGCATCCCCACTAGCTAGAAAACTGGCATGCATGCCTATATTCTGTATAGCCTGGAGTTTTAAGGATGCTATCATGGGAAGTACTTCAATACTTTGACTGAAGGGATGTCACCGACAGGAAGGTACTCCTTACTGAAACAGCAAAGGAAGCAACTAGGGGTTGGAGATATTTTAAAAGACCTCCAGAGGGCGCAGGGGGGCTGGCTGAGTTCCACAACAGAACAGGTGACTGGGGGAAAGAAGTCAAAGTACTGTAGGCTGCTGGTTTAGACCCGGATTCTGAAGGGCTGCAAAAAGGGGACGCAGTTCAGGTCAGGTTTTTCCTACCTCTCCAGCCTCAGATTACCCACAGTTCACAGAATCATGGAATCTTAGAGATGGAATGGACCTAAAAGCTTGTCTGATCCATCCTCTGAGAAGAACGAATCCCAGCTACAGTATTCCCAGAAAGCTCTCCCCTGTTTCCGCTTACATACTTTAAATGACAAGGAACTCATTACCTATGAAGACAGTCCATTCCTTTGTTGAACAACTGCAATTCTTGGAAAGCTTTTCTTATATTGAGCCAAAACCTACCTCCCTATAACCTGTTGATCTGAATTCTCCCACTTTGGGGCCAAATGGGATAAGTTCCATTCCTGAACCTAAGGAATCTGCACTGGTATACCACACAGACATTTCCACAGTGAACTCATTTCTTCTTGACCCTATACCCATGGATAATTTATTGATGGGGAATGTGAAGGCAAAAATCATACATGTTCTAAATCTTACTCTTAAATCTATAGATAAACATTGTGGGGATTTTCCCCCCAATCCTCTCTCCACCTGCCTGGAAAGTTATTTAACTTTCCTCAGTGTCCTAATCTAGGTAATAACCCACATCAAGGCACAGAATATTGACTTAATTGCTCTAACTCTGAAGGCTGGAGGGAGACCAATTTGTAAAGCTCTTTATCTTACTTCTGGCCTTATTATTATTTATAGGATCATAGAGTTTAGAGCTGGAAGGGACCTTAGAGATCATTTCACAAATTCAATTAGATTCAACAAGCATTTATTAAGTGCATATCAGGGGCAAAACACTGTGCTAGGCACTAAGGATATAATGATAAGAAAAGACATGGTCCCTGCCTTCCAGGAACCCATAGTAAGAGAACCCCCAATGTAGATAAACAGGATATGGGGTAAATCAAGGGAAAAAAAGTACTTGCACCTGGGAAGGGTTCAAGGATAATTGCATAGAAGAGTTGGTACCTAAGTGAAATCTTGAAAGAAGTTAAAAGATTCTGAAAGTCAGGGGTAATTCCAGGCAGAATGAAAGGCTTCTCAGAGTCCACTGAGGCAGGTGATGGAATGTTAAGTTCAGGAACTAGTGAGGAGGTCATTTTAGCTCAAATATGGAGTAATGTAAAATACATCTGGAAAGGTAGATTAGAATCAGAGTTAAAAGGGCCTTGAACACCAGACCTTAGGAGTTTGTATTTTACATTAGATAGTAATAGGAATCACTAAAGGTGGTTATGAGGGAACAACATGACCTAAGCCTTAGAAATGTTACCTTATTAGGTATGAGGAAGGACTGGACAAAGAAAAGACTAAAGTCAAGGAGGCTAATTATGGGATATTACTTATAATAGGCCAGATGAACAGTAATGAGAACTGGGAATAGGATAGCGAACATGTTAAGTGGAGAAAAGGGTGTTATTGGTGTAGGATTGGTAGGACTCAACAACTGATTGGATATGGTGGATGAGGGAGAGCTAAGGGTCAAGGATGATTCTAAGACTTTGACCCAGGGTAACTGGAATAGAGGGCAATACTCTCATAGTTGTAGGGAAGTATACAGAAGGAAAAAGCTTAGTGGAAACCATGATGAGTCTTGTTCAGATGTTGAGATTTGAGGTACCAACAAGCCATCAGGTGGCGCTATCCAGCATGCAGTTTGTGGTACAGGACTGACATGGAATAAAGAGAGACACAGGGTGAGGAAACTGAGGTCTGGGAAGTTGAGGGATTTCTACAGAGCCATGCCTGAAAGCCAAAGGCTGTTTCCACTGTTGGAAGGTTGCATAAGCTACTTTATTATTTTTTTTCTCAGCCTTCCCTACCAGCTGTGGGATTGCTGGTGTAGTCCAAGTGAAAAACAGCCTGAGCATGATAAGAGAAAAAGGGAACTCACAGAAACTTTATGCAGATTCATTGTTCATTCAAGCATGGCACAGGATCGCAAGCCTTTGTGTGCTGTGTAAATGTGAGTTATTATTACTACCAATGAAATGTCTGTTCTTGCTATCATTATCTTCTTCTCATCTTTTTCAATGGCAGATAGGAATGACCTTAGGAAAAGGTGCTATTCTGCTATTGGTCATTTATATTTAATGTCTTACAGACTATTGCAGAGGTGTATAAAATAGTTGCTTTGGGCAGTTGAATAAAAGTGGTTTGTTGATTAGGAGATAAGCTCATCCTTTCTGAAGGCTCACTGGAAGCATCCTTGGTACAACTCCAGTGGCAGGCAGGGCAACGGGGATGGTTTATACCTCATCCTGTTTCCACACGATTTTGAAAATTATTGGTTATTATTGTTATTGTCTCTGTGTGAGCATGTAACCTCTATAACAAGTAGCCGTAAAGGGCCATCATAGGGATGTTTATCTTGCTTTATAACCAGTTCTTATGCACATATATCACCACAGGCGGAGAAAGACTCTTAATTAATATGTATGCCAATGATGGTGACCATCTGGTAAATGGGGATAATAATACCTGCCCTACCAACCTCACAGGGTTGTTTTGAGGAACAAATGAGATAATGGATATGACAGGAAAGTTGGTAAGGGTAGAGTGTTACAAATAGATAGGAGGAGGGAATAATGATGATGAAGAATCCAGGAAGCACCAACCATTCACAACACAATAGAGGCAGCTGCTGTGATGGAGACAGAATGCTGGCCTTGGAGTTCAGAGAGCAGATGAGATGAAAAAAAATAATATTAGCATTTATATAACTCTTTAAGTCTTGCAAAGCACTTTACATTCGTTAACTCATTCGATCCTTACAACAATACTGTAAGGTAGATACTATAGGTATCCCCATTTTTAAATTGGGGAAATTGAGGCTGGGAAATATTAAGTAACTCTCCCAGAGTCACACAGGTGGCAGTTATCTGAAGAGGATTTGATTCAGGTCTTCCATACCCAAAGAGTTATAAAACTGTGTATTCCTTTTGACCTAGCAATAGCACAAATAGGATGCTATGATGAGATGATGAGTGAAAAAGGAAAAGAACCAGTATATTCTCAAATATTTATAGCAGTTCTCTTTGGGGTGGCAAAGAACTAGAAATTAGGGAATGGCTAAACAAGTTATAGTATGACTGTGATACAAAGCTATTGTGCTTTAAGAAATGATGAGCAGGTTGATTTTAGAAAAACATGGAAAGACTTGCATGAAATAATGAAGAGTGAAATAAGCAGAACCAAGAGAACACTGTATACAAAGACAGCAATATTATTTGAAGATCAACTGTGAATGACTAAATTGCTTTGAAAATTATAAATATTCAAATCAACTGCAATAGACCTATGAAGGAAGGTGCTCTCCACGTCCAGAGAAAGAGAAATAGAAGTATGCATGGTATAGTTTTACAAAGGGTGGTCTTCTCTAATGTGAGGGGTGGGGGAAGAAGGAGATAGTTTGGAACTTAAAAGGTAACTCAAAAAATTAAACTAAAAAAATCAGGTTTACCAGACTCCAAATCTAACATTCTATCCACTGCATTGGAGGTGTCAAATATGCCTCCATGGGCAACACTCCCAAGTATGGCCAGAACTAGATTAAAATGCAATTGGGAAATATTTAACTAAACAAATAAAAATACAATAGAACGTAGATAATGTAAATTTGTGAGGACTGCAAGGATCATCATATGTGGTTTAATGTTCCCATTTTTATCCGAGTTTGACACCACTGCCTGTTATAAACAAAGTCCCTCTGCTTGGTACATGCAAAGCACTTTGTACCTACATAAATATAAGTTCTTGTTGTTATTCGTCCTGACATTGCTTCATGACCTTGGGTGCATTGTTTCCTTTCTCTGTGCCTCACTTTTCTCATCTGTCGAATGAGGAGGTGAACTGGATGACCTCTAAGGTCTCTTGCTGCCCGAACATTACTGTGAGTGCAGGATTCTAAATTCCTGACATCTAATGAGGTTGCCTGGGAGTGTGAGAAAATGTCTTTTTCTAAGAGAAGGGGTTAGGAAATTTTAGAAACCAGTCTATCAATCAACAAGCAAGTATTAAATACTTCCTAGAGTCAGGCATTGTGCACATAGCCTAGATCCTGGAAACTAGTGAGGCTGGAGTGTTGCTATTCTGATGTAAATATGGGTCTTAAGAGTCTGCTACAGTGCAATTAGTTAATAGAAGTGAGGAGGAAGGGCTTTCAGAACACAGGTGCATTGTGAAGCAATTAACACAATCCTGTATGTGTCTTGCATGCACCTGAGCCTAAAGTAGGCAGAGCTGGGAATTCCCTCATCCTGAACCAGGTGCAGAGGAAAGAGGAAAGCTGAGAGTCCCTACTAGCAGGTGATTTAGCATAAGAAGGAGAAAGGCAGGTCAGGCTCAACACTTTGAAGTTAAAAAACAAGGGCTAGAGAAGAGGTTGACAGAAAATGAGGAGTTTGAAGTCAGAAGTTCATATCCCAGATCATCTCAAGTCTGTATGACTCTGGGAAAGTTTCTTTCCCTCTCTGAGCCTTAATTTTCCCATCTGTAAAATGAAGAGACTAGACTAGGTGATCTCTGAATTGAATTCAAACTCTAAATCTTATGATCTTAGGACTTTAAAGCCTTTTTGAGTCTGAATCAGGGATTTCGAAGTATGCAATCAACTCTGTCCCCAGGCACTGAAAGGACTGGGTGATGTGATTCCTGAGCTTCTGCCAGTGATCTTTGGAAAACCACAGGTAATAAGAGATTAGGACAATGTCCCAATTTTCAAGTCAGTCAAAACATGTACATATTAAGTGTGGGGCACTCTGCTAAGCCGGGAATACAAAGAAAGGCAGAAAACAACGCCTGCCCCAAGGAGCTTACCATCTAAGAGGGGGAGAAAACACAAAAAACTGAAATGGGGGAGGCAGAGGGATGGTTCCTGGCACACAGGCATAATGAAGTTCTGTGGCTTGGTGGGAAATGATGGTGTGTCTGCCTGGGCCTTCTCTTTAGAGGATCTTTGAGGAGCTCTCTTCTCCAATGAATGGATGGGATAGAACCCAGGGGTGGGGGTGCTGAGGAGCTGTGAGTTTCAGAGCTGATTTGATCTTGCAGAAGATGAATTTCTGAAAACAATGGAGAAGTCCAGATGAGCAACCAGGTGGAAAGTGATGAAATGTCTGCCTTACAAATATTATCTCACCACAACTCTGAAAAGTAGGTGCTATTATTAGCTCCATTTTACTCATGAGGAAACTGAGGCAGACAGAGGTAGTGAACATGATGGTTGGGTGATTTTTAAAGCACCAGGGACCTAGATTCATACTCTGAACTAAAAAACAGCATCTCCCTCTCCACCCCACCTTCCCACCCCTTCAATATAATAATTATTATAGCTAATATCTATATAGATCTTTTTAAAGTTTTCAAAGTACATTCCATGTATATTATCTCATTTGATTCCTACAGCTCTGTGCAGTAGATGCAGTTATTCTCCTCACTTTGGAGATGAGGAAAATTTGGCTTAGTGACTGAGTCCAGGGTCATGCAGCTAAGTATGAGGGAGAACTTGAACTCAAGTCTGTCACAATTTTTGGTCTAGTTCTCTATCCACTGCAGCTGCTTCAGTTTTGTCCCAGAGGGTTGTCTGGAAGATCTTCATCTGAAGAACTTTAAAAATCAGGTAAGATTATCTTCTAGAATGCTTTGGGAGTCCTCTCATATGAGAAGGCAGGTGAATGAGTGGGTGAGATGACCTCTCAGAGTCCCTTCCAGTCATTTCATCCTGATGGTGCCTCCAGCCCCACCCTACCCCCATGGACATTCCTCTTATCATGGAGCCAGGCAAACCTACCAAGAATTCCTCTCTCACTTTCAGGGAGACAAGATGCCTCAGATGCCCGTGAGCCCTCCTCCCTTCTTTTGCACTCCTCTGTCCCCTGGGGTTCAGCAGACTTTTAAAACCAATACCCTCTCATCTAGAGCCCAGCGGCTGCAGCTGTCAAAAGAGATGCTATCAGAAGTTGACTTGACATTTCCACAGCCACAAGACCCAGAGATAAAAGTTGTCACTAAACAAAGTTCATTCTCTCTCGTTTGCTCACTTGCTCATGCTCTCTTTTCTATTTCTCCTCATCCTTCTCTGCCTCCCTCCCCTTGTTCCCTTTCTGGCAAGAGGGCTGGGTCTAGACTGGATCTTCTCTCTTGCTGCTGCTGCAATTCCCACTTTAAAAAAACTCACCTCACAATTGATGATTATGAAGAGGCAGTTTATCACCTGTGCTTTTATGATTGCAGCAACTGAGGCGAAAAAGATGTCCTTTCAGATAAGCATTTGAAAGAGGGTGGGGGGAGACAGATTTTCAAAGCTCCCTTTGTTCTCTTGAGGGGCTCTTTCTTGCTTTGGAGTTCTGACAGACTGCACAGGAGAAAGAAGAATTTTTTGAAAAACAAAATGCAAGCTCACTTCCAACCTATTTCATATTCAGTCAGTCATCAGGGAATTGACCTTGACTAGGGGTTTGGGTGGGTCTCACAGCTCTCCTCCTCTTCATTAATTGGGTGCTTAGTTCAGAGGAAATCTTTAGGAAAGGGCTCCTTGTTCAAGAAGTCATCTCTCACTAGTCTCTAACATAGTTGGGCTGGGGCAGGCTAGGCTGACTAACTTCACTGACAAAAAGATAAGAAGAAACCAGCTCAGGGGGCACTAGCATAGAATTCAAGGAAAGGCAGGCTAGATGGTACTGGAGGCTGAAGAAATGTGCTTTGGGTTGGGTGGGAAGGGGAAGGATGGAAAGATTGGGAATTAATAGGTCACCTCTCTCAAAGCAGATGGGCCATGGTCCCTGAGCAGGGTCTAGAGGCTCAGATCCCTCTAAAAAGTGAGAAAAATGTGGATTTCTCCCTGCCCCCCAGTCCCAATGTAACATAATGAGAAGATACTCCAGAATGAATAGTCTTTAGGAGCTCAACTCTGTTTTCTTCTATGAAAGGGAACTGAGAAAAAAGTCACTGGAGCTGAACCTGTAGCTTCAGCCTGAACACATGCAAGCTCAGCTAATTCACAGAATCTTAGAATTTCGCTGACTAGAGATGACCTTAGAGATGATGGCGTCCAACTCCCTTGTTTTACAGAGAAAGAGAATGGATTGATTTGAACATAAAGCCTGTACCAGGTGCTACATGGGCATGGACTAGTGCTTCCCATGTTGGGACTTTCCCCCGTGTAAAAATGTAACAGCTAATTAAATGCCCACCAGCTTGGTTCCAAAGTATTCCCAGGCTTCTCCGCACCAACTCTGCCAGAACCCTGAGCACTAGGAAGGGGAAAATCCAATGGCAGAAAGAGCACAGCTCTGGGCAAATGTCAGCCAGACCTGGCCAAGCATATGACTGTGTTACTGTCAACCGCAGGGAAGCTCTGACAGCCAAGAGACAGCAGAGCTCTGCTTGAGGGGTGGGGCAGATGGCATCTCCCCAGCCCCTGTCATCACTCTGAGAAGCCTTGTGCCTGCTCTTGGCTTCTTCTCTGGAAGGCTGCTCATTCAGCCCTGAGCCCCTGCACCTAGGGCAACCCACCTACCCAACAATGCTATGCCCACTGTGTGGGAGGAAAAAACAGAAAAACTGGCAAAAGTCAAGTTTCCTTCTGCCACCTGCTCACTGTCATTAGTCAGTGCACCATTGGCCTTCCCAGGGATTGGGCCTCCCTCATGGTATGGCCTGGGGACTTCTGACTACAGGCTTCCAATCAGATATCTAGGAAGATGATGCAAGAGAAGGGTGGCATGAGGTCTTCTTTCTCTCCTACCAACTCCTTACCCAGAGCCTGGGTATTGAAACAAGACCTCTGAGCCCAGATGGTAATTTCTGTTGCCTAATTATGCACGCATACAATATTAGCCAAAACCATTTGATTATCTCCTCCATCCCCAAGCAGGTCAAATGGAGAGGCTGCTGGGGCTGGGGTTGAGGGGTGGGGTATTACTCCACTGGGATAATGGCTTACAAGATGCCCTGCTGTAACACAATCAGCCTCTGGGTCCCTCACTCCTCTCTGAGGCCCCTTACATGCTTGGGGGTGATGCCCAGCACTGAGCCCATAGACTTGGAAGTTCATGCCTCATTCCTATTGCCATCCTAAAGGGAAGCCATCCTTTCTGTGGGACTTAGTTACTCTGGTAGCTCTTTGTGAAATTCTTGTTCTCTTCCCTTGATCAGACTCTCAGCACCTTGAGGACAGGCTTTGTGCCTTTGTCAGTTTTGAATCCCCAGTGCCTAGCACAATGACTTACACATTATTACAATTTATTGAATGCAGGATAAATGAATGCTGACTTTGAGCAAAGACTTCACTAACAATAAGAGAATGTTCAAAAGCAAAGTGGGATCCTAACTGGAATGTTAAGAGGTGAGCTCCCTGTCACTTAAAGCATTGAAAAAGAGGCCACCTGAACATCTGACAGGGATACTATTGAGGACTCTAGCATATGAAAGGGGTTGGAAGAGGTCAAACAAATTGCTGGAAATACTGTATCCTCAAAGGGAAAGATGGGGAAAGCACATGTGAGCAGCGAGATGGTACAGTGGATAGATAGAATACTGGACCTGGAGTCAGAAAGAACCAAGTTCAAATACAACCTCAGACAGACTCTGAGTAGAAGTTAAGTGACTACTTAACCTCTGTCTGCCTCAGTTTCCTCAACTGTTGAACAGGGATAATAACAGGGCTCACTTCCCAAGACTGTTGTGAGGATCAAATGAAATGATACAGATATAGTAAAGTGTTTACCATGGTACCTAGCACTTAATACATGCTTCTTCCCCTCCCCATCTTACAACGAGAGGTACTAGTTACACATCAGTCAGAATTTTCCAAACAGCGTTTTAAAAAATTGATGCTTCTTTTGTGCTGTCATATTCATTCCTGAATATATCATTCTCTCCTCCTCTATATAGCAAACTCTTTACATCAAAGAGTAAAAAAGAGAGGAAGAAAGTAGTTGAGTGAAACTAACCAAAAGACCAACCAGGTTTAAGAATGTATGAATTCTCCCCCATTCATACTCAAAGGCCCCCAGCCCTCAAAAAAAAGGGAGAAAGCTGCATTTTCTTGTCTTTTTAATTTTCTTCTTTGGTGGGGAGGTACCTTCTTTGTTTTTCAATCATCTTAATTTCCAAACATACTTCTCAAAGAGATTACTATCCCCTCTAATAAGTTGTTTTTAAAAGAATAACCAGAAAAAATAAAAGTAGTTTACCAACACTAATTATTATTATATTGTATTAACTATATTAACCTAGTCTGACAATATATTCCACAGTGTTCCACACCCATAGGCTCACACACACACACACATACACACACATAGGGTACATTTTCTCATTCAGCTTAATTATTTTTGTTCTCTGTATTTACATTGTCCAGTCATATTGTAGATTGTTTTCCTGGTCCGGCTTACGTTACTCTGCTTCAGTTGATAGGTCTTCTTGCACTTCTCTCGGTTCTTCATATTCATGATTTTTTAGGACACAGTACCATTCTATTACAGCCAAGTACCACAATGTGTTTTGCCATTCCCCAATCCACAGATTCCTACTTAGTTCTTTGTTTCTAGTTCCTTGCTCCTGAGAGAGGACTGCTATGAACATGTTGGTATAAATGGAACCTTTCTTTCTACCTTTGCTCTCTCGGGGAGATATGCCTATCAATGGGATCTCTGAATCAGTGGCTGAGGACACTTTAAGCACATTTTCCATAGTATTATTCTCAGGCAAGATAGCCTAGTAAAGAATTGACTTCAGGATCAGGAAGACCTGGGTTCCAATTCTCCCTCTCCATATACTGGCAGTGTCACTTGGGTAAGGCACTTTTCAACACCTAGACAATTCTTTAAGATTATGAACAGTAGATTGGCACCCACTCTGAGGGACTTCTGTAAGAGTTCCCTACATGAATAAAATCACAGTTAAATCTAGACCAATAAAATAAATCATTCGCAACATCAATTTTAAAAATTGGTTGAGGAAGACACTGTGCCCAAGATTGGCAATATTGACAAATACAAAAGACCATGACTGCCTTCAAGAAGGAAGTGCAGCAGTAGCAAAACCTGAAATTTATATAACAATTTAAAGTTTACAAAACATTTTTTCATTAACTTATTTTATCTTCACAACAATCCTAGAAGGTAGATGTCATTATTATCTCCATTTTGCAAATGAGGAAACTGAGGCTGAGAGGGAAAGTGATTTGCCCCAAGTCAGAGAGTTAATAAGTGTCTGTAGCTGGATTTGAACTCTGGTCTTCCTGACTCTAGGTTAATCAATCACCTTGTCCACCTTGCTACTTGGCTGCCTAAGTTTAACAAGCAAAGAACATCATTCCTCCAGAAGATCAGAGGAGAGAAGAATTATTCCAGACTGGGATGGTTCTCAAAGACTTCATAGAGGAGGTAAAATCACCAAATCCTGGACCTAGGAGGGTCTCCAGAGTCATCTAGGGCTAGGCCAACTCACACCTGTCCAAGAAAGGGTTTGATAACTGACTGACTATATGCACTAGGAAGGTGTGGACTAACCAAGATGGTCTCTGAGGTCACTTCCAACTCTTGGAGATTCTGAGTCAAAGTGCTCTATAAAACAATAAATATCAATTACTATTATTCCTGGTGAGAAATTGAATGAATCAGAGGGAAAAGGTCAGAATAACTATTGTAAAGAGGAAAGTGTTTCAATTAGTTTACCTGGAGTAGGGGATTCATTTGGGGGAAACTGAGAGATCACAAAGGTAGGGAGGCAGTGATCAACTTTGACAGGGTCTTAAAGAGCAGACTAAGGAGTTTAGGTTGCTTTCTATAGGCAACACGGAACCTGAATATTAGTGCTAAGAGATGACTGGGGTAAAATAACTCTCCTAGGAAGCTTTAAGAAACTGCAGAGACAGCAGATACTAGATTAGGTACTACTCAGCTGGAAAAGGCACACAAGGTTATCTCTGTGGGTCCCTTCACATCTCAAGAAGGATAAGGTTCTATAAAAATTGACAGTAAGAATGACAAAAGACTCCAGCCAGGTGCTAGAAAAGATCAAGACCAGGGTAGGGATACCATGAAGGAAGAAGATGGACCCAGTCAACTTGTGTATGTATGTAAGTATGGTTGTGTGGGCCTGGTATGTCTGGGAGGAAATGAAATGCCTGCTGACCATCACCCAAAATTAGCTTAACCCAACTTTATAGAAAAAACCTGGAGCTAGAGAAAGAGCCAGGTGAAGGCAAAGGGACTGGTCAGCAACCAGCCACTGCTTTCCCTTTTTCTCTCTGTGATAGTCTGTTTCCATGTCTCCTCCTCTTTCTCTTCTTCTCTCTCTCCCCTCCTCCTCCTCCTCCTCTTCTTCTTCAATCCCACCTATTCTTTCTTCAACTATTCCTCCTGCCTCACCTCCTTCTTTTCCTCATCCTCTTCTTCCCAGAGCTAAGACAAGGCTCCATTGCTCCCCCAGCGCTGCTGGGCATGGCTCTGAGATTGGTTTCCCATGTCTGGGAAGCAAATGTCAGATTGTATTCATGCAGGGGAAGCTTTGACACCTCGTGGGTAATGAAGAGAGAAAATACATCAGGGGTGTTTAGGGGAGATGACAGCTGATCATAGAGGCCTCCTCCTTCCCCAGATGTATTTTGTCAACTGATCACTCAGGGCAGAGCAGAGAGGAAGCTCATTCCACCTAAGCTTTCCTCAGTGCTCTGGAGAGATAGGGGGCTTTTTGATCCTGGACTCATTTAATTGGTCTTAGCTACCTTCTTGCTACTCTTACCTGAAGGGCCTGGGAACAAAAGAAGAAAGGGAAGGCTTTTTTTCCCTATTCCATCCTCTCCCCCATTAGAAAAAAAAAAACATGAGCCATAAATTCATAAAGTATTCTGAAAACTGAACCCCGGAGATCTGGTATGGGTCTCTTGGGCATTGCCCTTTGATGTCAGTCTCAGGAGTCAGAGGATCTTGGTTCAAATTCTCTGATGCTTACTACTTGTGTGACCCATGGACAAGTCACTTAACCTGAATGGGCCTCAGTTTCCCCTCTGTAAGTTGGACTAGATGGCTGCTGAAGACCCTTCTAACTCAAGATCTCTGATCCTTACAGGATAAAAGGATCCACCATGAAAAGATTTCACAATGACGCCAGAGCAGGACACCCTTTTTATTTTCATGAAATAAAGTACCCAGGAAATCATGGACAATGCTGCCCCCTCCCTCAACTGTAAGGTTGAAGATTGTTCTCTGGAGCAATTCCAACTCAGACTGAACTCTACCCACTAGCTTAGGGTTAAAGGCAGGGGTGGGATACAGGAATAGTAATATATATCCTATGTGCCTTCTAAGGCTATTGTGTAAGCCTAAACTGGTATACTTAGGGTTACTCTTAAAATGCTACATGAATTCAAGCTGTCATCCTTAATTATTATCAAAGAGGTAGAGGTAAAGTGACATAATGGATAGCCAGAGATACGTAACTCTCCCTCAGCATCATCATACCATCATAATCCTCATTACAGCTAACGTATGTCTAGCACCTACTATGAGCCAGAGAGTTTACAAATATGATCTCATTTGATCCTCTTGACCAACCTGAGTGGTAGATGGTGTTATTATCCACATTTTAGAACTGAGAAAACTGAGCCAAACAGAATCTACATGATTGGCCCAAGGTCACACAACTAATAAATGTCTTCAGTCAGATTTGAACTCTGGTCTGACACCAGGCTTAGCATCCTATGGTGGCTGTATGACTACAAACTTTTCCCACTAAGTCATAGACAAGTTGTGACCTGTACGAAGAGAAGGAGTTCCCATACCAGGAACCCCCATACTGATGATACATCCTATTTTTTTTATTGAAAATAGCATTTATAATAAATTTTATAGAAGTAAAAAAAAACTTGATACCTAAAACACATAAATAAGTATTTATTTGAAAGCCACAGAGGTGACTCCCAGGCCATAATAATAGGTCAAAGAACATGAACAGATTATTTTCATTTTTTTCTCATATTTTTACACGTAGCTGCAAATCTGTATCATAAACTCTAGCTTTTCTTTTCAACATGTGATTTTCTTTTAAATTCATTATTTATTTGTTTAATTTTTTTAAAAATCTTGAGTTTCATCTTCTCTCCCTCCAACCCCTGACCAACCCATTGAGAAGCAAGCAACTTGTTATTAATTATACATGTGAAATCATGTATAACCTATTTCCACATTAGCCACAATATGTGACTTTCAAAGTCATCCTGCTTATCTGTGTTTCCCAGTGACCTTCATTCTGTTCTCTAGGCTTTTTAAAAATTTTGATTTTATTTTCAAATCTTTCTCACTCATGTATCTTTTGGGTTTGTTGTTGTCATTTAGTCAGGTCCAACTCTTTGTGATCCCATGGACCATATTGACTATGGGATTTTCTTGGCAAGGACACTGGAGTGGTTTACCATTTCCTTCTCTAGTGGATTAAAACAAGCAGAGGTTACGGAATTTGCTCAAGGTCAAAGAGCTAGTAAGTGTCTAGGGCCAGATTTGAAGTCAGGCCTTCCTGACTCCAGGAACAACCCTCTACCCACTGAGCCACTTTGCAGACTCCATCTTTTGGGTAGTCACATCCAATAGAAGCAGAATACTTAGTAGGAAAAATACTGGATTCAGAGGGAGAAGATTAATTTAGGCTCAGATTCCAACCTCTGCTCCTTACTAGTTGTGTGACCTTGGGGAAATCACTCAGCCTTTCTGGGCCTCAATTTCCTTATTTGTAAAATGGGGGTTAAGAATAGCACTTGTTTCACAGGATTGTTGTGAAAATCAAGTGAGATCATGTATGGAAATTGCTTCAAAAACGCAAAATTTCCATCTAAATGTCAGTTGCTAATATTATCATTATTATGAAATCTGTGGTCCTGTAATTATTATTATTTAGCCTGGGGAAGAGAAGGCTCACAAGGGAGACGGCTGATGTGGCAGAAGGACAGCATGCTGGCCTGGAGTCCAGAAGGGCTGGGTCCTTGTCAAATGGGATAATGAATGCAAAGCACTCTGTGCCCCCAAATGCACCTTTATTACTTCATCTTCAAGGCTCCCTGCTTTCATCAATGTGAGTACTCCCTCCACTGATGACGCAGATTGAAATTCATCTTCAATTTGGTAGACAATCTTCAAAAGTTACTGTGGCCGAAAATTCATCTCCTTGCAGACACCCTAGTGATGAGCCTTCCTGGGCTTACATAGGCTGGTTCTCGGATGACAAACACATAATCTGTCACTGGGCCAGACCTGAAACCTTTTCAGCTAGGAAATACCATAGCTTGTGTTCCTCTGGAATAGCAGCTGAGAAACTAGGGCTTCTCCCCTACCCCCCATCACATACACATACACATACAATACACATACACATACACACACACACACACACACACACACACACACACACAAACACACCCCACAGGGAGATATCTGATCAGGGCTTTAGTGCAGGAAATGGACATCCTTACTTTATTACATAAATGGAAATTAATACTGTTGTCATTGTTAAAAAACATCATTCCCAATTTATTCAATGGCGTTCAGATAAAAACAGTCCTGGGACAATTCACCATCCTGTAATTATTCCTTCCTATTTAATGTCCTATAGACTGGCACAGGTGTACAAAGTAAGTGGTTTTTGGAAGTTGAATAAAAAGACTAGTGTGTAAACTCACTTCTGCAGGCTCACAGAGAGCCTACACCACTCCAGCAGCAAAAATCGTGGGTATGATCCTCGGGCTCTGAGAAGTGAACTTTTCCTCTTACCTTATTGTCTGGAACCAGACCACCATATCCCTTCCTGGCTATTTTTTTGTATATTCCTCATGCCACTTACACTCTGATCATTCTTATCCTCCTCCCACCAGATTTCAGGTGTCTGAGGCCTGATAAGTGAGCAAGCCGCCATGCTTCTTTTTAGCCATTTCTAATATGTTGCTGCATGGTAATATCTCTCCTTTTCCAACTCTAGCTCACCTTTCAGTTTTTTCTTCCTTTGGGCCAAGAATATGATGATACTTTTGAGAGAGAAGATTCCCCCCTTGAATAGGCCTTCCCAAAGGCCTCACTTTTAGCCAATCCTCCCAGATGTGGCTGTTCCTGCCCCAACAGATCTGATAATACTCTTTGTCAAAGGTTTGTCTGAATAGAACAGCACCTTAAAGAAGCAGGGCCCACTGGAAGAGTAACATCAGGATCTGAACTTCACCTGGAAGGTTTTCAAAAATCACCGATTCCTCAGTGTGAAACACTCCTATGCTTCTTGATAGCACAAGTATTAAGTGCCTAATGTACATACAGCATGGAGCATATACAAATATGAAAGGAAGTTTTAAAGTCTATTGGCCTTGGAATCAAAAGACGTGGGCTCAGGTCCTAATTTCAACTAGCTGCTGTCCAACATCTCATAACTTACTCCACAATAAGTTCTAAATGGATACGTATATGGCCTAAGTATATAAAAGTATAAAAAAGTCACATCATGAACAAATCTGAGGAGAAGGGATGGTGATAGTGTTCAGAATTATAGACAGAGGAAGAGTTCTTGACCAAATAAGGTATAGAGATAATCAAGAGAAAAAATTAAATGGATGATTTTTATCACACAATTGAAAAGATTTTACACAAAATCAATGAGGTTAGAATTAGAAGGGAAGCAATGAACTAGAAAAATATCTTTGCAGTATATTTCTCTGCTAGAGGTCAGATATCCAAGACATGTGGATAATCGATACAAATATACGAGAACAAGAGCAATTCCCAAATACATAAATTGGCAAAGAATATTAATAGGTTGTTTTCAAAAGAAGAAATGCAATCTATCAAAAAATCATATGAAATTTTCCAAATTACTAATAGTGATAGAAACACACATTAAAACAACTCTGAGGTTCTACCTCACGCTCATCAGATTGGCAGAGATGACAGAAAAGGAAAATAGCAATTGTTTGAGAGGTTTGTGGGAAGACAGGAATATTAGAGCACTGTTGGTGAAGCTTTGAATTGGTCTAACCATTCTTGAAAGTAATTTGGATCTATGTTCCAAAACGTCACTAAATTGTATACACTTTGCATGTGCTTTGACCTTACAATATTACTATTAGCCATATACATCAAAGAAATCAAGATCTGTTAAAAGGTACCATATGCACAACAAGGTAGCAACATTTTTGTTTTAGCCAAGAACTAGGAACGATGTAGAAACATCAATTAAAGAATAACTGGATGAACTATGATAAAATGGAATGGAATGAGATTGTATCATAATAAAAGAAAAGGAACCATTTAAGAGAAACCTGCAAAGACTTATATAAACTGATGCAAAATGAAGCGAAAAAAGCCAGAATATTTTTGCAATTACTGTAACATTAAGGGGAAACTACTTCCATAGACTTTAGAACTCTGGTCAGTCGTGACTCCAGATAATGGATAAAAGCAATTTCCATCTTTTGGCAAAGAGGTGATGGACTGCAGATGCAGAATAAAGCATACATTTTCAGATATGGCCAATATGTAAATATGTTTTAACTATACTTCTTTGTCACTAGAGGCCTTTTTTATGGTGGGGAAAAACAATGCAAAATATAAGAAGAGAATGCCAGTGAAATACTTAGAAGAAATCAGGAGGAAATTTAGAGACACAGACAAGAAAGGCAGATACAGTATTGTCACGTTAAATTTAATACATATCTAAAAATCAAATCATATATTATAGAAGTTCAAAGTTTCATATATAATTCTTTTCCTGCTCTTTATATATTTACATATGTGTGTTTGTTGATGTCTTTTGAGTTCATAATGTAACCCGGATTTCCAGTCAAACTTACAGTATTTTACATGAGACTCTCCTAATTGGTGGAAATAATGCTGAGAGTTTGGAAGGGAGACAGATTCCTTCTTGGAGGGAGGACAGAATTATTTCTAATATCTCTGTGGTCCTAACTACAGATGTGTAAGGGAAGTCATCTTCAACATATCCCTGATTTTGAGCTTGCTTCCTCAGAGACTTTAGCAATTTTCCCTTTGGTGAGATTGGGGCTTCTCTCAGTTAGATGGAGCAGAAATGAACTCACTTCCAATTAAAAGAGTGAATTCACTCTTGTGTATTTCTGTTCTATTCTAATCTATATAACTTCTCCCATTTCTGTCTGATATGTGCTTGGATAAATGGAATCACTTGCTATTCACCATTTATGATGGTCTTTTGTGTAACCAGCATTTGGTGGAGAAGAGTTAAATGGATGAGGGTAAGTTAAGAGCTATCCTTGTTCTGAACCAGTCATGCCCCTACATGAGCAAATATTTAAGACATAAGATATAATCTTATATCTATAAGATAGATACGGTTCTAGTCTCTCAGAGAAGAACAGTAGCTTGCCTCATTGCCCTCCTCCTGCTTCCCTCAAATACAGAATGAGTGTCCCTTGGAGAGGGTGGGTAAGATTCAAGAGCTATACCTCCCTTCAAGTCACCTACCTATATGTCTAGTCATCCAACAAGAATGTGTGCAACTTCATGGGCACACTTAGACCTTTTAATAATACCTTTTTTTAAAAAAAGAAAAAATTCTTTAGCTGTGTGATCCTGGACAAATCATTTAACTAAGTCTCTGTTCCTTAGATTCCTCATCTATAAAACGAGAATTATAGTACTTGCATCACATGTTTTATAGGGTCATTATGAGGACTTCACTTTAAAGTGCTTAACTTTAAAGCGAATTGTTTATAAGGATATAGAAGGAAGAGATTTTCTTCCCTCCCATAAGGAACTTAAAATGGGCACAAAATAGCTACTTACAAATGACTACAGAACAATTGTATTCAAAATAAAATTAATGTGCTTTGACAACCCTAAGAAAAGTCAGACTAATAAAATCAAGTCCTGAACCTCATTTGCTAGCACTATGACCACCTGGAAAAGCCATTTAATCTCTCTACACCTTAATTTTCCTCGTCTATAAAATGGATATGATGATCCTTTCACTACCACCTTCACAGGGCTATGTGTGTGTGTGTGTTTGTCCTTTGTTGCCGAAGACCATGCCATCAGAGAAATGATGACATGACTTGCACTTGAGTTTGTTTTGAGTGAGGGAGGGCTGTGCAGGTCACCAGCCTCACTTCTCCTCCAGAGCCATCTGCATCCAGTGACCAGATATTCATCAGGATGACTGGAGATGGCCCTTAGGAAAGACCTAAAGAGCTAACTATGTATGTAGAGAGTTTTGTAACTGATAGTACTATATAAATATAATTGTTTTGGAAATAAAGGCTTTGTAGATGTTGATGATAACCAAGGAAAGGATACCAAGTAAGGAGAGGTTAACCAAGAAAGGCTTATTAAAGGAAGTGAGTTTTGTACAAGAAGATTTGGTTTATCCTGACTGCTAGTAACTTTGTGTGATCCTTTGAAGGACACTTAAACTCTGAGTCTCAGTTTCTTAATCTGTAAAATGAAAGGGCTATACTAGATAATCTCTGAAATTCCTTTGAAGATCAAAATTCTGTTCCTTTATGAAATGATAGACAGAAATTGGTAGAAAACCATAACACAGAGCCATAGAACGTTTGAGCTAGGAGAAATTTTAGAGATGATCTAATCCAACTCCTTCAACTTGCAGATGAAGAAACCGAGGCCTGGAAAATTAAAATACCTTGCCTAAAGTCATACAACTAGTAACTAGCCAAGAAAGAGCAAGAGTGAAGACCTCAGAACTAATTCATGTTGAAAAGATAGCAAGGCATTCTAGATCTGGGCTTAGCACAATACTTGTTGATTGATTGATTGATTGATTGATGGAGATAACATTCTAAGTAAAAGCAGAAATAGCATTATCATCAATCATCATCATATGAGTCTTTAAGTTTTACAAATTGCCTTATCTATGTTATCTCATTTAATTTGATCCTTACAATAACCTTACAGTGTGGGTGTTATTATACTAACCCCATTTTAGAAACTGAAATAGACAGAAATTACATTACTGATTTAGAGCTGGTAAGTGTCTACAGCAGAATTCTAACTCAGGTCTTCTTGACTCCACGTTCCCTCTCTAACCATGTTCAGGAAATAACACCATTTGACTTGACCACGGCAGGGCATGTTCCTGCCCGCTCCTTTTCCTAGTTTATGAAAACCTAAAGAAGAGGAATAGAATACATTGCCTTTCTTTTTTAGTTCTCTATCTGATTTTCTTTAGTCCTTCTGCCTAGTTTTCTTCCTGTACCAGCTGAGATAGGAGAGGGATGGGTTGCTTTTCATGACTATTTTAAATATTGCATAATGGTTCCTTCGGAAAAAGGGAGTGAAAAGAGCTTGGGGAGAATTTTCCTTAGCTAACCAATTGACAAAACCATTATAAGAGACTGTAAAGTCAGGGTGTCCCAGTGGCCTCATAAGCTTGGAGAGGGAATCCAGCCCGGGTTTTTAAAAAGGATAGAAGTTGGCGTTGTTTAATTTCTCTTAAGAGTCTTACAGGAATCAATAGCCTGCATCGGGGAAGGAAGGTAGGCCTAGGGAATGCAATACTCATGCATCTAGCAATGGAGAAGAGTGGCGATGAAGGGCAAACTGTCCAGTTGACGACAGTCCCTCGGTTTTTCTACATTTATGGACTCTTCTTTATGGGGCTAGGAAGAAGCAGCTTGAAAGACATTCAATTGTATATCCTACCGCTTACTGACCTGTGGTTAGCTTCCAGGCATACCAGTTCTTCCCCTTGGAGCTGGTCCCAGGAGCCTGGCCTTCAGTCTCAAGCTTTGACTAGCACTATTTTCTAAACCTCACTAGAGACAGAAGCCTAACTCATGGCACACCATGGACCTTTCTGACCTCCTTATGATGATTGGTTCCCTGAGTTCAGAGATCACCTGTGCCTGAGCCCTAATTTCTTGTTCCTCTATTTCTGCCATACTTGGATGCCTAGTTCTAATAACCCACTTCTCTCTTTATCTTCTAATTCCCATCGCTATACCCTTCAGATAATGAGCATTTCCCCCAACCTTTGTTTACAAGGGAAAAGAGAATATGTAAATTCAGAGAAAAAATGCTCCAGGGTAAGGTAATTAGAAGTACCAATAAAGGAAACCTATTAGTCCCCAAATATCCTAAATAATTCTAAAAGGCAGTGAGCTATACTGGATAGAGAGCTGGCTTTGGAGCCAGGAAGAACTGGCTTACAAACCCACTTCTGATACATACCAGCTGCATGGCCCTAAGTCATTGAGTTTCTTGATGCTTGTCAAACTCAACTAGAAATGAGAGCTAAATTATACATAACTGACTTAGACAACCACATATTAACATTATCTATGCTCTATTGTGTGTTTATTTATTGTGTTAAATATTTCCTAATTACATTTTAATCTGGTTGGGGACTGTTGTGGACCCATGGCCAGGCAGTGTGTTTGACACCTTAGCTGTAGAGAACTTTCTGAGACTATAAGGTGCAGAGACAATGCTGAGGTACACAAGAGGAGGGAGTTCTCTCTCAATAAAATCACAAATTTCCCCCTATAGGATCTCAGGCCTATCACAGCCCATCCTAGTTACTTCTAGGCTCTTTCATCACCAATGATAATAATAGCACCTTTCTCCCAAAACTGCTTCTCCCTCCCAAGCTAACTTTTGGATTTGTTCTGACTTTATTTCAATGGTCCTTTAAAGATATATCTGTATCTTTCTAACTACCTGTTTTCCATAGTAACCTATATGACCTGTTGACATCTTAAGCTCAACATGTCCAAAACAGTCCATTACTTGTCCCCTAAATTCATTCCCCCTCCTAAAGTCCCTATTTTGTCAAGGGCTGTAGTATTCTCCCATCATCCAGGTTCTCAAGCTAGCCATCCCCAACTCTTCCCTCTCAATTTCTCCAAATCCAGTTAGTTATCAAGTTCATCCCATTGCATCTAGGATGAAATGCAACTCATTTTGTCATTTAAAGTCCTTCATAATGTGACCCAAGCATAAGAGTTCTCCTTCACCTCAAAAATCATTGTAAATCAATGTAATACACAGGTCACCTTCCCCTGCCCTCAATTCACATAAAACAATATGGTTTTACATAGTTGTGTCTGACTATACACTAACTTGTACAGGAGGGGAAGCTGCTGGGCTTAGAGTGAGCCAAGTTGCTTCTTTAACAAAAGATAGAAAGGATTGGGGTGTCCATTTATAACTGTATTAAAGCACTGTTGAAAAATAAAAGATGGTTTTTTGAGAAGATTCCAACTCTTCTTTGGAGATGGTACATCACTGTTGGAGATGGGTGATATGTTACCTCAGAACTATTCCTCAGACAAGAGCAGTCTGACCAGTCTTGTGTCCATTCTTATTAGTGGACACTCTTGAATATGATTTCTCTCAATCTATGCCCAGAAGTGCTCATTTTATAGTAATTTCCAGGCACTTCTGGTAAGTAGTCAATCCAATCATCACTGCCCCAGAAGAACCCAGTGTTACCTAATTTAATAAGGCAAGGCAATTAGTTGATCTGTGGGTCAGGGAGGCAGCAGCTACTGCCAGTAGCCCTAATGAGGGTGCCAGCCTACTCCCTAAAATCTGAATCTCCTGACTGAAATCAGGCTGACCCTTTATACCATTATAATTAAGCAGTGTGTTTTTGGTAGGAAGGAGGGCAAAAGAGCCAGGAGAGCTTTCTTTGTGCCAGCAGGGTAGCTCTGGGGAAGCTGGCAACCTGGGTGGCTTTTCCTCTATGCTGGTGTTTATGGTCCACTCACTATGTGTATCACTGTGGAATGCTTTTAGTCTTTGGGCTGTTGTAAGCTCCCTGGAAGTCTTCAGCACAGAAAGGGCTGAGTAGTGAGGCCTGCATCCCAAGGTTAACCAAATCAGCCTCTTTGACAAAATCTTCTGACCCCTTTTGTATATTTCTAGATATGTCTATGTTAGTGTTTGTAGAACCTGGATGCTAATTCATATGACTTTGACCTCCCTCTTTCCACTTATGCTTAGCTTGATGACCATAAGCTCAATGGTGTCTCCACTCTTGACTTAATTGTAAACAACCAATAAAATCAAACATCCTGACAGCTATCACTGCGTGATACCTATATATCCACCCTCTCCACACATATCCTGCTTGAATAATTAATAATTAATTAGCACTCATTCTGGGGCCCCACCACCACCATTTTTCCAGTGTCTGTGTTACACACACACATTGACATGCATGTGCACAGATACACACACACTCACATACTGCATCTATAGTTTCAAATACAGATTGGGGTCCATTTTACCCCACAAATTTCTGGTGGAGAATGAGGTTGAAAATCTGTAGTCACTGGTAAAGGGGAAATGCTCTTCAGGTGAGAGGTCTGATTCATGAATGTATCCAAGGAAACCGTCATATTATCTCCTTTCCAGGGACCCATTAAAAAACAATAATGAAGGGATCATAGCCAAAGCAACAGGCTAAAGTGGAGGCAAAAGGCTAAATGATATAACCCTGCTAGACAGGGAGGAGAGAAGGCCTGAAGTCTGGAAAAGGTCTGATTCCTGAATTTTAGGAGACAGTTAGACATTCAGACCTGATGAGCACCTCAAGGATATTCTTGATATTCAAAAGGTGGAAAATGAAATGTAGAACTCACAGGAACCTTAAGAGAACATTTAGTTTTAACTCCTTTATTTTACTAGTAGTAGTAATAGTAGTAGTAGTAGTAGTAGTAGCAGCAGCAGTAGTAGTAGTAGCAGTAGTAGTAGTAGTAGTAGTAGTAGTAGTAGTAGTAGTAGTAGTAGTAGTAGTAGTAGTAGCAATAGCACTATTACCACTGCTACTGCTGCTGCTACTGCTGCTGCTGCTGCTGCTGCTGCTGCTGCTGCTGCTGCTGCTACTACTACTATTACTACTACTGCTACCATTATAATTAGCTAACAATTACAAAATGCTTTAAGGTTTTCCAGGCACTTTACATACACTTTACATTGATCCTCATAATAGCCTTGAAAGGTAGGTACTTTTATTAGCCCCATTTTATAGGTGAGGACACTGAAGCTGAAGAGACATTAAATGATTTGCCCATAGAACTAGTAAGTGTCTGAGGCATGATTTGAGAGCATGTAAGTGACTTGCTTAAAAGTAAATGGGTTATTAGCAACAGAACTAAACCCTGCATATATTTTTTCCTAATTCAGTGTTATTTCTATGACACCAATTTATCAGTCAGCTACACCCTAGAACTATGATTTGCTTGCTCCAGTCACTTCAGAGTATCATCAGTTCTCTCAAGAGGTACCAAAGAATTCTCCAAACACAACTGAATTTACCTTGCTTTAATATTTGTAAATGCCATGTAGGGCTAGGGCACTTGAGGAGGTGGGGCAATTTGTCTCAGAGTAAAACCCAACATGATGAATTTTGCAGCTCCCTTCCCCTCCTCCCAATTTGCAAGTCACTGCCCTTGGAGTGGATGGGTAGGAATGAGAAAGCTGGAGAAAGTGGGGATCTGGCCAGTGACAGGAGGCTAGGAGGGTAAGAGGGAGAGGAAGTTGAAAATCTGTTGAGTGGTATGGGAGGCCCAGAGCAGCCAGGGGGAAAAAGCAAAACTGTTGAAAAGGAAATAAAGAGGCTGTCGGGTGTCTCATCCCATCACCTTCAAAAATCAATTACAGAACAGCATTCCAGGCCCAAGAGGAGAGGGCTGCAGATGGGACTGACAAAGACATGCTTCCCTCACCACCAGGCCTGTTTCAAAGCCTGACTTCCTCAGGCAGCCTTCAAAAGGCTCCATCTGATGGGCACCAAGACCACCCTGCTGCCTCTTAGAGAGCAAGGCAGACTTTCCCAAGGATAGATGGCAGAAGGTGTGGAGAAAGCTATGCAGAAGCCCCTGTATTAATAGTTGCTAGGTGATACAATAGACAGAGCACTGGGTCTGGAGTCAAGAAGACCTGAGTTCAAATCTAGCCTTAGACATTCACTCAGTATGTGACCCTGGGCAAAATTAGCACAGGCAGCAGAGAACTGATTCATATTTTGTTGCATCTCAGCTTCAGAGGTTGCATTGAGAGCACAATCATCTGCAAACAGAAAACCATGTACCAACACTCCCTCCACTTTGGTCTTGGCTTATAGCCTTTTCAAGTTGAAGAATTTACCATCAGTGCAACAGCTGACCTTGATGCCATTGTCATCCTCATTGAAGGTCTTTGACAACATGACTAAAAACACCATTCCATCATCCCATTGTACAGGAAAAGCACACAATCTTGTTTCACTCCACTGGTGACTGGGAAAGCACAAGAGTATTGTCCATTATCCAAAAGGTGGGCAAGCATGCTGTCATGAATTTGATGTGCAATGTTGATGAACTTCTCCCGGCAACCAAATTTTGACATAGATTTCCATAAGCCCTCATGACTGACAGTGTCAAAGGCCTTGGTGAAATCTATAAATGTTGCGTAGAGACCTCTGTCCTGCTCTTGGCATTTCTTGCCTAAAAGGCTATTTTATGGAGAACTCAAACAGGGCAAGCACTCACATAGTGATCAGAAAAAATCAATACAAGAACACTCTCAGGATCTCTCTGAAAACCTTCAGAATTGATTCCATGACATGGGAGACACTGGCAAAGGACTATCCAGCATGGAGTGCCCTCATCAGAGAAGGTGTTGTGCCCCATGAGCAAAGGAGAATTAAAAAGAAATGCAAGATTCACAAATTTAGAGAATCCACCCCAAATGTTCATATGGACTATATGTGCCTTACCTGTGGTAGAACACTCTGAGCTCATAATGGTCTGATCATCCACAGTAAAACATACTGTAACATGACTCTAACATAGTGATGTCATTGTGGTCCTCTTCAAGAATGAAGGACAGCAACTGACCCTAGGCAAATCATTTAACCTCTATTTGCCTCAGTTTCCTCATCTGTAAAATGGGAAGAATAATAGTGTCTATGTCCCAAGGTTGATGTGAGGATTGAATGAGATAATATTTGTAAAGTGCTTGGCACATAGTAAACACTATGTAAATGTTAGCTATCCTCATTATCATCATCATCATCACATAGTACTTTAAGGTTTGCAAAGTGCTTTACATATGTTATCTCAGTTGTTCCTCACAACAACCCTGTGAGAGGGAGGTCTGATTATTAGCCCCACTTTACAGATAAGGAAACTGTCTGAGAAAGATTAAGTGATTTGCCAAGGGTCCTACAGCTAGTGTCTATAAAAGTAGGACACACACACACACACACACATACAAAGCTTTCATACACATCCCTATCCACTGAAATCCAAATTCAGAGCTGGAGAAATCCAGAGGTGAAGAAAAAACCATGGCAATGCTAGTGCAAGTTCTGATAACAACTATTCTTCTGGCTGATCTACTCCCTCTTCATCCCTGGTCCCTAGATCCAAAAATCCTTCCCTTTCTGTGAACTCCATAATGTTTGTTTTATAGCTCTCAAGTCACTTACCACACACTGGCTTCTATTATAGTTATTAGTGAATAAATCTTATTTCCCTACTAAACTGTAAGCTCCTTGAGGAAAGGGACTAGGTCTTACAAATTTTTTTATATCCAGTGTCTAGAAGAGTGCTTTGCATGTAGTAGGCACTCATTTAGTGTTTATTGACTGAATGAATTAATATCTTAATTCATTGACTCAAGTTCATCCCACACAACGTTGCAGCTACATACATACACCCCAAATACCACTCTGGTCCTTACCTAATAAAACCCAGGCCTTGGTATGAATTACTGCCACAATCCCCTCTGCAGCCCAAAGTAATATCGATTCATCCTAACGTCCACAGCCAGGCTAACCTTGTTTGCTTGGAGTCAGTATAATTTGACATCATGCTTTAATGAACAGATGATGTATGTTTCAATATACACAACAAGAAAAGTGATAGGAATCTCAGCCAGCTAAATAGGCGACATTGCTCTGGACGGGTGGGAACTAATCCCAGGGTCCCTGAAGCAGCTGGGGCTTGGCATGGGAAGAAGCTCTAGCCTTGGCATGCATTTGTGATGGAATGTGATGAGACCCTGTAGACCTACCTTTCAGTGGTCCAGGGGCTTACAGACCATCTGATTGGAACTGCACCTGGGGCCCAATCCTATAGTCTTTAACTCTTTTCAAACATTTTGATTGAATTATTTTCAATTAACAAGCATTTCTTTTCTCTCCCTTACTCTCCTGCTCCCAATTAAAAAAACAAAAAGCCATATGTGTAATCAACCAAAACAAATTCCTTACATTAGTCATGTCCAAAAGTGTATGTCTTATTCTGCATCTTGGGTCCATCACCTCTCTCTCAATAGGCAGACAACATGTTTCACTGTGAGTCCTCTAGAATCATGGTTGCTCTCTGCACTGATCAAAGTTCTTGTCTCTCCAAAGTGTTTATTTTTACAATGTTGTTGCTTTTGTAAAAATTGTTCTCCTGGTTCTGCCTACTTCATTCTCCATTGATTCATACAAACTTGTCTCTTACTCTTGAACTGACCTGTTCACCTCCCAGATCAAACTGTACTCTAATTCCTTCGTGTACTTCTCAAAGGCCAATGTTAAAATCCTCACTCAACTCTGGGTATCGGATACTCTTCTGTCCTTATTCCAAAGCCCAAGAGGTATCCAAGTATAGCTAGAAATTTATATAGATGTGCTGGGGTTTGAATCTTCCTCTCATTTCTACTCTGCTACTTTCCTTTCTCTCCCCCTCCAAAACACAGACATATTCACAAGTGCACATATAGTACTGACTTAGGAGATGGTAATGGTCTAAGAATATAGCTGCTTTAGAAATCACAAAAGAAAATCTGGGTTGGGACTAGTTACTGACAGAGATATGGAGATGAGAATAGAGGAGAAAAGAAGGGAGAGTGCCCCAAAAGGAGAACCCTTCACTGGGGAATTCTGAGGTACTGAGAATGAGGGGGGGAGCATTTCTTACAGACAAGGTACTCTTGAGATGTTATCTCTTCTCCTGCACAAGGGAGACTGCCCTACAGATGGGTAAAATAGAGAGTTCAAAGTGGAGTTAAATGACCTGGATTTGAAATTTAGCTCTGCTGTTCTATAGCTTTGGGACCTTAGATGACACACAATTTTCTTGACCTCAGTTTCCCCATCTATAAAATGAAGGCATTGAGCTAAAGAGCCTCTGAGCTCCCTTCCTTCTCTAGAGCTATGATTCCATCATCTATGTAATGAGTAACTGGCTAGAACTCTAGATTGTGTGTTCCCAAACTGGTCTTGAGATAGGTCCTGTGGGCCTTTGAGGGGACAAAAAGAGAGGTAGATAGGTGGAAGAGAGAGGTGGTGGGGTTAGAGATGACAAAGAGGCAGTGCTTTTGTAGGGTTGTGCCTGAATGACCTTGGAAAAAATCACTTCCCCTCTCTGGGTCTGAATTTCCTCATTTACAAAATGAGAGGGATGGATTAGGTGACTGATCTCTAAGGTCCCTTGCAGCTTTAAAGTTATCACTATATAAACTCTAAAAATCTTTTGCTCATCTTATCTGAGAGACTGTGTAGGAGACAAAAACAGCTAGCCATGCTGCAAAGCTAAAGAAGCAATGACAAGAGAACAGTACATAAGAACAGTAAGTGAGAGAGAGTTAGAGAGGGAGAGGGGGTAAACAAGGGAAGGAAAGAGGGATGGAGAAAGAGAGAGGGAGAGAGAGAAGGAGAAAGGGACACACAGAGAGAAACAGAGAGGGTGAGAGAGAAGTAGAGGGAGAAATATTGAACGAGAAGGAAAGAGATAAAAAGGAGAGATGGGTAGAGAGAGATGGAGGGAGAGAGAGATGGATTCATAGAGATATGGAAGAAGAGAGAGTGAAGGAGGGAGAGAGAAGTAGAGGAAGGAAAAGAGATGAAAAGAAGAAAAAGAGAGAAAGAGATGGAGAGAGGAAAGGAGGAAGAAGGAGAGAGAGGAGAGAGAGAGAGAAAGTGAAGAAGTAGTAAGGAAAGACAAAATTGGTGAAAGTCCTCAGAAAGGAAGATGAAACTATAAGGAACTATGGGGATTTATAATAGAACATGGGGTCTTTGAGACTGATCAATGGGTTTAAATTAATAGGTTTAAGAGTAACCTTTGTTTGTCCTTGTTCTTTCAATAAAACTTTCTTTTGAATGGGATGGGTACCAAAAATGAGTCAAAGTCCTCCGTGCACTATGTGGCAGGCAGCATGATGGAATATTCCCAAGTGTTTTGAACTACTTCCTTTTTGTCACTGGGTCCCTAGCACCACAGTAGACACTCAGTAAAAGTTCATTAAATTGGTCCAGTGGAAAGAGCCCTTGCCACCTGTGTGATCTTGGACAAGTAGCTTGACCTCCCTTGGCCTCAGTTTTCTTCATCTATAGAATAAGGAAGACATAGATTAGATGGTCCTTGATATCCTTTCAAAGCTCTAGGTCTAGGGTCTAGATCATATCAGTTGAAAATATGCAACCAACAGTCTTAGAAGAACAGATTATCTGTCACTCTCTTAAACTTCCTCATCTAAACTAGCTTGCCTCTCCCTCCCAAACATATATTTATATCCCCTGATCCCCATCAACCAAGCATATTTGGGATAGAAGTGTGGCCCTCATAGCTACCATCCTGGAATAAGGAATCACTCCACTGTATAATTCGTCTGGTATATCCCAACCTCAGAATGGGATCTTTTTTCCTAGGACACAGAATCAGAAATCTCAGAGTTGAAAAGGACTTGAGAGACCATCTGACCCAATCCAAACCTGAATGGAATTTCTTCTGTAACATTCCCAAAAAGACCTCTGATGAAGGAGCTCCCACTGCTTCCCAAGGCTGCTAATTCCATATTTAGATGGCACTATTAAAACATTAGCCCTCACATTGAGGCAAAATCTACTTTTCAGCAACTTCTACCCAATGGTCCTTATGCACTTAGTCCTGCTCTCTATGTTTCTTCTTCCCCTTGGAAGTCTTTCAAATGTTTGAAGAGAATTATCATATCAACCAGTCTTTTCCTGAAGTCTAAACATGCCCAGTTCCTTCAAGAGCTCCGTGTGACATGATCTCAAGGTCCTTGATCACCCTCCTTGTTCACCTCTGGATATTCTCCAGTTTGCCAGTATCCTTCCTACAATGTTTCTCTTGAGAACAATACTTACTAAGTCTGAGCAGGACAGAGTACAGTAGGATTCTCCCTTCTCCAATCATGAACACTGGCCTTTTCTTAATACAGCCTAAGCTCATATCAGTTTTTGTCCAGTCAATATCCTCCTATTGACTGACTCATTGGAACATTGACCATGTTGTATTTTAAAATAAGTTGGGTCATTTCCCAGACCTTTTAAACTCATATCTAGTCATTCCCTAACTTGCATTGAGTTTTTTGGACCCAAATGTAAAAATTTTCATTTATTTTTATCAAATTGCATCTCAACAAATCTGACTCAGTGCTCTAGCCTGTCCGGATCTTTCTGGACCATGGTTTTTCCATTTGACATATTAGTTATCCTTCTTATCTTTATGCCATTTTAAAAGATGATCAGCATGGCATAACTTTATTTAAGTCATTGATAAGAATGTTATACTGCAAAGGGTGAAGGGCAGATCCCTCCCTTGGCATGCTCCACTAGATATATCTTCCCAGTTGACATCAATCCATTAATATCTACTCTTTGTATCTGGTCATGATACCTTCCTCATCTCTCTCCCTATTCTTCTTTCCTACGACCTCTCCCTAGTTCAGGTCTTCATCAATGTTCATCAGTTCTATTGCACTAACCTCCTTTTTTGACCTCTCTGCCTCTGGTCTCTCAACCCTCTTTAGTTCAGCCTTCACAGAGTCATTAATCTGATACTCTTAAAGCACAAATCTGACCTCATTGCCTCTCTACTCAAAAATCTACACTGCCTCCCTGCCTCTAGAAAGGAAATGCAGGCCCCTCAATCTGGTATTTCTCTCTTTCCATAGTATGGCCTCAACACGCCATTCCAGCCTTCATGTTACTTTCTTTGGCACACCATTCCAGTCAAACCAGCTTGCTAGCTGTTTCCAGTACACACCATTCCACCTCCTTCCTTTGAACAAATAGTCCTTGACACCATACTTATTTCTACCTCTAAGAATCCATTCAAAGCATAGTTAGAACCACCTCCACTTGAAGCCTTTACCAAGCATCATCACCTTTAATTATTAGCACTCTCTTCCTTTTGAATTTATTCTGTATTACTTTGAATGTATTTTACCTTTCCTTACCTCTCTATATGGTATATACCCCCCACCCCTTAAGCTCATTGAGGAGAAGATCTATTTCACTTTATGCCATTGCATACCCAGTCCTAAACCTTACATATAGTAGGTGCATAATAAATGTTTGTTGAACTGAACTGAATAAAAGATGATGATACCTTTCTGGCATTGTTCCCATGGACTAGAGTCTGAAAAATCCAAGTTTGAATCCAGATGCAGATTTTCAGTAGCTGTGTGACCTTAGCAAGTCACTTAACCTCTGTTTACCTCAGGTTCCTTAACTGTAAAATGAGGATAATAGTAACACCTACCTCTCAGGATTACCATGAAAATCAAATGAGATGATACTTGTAAAAAGCATGATGTGCCTGGCACAGAATAGTTGTGGTCTTCTTTTCTCAAAGAGGATCAAAATGACATTACCATGACAAAGTCAAGTTTCAATGTGTCCAACTGGCTGATCAGACCAATATGAGCTCAGAATGCTCTACCATAGACTGGGCTCAGATAGTCTGTGTGAACATTCAGGGTGGATACTCCAAATTTGCGCATCCTATGTTTGCTTTGTGTTGTTTCAATTCTGCTTTGCTCAGAGAGTACAGCATCCTTTCTGATGTGGGCACGCCATGCTGAGCAGTCCTGTACCTGTGTCTCCCATGTTTCACAATCAAATCCAAAATATCTGGCACATAGTAGGAGTTCTATAAAAGCTTATTCCCTTCCCATTCATCACATTAATTAGATCATTGCTTTGTTGTTCAGTCATGTCCAACTATTCATGACTGCCTTTGGGGTTTTCTTGGCTAAGATACTAGAGTGGTTTGCCATTTCCTGCTTCAGTTCATTTATAGATGAGGAAACTGAGTTAAGTGACTTGCCCAGGGTTGCATAGCTAGTAAGTATATGAGGCCATATCTGAACTCAGATCTTCTTGACTCTATCCACTGAGCCACCTAGCTGCCCAAACTTCCGTGGAAAAGAATGTATTATTACACACAACTGTTTATAACCAGTTTAACACTAAAGTTTACAATGAAACCTCTTCTTTACATTCCATTATCACTTCCTGCAAAAGCTTCCTGGTTAGGGCTCCTAGAGACAGTTATTATTGCCTGACATACCAAACTTGGGGGAGAGATTTGACATCTGGAGCTAATACACAGTGATATTCCTCTTCCCAGATTTACAGCTTCTTTCTCCATAGCAATCTGTCTTTCTTCTCCAACAACAAAGCATTAGGGGAAGTAAAAATAGACGTGATATCATCATCACCATCATCTCAAAAGAATTTATTGAGTACCTACTATGTGCAAGTTTCTATGCTTGATGCTGGATTTGATTCCCAGGTTTTCACAGATACCATGGATGGTATGTGGGTACTGCTTTCCAGTAGGATTTCAAATAATCATTCAGCAATATAGATGAGCCACCGGCAAACCTCATTTCCATTTTCTTGTTGACTAAAGCAAGATACTTTAGTCAACATGATCTGTTTTTTAAGTCCAACATTATAAATATGTTTACTCTTCACTCTGCATATAGTTTCAAGAGAAGGAAGTCTAAGGTTTCTACCCCTACTCTCATGTTAAACTAAAAGTGTCTTTAAACAAAAATAGTTAGTTATTCTCCCCGTGTCCCCATAGAGAAGGTTTTGGAGTGGGAGATACAGGGGATCTCTAGAGGATGTGGCAAGAAACAGCTCTTCTTAGACTGGTATTTCCTATCTGAGAGATGCTGCTGCCTATCTCAAGCATGGAATAGAGAACAAGGATTTGAGTAGGGATGGGGAAACTAGATTCCCATCTATCTTCTCCTGAGTCAGGCCCCCACAGTAGATTTTCATGATTTGATTTGAAATGTTGTGTATTTCCAGAGCAGGAGACATCTCTTTACTCTGATGAAGTTTTCAAAATTTATCACAAAGCCCCTCAAATATATTTTTGGTGATCATATGCACCATCGTTCCCTTCTATCAGGACAGATAATTGAGAGCCCCTGTGTCCATAACTCTCCTGATTCATAATGTACTAGATATCACAGAGTTGCCATAGTATCTGAATTGTCTTTGTGGCCTTGGACTGATTTCTTTGGGGATCCTAGGGCAGGCAGATAGCAGTGACAGAGAAAGTGTTGTCACCCCAAGGACTATAGCCTTGTGGATTCTTCAAACTGAGTTTTTTCCTCTGATCCCTTAGAGTACCTGTCTTGGATAACCTGTTTGGATCAAGGAGAGACCAAGGTGTGGGGAAAGAAACCTGAGAAGCTTTGGAATGTCCTAGCTATGTGCAGGTCACTGGGACTGAAATCTCCTCAAATTTTCCACCTTCCAGCTCAGCACTGGCCACAGGGAGGAGCTGGCAAGTCATTACCCTGGGGGCATGTAGGGTACTATGTCTGTCAGTTCTTACATCAGGCTTTCTGTTCCTCTGCACCTTCCTCCCTAACCAAGAGGCAGTACCCAGGGATTGCTCCACTGGGGGGCCAGGAAACATTGCCTTGAACGTATTTATTTAAAAGCTTTCTCACCAGAAACCAGACCCTGGAGGGCCCCGTTTCTCAGTGGTGAATCACCAAATGCTTCTGTTTACTGTTATCTCACGCCTGGCTCTGCATCCCTTCTCTTTTCAAAGTCAGTTTGCAAAACTATCATTTAATACTTGGCTTTCAACTTTGTGATACTAATTTTCCAGCAAGACTCACTTCCCAGAGCTGGATAGGTCCCAGAAGTATGTCAGCCAGGTGTCCCAGGCTCCTTTCCTTTCTTCCTCTCTCAGAGGAATTTGCCTTGAAGTGGGTTTTGTTTTTTGGTTGTTTTTTTTGGGGGGGGTTGTTTTGTTTTTATTTTTAAAGTATTGAGTCAGCACTTAAGTGGGAAGTTAATTTGGCTTGAAAGAGTTAGGGAGAGGTTCCCTGTCCACTCTCAACCAGAGTGTTGACTGTCCAATTTACTGAACGGTGGGCCTCAGAACATCTACCTGGGAACGCCAGGGGAGAGCCTTCTGGAACCCCCATTCCATCAGTAAGAAATTTCCGTTCATCTTGATCTCTTCCCCCCACTTTGTCTGTCTGTCTGTCTGTCTGTCTGTCTGTCTGTCTCTCTCTCTCTCTCTCTCTCTCTCTCTCTCTCTCTCTCTCTCTCTCTCTCTCTCTCTCACACACACACACACACACACACACACACACACACACACATTTTTCCATCTTTTTGCACTCACAAAAATGCTGCATTCCAGGTCACCATCTCCAGTTCTAATGATTCCTTTTCTCACATTAAACCAGGAAGGAGAAAGATTCATTCTTTCAGACTCTTCCCTCTGCCACCTTCACTCAAAACCCTCTCCTTTTCTGAGATTCACTTCATCTACGTAGATTAGGAGTTCTTAACCTAAGGACCATGAACTTGTTTTTTTAAGATATTCTAGTAACTATATTTCAATATAATTGACTTCCTTAGTAATTCTGTGTATTTTATTTTAAGCCAAAAGCAACAAACAGAAGGCCTAAGCAAGGTATGCCATGATATCAAAAAGGTTAAGAAACCTGGATCTAGATCATTCAGTCTGATTCTCAATCCACAAACCTCCAGGCCATTCTCCTTTTCTCAAGGACTTTGTTACCTGGCTCAGAGTTTTTCTCTTCCACCTAACCCCTTGTCTTCATACTTGGGATCTTCAGTGTAACACTGATGTCCTCTCAAACAAACTGGCTTCTCAGTTCATAAAATCCCTCAACACTACAGCTCCCTTCCCCATCAGGGTTGGAGGTGGGAGGTTGATGGAGTAAGGTAAAACAGAAAGAGTAGTATCTATGGAGTCAGAAGGCCTGGGCTCAAATCTTGCCTCAGACGTTGCTACTGAGTATGAACTCAGACGTGTCACAAAACATCCCCAGATCTCAATTTCCCCATCTGTAAAGGGAGGGGGTGGGACCAGATGCCTTCAAAGGTCCTTCTCAGCTCTCTCTATACGATCCTATTACCTGGTATCCATAAGGATTGTCAAAGCTTAGCTCTCACTCTTACTCTTAACTGTGCTATTGCTATAATACTGAACTCTGAAATACCCCGTCTCTAATAATAATCTCTTATCCATCCATCCTTCTAACTAGTACTTCATAAACCTATTCTCCATCCTTACCACAACCTCTAGTCTTTTCTTTCATGCCCCTTCTGCCAGCCCATTGCCCCTCATTTTCCTCCCTTAAAAGTCTTAACCTTATAGTTAATCAATTGAACTGTCCTTGTCCTCTAGCCTTGATTCTCTTACTCCCTTGTCCTGCTGCCAATCCTCAACCCTGGATAACTTCCAACATTGACTATCTCTTGAATGGCATTCAGCCAAGGTTGAGGCTTGATAGGACAAGATTAGCATAAGGACAAGGAGTCAAGGGACTCAAAAGAAGAAAAGCATGACTCTGATTTGTGGCTGGTAAGAAATGGAAAAAAATGGTACCAGTCTTTTGAGTTTTCTCCATCAAGACCAGTCCTTTTCATTTGCATAGAATGGAGAAGATAGGGGAGGTTAAAAGCCATTGCTTCACCAGCTTTCATTCATCTCCTTTTCTTTTTGACAAAGTAAAGAGCTGGTAATAGTATCCCCCCACCAGGAGGAATTAAAAAAAGCAACTATGAACTAAAATGAGTTTCTGACAATAAATCAGATACAAATTGAATTGCACTTGTCAGTGGACATAGTAGAAAAGAGGGGAGTTCAAAATAGAGATGATATAATATTTGCCTAGCATACGTTGCCCACTGAACAGCATGGCAAAGAGAAAGATCTTCATATCTATTTGCTGAGATAGTTGACTGAGGAGATCTGTAGCCCTCTTCTACCAGGTAGAGGCTTACTAACCACAACCTCCCCAGTGGAGAGTGAACATAATAAAATTAAAGAGTACCTCCACCAAAGAATGTAATTGAGGACCAGCTCAAGTTATAGCCCTCCTCTGAAATAGAGAGACTTGTTAACCATAGCATGTCCAGTGGACAGCAAGCAGAAGATGGATTATTGCAGCAGAAGATAGCTGGTTTGCTGAAAACTATCTGGAGTTAGGTCTTGATACAGAGTGGGGAGTAGCAAATATATAATGCCTAGTTTAGGATTTAGATATTTAATACCTACTTGCTTCTCCACCTTCAGGAAGGAGCACAATGACCTCTCTGGAAGACTCAGGAGCTTTGTAGCAGAGAAGGCATGCATTCCCCCTTCACTCATGTACCCTGATCATGCATGTTCCCCATGTATGTGTTCTCCTCCATGCAATGCCATCATCACTTGCGTCCTCCATGTGTGTATACCCCATGAATGATGTTTCCACGAATCTATTCTTCCACTTTGTATTTGTGGGAAAGTAAACTCCAGGTTTGTGAGGGAAATGTTCTGTTATTACTTTTATTACTAAGCTCTCTCCCTAAATGCCCAGGCTTTGAATTCTTTGGCTGATTAGTAAAAGTAAACACATTGTGAAAATTTGTGAGTGGATTCTGATCTACTTTTGCTCCAAATTTTCCACTCTATCTGCTCCCTTACATCTCATTGACTCCTATTTCTGGGTACACACTCATTTGGTCTGCCAACATTCCTTTTGCCTCTGCCCCCTTTGTTGAATTCTTAATTTCCTAAATTTGTTCACCTAATAACTGGTCTTCTTCACTATTATCACTGTTCCTACTTTGTGATCCTTCAAACTCATATGAAACCACCAGGGACTTTTCTACCCTCCTGTTACTGACCCTGGAGCACACACTCCAAAATGACAACCTAGCCTTAGACAACTTCCAGGCATCATATGTCAACATTACTGTCCCTAAATTAACAGGACATGGAGCCCTGACATTCCAGCAATAGTATTGTGGTCTTGACCACTGAGGCAAAGACTATCACTTTTTTTCCTTCCAGTCAAGGCAAACCTGACAATAGTTGAAGTTATAATGAATGAAGCAAAATGGATTGAGGATATTAATAGAGAACAGAAAGGTAAGACTTAAGGTGTGTGTCTTGTATTTAGGAATATGTTATCTACCCTAGTAGAACAAAAGTTCTTTAAGGGATGAGAATATTTTTGTCTTTCATTTTATTCCCAGTATGTAGTATAGTGCCTGACAAATAGTAAGAGCTTAATAAATACTTGTTGATCAATGGACAGATGAATGGATAGGGAACCTGGGTTATCAAAGGGGATTCTTGTGTATTTAGATAGCTTTCTTCTTCTTCAATATCATTACAAAGACAGAGACATTATTTGAGGGTAAGAGCCAAGGCATATCCTTCCCTAGAAAACAAAAATCAGAAGATGTCTCATCATCTTCACAGAATGGAAGAATTTTACTCTCCCTTATCATCATTATTTATTATGCCTTTTCTTCATGCTCCATGGAGTATAAACTTCCCAAGAACAAGTCTCTAACACCTAGTAAATGCCATATATCTAGATGGTGCTTAATAAATACAGGTCCAACCTTGTCACCTCTCTATCTAGTAAACTCCAGTGTCTTCCTATCACCTCTAAAATTAAATATAAAATCCTCTGTTCAAAGCCTTGTATAACCTAGCTTCCTCACTCCAACTTTTTAAGTCTTCCTATATCTTATCTCACCTCCCCCACCCTTTCCACCACCACTTCCCCCATCACATTCTCTTTGATACAATGACACTGGCCTCCTTGCTCTTCCATGAACAAGACACTCCATCTCTCAGTCCTAACCTTTTTTCTTTACTTGTTCTTATACCTAAAATGGTCTCCCTCCTCCTTTCTACCTCTTGACTTCCCGGGCTTTCTTCAAGTCCTAACTAAAATTCCATCTTCTACAGGAAGTCTTTCCTAATCTCACTTAATTCTAATGCCCTCCCTCTGTTAATTATTTCCTATCTATTCTGTATAGAGCTGATCTTGTCCATAGCTGTTTGCCCTATTAGGCTGTGAGCTCTCTGAGGGTGAAGACCAGCTTTTGCCCTTTTTTGTATCCCCAACACTTAGTACAGTGCCTGGCACAAAGTAGGCATATAATAAATGCTTAGTGACCAACTCACTGAAATGTGGGAAAGCATGAAAGGACGGAGAGTTGAATGACTAAATACTGAATGAATGAATGAATGAATGAATGAATGAATGAATGAAACTTTCAAGTGTAGTTCTACCTGTAGACATCAGGGATTATTTCATCAGATTCTTTCTAGGTATCCCTTCTACACAAGACCCTTGATTAGGCACTGGGGTGGGGGAGGGGCATGGCTTGACCTATAAAGGATCCTGGAATTCTAGCAATATTTACGCAAATGGAAGAGGATGATATTTCTGTGTCTTATGCCAAGCAGCTAGATTCAGAATAACAGACCTCTAGGGTCTCCAAGTGCCATTTAATCTCTTTCTTTACTCTTCTGCCTCCTGGAGCAAAAGCTATACATTGGTGGTGTTTCTAAAGGGCAGTAACAAGGATGCCTCCTGATGACCTGGGGTTGCTTCTCCCCCTTCAGGGAGCTTAGTCTGAGCTTTTGTTGTGCTCGCTGTTCCTCACTTTTTTATGTAAGAGACAGGCCCTCCCTGAGTGCTGTGTAAACAAGAAATAATCACGCTTCAAGACCCCAGAACAATGGCACCCTTCCTTTGGAAGGCAGCTTTGCCCTTCTCCAATTTATATCTAGAGATGGGGGGGAGGAGGTGTAGACATGGGATTAGGGAAGAAGTGCAGATTGGACTTTTTTCTTTTTGATTTAAGAGGTCTTTTGTTGCTGTCTCTGGGCATAAGGATTGGGGCAGGTCCAAAGCCACAAGCAATGCTCCAATGCCACGAAGACAATCGTGATATGAAAGGGTGTGGATTATGGCTCCAGGTGTGGAGGGGAGAAGATGAAGAGCCCAAGCTGGCAAACCCTGACAAGAGAAACTGACAAGTCACTTAGGCCTTAAGTTTAGAGCCATGCATCAGAGCGAAAGACAGCAGAGACAGGTGTTGTCAATTGTGAAGTGCCAATGTCACAGAAGAGGACATATTCTCTTTGAAAACGTGCCCAACAACCACCTCACCATCCAGTTTGTGAACCTGAAATGCGGAGGCAAAGAGTGCAGGGAAGGAGGAAGAATGAGGAAGGAAAGAAGGGTAAGGGGGAAATAGACAAGAGGGATGCTCATCAACAGGTCTCATTGTTGCTGAATATCATTCCCAGTACTTAGTACAGGGCCTGAAACCTACTAAGAGCTTAATAAATGCTTGCTGATCAATGGACAGATGGATGGATAGGGAATTTCGGTTATCAAAAGGGATTCCTATGCATTTAGATAGCTTTATTCCTCTTCAATATCATTACAAAGACAGAGACATTATTTGAGGGTAAGAGCCAAGGCATCTCCTTCCCTAGAAAACAAAAATCAGAAGATGTCTCATCCTCTTCACAGAATGGAAGAATTTCACTCTCCCTTATTATCATTATTTATTATGCCTTCTCTTCATGCTCCATGGAATGTAAACTTCCCGAGAACAAGTTCTATGTCTCTAACACCTAATAAATGCCATGTCTCCAGATGGTGCTTAATAGATACAGGTCAGGAACAGAGCAAACAAAGTGGGAAAGGCAAAGTAGAATCCTTGTGACAGAGGACCCAGACTTAAGGAAGCTGACTCAGCCTTTACAGATGAGACAGAGGTACAAAAGGTTTAGGATGATCCCATCCTCACTGTTCATTCAGCCTGACAGAGTAGGAGGGAAAGAAACAATTGATGTATGTTAACAGAACAATGTTATGATGGTGTTCATGGTAGCCCACATTCATATGTTGTCAGGGGTTCTTAACCAGAGGCCTGTGACCTTTTAAAAATATATTGATAACTATGATTCAGTATTATTGGGTTCCTTTGTAATTTCGTTATTTCATTTTATGGATTTAAAGCACTCTATAAAGGACTTTATCAGATTGCAAAAAGCTCGTGACACTGAAAAGATAGTTGGTAGTAGTAGTAGAAGCAGTAGCAGCAATCATAATAATAGCTAGCATTTATATAGTGCTTACTACGTTTTGGGCACTACATTAATCACTTTACAATTATTATCTCATTCCATCCTTACAACCACTCAGGGAGGTAGGTGCTATTATTATCCCCCTTTTACAGTTGAGAAAACTGAGGCAAACAGAGGCTAGCTAAGTGAGCCTCTAACAGTGAAGAGCTCCCTTCTTATAGCTATGAAGTATCATCAAGAACATCATTTCATTTGATCCTCGCAATAACTCTGAAAATTAGGTACTATAAAAGCTATTATTCCCATCTCACAGAGGAGGCAAGTGAGGCTGATCAGAGAGATGAGAAGACTAACCCAAAGTCAGGTAGCTAATAAGTAATGGAATTAAGACTTCAATTCAGCCTTTCTTATCCTTAGGTCAGTGCCGCTCAGGTTAGTTCCAAGACATCAGTTCAGGATACGTTGGGCATCCATGCCCAGTACTGTGCTAGGTACAATGGAGGGTGCTTAGAGCAACCTAAGACTGATTTCAAGGATCTTATAATCTAGTAGGCAAATAAAACATAGATCAACAGAACAAAACAACTAAATCTGGGCAGGAAGGAAGTAATTTATTTAGCCCAACAAAGAATTATGGGTAGCTAGACATAGGAAGAAATACTTGTGACTACACATGTCCTACACTTGAAAAACTTCAAAAACCTGATAGCCAAATCAGATAGCATGGTTAGGGGAACTGAAAGTAGTTAAGATCTGTGGGCTGGTATATTTTTTCTCCTTATTTACAAGGTTGACTGAACAAAGGCACCCCATGGCTGAAAAGAATTTGGACAGCCAGAGTGATATCACCCTCCTTGGTGAGCCAAGGATACTTTAGCTATTTGAACAAACTATAGAGCAAAGAAGACAAACAGCCCATGTCCCCATCTTTCAACTGGAGTCTTCCTTCTTCACACACCCCCACCGACTGCCTTGCAACAGCAGGATGTAGTTCTGATAACCATATCTCTCCTGGTAGAAATAACCTTTGACATGATTTATTACCAAGGACAAAGAGAAAGAGAGAGAAAGAGAGAGAGAGAGAGTCATTTTGGTGACTCTGTGATAGTTGTTGACACCTATAAATGGCCCCCACTCCCACCCTATCCCACCCAATATAAATGGGGGAAGGCACATTCTCTTGGCTCTTCCTGACATTACTAATGGATATTGTGGGGGGAGGCCACATAGCAAATAGGAATCTAATCTATCGTCTCGTACATCCAAATGGAAACAGCAGGATATCCACGGCTGAGCCTCAAGCTTCTGCCGGGGACATGTAGAATGAAAATGGAAACAGATTACAGTCAGTCTGATATCCAAATAACAAATAGGTATCCCGGAGAGAAATTTGTTTTATTGATGTTGGGGGAAAGATCCACTAATTTCCTTGTCTCCTCAGCCTTGCCACTCTAATTGAGGAAGGTGCTAGCTAAAAGCCAAAGGAAAAATAAAATAAGAGGAAGAAGTTGACGACTTGCACGAGCCAATCCATGTGCACCCTCCCCCCACCATACACCGCCCCTCCTCACTGCCACACACACACACACACACACACACACACACACACACACACACTCACTGCTTTCTGAAATGAACTGCTGAATGACAACCTAAAGTGTAGATTGAAGCTGGGCATTGATTCTGAGCAGTTCATTTTCGGAGGGGGGTGGGGGGAAGGGTTGACAGATGTGCCTCTGAGGCAGACACATCACACCAGAAGAATCTGCTGATGGGACTCCAGCCCAGGGCCTAGAAAACGACAGGTTTCTCTAAGTAAGAGTGAAGGCTCCATCTGGAATTCCTGCATAAAAGGGCTGCAGAGGCCCAAAGACCTGGGGTGCACTGGCACTTGCAGCTGCCTCAACCTCACTTCAAACCAAACTGCAGTTCTGGGATCCTGGTAAAAAGAACCCTGGATTTAAAATCATAATCCAGGTTTGGAGCCTGCCTTTGTGCCCTATGACTTGAAAAACCTAGGAGAGGTCATTTAATTCCTAGAAGACTTAGTTTCCTTGTCTATAAAATGAGGAGGTTTGACTAGGTGTTCTGAAAAGAAGGGAAGGGAAGGGAAGGAAGGGAAGAGAGAGAGAGAGAGAGTGTCAGTCATTTTGGTGACTCTGTGATAGTTGTTGACATCTATAAATGGCCCCCACTCCCACCCTACCCCACCCAATATAAATGGGAGAAGGCACATTCTCTTGGCTCTTCTTGACATTACTAATGGATATTATGGGGAACGAAGGAAGGAAAGAAGAAAGGAAGGGAGAGAGAAAGGAAGGGAAGGAGAAAGGAAAGAAAGGAGGAAGGGAAGAACAGAGGAAGGGAATAAGGAAGAAAGGAAGGAAGGAAGGGTTAGTAAGGAAGGAAGAAAAATGAAGGAAGTAAGAAAAAGAGAGAGAAAGAAAGAGAGAGAGAGAGAAAAGAGAGAAAGGAAAGGAGAGAGAGAGGAAGGGATATAGGGAGGGAGGGAGAGAAGCAAGTAGGGAGGGAGGGAGAGCTCACAGTGATGTTACAGTGCACTGACAATTTTATAGACAAGGAGGTCCACAGTAGACATCTGAAGATGGCAGGGAGGAGAGGAGATTTTCGTGATACTATAAATATATTTTATAGTCTTTGGGTTTTTTTATGACTGACCCAATAAATAATTTACTGGTCAGTAAAAGATCAAAGGAGCTGCCACAATTGCAGCCTGAAGCAGTCAAACTCTACTGTTCATGTCTGCCAGCTTACCTCCAAGGGATGGAGCATTGTTCTGTGACCTCCTCCCAAAATATGAGAGCCCTATACTTGGGGAAGATTGAGGCAGAAAGACATGGGGGTAGAATGGAACAGACTCCTCCAAAGAATCCAGGGAAAATCTCCAAGTGACCATAACACTAGACAGAGTCTAAGCATTAAGACTTTGCTGTTCCTTACTGCTAGGCAAAGTATAGATTTACCCAGAGGCCCCTGGGACAGCCACCCACAGGAAAGAAAGTTTGAAGTCCAGGAAGCAGCATACATTGTGAAGAGTTCCAAGATTTGAGTCCGAACAGAGCTGTAACTAGGGCAAAGCAACTGGAACTCTGACTCCAGGGTGTAAAATTCTAGAGGGTACTTGGATTCCTTCTGCGGTGTACCACTCTTTTGGACCCTCCTGGCTTCAGAGTGATTATCAATTGTAACTGTCTCTGTTTCCCTCCCAGCCCAATGTCTTTCTTTCTCTTGGTCTCATTAAAGGGGCCATGCCCTGGTTACTTCTTAAACAAGTCTATTCACTGGATGGGCATTACCTCACCCTAACTGAGTAGTTGCATAGACCTTGGCCTAAGGACCCAAGGTCTCCCAGTGCATCCTGAGTCATCTTCAGTCAGCCTGATGAATATCTGGTCACTGGATCCAGATGGCTCACAGGGAGAAGTGAGGCTGGTGACCTGCACAACCCTTCCTCACTCAAAACAAAGTCAAGTGCAAGTCACATCATCATTTCTCTGATGGTATGGTCTTCTTTGGCAACAAAGGATGAACACAACAACCACCCCACTGCATTAGGTGCTAAGGACCTAGTATGTTGCTAGAGACAAAGACCAAAGTGAATCCCTATCCTTGAGAAGCATACAGTTTAACCAGGGGAGACAACAAGTATGTAAATAGGTGTGCACAAAACAGACACGTGATGGTTTGGGGATAAACATGAACAGATCATGAAAGGCTTCATGTAGAAGATGTCACTTGGGCTGAGCCTAGAAGGAATCTAAGGATTCTGAGAGATAGAGGTGAGGAAGAAACACATTCCACTATGGTGGACAGCTAGAGACAGGAAATGAAAAATCACATATGAAGAGCACTAAATTCAGTTTAGCCGGACTACAATGTACAGGAAGATGAACATGTGTGTACATCCTCCATTGCTGAAGAAGACCATGCCATCAGAGAAATGATGACACGACTTGCACTTGGCTTTGTTTTGAGTGAGGGAGGGCTGTGCAGGTCACCAGCCTCACTTCTTCTCCAGAGCCATCTGAATCCAGTGAGCAGACATTCATCAGGATGACTGGAGATGACCCAGGATGAGGTAATTGGGGTTAAGTGACTTGCCCAAGGTCACACAGCTAGTGAGTGTCAAGTGTCTGAGGTGAGATTTGAACTCAGGTCCTCCTGATTCCTGCACTTGGTGCTCTATCCGCTGTACCACCTAGCTGCCCAGGAAGATGAATAATGTGGAATTAGACTGCAAAGGCAAGCTGGGGTCAGGTATAAGGAGCCACTGAAGCTTACTGAGTAGCAGACTGACATGGTGAGACCTATGCTTCAGCAAAATCTCTTTGGCCCCTCTTGGAGGAAGGATGGAAGTGGGGAGTGACTTGAGTCAGGCATCAGTCCAAGTAAGAGATGATGGAGGCTGTGTAAAAGAAAGGAAAGGATAGATTCAAGGGATATGGAAGAGACTGAAACAAAATTTGACAACTGGTTAGAAATGTGGGGCAAATGAAGATGAGGACATGATGACAGAACTGAAGTGATGAACTTGGGTGCCTAGAAGATGGTGGTACCTGCCAAAGAAATGGGGAAAAGCACTAGGCTCATCTTTGTATAGATAATGTACTTGACTTAGAGTCAGAAAGAGCTGAGTTCAAATCCTGCCTTAGATACTTCCTAGTTGTGTGACCCTGGATAAGTCACTTAACCTCTCTAATCCTCTATTTCCTCATCTGTAAAATGGGCATAATCGTATCCACTCACCTCACCTGGTTACTGTGAGGTTCAGATGACAAGATGCCACATATATAAAGTATCTGCAAATCCTCAAGCACTTTACAAATGTTAGCTTTTGTTATCGCTAATATGCATTCCTTCACCCAAAGAAATATTGCATAAGAAAGACAACAGTTCATTCTGCTTACTGGGTCAAAAAATGCCTTTATGTCTAGAGCCCCATATACTATCTGTGCCCAGGAAGATGACTCAGTGGTGTGTGGGCTGGTAAACATCTGTGGATACCTGTAAGACCCTATTAACATACATACATTTAGCGTTATTTCATTTGGGAATGTCACACACAGCTATTAAGTTTGAAGAGACCCTCAGCACCTTCCTAGGCTACAAAAGCTTCCCCAAATTTCCTCCGAGATTTGGTTACCTAATAGCATGGACTGCTAAAAGAGACATATCCCAAGGCAGATCCTGACTTATTTCATCTCTCCTCTTCCCCTTCCCCTCTCCTCCCCCCCACCCCCATCCCATCCTTAATGGAAGCCCAATGATAAATGGATTGGTTGCGGGTGGACGGTTGTAGATCGGCAATGTGCTATCTTCATAAGTGGCTTCCCCAGGCAGGGGTAAGAGGCATCTGCCGAGGTGCCAGCATGGATGTCAAACCGTAAATGAGATATCCAACGGCTTCATTCATTACAGTGACTCAATTCAATGCTTCATATTCAAAGTGTAGCCCGGGGTTTGGGGGAAGGGAGGGAGGGAGGGAGGGAGAAAGGAACAGGTCACAGAGGAGGTATCTCTCAGCCTATAGTCAACCTTTCTCCGCCCAGCAGCAAAGATCACCAGGGAAATGCCACCGGATCATCCTCTCAGAGAGCTGGGAGATGGGAACCAAGGCAAGATAACAGCAGGTCCACCGACCAGGCTCTTTACCCCTAGAGTAGAAGATGAAAATGGTATCCGGAAGTCAAGATGTGAACTTACCTTTCCTATACCAAGAACTGTGCTGTTACCTCATTCTGGGGACATAAACCACAGAACACAGGATGTTTGCAGAATCTGGTTTTGCTACTTCACTTGGACAAGTGTGTTGTAGGGGACGTACAAAGTGCTGAATCAAGTGTTGGAGAGCTGGGGTTCAAATCCCTAGGGCACACACCCCTTTGGTTCCCTAGGCCTTGTCAGATGAGAGCTGGGGGATGGATGCAATGGCCTTTAAAGTCCCTTGTCCTCTAACTCTTATGACTCTGCAGGAGAGGGGGCTGCACAGCTCTCCCCCAAATCCAATTCAAGTCAAGACATCACCCTCGTTATGTCACTGGTCTTCAAGAACAAAGGACCCACAGAAACAGCTCTGTGATGCTGCAAACTTCCTTTTATCTTCCTGTTTTTTGAAAGGAAAGACACATTAAACATTAAACCACTGTCTGTAAACATCAAAACACTGTCTAAATGTCACTTCTGTTATTATAATCATCGTCCTCATCATCATCCAAAGCCAACATGGTAGTTCACTGATTCACTCATAAATACTTATTGGGGGTAGCTTGATAGTGCAACAGCCCTGGAGTCAGGAGAACCTGTGTTCAAATCCAGCCTCAGACACCTACTAGCTATGTGACCCTGGGCAAGTCACCTAACCTGGATTGCCTCCGAGGGAAAAAAAAAGAAAGAAAAGAATGCTTATTGAGCAGCTATGAACAAAGCCAGGGATAAGAAGTAGTCAGGAATAAAGGTAAGGGGAAAAAAATAGCTAGAGTTAGCAACATTTTAAATTAGTAATTACGACAGAACAGAAAGGGTTGAGTTCATAAAACCATAGGTTTTGAGATCCTATTCACCCCAGTATCGGTGAGGTTGTCAAGAGGTTAAGTAAAGTCCTTCTCCAGATACCCAGTTTATGCCTAAAGCCTGTAGACCAGCCAGAATCAAGGAAAACAATCCCTTGATGAGTTCTGGTGCTGAGAATAACATGTAAAACAGTGGGAGTGAGTTCAATGCAAAGTTTTATTGCAAAGGAATGGAAAAGAGGGGTAAGGGAAGAGAGAAGAAGGGGACCTAACATACAACATAGGCATACACACTAACACAGAGTATAGCTCTCCTAAGAGGAGTGCTGCACTAGGGAGCATAGAGACATGAGTCTGTTCATCAGGAAGGGGAGTACTCCTTCTTCTGGAGGGGAGGGTGTGCTCCAAAGTACCCTTTTTAGAGTGGAGTTCTTATACTCTGATTTTGAGGAGCCCCCCTGGAACTGGATGAATTACATACCAGGGGCCAGGACAAAATATTATTTGGGGAGGGGTGTTGTTATCAGGAAGAAAAAACAAACTGATGGTAGACAAAAGATTATTTGGGGCACAGTTGTACTCACCTTAAAAATATTATTGTCCATGAATATATTCTAGAAGCTTTCTATAAGCTCCCTTAAGGGGAGACTGTCATGGTAGTCTCAAGACAACCGAACTTAATCTTGTAACAAGCTAGAAAGGTCCACAGGGATCATCCCCCTTACTTTACAAGGAAGTAAGGAACACAGGCTTTCTAAATCCAAATCTAGTGCTCTTTCTACCTTACCATTATAAAGGGAATAATTACGTGAGGTTAGGTTGCTTATTCATTAGCATTATTTTTTTCATTTTTAAATGCGCTGTGTGGATTTCATAGCTCCACAGAAACACATTTATTCGTTTAAAACTCACCCTTCATCATCCAAAAACAACATTCTATCCAGTGGTGTCCTGATAAATGTTCAACAACAAACCCTCCAAAAATGCAGGACATGCTTTTAAGTTTAATCTAAATTATTGTAATTTTCTCCATCACTTTCTTAAAACAAAAACAACAAATGAATCCCTAAATTGTAGTGTTTGTCAATTTCCAAGCTGTAAATGTTCACATTGAAAATTTAGCAATCAAATCTTATTAGTTTGTACGAGTTGGCTCCAGCACACCCCTAAAGTTTTCAGAACTACTTGTCAGTCTTAAACTCTTCTTTGGTATTGTTTTGTTTTGGGAGGCAATCAGGGTTAAGTGACTTGCCCAGGGTCACACAACTAGTAAGTGTCTAAAACTAGATTTGAACCCAGGAAGATGAGTCTTCCTGACTCCAGGCCTAGCACTCTACCCATTGAGCCACCTAACTATCATTTAAGAAGTTTTTCCCTTTATTGAGTCAAAACATATACCCCCTTGTAACATCTATCCATTTGCTCCAATTCTACTCTCTGATGCCAAATAGAACGAGTGCTATCCTTCTTCCACATGATAACCCTTTATAAACTGGAAAGCAGTTATCTTATCCCTCAAAGTCTTCTCTAGGTTAGTCATTCCTACTTCCTTTAATCCCCATAAGGAACAGACTTGGGGGGGAGGGGTGTAGGGAGGAGGCAATCAGGGTTGGGTAGCTTGCCCAGGGTCACACAGCTAATAAATGTCATGATGCTAGATTTGAACTCAGGTCCTCCTGGCTCCAAGGCTCATCTTCTATCTACTGTGCCACCTATCTGCCCCATATGGCACAATTCTGAGGCCCCTAATCATTATGGTCATTGTAATTGGGACATTTTAGCTTGTTAATGTCAATCCTAAAATGTGGTAGCCAGAATTTGGGCTTCAAAGTCTCCCAGATACCATCTGAGCAGGGTTGAATACAACAGTCTGACTATCTCCTGTGGGCTGGGCACTATACAGCTTTCAGTGCATATATAATGCATTGTGCATGTGATGCAGATCACATAGCTTTTTGGCCTTCCAGATTATACTGTTGAGTCATATTGAACTTGCAGACCACTAAAACCCCCAGATCTTTTTTCACAAGAAATGTTGCTTAGCTATACTGTCCCTACCTCGTACTTAAGTTGAATTTTTTTAACCTAAGTATAGAATTTTACATTATCCCTATCAAATGTCATCTTATTAGATTCAATCCATCATGAAAGCCTGTGGATTTTTTTAAATCCTGACGGTCATCCAATATTATTTGTCCAGCTCATCTTTGTGTCATCTGAAAATTTTATAAACAACTCAGTCATTTATGAGGAAACTGAGGCCCAGAGGGATCAAGTGGCTTGCCCACAGTCACAGAGTCAATGCTAGAACTCAGGTCACTTTACCATTTATCCAGGAATGTTCTTTCCATACTGATGAAGTATTTTATAATTTAACACTAGTAGGGAATGGGGAGCAATAAAAGGAAGGCTGTGGAGCGAAATGCTTTAGCAGTAATAATTGAGCAATATGGCTCAGTGAGAAAGGGAGGGTTGTCGATGATCCCTTTCAGGAGGAATCAATTAGCATTCAGGCAGAGGGCTAGAAACAAAACCAACCGCAGAGGTATTTATTAGAGGAGGGGAAACTGTGTGTATTGGAGGCGGGGGAGGTTAGATTTCAGGAGGAGGGAGGAGGAGGAAGAACTTTAAGACAAAGCAGTACTATTTGAGTGCCTGATGGAAACATGAAGGGAATGAGGATCAGCTGGGGTTTTAGGGGACAAAGATTTGGAATACAGAAAGTGAGAGAGAGAGAGAGAGACAGAGACAGAGAGACAGAGACAGAGAGAGACAGAGACAGAGACAGACAGAGACAGAGAGAGACAGAGAGACAGAGACAGACAGAGACAGACAGAGACAGAGAGACAGAGACAGAGACAGACAGAGAAAGACAGAGAGACAGAGAAACAGAGACAGAGACAGAGAGACAGAGAGACAGAGAGTCAGAGAGAGAGACAGAGACAGAGACAGAGAGACAGAGACAGAGAGAAAGAGAGAGAGGGAGAGAGAGAGAGGGACGGAGGAAGGAGGGAGGGAGAGAGGGAGGGAGAGACAGTGAGAGAGAGAGCAGGAGAGAGGGAGGGAGGGGAGAGAGAGGGAAGGGGAGAGGGAGAGAGAGAGGGAGAGGGAAAAGGAGGGAGAGAGAGAGAAAGGAGAGACATACAGAGACAGAGAAACTGGGATAGATGTGAAAGGGGAAAGCATGGAGTTTCCAGAAGGCGTTGGTGACTCAATCCCAAAAAAACTTGACTTAAGAACATACACTCAGCTGGAAGAGACATCCCCAAATGCCTATTTTGTAAGCAAGCAGAAAGAAACAAGGTTTAGCACCCAAAGGAAGAATAGCACTTTTGCTCAGGATCAGATCTAGAATTTATATTTCTTACCGAAGAGTAGACATGGAGTCACAAGATGCAGCCATGTCACCTTTGGCAAGTCACTTCACTTCACAAGACTCAGTTTCCTCATCTGTAAGATGGAATTAATTCTTACACTACCTCCCTCACTGAATGGTGATGAACATGAAATGAGAACACAAAATAATAGATTAAGACATGAACTCATTTTTTTTAAAAAACTGATAACAGTATTTTAATGTGATTGATTTCCTATACAATCCTATGCATTTTATTTTATGCATTTAAAAACATTTCTGAGAAGGTGACCTTAAGGTTACCCCAGCCTGCTGAAGTTTCTGTGACAGGCAGGAAAATTTAAAAATATCTGATCAAAAGCTTAAAGGGACCTCTGAGGTACTCTCATCAAACCATCTTATTTAATAGATGAGCACATAGACCCAGAGAGGTAATAATGGATTTAAATTGGGAGTTGTTGCGTGAATATGAGCTCTCCTTATTGTTGCTATACTATGGCTGCATCTGCCTTCTTCCTCAAAGGAACACACCCATCACACTTGGAGACAGGAACTTCACTGCAGGACCTTATGCTCTAACAAAGAATGAGATTTCATTCCTCACTGGGGGGATAAGAATGAAGAGGAGCTCCCAAGTAGGTAATGCCTTGCTGCTCATTCACAAGGTGCTTTCCTCAAAACAACTCTTTTAAGTGGGAGACACCTGTTTTTTGGGAGGAAGAACCTAAGCATGAGAGAGAAAAATTGAATCTTGCTCAAGATCCCTTCACTGGCCATTACCAGATCTAGGATTCAGTGTCCAGTCTTCTGGTGCCAAAGATGGAGTGCTTTCCAGAACACAACCTGCCTATCAAGGAAAGTACAGCAACAGACAGCCTCAGCATCCTTCTCTGAGGTCCAAGACTTGCTCACTACCACCACCCCCCCATTGGTTTTCCAGTACCACCTCTCCTCTGTTCCAAACTCAGCTAAAGTAACGAGAGAGGACTGGGAAATTTTTCTTATTTACAATTCCCTTCTCCCTGGAAATGGTAAACAACCTTCTTAATTTTTTTTTTTGGTTGTGGTGGTTTTTGTTTCTTTGTTTTTGCTTTTAAAAGGGTTTACTGCTGGGGCGGAGCCAAGATGGCGGAGTGAAAGCAACGACTCACCTAAGCTCCTGAACAAACTCCTCTGGATATCTCTGAAAGGAGAATCTGACCAGACTTTGGAGGTGTAGAATCCAACGGGTGACAAACTTTGACAGATTCGGAGCCCAGGTTGGACTGGAAGGTCCACGGGAAGGATCTGTTCCACGGGGGTAAGACCCCAGCGCACAGCGCAGTGCGGTCAGCACAGCAGGGCGGAAGGGACCTGAGAAGCCCGAGAGTGGCGGGCGAAACCAGCGGAGCAGGAGATAAGCCAAACCGAGCCGGTGAGAGCCAGATATCAGCGCAGCAGCCCTTGAAACCTTCAGCCTGAAGACTAAACTTCGGTAAGTCAACTACTTGAACTTCCAGGAGCTAGGATGGTGGAGTGATCAGTAAATGCTCTCTCCTCCCCCCTGATGACCATGAAAGAACCATAAAATTCTTCCCCAGATTAATCCTGGATCAGCGGGAACAGCAGAAGGGGGCAAATAGTCTCATAACACCAGAAGCTAGAAAAATAGCAAAGGGGGATTCTTCCTACTGTGGCGGAGGCGATCTGGAAGGACAGACGACCCAGGGCAGAGAAAATTCGCACTGAGACCCAGGCAAGCCTCAGCGCCGGGAGACAAGCCCCAGGAGGGGAGGGAACACGCATTAGCTTCTAGGCGTGCCCCAGCCCTCCAGGGGAAAAGGGAAGACAATAGGGAAGCTGGGATCACCATCCCCTGACCTTGCTTTTGCCTCAGGTCAGCTGAGGAGATCTCCTGAGACCAGACCACCCCTCCCACACACCTAGCAAGCTAACCCCAGGGTTGATCTGGGAAACAACAACAAAAAAAAAGCCTGCTTTTAGCCTAGACACACATCAGCTCAACTTAAAAGATCTGTATCTTCTGACTGAAAGAACCAGAAGCTACAACACTCAGCCAACATCATGAATCGGAAAAAGCAGACAAAAAGTGAAAAAACCATAGAATCTTTCTATGGGGATAAGGACCAAAACACAAACACCAAAGAGGTCAGAGCTGAGACTGTACTTCCATCTGAAACCTCAGATGGGACTATGAATTTCTCGCAAGCACAACTAGATTACCTGGAACATCTGAAGAAGGATATAAAAGAAAAACTGGCCAATGATTTTAAAATTATAAAAAAAGAATTCACTGATGAGAACATCACTCTGAAAAGGAAAACTGAAGAAATGGAAAAGGAAGTTCAAAAATTAACTGGAGAGAATAATTCCCTAAAAGGAAGAGTTAATCAAACGGAAAAGGAAACACAAAACCTAACTGGGAAAATTGATCAGATGGAAAAGGAAACCCAAAACCTAACTGGGAAAATTGGTCGAATGGAAAAAGAAGTACAAAAATTAAATGGAGAAAATAGCTCCTTAAAGGGAAAAATTAGTCAGATGGAAAAGGAAATGCAAAAGCTAACTGAAGAAAACAATACGATGAAGATTAGAATTGGGCAAGTAGAAACTAATGACTCAATGAGGCAACAAGAATCAGTCAAACAAAATCTAAAGAATGAAAAGATAGAAGAAAATGTAAAATATTTAATTGGAAAAACAACTGACCTGGAAAACAGATCCAGGAGAGAAAATTTAAGAATTATTGGTCTGCCAGAAACCCATGATGAAGAAAAGAGTCTGGACAATATCTTCCAGGAAATCATCAAGGAAAACTGCCCAGAAGTACTAGACTCAGAGGGCAAAATAGTCATCGAAAGAATTCACTGTTCACCTCCCGAAAGGGATCCCAAACTCAAAACCCCAAGAAATATAGTTGCCAAATTCCAGAGCTATCAAGTGAAGGAGAAAATACTACAAGCAGCCAGAAAGAAACAATTCAAATATCAAGGACACACAGTCAGGATCACACAGGACCTTGCAGCTTCTACATTAAAAGATCGAAAGAATTGGAACCCAATATTCCATAAGGCAAAGGAGTTGGGACTTCAACCAAGGATCAACTACCCAGCAAAGTTCAGCATAACATTTCAGGCAAGGAGAAAGTCATTCAACGAAATAAGGGATTTCCAGAGCTTCCTGACCAAAACACCAGAACTCAATAGACAATTTGATCTTCAAATGCAGGTCTCCAGAGAATCATAAAAAGGTAAACAGAGGGGAAAAAACAAAAAGAAAAACTTGCTACTCAATTAGGGCAAACTGTTTACCTCCCTATAAGGGAAGATGATACCTGTTAATCTTGAGAACTGTGCAGCTATTATGATAAAAGGGATATATGTAGAGGGAACAGGCATAAAGTAAATGATGTCATGTCAAAAATATGATTTAAGTATGAGAAGGGAATGTAATAGGAGGTGTGAAAAGGGAGAAGCAGAAAATGGCAAATTATATCACAGGAAGAAGTACAAAACTATAGTAGAGGGAAGGAGGGGAGGGAGATGAGCATTGTTTGAGAGGTACTCTCATCTGATTTGTTCAAAGGAGGGAACAATAATCTTAAGTAGATAATCCTAACTAGCTCTATAGGTAGTAGGAGGGGAAGGGGGAAGAAAGGGGAGGGTGGCTAAAAGGGAGGAAAGAAGCAATAAGAGTAAAGGGGAGTAAAAGGGAGGGGGGCTAAAAGAAGGAGGGGAAGGCTGCAGGAGGAGGGGGAGAAAAGTGAATACTATTGAGGAGGGGAAGGGAGACGGGAGAGTTAAAAGCACAAATGGTGGGAAAGAGGGTGGAGGGAAATACACAGATTGTAATCATAACTGTGAATGTGAATGGAATGAACTCTCCCATAAAACGGAGACGGATAGCAGAATGGATTAAAAGCCATAATCCAACAATATGCTGCTTACAAGAAACACATTTGAAACGGGGGGATACACATAGGATAAAGGTCAAAGGATGGAGCAGAATATATTGTGCTTCAGCTCATGTAAGAAAGGCAGGAGTAGCAATCCTAATCTCAGACAAAGCAAAAGCAGAAATAGATCTAATCAAAAGGGATAAGGATGGAAACTATATCCTGCTAAAAGGCACCATAGACAATGAAGCAATATCATTACTAAACATGTATGCTCCAAGTGGCATAGCATCCAGATTCTTAGAGGAGAGGTTGGGGGAGTTGAAGGAAGAAATTGATAGCAAAACTATACTAGTGGGGGACCTCAACCTCCCCCTCTCTGAACTCGATAAATCCAACCTCAAAATAAACAAGAAAGAGGTTAAGGAGGTAAATAAAACTCTGGATAAGGTAGATATGATAGATCTTTGGAGAAAATTAAATGGGAATAGAAAGGAATATACCTTTTTCTCAGAGGTACATGGAACATTTACAAAAATTGACCATGTACTAGGACATAAAAATCTCACAATCCAGTGCAGAAAGGTAGAGATAATCAATGCATCCTTTTCAGATCATAATGCATTAAAAATTACATGTAATAAAAGGCCATGGAAAGAGAAACCAAAAATCAATTGGAAACTAAATAATCTAATTCTAAAGAAGGGTTGGGTTAAAGAAGAAATCATAGAAACAATCAACAATTTCATTCAAGAGAATGACAATAGTGAGACAACATACCAAAACTTATGGGATACTGCAAAAGCAGTTATTAGGGGAAGTTTTATATCTTTGAATGCTTACATAAATAAAATAGAGAAAGAGGAGATCAATGACTTAGGCTTGCAGTTGAAAAAGCTAGAAAAAGAACAAATTGAAAATCCCCAAGTAAATACCAAATTAGAAATACTGAAAACCAAAGGAGAGATTAATAAAATTGAAATTAAGAAAACTATTGAATTAATAAATAAAACCAATAGTTGGTTTTATGAAAAAACTAATAAAATTGATAAACCTTTGGTCAATCTGATTAAAAAAAAGAAAGAAGAAAACCAAATTACTAATATTAAAAATTAAAGGGGTGAACTCACCTCCAATGAGGAGGAAATTAAAACAATAATTAGAAACTACTTTGCCCAACTTTATGCCCACAAATTCGATAATCTAAATGAGATGGATGAATATTTTAAAAAATACAAATTGCTCAGATTAACAGAAGAGGAAGTTGAATACTTAAACAACCCCATCTCAGAAAAAGAAATTGAACAAGCCATCAATGAACTCCCTAGGAAAAAATCTCCAGGGCCAGATGGGTTCACAAGTGAATTCTATCAAACATTTAAAGAACAGTTAATTCCAATACTACATACACTATTTTTGAAAATTGGGGAAGAAGGAGTCCTCCCAAATTCTTTCTATGATACAAATATGGTTTTGATACCCAAACCAGGAAGAGACAAAACAGAGAAAGAAAATTATAGACCAATTTCCCTAATGAATATGGATGCAAAAATTTTAAATAAGATTTTAGCAAAATGAATACAGCATCTTATCACAAGATTAATACATTATGATCAGGTAGGATTCATACCAGGACTACAGGGCTGGTTCAATATTAGGAAAACTATTAGCATTATCGATCACATCAACAACAAAGCTAACAAAAACCACATGATTATCTCAATAGATGCAGAAAAAGCTTCTGACAAAATACAACACCCATTCCTACTAAAAACACTGGAGAACGTAGGAATAAAGGGAACTTTCCATAAAATAATAAGCAGTATCTATCTAAAACCTTCAGCAAGCATTATATGCAATGGGGATAAGCTAGATGCATTCCCAATAAGATCAGGGATGAAACAAGGTTGTCCATTATCACCACTATTATTCAATATGGTACTAGAAATGTTAGCTGTAGCAATTAGACAAGATAAAGATATTCAAGGAATAAGAATAGCCAAAGAAGAAACTAAGTTATCACTCTTTGCAGATGATATGATGATTTACCTAGAGAATCCCAGAGATTCAAGTAAAAAATTACTTGAATTAATAAACAACTTTGGCAAAGTTGCAGGTTACAAAATAAACCCACACAAATCTTCTGCGTTCCTATATATTAGCAACAAAGTCCAACAGCAAGAGATAGAAAGAGAAATCCCATTTAAAGCTAGGGTAGACAGTATAAAATACTTAGGAGTCTACCTGCCAAAACAAACCCAGGGATTATATGAACACAATTACAAGACACTTTTTGCACAAATAAAGTCAGATTTAAGTAAGTGGAAAAACATTAGTTGCTCATGGGTAGGCCGTGCTAATATAATAAAAATGACAATTCTACCCAAATTAATATACTTATTTAGTGCCATACCAATTAAACTATCAGACAATTACTTTCTAGAGCTGGATAAAATAATATCAAAATTCATCTGGAAAAACAAAAGGTCCAGAATATCAAAGGGACTAATGAAAAGAAATGCTTGGGAAGGTGGCCTAGCGCTACCAGACCTCAAACTCTACTATAAAGCAGCAATTATCAAAACCACTTGGTATTGGCTAAGAAACAGAGAGGTAGACAAGTGGAATAGACTTGGCACTCAAGATGCAGTAGGCAAGGAATATAGCAACCTTCTGTTTGATAAACCCAAGGACCCCAGCTTCTGGGATAAGAACTCATTGTTTGACAAAAATTGCTGGGAAAACTAGATAACAGTGTGGCGGAAATTAGGCATAGACTCATACCTGACACCGTACACAAGAATAAAGTCCAAATGGGTACATGATTTAGGTATAAAGATTGATACCATGAATAAACTGGAGAAGCAAGGAATAGTGTATTTATCAGATCCATGGAGAAGGGAAGAATTCTTTACTAAAGGAGAGATAGAAAGCATTATGAAATGCAAAATGGATAACTTTGATTACATTAAACTGAGAAGTTTTTGCACAACCAAACCCAATGCAACCAAAATCCGGAGGGATGTAGTAAATTGGGAAAGAATTTTTACAGCTAAGCTCGGGGATAAAGGCCTCATTTCTAGAATATATGGAGAACTGACCCAAATGTATAATCATACAAGTCATTCCCCAATTGATAAATGGTCAAAGGATATGAACAGGCAATTTTCAGAGGAAGAAATTAAAGCTATCTATAATCATGTGAAAAAATGCTCTAAATCACTATTGATTAGAGAGATGCAAATCAAAACAACTCTGAGGTACCACATCACACCTATAAGATTGGCAAACATGACAGAACAAGAAAATGATAAATGCTGGAGAGGATGTGGGAGAGTTGGAACACTAATTCATTGTTGGAGCTGCGAGCGCATCCAACCATTCTGGAGAGCAATTTGGAACTATGCCCAAAGGGCTACAAAAATGTGCATACCCTTTGACCCAGCAATATCGCTACTAGGACTATATCCCCAAGAGATCATAAAAATGGGAAAGGGTCCCACATGTACAAAAATATTTATAGCAGCACTCTATGTAGTTGCCAAAAACTGGAAGTCAGGGGGATGTCCATCAATTGGGGAATGGCTGAATAAATTATGGTATATGAATGTAATGGAGTACTATTGTGCCATAAGAAATGATGAACAAGAAGACTTCAGAGAGGCCTGGAAGGACTTATATGACCTGATGCTGAGTGAAAGGAGCAGAACCAGGAGAACTTTATGCACAGCAACAACCACAGTGTGTGAGAGTTTTTTCTGGTAGACTTAGATTTTTGTAATAACACAAGAACTCCTGAAAAAAAAAAAAAATCCCAATGGTGGACCTCAAGGCAAAATGCCTTCCACACTCAGAGAGAGAAATATGGAAGTCACTCACATAATGTAGCAGATCATGTTTGTGTATGTGTATCTGTTTGTGTATCATGTTCTGATTTGTTATACGGATTCTTTCATTTATCTTAGTCTGACTACATAGCATGACTATAGTGAAAATATACTCAATAGGAAGGTATATGTAGAATCTATACAGAATTGTATGCAGTCGTGGGGAGGGAGGGAGGTAGTGGGGGGTGGGTGGGGAGGGATAAAATCGCAATTGTATGGCAGTGATTGTTAAACATTAAAAAAAAATTAATAAAAAAAAAAATAAAAATAAAAATAAAAATAAAAAAATGTGCATACCCTTTGACCCAGCAATATCGCTACTAGGACTATATCCCCAAGAGATCATAAAAATGGGAAAGGGTCCCACATGTACAAAAATATTTATAGCAGCACTCTATGTAGTTGCCAAAAACTGGAAGTCAAGGGGATGTCCATCAATTGGGGAATGGCTGAATAAATTATGGTATATGAATGTAATGGAGTACTATTGTGCCATAAGAAATGATGAACAAGAAGACTTCAGAGAGGCCTGGAAGGACTTATATGACCTGATGCTGAGTGAAAGGAGCAGAACCAGGAGAACTTTGTGCACAGCAACGACCACAGTGTGTGAGAGTTTTTTCTGGTAGACTTGGATTTTTGTAATAACGCAAAAACTTCTTATAAAAAAAAAAAAAATCCCAAAGGTGGTTCTCAAGGCAAAATGCCTTCCACACTCAGAGAGAGAAATATGGAAGTCACTCACAAAATGTAGCAGATCATGTTTGTGTATGTGTATGTGTTTGTGTATCATGTTCTGATTTGTTATACGATTTCTTTCATTTATCTTAGTCTGACTACATAGCATGACTATAGTGAAAATATACTCAATAGGAAAGTATATGTAGAATCTATACAGAATTGTATGCAGTCGTGGGGAGGGAGGGGGGTAGTGGGGGGTAGGTGAGGGGGATAAAATCGCAATTGTATGGCAGTGATTGTTAAACATTAAAAAATAAAAAAATAAATAAAAATAAAATAAAATAAAATAAAATACATTAAAAAAAAAATAAAAAAATAAAAGGGTTTACTGCCCCAGACTGTAGGAGTATGTTTATATGGGAGCATATAATCAACAAATTAAAGGAGGAGCTTACAAGCTGAAAATAATGTCAAGTGATATAACCACCTACACTTATTCTTCTTAGCTCTCTTCTCCTTGCAACCTGACTCCCTTTCTGTCAGTTCTTGACCTTGATACTATCTCTACTCTACCTAGTACTCTATCTGGCTGACTTGGTCAGGAAGGCTATATGGTATCTTAGCTAACAGCAACTTACTTTCTCAACTCAGAATCATCAATGGGAACCTAGCACCTGGGACAGGTCCTTCTCATCTGCACTTCACAGGCTCCAGAAACTACAAGAAGTCAACTACAAAGAGTCGACCAAAAGAATTGAAATGAGCATGGAACAGAGGGATATACTTCCTTCCTCTCCAAAAAATGGCACCCTACCTTCCTCCAGCCACCCAGAAAAGTCAACCCCAATGACTGCCTATTTTCTGGGGTTCCATCACACTCCTTTACCAAGTATGTCTTTCCAATAAAGCCCCATTATGATTCCTGGCCTAGAAACCCTGGAACAAAGATGAGGTTGGCTGGAGAGAGAGTACAGGGAGAGAAGATTGAAAACTTAGGTCGTGGAGGGCCTTGATAGGGCTACAGATTAAGAGATAAAAGGGATCTCAAAGGTATCCAGTCCAACTTTGTGACTTTACAGATGAGGAAAATGAGGCCTAAAGACCATTAAGGGACATTTTCAAGGTCACAAGCAATAAGTGGTAGAGCCAGAATCCAAATCTGGATCCTCCAACTCCAAAATCAAGTCTCCTTCAATGCAGTACACTGCCTCCTCAAATATAAGCCTGACAAGTTTGAATTATAGGCTCTGTGAGGTAATGGGGAGCCACCAAAGCATTTGGAGTAGGATAGTGCATTTACAGTGGCATTTGCCTACAAAAATAAGGTTCTTCCTGGCTGGGATCAGGCCAAGTTCTAGCAGGCAACATCCCAAGCTGGCTTTTCTATCCTCTATTGTTTCCTAAGACCAGAATTCTCTTGTGCTAGCTCCAGTCTGGGCTGCTAGCCTAAATCAACTTCACCAAGCTGTTCTCTTAGCTCCTTTCTAGATAACAAACCTAACCCTCTTCCTTTCTCAACCTTCCTCCACTAAGGTGACTGAGCTGCCTTTATCTTCTCTTCTTTGTCTTCATTATTTTTCTTTTTTCACACTTCACCTTTTCCTGAATTCTTTTTTGTCTTTCTCTTGTTCTAGCTCCATAACTATGTCAATACAAAGCTATTGGTTCCAGGTTTGTACTGCTTTGGGGGCCATCTCTGGCCCATGCCTAAGCTGACACTTGCAAAACCAACATGTGATATAATAGACTTGGAGCCAAATGACCTGCACTGTGACCTGTTGGCTGTGGGATCATAATCAAGTCATTTTTCTTTCTAAACTCCAGTTTCCCCATCTATAAAAATGGAGACAGTGATGCTTCCATTACCTACCTCACTCTTCTTCTGTGAAATGCTTTGTAAACTCTTAAGTACTCTATAACTAATCAGCAGGTTTAGTGGAAAGAACATGAGATCTGGAGTCAAAGACCCTAGGCTCAGCTTTCCCCTCCGTCACTTAATGCATGTGTAATCTTGGACAGTAATAACAGCAACCATGGCTTGCATTTACATAGCACTTTCAGATTTACAAATAACTTAACAAACATTATCTCATTTGATTCCCACAACAACCCCATTATCATCCTCATTTGACAGATGAAGAAACAGGTTAAGAAAGGCTCAGTAACTTGTACAGGCTCTAAATCCAGCACACTACACATTACACCAACTCGTTTCCTCAAGTCACTTCACTTCTCTGGGTCTCAGTTTCCCTATCTGTAAAATAAGAGGGTTGGACTAAATGGCCTCTAAAGTCTCCTTTCAGTCTAAATACATGATCTAATGACCTCTCTGGGCCTCAGTTACCTTAATTGTAAAATAAAGAGACTTGAGATGATCTTCTTGTCTTGTAACTCTGAATCCAATGTTCCTGAAATGTCCTGTTATATAAAAAAGCTCTTGTAATAATATAGTGGAAAAAGCACTTACTTGGAGTCAAAACATATGAGTTTAAACTCCATCTCTTATCTTATTAGCTGCCTGACCATAGGCTGGTCACTTAACCTCTTTGATTATCAGTTTTCTCATCTTTAAAACAATAACATTAATGTATTTATTACTAACTAAATTTATTGATGTGTTGATGTTGATATTAACGTTATTGTAATGGGGTTATTTTGATAAGTCAATAATCAATACCTTGTGAACCTTAAGGGGTCATGTATAGATCATCTATCATTGTCAACATGATGATGCCTTTACAAAATCCTCCTATGATGTCTCATCATGGTAAAAAGGTGATCCTAGGTTATCAAGACATACAAGTGGAATATAAACTCTAGCAGTCTCTAGAGTGATTGAAAAGCTTTGAGGAGGATCTCAGCAACAAACCAACTATGTTGAGGATCTACCTAGCTAAAAGCAGAGAGATTAATCACCAGTAGATTGGCCACTTGCTTATGATCTCTTTGGCCAATGCAATCCATGAAACAGAGAAAACTACCAACCAGCCCTCAGCCGTGACGGTCCTCTTCTACTTCTACAGTGAGGGTAGCAGAATGATAGAAAATAGTGAGTGTATACCACATGAATTTTAGAACATCCATACATTTTAATTTGGCAGTTGGAACTCTGGAAGGGCATTCTGGAAAGATGGTGGAGTAGGTCAGAAATTTCCAGGCTCTACAGATTTCCTCCACAAACAGAAGAAAATTGCCTTGAAATGAACATAGAGCAGCAAAAATAAAGGGGTAAAGCAGTTTTCCTCCTAAGACAACTTAAGAGGACCTCAGAACTCTAAAGTGAGATTATTGTACAGTGATCAACAAGCAAACGTTCTACTAGGGGGAGGGAGGATTCAATGATAAATGTTTGTACAACAAATGAAATGAGAAGAAAGACGAGAGTTGCAGTTAAATGGAGGGACAGATCATAAGAATTCCTTGGAAAGTCAAATAAAGTAATTGGAAAAGCTGATTTTACCAGGCACCCAAAGGCAACAAGAAACAACATCTTAAAGGACATTTGTCTTCTTGGGTTGCAGTATCTGCAAAAAAACGCCATGAAAATAATTGCAGCGTACACATCAACATCTGTTGCAGAAGATGAAGGGTTAGAGGAAATTCTATGAAGAAATCAATAAGATCTCCACCTCCCTGCCTCCAACTTAACTCAACATAATCTATGATACTTGATCACTTCAATACATAAGTAAGAATAGGTGAGAGATGGATTCTAAAACATGAAAGAGAGGCCAAACTTGTACAATATACAGGAAAGGAATTAGTAGGTATTGATCATAGCAAATACCAAATCACACAAAAAATGAAATTAATTTTAACTGACAGAAAACAATTTGTTGTTGGTGTAGCAACCATTCCTGAATCAGTTGTTTTGTACAGTTAGATACCTGACTCTTTAAAACAAAGAAGCAAATGAGTATGAAACTGGAAGAAGGACAACGATATGGCATGTAATTGAAACAATGCAATCCTGATGTGAAATGAGTTATTGATGGTGAAAAATGGTTAATGGACCTAAGAAAAGGTATTAACATTGATTATAATAATTTCATATGGAAGTTTAATTAATGTAAATTATCATAACAAAGAGACCAAAAAAAAAACCTAAAGTAAAATGAGTTTATTCAACAAACACTTGACTTCTTTGCCAAGTAGAAAGAGATGGAAGCCAAAGGCAATATTGTTACAGAATATGAACTTGTTTATATAATCTTACAAAGAAAGATGATGACAGATATGAGTGATGGAACATATAACCAATTTAAAGAAAACTTGTCAAGAGGTCCAACTAAATAGTCATTTAGTGATGAAAATGGAAAAGCAACAAAAAGAAAAAAATGGAAAGGATCTACAAAGATTTTTATGGCCAACTGTTTTCCCCATTAAGGACAGGTGAGCCACTACCCTTGGATTATAAAATCATAATACTAGATATACTTAAAAAGGAGATAGAAGTGACACTAAACATAACAAAGATGGAAAAGTAGCTGAATTAGGCCAAATATGCAAGAAATTCTCTGCTGAAAGCAACACATTCGTGTGTTGGGATTTTTGAAGGAAGAGAAGATATTAAGAGTGTGAGGGAAAAAAATTTCAGGGTTTATTATCCCAAAAAGTGAATAAAAGAAGTGTTATACTTTACCACCTATATGCCTATATCATCTATATAAAATGTTTATGAAAGTCATCTACATATGGATCAAGGGCACCCTCAATGTTGGAAGTAGGCAGGCAAGCAATATTCCATAATAGAATACATCTTTACCATTATACAATCAACAGGTAAAAAGAATACAAGATCCAACAGCATTTACTGCCCATTGATTATTTTTTTAATGTTTGATTTAGCATAACAAGACTCTCTTCCAATAAAGTATCTCCTATCTTTACATCTGAATCATTCAAGAATCCTTAAAGAAAAATGGTATCCTTGTTTAGCTATAATATGATCATAAACATTATTTAAGTGATCACACAGGGAGAAGATTGGTTGATAAAGGTGTTTGCCAGTGTAAAGTAGAAATTAAAGATCAAAGTGAGATCCTCCAGATGATTTTGTATGCAGATGACTTTGTATTGGTCACATCAAGCCCCAGAATGCTGCAATCTCCTGGAAGACATCCATGATCAATAAAAGCCTTCGGTTTAATCATCCACAGAGGAAAATCCAATGGGATAAATAATATCTATTGCCCAGGTTAGACCATGCGATTGGATGATGATCTTTAAAGTTTGTACATCAGTATGTCATGTGTTCAAATGTATGTATATGTGTGCATACTTATACATATATGACAGAGAGTACAAATGGACAATGAGTTGGATACAGAACTAAGTAAGGTGGATTGAATTCAGGTAATTTCAAGGCCCCTTTATTGACCTTATAGCTAATACCAATATCCTCTGGTAATACATGGCTACAGTTCATGGAATCCACTGTCCAAAGAATTAAAACTGAGTATCACACAGAGGGCAATGGAGTGTACTGTAGGCATGAGCGTGGTGGAACATATACCAAATAAGGAAAAAGAACAGAAAAAAATCATATCAGCAGGGAAATATATGATAGGAAATGAAGAGGATTTGATCAGGGAGTAAAGGCAAGGGACTAACGTTGGAAGACTTCTATCTAGCACTGAAGTTGAACTGGAGGAGAACAGAGACAAAAGTCACACAAGATGGGCAAAAGTGAATAGGTTGAGATGTGTATCACTGAAGGAAACACCAAATCATTGAGATTGTGGATGCATTCGAATATTTTTAACTAACCCTGTGATTTTATGAAGGTATAGATCTCCTAGTAAGGAACTCCTTCTACCAATACAGATGGGTACCTGCTCTTCCATTTATAGCTTTAGAGAGATTGCATGCTGGGCCATCTCCAGTCATCCCGATGAATATCTGGTCACTGGATCCAGATGGCTCATGAGTAGAAAGTGAGGCTGGTGACCTTGCACAGCTCTCCCTCACTCAAATCAAAGTCAACTGCAAATCATGCCATCATTTCACTGATGTCATGATTCTCTTTGAAAATGAAGGACAAACACAATAACAGCTTTAGAGATTGCCTGGGTCACTGAAAAGTTAAGCAACTTGCCTAGAGTCAATCAGCCAACATATCAGAGGTAAGACTTGAACCCAGATCTTTCTTACCCTGAGGATGGTTCACTATACTTCTCTTTTGAGTATTATTTTTATTAGTAACAGCAGATTAATAGTAATAACAATGAACTCCTACTTGTGTATTATGTGTGTTATTTACACATATAAATATGTGCTATTTATTTGGGAGTGTTATTTATTTGGGGAAGGGGGCTAGTGATAAGAAGGATCCCAGCTAGTCAGCCAATGAAAGTTTAAAAAGAGAGAGAGGATGAAACCAGTCTGAAATAGATGATTTCTGTGTTATCTCTTCCCCAGCCATTTCAATTAAAGAGAGTCTTCTCTGTCATCTGCTTCTATAATCAAAGCAATTGTTATTTCTCCTAACTCACCCTGAGGACATTAATTAACTTTCAAACCCAATATCACCAGCATGCTCTAATCATACCTGATTCTAGGCTTCCAGCACTATTGCCTCTTTTCCTTAGCCAGGAAGGTTCATGGGGCAGCCCCACAAGTCTACTTTATCCACTAGCACAGTCGTTTGCCACCTTTTCAGAGCCTGGGGCTTCTTTGTCCTTCTGAAGGCACCTTCTCCCTGACCTGTACTTGTAGACTCTGGTTGTCTGAATGTTGGGATCAAGACAACAGCCTGATTTTACATTTTACGGAGATAAAAAAATCAAGCGCAGAGATGAAGGAATTGTTCAGAGTTACAACTTAGTTCTGACCTCAGGTCTCCTGACTCCCATTCCTATGATATTGATTTAGAGCTAGAAAGGAATATAGAGGTCATTTAGCCCAACTTCCTTGTTTTATATGTAAGGGTGGAGTCAAAAACCACCCCGCCCCTTTTTAGCCTCAGTACCTTACCCAGATGAAAACATAGCTCAATCACTGATCACAGGCTTTGGACTAACTGTGAAAAGTCTTTTGGAACTGAAGTGACTCATTACATAAGACAAAAATTGTTGAATAGGCCACAGAAACTTGACCATGCTCCAGAGCTCATTTAAAAATTTAAAACTGGATTCAACTTCCAGCACACCCCTGGAATGAGCCACCTAAAGGGGAAGGACTTAGCTTTGTTTGAGAAAGAACTTGTAAGCTTCAAAGGGTCCTGAGAATGGTGGACTTAACATCATCTCGTTGCAGTACTTTTGGGGACATTGAATGACCTGACAGGCATTTTCTGCATTGGGAACCAAGGACATATCAGAAGTAATTCACTCTTCTTAGGGAGAACTTCTAGAGCATTCTCATGAATGGGGGGAAAGAGCTATGAGTTATTCTTGCCCAATGCACACTCTAAGCTTGAGTCCACTTTCCCTTGTTCTCAGTATATACTTTTGGGAAAATGTGTCACAGAGTAGAGTTTGGAGGGACAAAAGAGTTGGTTTAGATGTTTAGTATTAAGTGTGCTTACTGAACCATCTCTCTATATAAATACTATTTTCTAAAAAGTCACCTAAAGCTGACTGACTAAATGATTCTTATTTGATAATCAATAGAGGAAGCACAGTGATGGAGGCTGAAGAGAATCACTTCCTCAGGAGTACCCCTAGAACCATGAGTAAGCAATGCAACCAAGCTCTAAGAACCCAAGTCATCAATGGGAGTAGGAGTGGGATAGGGAATTTCAGAGTTTACAGTGAATAAACTGAGACTCAGAAAGGTTGGGTGATTCAAGGTCACACAAGTAGGAAGTAACAAGAGCTGGGATGTAAACCATGTCCTTTAAATTCAGTGATCTTTGAATTACACTACACTATCTCTTTGGGGTCTTCCCCTAGTGAGTCCTCAGCAACAAAGACTTCTTGAGAACAACAGAAACTGATCTATTTTATAGGTAGGAAATATGTGATACAGTATGAACAGACATGTCAGACATGCCACCTATGGTTCATCCATGGGTGCAGGAACCGTGTTAAAATGTAATTGGGAAATACTTAAGAAAATAAACAAAAATACAATAGAACAAAGATCATGCTAACATGTGGTTGCCTTTGTCAAAATACAGGAGTACTTACGTATGCTTTAGTGGCCCCTGTTTCTACTTGAGTTTGACGTTTCCAGTGTGGTGGACAGTATACTGACTGGGCTTGGAATCAAGAGACCTGTGTTTAAAACCCAGTTCTGCCACCTACTGAATGTTAAACATCACTCATCTCTCTAGACCTCAGTTTACATAGCATGGTGCCTGGTACACTGTGGGTGCTTAATAAATGTTTATTGATTGATTGATATAAAAATAATGGCTTTGTGCTAGATGGTATCTAACATCATTTTAGCTCTAAAATTTATGATTATTAAAAGAGTATAGACATTACACTGGTACAATTTGTTTTGTGTTTATCCTTCATTCCTGAAGAAGACCATGCCATCAGAGAAATGATGACATGACTTGCACTTGACTTTGTTTTGAGTGAGGGAGGGCTGTGTAGCAATTACAGGTTCAGGTAGTAGATGCAGAATCCAGCCTTGATTAGCTTTTAAGAAAAAGCCTTTTCATAGATCACCTTTTCTCTTTTGGCCAAACCTCATTCTCTATTGAAAAATCTGCATTTCAAATTTTAGGTCCACATGACTGTGGACTTAATCTCTTCAGGATAAGTCTTGTTCCACTGGGGACCTGAAAAACAAAGTGTCTTATGCCTCTGACCTCCTAATCCTCACGTAGGTCAACTCTGGTCTGAACTCTTCAAAAGCAATGCTGCAGGTCTGTCTTAATTCTCAGTCTCTACATAATTATCTCCTACATTTCTCTATTTTCTGACTCCCAGTCAAACTCCAGTATTGGCCTTTTATTTTTTATTTAGTTCCCAGAGTCAACAAGTCAGAATAACATCTCTTTTTCTCTCATGAAATAACAATTAGCTATCAAAATCATAATTACCCATTTTGGTACCTCAAACAAGGGGCAAGTGCACCCTGCAACACTACCAAAGACTCTGGAGAGGATAGAAAAGGGACCTATGGCAGAAGAATATGAGGAAGAGTTCCCTTGTGGTATCACCCTAGCACCATCTACTATTTTAAACAAGTGGCTATTCTTGCTCACTCAACACCCCTTAAATTTTCGTCCATGGGACAAAGCATGATCATCTCATCCTAGTTACAGATGTGATAGCAGATCTATATAGACAATCTCTGGAGTTGGTCAAGACATACGTCATGAGTCCAGACATACAGACTAACGTATACATAAATATTACAAGGTGTATTTGTGCCTTGAAAGGAAAACGCTTGATACTCCATAATCCTGGTGCTCTCATAGCACAGAGAGCTGAGGTCCTCAGCCCTTCAGTAAACTTAAATCATGCCTTTATGACTATTTGCCTGTGTATGTGTCTTGGGTAATCCTCAAAGATTTGTAATTGTGACAGTCCAAGAAAATTACAGGTTACTAGAAGCCATTTAATGATAATAAAAACAAAATAAAAACAGTAAACAGAGCAGCGGCTGCCTCTAATTTCCCAGCATCTTTATCATCTAAATGCCTCCCTTTCTTTTCCCCCACTGACGATTAATGAATCTACAATTGCTGTGGTGGAAAGCCTTCACCCTCTTTTTAAAAACTGCATAAGTTGTTTGGACTCATGGGAAATTCCTCACCCTGCAGCCTCAGATCTCCTCCAGGCTGTTCCCACACATTTTAAATTTATGACATACCCCAGAAAGATAAGAAAATGCTAAGAAAAGCTGTCCTCCCTGCCTGGCCCTAGACTTCTCTCTCCACAGAAGTTTCACCCAAAGTTTGATGGTCTGAGAAGGGCAGGCAGTGACCTTCTCTCCAGACGTCTCCTTGCCTCCCTCCCTGTGTTAATGTGCATTGTAAAGAGCTTCAGACTCAACAAGTCTCTGTTAGGCAGGTTAATTCAGAGAGCGGCCAAGCTGTGATCAAATGACCTTTACCCACTCCCCTGCTAATTTTGATGGACAGCTTCATTCTCCTTCTCCCTCATTCTCCCCCCTGTTTTAAATTTAAGGGGCACTTGGAAATCTATCAATTTTCGAGGTAAATGGAAAATAAAGACACACACCCACGCACACATACACACACTGCAATTGTTGATGGCTCCAGAGAGGCAGGGGCCAGATTGGAAGTGAATCTAAAAATAGGGATTTTTTTCACTTTCATCCCAAACTCCCAGATCTCAGACAGGCTGAATCAAGATGAAGGTTTTGAAAGAGATATCCCCATCTTCTTTCTTATTACAGCCTTCTCCTCCTCAGTTTCCCCATTTACAGAATTAAGGAGAGAGCCACAAGGGGGATCAGTGCTTCTGAAGGACCCAGAGGTAAAGGGTAAGGGTTATCAGGGAGGCAGGATGAATTCAAACTCTCCCAAGGAGGAAACATACGCCAAGATGTCAGAATTCTGGAACAAAACCCCACTGGTCCTGGACTAATTCTGGTCCTGATCAATTGTCTCCTGGGTACAATGCTGTGATCACCTCATTCAGAACCCAAAACACTCTTAGCCCATGTGGGAGGACAGAGTGAAAAGGAAGGTGGGCTGGAGTCAGGTAAGACAGAGGCATAAGATCCAAATGTGTTAAAGGAAAATAGTGACTCATTTGCCAAATCCCAGAACACCAGAGCTAAGGAGAAGTTGGAGAAGATTGTTTAATGTGTTGATGTGGCACTCATGACCTCAAGAAATGGCACAAGCTCAGAGTATAAATGGATTCCAGATAGAGTTGAATAAATTCCAAACATCACCTCCTACAGGAAGCCTGTTGTGAGCCATACTTTCTCCAGGTACTTGTGTCCTTCCCCTGGAAATTACTGTCTATGTTGTATATGGCTCATATATACATATATATGTGTGTGTATATATGTGTATGTATATATATATGCATATGTATGTGTATATATATATATATATATATATATATACTTTTCTTTGTATACATTGTTTCTATTCAATAGAATATAATTTTCATGAAGGCAAGGACCCTTCCTTTTTTTTAAATCTGTATCCCTATGCCTGGGTCAGAGTAGGAACTTAATTAATGCTCATTGAATAAATGAAGTCAACGTAACACACATTCACAGAACTCCTACCATGAGCTAGGTACTATGGGGTAAAAAGATGAACAAGACATTGTGTCTGCCCCCTGAGGACTTTACAGTTAAGATATGGAAGTAAAAAATACACAACTTTACCAGGGCAGAATGTGTTGAGTGTAATAGGATAGGTAGAAGGAAGTAGCTAGCTACAGGAGTGTATCCAACTGGAAAGATCAGCAAAGACTCCACAGAGGAAATGGCATCTAAAATGAGCCTTGAAGGGTGGGTAGGATTTTGACAGGTAGAAATGAAGAGAAAAGCATCAGAAATGGAGGGGACAACAGGAAAAAGAGAACAAAATTCTAACTTTGCTGAAGCTTAGGTGACACAAAGGAGAACAGTAGCAAATAAAACTGAAAAAGAAGGTTGGGACAAATAGTGGAAAGCCTTAAATGCCAGGCTAGGGGGTTTCAGATGAATTCCATAGCCAGTGGGGGACAATTGGAAGTTTTTGAGTAATTTAATTCAACAAACAGACGTAAGACATTGGAGAAGATACAAAGTCTAGCTAAGACTTGGACTCTGATCTCCCGGAGTTCACAGTTTTGGAGGAGGAGAAGGTATCAATACAAACTATTATATGAGTGTCTTACAGATGCACAAATCAGTGCCGTGTGAAGACAGCAGGATCTTGTTCATGGAAGGCAGCACTTGAGTTGGGCTTTAAAGGACAGACATTCATATTCAGTAGGCAAGAAGAGGGGAAAAAGAAACCCCAGGTAAGCCTACGGAAAAGCCAAAACAAAGGCATCAAAACAGGAAAGTGAAGGATGTATAGGGCAATGGGCAAGTGGTCTAAATCAATTTAAACATAGAGTATATTAGCAGGGAGTAATAACGAGGTATAGCTGAAAAGGTAAGGTGGTGCCAAATTATCAAGAGCTTTGAATGCCAGGCAAATTTGAATTCAGGCACTGAATTCCTTAATCCCTAAGAAGGATGAAGGTTTGACAACCCAGAGAGTACATGTATGTGTGCACTTGTACCCATGTCTTTAAACATATATATGCACATGCAGTATATGTATATCACAAGTCCAAGCATACATGTACAGATATGTATGAGTCCAGATGTGCATGTACATGTGTACATGTATACACATGCATCTAAGAGAAGCTGTCACACAACTGGTAAGTATCTGAGGTAGTCTTCAAATCTAGTATGTGATCCATCCACCGCCTCTCCTTCCTCATTGCCTGCCCCAGAAAAGAGACAGGATTCTTCCTACAACGCACATTCAGTTCCTTGCCCATATCCCAAGATGCTTCTCCAAAGAGCTGCCAACCTCAGATATAAATAAAATAAACCACATCATTGCATGTACCTCTGTTTGGTAATTAACAAATAAATCAGCCCTGTCTCACCAATTAAGAAAATATATCTGGGGTTGCACAATGTGACTCTCTACTTCTCTCTCTGTGAGAGATGAATGGCATTTGTCACTAGTGCAAGGAGGGCTGGAAGGGTGGCCTGTCTCTCCTTATAATTTTAGGTCACTTTCACCAACAGCAGTAAATCAGAAAGAAAGGATTTGAACCTAGTTTCTCTAATTCCAAATCCAGTGCTCTTTCTGCTATAATAACAATGATAGTAACATTTATAGAGTCCTTTAAGGTTTGTAAAACACTTTATAAATATCTCATTTGATCCTCACAACTGTCATGGGAGGTAGATACTATTATTATCACCTTGATTCTACATACGAGGAAACTGAGGAAGGTAGAGGTTGTTTGACTTGCCCAAGGTCACATAGCTAGTGAGTGTCTGAGATCAAATCTGAACTTAGGTCTTCCTGACTGACTCCAGACCCAGAGCTCTATCCACCACAGTTATCTGCCTATACCCCATTAACTGAGGTGGTCACTGGTGCCCAGATTCAAGGACTGTAAACCTCTCTTCCCCAAACCCTTGTTATTTCTCCATTGAAAGATTAGTCTCCCCTTCTATGACTTCAGGACACAATAAAACAGGAGATGGTCTGTGGATAGAGCACCAGCCTTGGAATCAAGAGAACCTGACTTCAAATTCAGCCTCAGACACTGTGCAAGTCACTTAACTGTGTTTGCCTCAGTTATCTCATCTGTAAAATGAGCTGGAAAAGAAAATGGCAAACCACTGCAGTATCTTTCTAAGAAAACTCCAAATGGGACATTTGGAAGGGGGGGGGGGGGGGCAAGCCAAGATGGCCAAGTAGAAAGATGCATATACTCTAGTGCTTCCCCCACAGCCCACAAAATACCTGTAAAAAATGACTCTCAAAAAATTCTAGAACAGCAGAAGTTACAGAACAACAGAGCAAAAGAGGTTTTCAGGCAAAGGTAACCTGGAAGGTAGACAGGAAAAGTCTTTCTCACAGGACGTTGAGTGGAGCAGAGCCCAGCCCTGGCCATGGGGCACTGGGAGGAGCAAGACCGGAACAGACCTCCAGGGCAGAGTTCCCAGCAGGGAGGATCCCAGATACCACAGCCCACAAGTTACAAAGAAAGCTCCAAAGGTCAGTGTGGGAGGGCTTTCCCAGCAGGATGAGAGGAGACTGGGGTTCCTGACAGCAGCAACAGCAACAGCAGACTGCAGGCAGCTATGGTGTCCAGGAAGCAATCTGGGTCCATTGTCCAGGCAGTTCAGTTTAAAACCTCTGGTGGTAGGGAGCAGCTTATCTAAACCTCAGCCCTCAGTGATGGCCCCACCCCTACCCAAATCAGACAGCTGAGTCCAATCTCAGCCTTGAGCATAATACTGGGGAGAGAAGGGGTAATAGGACCACCGTCTTGACAAAGGATTCAGAAGTCAAGTAACTGGCTGGGAAAATGCCCAAAAAAGGGAAAAAAAATAAGATCATAGAAGGTTACTTTTTTGGTGAACAGGTGTCTCCTCCCATCCTTTCAGATGAGGAAGAACAAGGTATACTGTCACAGGAAGTCAAGACCCCTGCCTCCAGGGCCTCCAAAGTGAACTTAAATTGGATTCAGGCAATAGAAGAGCTTGAAAAGACAGTTACCAGCTTGCTAAAGTAGAACCAAAAAAAGGCTAAGGAAAATAACACCTTTAAAAAGAGACTAACTCAATTGGGAAAAAGTCCAAAAAGCCAATGAAGAGAAGGAGGCTTTAAAAAACAGAATTATCCAAATGGAGGGGAAGGTTCAAAAGCTCACTGAACAAAGTAGTTCTTTAAAAGAGAGAAATGAGTTCAGGGAAGCTAATGACTATGACATAAACCATGCAGTTAAAAAACAAAACCAAAAGTTTGAAAAAATAGAAGATAATGTGAAACATCTCATTGGAAAACCAAGTCACCTGGAAAATAGATCCAGGAGAGACAATTTAAAAATTATGGGACTACCTCAAAGCCATGATCAAAAAAACAGCCTAGACATTATCTTCCATGAAATTATCAAGGAAAACTGTCCTGATATTCTAGAACCAGAGGGCAAAATAAATATTGAAAGAATCCACCAATCACCTCCTGAAAGAGACCCAAAAAGAGAAACTCTTAGGAATATTGTGGCCAAATTTCAGAGTTCCCAAGCCAACAAGAAAATATTGCAAGCAGCTAGAAAGAAACAATTTGAGTATTTTGGAAATACAATCAGAATAACACAGGATCTGGCAGCTGCTACATTAAGGGATCGAAGTGCTTGAAACAGGATATTCCAGAAGTCAAAGGAGATAGGATTAAAACCAAGAATCACCTGCCCAGCAAAACTGAGTATAATACTTCAAGGGAATAAATGGTCATTCAGTGATATAGAGGACTTTCAAGCATTCATGATGAAAAGACCAGAATTGAATAGAAAATTTGATTTTCAAATACAAGAATCAAGAGAAGCATGAAAAGGTAAATTAAGAAAGAGAAATCATAAAAGACTTTCTAAAGCTGAACTGTTTACATTCCTACACGGAAAGAAAATATTTGTAACTCTTAACTTTTTTCAGTATTTGGGTAGGTGGATGGATCGTACATACACACACACACACACACACACACACAAACACACACACATAGAAAGTACAGGTTGTGTTGAATCAGAAGAGATGATATCCACAAAAAACCAAAAATAAAATAAAAATCAAGGGGTGAGGGAGGAAAATACTGGGACGAGAAAGGAAGAAATGGAATGGGGCAGGCTATAACTCATAAAAGAGATAAGAAAACTCTTGTTCAATGGAGGAGAAAAGGGAGAAGGGGAGAGGGGAAAAGTGAAGCCACTCTCTCCACATATGGCCTAAGGAGGGAATAACATGCTCACTAAATTTGGTATTAAAATCTATCTTACACTACAGGAAAGTAGGGGAGGAGGCAACAAGTGGGGTGAGGGGAATGAAAGAAGGGAGAGCAAATGGAAGGAGGGAGTAACTAGAAATAAACACTTTTGGGAAGGGACAAGGTCAAATGAGGGAATAAAAAAACAAGGGAGGATAGAGTAAGTTAGAGGGCAATACAGTTAGTATTACACAATATGATTATTATGGAAGTCTTTGGCAAAACGACACATGTTGAGTCTGTATTGAATTGCTTGCCTTCTCAGTGGGGATGGTTAGGGAGGGAGGGAGGGAGAGAAGTTGGAATTCAAAATATTGGAAATGAATGTTGAGAATTTTTATTGCATATAACTGGGAAATAAGAACACAGGTAATGGGATATAGAAATTTATCTTGCCCTACAAGAAAATGGAGAAGATGGGGACAAGGGAAAGATGGGGTGTGATAGAAGGGAGGGTACATTGAGGGAAGGGGTAATCAGAATGCAAGGTATTAGGGGATGGGGGGAGGGGAGAAATGGGGAGAAAAACTGGACATGTTACAAAGTGATATAAAAGCAATTAGTATTAAAACAATTGACTGAATTAATTACTGAGACTAAATGAGAGACATCTTTAGTTTGGGGAAAAGAATTCTAGTCTAAGTTTTCTAGAGGCAGGTAACCTCAGGTAAAATTTGGCATTGATGGAAAAGTTAACGTTTTAATGGCAAATTTGATTTTATGATTGTTATTTAATCAGAAACTAGAATGTGTATAGAAAGGCATGAAAGCCACGTAAGACTTGACTTGCCTCAAAAGATGTTCCTTAGCCAACGTGAAATTGAAACCTGGCTATTGGAACTTGCTATTTTAAGATTCTATGAGGCTATTACCTGACTGTTCTTCTGAGTCCAACTCCAGGTATGGATAGCAAGAAAGGCAGTCTGAGCCTCCAATCCATGATGACAGTAAGCCTGTGAGATGCTGGTATGAACTGCAGAAGGTGATCTCATGGGAAGGGTGGGAGAGCGGCTGTTCAGCCTGGGCTGAGGTAGGATTCTCCTGACTCAATTTCCCTACTGACACCTGAAAGACTTTAAGCCTGACTGAATGCAAGTTAACAATCTACTCCTGCCTGGAATTGACATGAAGTTCGGAAGATATTGTTTCCCTGTAATGTCCCTACTCTTAGTGGCAATTTCCTATGGTCAAAAGGTTTGTAAGCTTACTACCAGATCCATTAAATTATAGATTGTTGGTAGGGGAACATCCAAGGTTAAGTCTAAAATTAAGCTATTAGACTTAGGACTTTTTAGACCAACAACAATAAGTTAGAGTCATTTAATTCTTAATAATAGTGTGGAGACAATCAGGTCAAGGGCTTGTGAAGTTAGCACACATAGTTATTGTTTGTGTCTCAGTTGGTTAATGTTAAAAAAAAATCATTTGTGGTCTATATTGTAAATGCTTTAAAAGAAGTATCACCTGACTAAAAGCTGGAACTGTTTTATGTGATATGAACTGTGTTAAAAATGAAAATTAAAAAAAAAGAAAAGAAAATTCCAAATGGGTTCACAAAGAGTCAGACAAGGACTGAAATGACAACAACAATGACAAAACTATCCCTTTGCCACTCTTTGGAGGTAGAGGTAAAAGAAGGGAGGGAAAGGAAAAGAATTATCAAATTCCCAAATAAAACTGCAGAAGCTGCCCTGTTATGGGCTTACCATACTCCAAGGCCTGATCCGCCCATTCCAGGATCAGAAAAGGTATTTGAGAAGCTACCAATACAGTCTAGAATTGAATGGGCTCCACTCAGCAGGCTGGTCAAATTCCCACAGTGGAGTAATTTAAGAGCAAAGTCTTCTAATTGTATTGTAGATGAGTATTAGATTCTCTAGGTAAGGCTTATGGGATATCAATTGATGGTCCAAAATTCCAGCTCTATTTGAACATATTTATGTACTTAGCAGATAAGTGAAGGGAACCTGCTGTGACATAGCATAATGTGACAGAACAAGATTGTAAAGCAGAAGACCAGATTTTGAGTCCCAGCTCAGCCATGAACTAGCTGTGTCACCTTGGACAGGTCACTTGAGCTCTCTGAAGACTCAATTTTCTCATCTGTAAAATGAGAATAATAATACTTGACACTACTTATCTCAGTAGACTGATTAAGAGGATTAGACAAAATAAAGTTTATAGCTTTGAGACACTCTATAAATATGCTGGTGGGGGGAGTAGTGGAGGAGAACGTTAGTAGCCATGGGTGGGCAGGGGTGAACATGAAGGTGGTGTTGGTAGCAACAAGGGTGATGAGGATGGTAGAGGATGCTGATGGGTGGGTAGTGATGGTGGTGTTGGTGGTTATGGAGTGATGTTACAAATGGTTGGTGCTGATGGGGTGGTGGAGGTAATAGTAGTCCTGGGAGTGGTAATGGCTGTGGTGGTATTGATGATGGCCATGGTGATCATAGGGGTGATGGAGAGTGATGTTAGCAGCAGCAACAGCAACAGCCCTGAAAAATAAAAAGCCCTGGTGGTAATGAATAAAAATACAAGAAGTTTCTTAGCAGTGAACCATTGCTCCACTGGATATCTTAAAGGTTTTATTTGTGGAGAAACAACATTTTCCTAGGAACTCCAAAGTTCTTTCCACACCTTCTCAATTCAGTTCAGTGAGAAGAGAAATTTGAATGAAATCACCTTGCATTAATTTGTATATTTTTTTGAATATTCATATGTGTATGAACATACACATATATAAATAGATACATAGATATATATACATATCTCCCTCTTGTCTCCTCCTTCATCCATATGAACAAGTACAGAAGGGACACATTTTTCACCAGTAGATGAGAAAATATCCCCTCTCTAGCCTCCACCTCCACCCTCTGAGAATCTCCCACCCTATATGATAGGTAACCCCGCTTTGGCTCAGGAATTCTGACTGGGGATCTGATTCAGAGATGTCAGGTAAAAATGCTCTAGAATTTTGATTTCTTTGGTGTGGTAGGCCAGAGAAGGGTGTGGGATATCTTTATCTTTATAGAAGACTAGAGGATTCCAGAGAGTAAGCAAAAGTGAGATCTGAAAGTAGGGACCTTGGGAGCTCACTTCTCTGAGGAGCCATGGGGTGCAGAAACATTTTCATCACCGCTTCAAAATGTCACCCATTCAGGACAATTACTGAACCCTTCAAAAAACAGCACTGGCCACCAGAAGTCTGGGAGAGTGTGCTGAACCTGGAGTCTCAAAGACCTGAGTTCAAATCCTGCCTCAGATTCTTGCTAGCTATGTGTCCCTGGGCAAGCCATTTAATATCTGTCTGCCTCAGTTTCATTATCTGTAAAATGGTTGTGAGGATAAAATGAGATACTATTTGTAAAGTGCTTTGTAAACCTTCAAGTACCATACAAATGCTAGCTATTATTATAATTATGATGATAAGACAGGGAGAAAAGAAGCACCAAGCCTTAGAGTCAATTTAATTCATATGGCAATGACCAGGAGCTTTAGAAATAGCCAAATAGATCTATTAAAATTATGGGTGAGTGGGTGGGGATGCTTTTCTAAGGCACCTCTAAGGTCTTCCTCCCCCTTTACCACCTCAGAGGCTACAATCTGGGAGCAACTTGTGTCCTAGAGGTTCTGGAGAAGGCCCACCCACCCCAACCCAGGGTTGAACTGAATGGAGTATCAGGAAAGGTGACAAATGCTAGAGGAGGCAAGAATCTCCTCTCAGCCTGTCCATATGCCAGCCCTTGGTGTGAGTGATCAGTCACTTTAATTTGTGGCTATAAGAAGAAATTTTAATTGTATCATCTGGCTATGAGCAAGAGAGACTGATGATCAAAGCTGGTTCCAAACCTCCTCTGTACCCCTCCTCCCTGCAACTAGGCATAGAGAAGCATCCCAGTAGGCCGAGAAAGTTGAGTGCTCCTTGACTGTGGTCCAACTTTGGGCCCCCAGAGAGAGGGAGAGAAAACAGTGCAGCCATGGTTTTTTTTTTTGTTTCATGTTCTTAGACACTCAGACCCAAATCCTTGTCATTGTGAAAAATTTTGGCCATGTTATTTTTATGTCAAGAAAGATGTTCTGTCTTGCACCAAATCACTACGTTGGAGAAACATGAAAGAAAAAAAATTTCTTTCATGTGTCCTCATGTATTTGATCAGGGAAAAAAATTCCTACTCAAACTGGAGAAACCATTGATCTCTAGGATGGTGAGTCACTTCTTCATGGGCAAGGCAGGCTTGAAAAGCTAACAGATCCTAGCAGTTCTTAAGCAAAGAATAACTGCTGCTTCGGCACCTCTACAGAATAAGCCTAGTCCCTTTAAAACCATACTATTTGCTGGAGCCCATGTGACTCCTGGTCTGCTTTTTTCTTAGCATTTTGCACCCTTACTCCCTACCCCTGCACTGTATGGATTGGCCAGTCAGACCATGATCAAAACTTTTAAAACACTCACTCCTGTTCTGCTCCTGCCTTGTTACTTCTTAGAAAGCCAATGTAGTGTAACAGAGAGACTCAGAGTTGGGAAGAAATTGGTTCACACTCTACCTCAGACACTTAATGGTTGTATGACCCTGAACAAGCCACTAAACCTTTCCCTTCAGTTTTCTCATCAGCAAAATGGGATAACAACAGCACCTACTGAACAGAGTTGCCTTACCACCATGCTGCTTCCCCTCTGAGATAATCCCACCCTTTTTCAAATGTCTCCAAACCATCCTTATCCACTACCCCATCACTCTGTAAGAGGAGGACCATGACGGGGGTTTCCTCAGTGATCCCCTAGGGCTCAGAGTAGAGGCACATTTCTCTCAGTCCCTGACCACAGGCTCACAGGACACTTTCCCTGAGAGCTGACTCTATCTTCTCATTCTCTAAAAAGTCCTCAAGCAATTGGGCTGGAACAAGGGTCCCAGGGAGGCCTCTACCATCTCCCTACAAAGCCACTTGTCAGAGCCAGGCAAGGGAGATGCCAGCATCATCCCCAGCCTGAAAGCCCATTCAAGGCCCTGGAAGATGAATTATGTTTCATTTATATCAAAGAAGCAATCTCGGAGCCCATTTGTGATCAAATTTGCTGTCAGAGAAACTTTGCTTTATCTCATTACATCTGATATCTCTTGGCTTCTTGTCCTTGAGACTATTAAAGTTTAATGTCAAATTCAAGATGAAATGAAATCTTTGCTGTATCATCTCATCAGGACCTGAGCATTCCCCCTTCCATCTAAAAATTTTTGACAACTAATTACAATGGGGGGAAAGAGAAGGGGAGGTGAAGAGAGAGAGAAAAGACTCTTCCCCTCCTGGTGGCTGAAAATACTATATTTCGAAAAGGTTGCAAATGAGCAATAAGGGGTGAGGGCGGGGGAACAACAGGAAAATTTGTCCAGCACCGTTCAACTCTCCTCTGCCTTACTTTTGCCCCAAACTTATTATCCCCTAGGAATGGGAAACACCAGATAGAGTCGAGAAATGAACCTTGGCTGAGGAGGGGGGAAATGGAGAAGAGAATGGAGTAAGGGGTAAGAAAGAGGCTTTTCTTTGGAAACTAATGAAAAAGTACAGATTGAGTGAGCATCAACCATTGCAAAGAGGGCTGTAGGGGAGGGAGGGAGGGAGGGAGGGAGAGAGAGAGAGAGAGACAGAAAGGGAAGGAGGGAGGGGGAGGGAGGGAGGGAGAGAGCTGCTGGTAGCAGAACACACACACACACACACACACACACACACACATACACACACAAAATTAAAATACTTCCAAACGTGAAAAATAACACATCAACAAATTCCTTTACTATTCCTGATGCACATTCCTATAGTGCTTTAAGATTTAATATAAAGCACTTTCCCCCTACAGTCCTGAGAGTCAGCGAGTGAGTGTAAGGATTATTTTATTCCCATTTTCCAGATCATGTAACTGAGGTGGGGATTCTAACCCAGATTGCCCTGACTCTTGTCTTCTACAACATATTACCTACAAGTGAAGTGTGTGTGTGTATCTATATACATGTGTGTATGTATATATACGTATGTGTATGTGCATACATACGCACACACATAATAATAGCTAACATTATAACAATTCAATAAGCATTTTATTAAGTACCTACAATGTGCCAGACACATAGTATATGCCCTACTGTGTGGGGATACAAAACGAGACCAAGACAGTCCCTGCCCTCAGGGAACTGACAATCTAATTTGTTAGTATCAATACTGTTATTACATAGCACCTTAAAGTCCAAGAAGGACTTTACCAATATCATCTCATTTTCTCCTCATAGGTGCTATTATCTCTATTTTACAGATGAGGAAACCGAGACAAACAGTAGTTAAGTGACTTGCCCAGGGTCATACAGCTAGTATGTATCTGAGGCTGAATTTGAACTCAACTTTTCTTGACTCCAGATCCAATACTCTGTCCTCTAAGCCACCTAACTAGTGTTTGTGTGTTGGTGTGTGCGGGCATGTGCGTGCTCACTGAAAGCAGACTAAACGTATCTGAGTAAGACTTTCTGAAGGAGGGGAGATTCTAACAAGGGTTTATGGATGGATTCCCCTCAATGAGTAACAAGCCTAGATGTCTCAGGGTTGTCAGGCACCAACTTTAGACTTTATTCTTAAACAGGGTCCAGAGTTTAGAGAAGAGAAACTGGTTTTTCTCCCAAGCTGCTCAAAATATCTCAGCCAGCCTGAGATAAGAAGCTCTCCAGACCTAAATTCTCAAGGGACGATTCCAGATTTCCTCTATCATCTTTCACTGTTTAGGAAATTATCCCAAATGCCCATCCCAAAACATTAATGCCAACAACACTTCACTTTCTGCTGTTACTCACAGCTGGGTGGTACAGTGATAGAGTGCCGAGTCAGGAAGATCTGAGTTCAAATTTGACCTCAGATACTTACTAACTGTGACCCTGGGCAAGTCACTTAACTTTGTTTGCCTCAGTATCCTCATCTGTAAGATGGCTGAAGAAGAAAATGGCAATTTACTCAAGTATCTTTGCCAAGGAAACCCCAAATGGGGTCACAGAGAGTCAGAGACGACTGAAACCAGCTGAACAATAATGACAAATTGCCTGCAGAAATCAAAGAACAGCATGTGGCCAGCCTCTAAAGTAGCCTTTCTCTTCTCTGGATCCAACAATCCCAGTTCCTTTATATGCCTTTATTTCCAGCTCACTCTTCATTCTAAGTATGAGGCTATCTCTTGGTCATTTCACAAAGAACTTCGAACCAAGGTCCTTGTATAGATTTACATCTCTGTGATTCTGTAAAATCATTTAATCTTCACAGCACTGAGGGAGGTGGAGCTGATGGCAATCCCATTTTATAGGTAAAAGTATTGAGGCTCTGATTATTTAACTCACCCAACGTCTTCATTCACACTCATCCCACATTACCAATCTGTTGCCAAGTCCTGTGGATTCCGGTTTCACAACATCCCTCAAATACATCCCCTTCTCTCCTATGACGCAGCCTCCACCCTGGTCCAGGCTCTCATGACTGCACCTCTGCAGTAACCTTCAGGTTGTATCCCTACCTCAAGAACCTCCCCCTCTCCAAACCATTCTCTATTTTGCTGCCAAAGTGATCTTCGTAGCATGTTGGTCTGACTACATCTCTCCTTTTCTCAACAAACTCCAAGGGCTCTCCAAATATAAAACCCTCTGGCTTTTTAAGAAAACCTTTCACAACTTGGATTACCTGGGCCCTTCCTACCTTTCCAATCTTCTTACCCCTTACTTCCCTCTCCTCCTCCACTTATTCTGCAATCTAATGACACTGGTCTCCCTTTGGTCCTTCCCACAAAACACTCCATCTCCCAATTGTGCATTTTCACTGAATATCCCCCATGTCTCAAATGTTGCCCATCTTCATCTCTGCCCCCTAGCTACCTTGGCTTCCTTCAAGATTCTGCCCAAATCCCATGTTCTGAAAGAGTCTTTCCTCGATCCCCATCCATGCTACTGCCTCTTTCTGAGACGACCTCCAATTCACCATGTATAGACCTTGGATAGACACGGTTGTTTTCAGGAACTGTTTTTGCCTTTCTTTGTATCCTCAGCACTTACTTAGTACTGTGCCTGGCACATGGTAAGTACTTAATAAATAAATTAATAAATGTTTGTGGACTGTGGTCACATGCTAGAAAGTGGAAAAGATGGGACTCAAGCCCAGCTTTTCTTATTCTAGGTCCGCTGTTCTTTTTGCTGCCTTTGTAAATGACTGGCACATCCAGTGAGTGCTGTCCTTTTCAAAACAGTCACCTTGAAAGTCACCTACTCCAACTTATTTTTATCACCAAACAAAACCTGTTAGGAAGGCTTCCTTTGGAATTGCTTTCATGACATAAACCAGATTCTTTTGAATATCTACAGTGGTGGCAGATATTTGTTCTTTACAGGTAGGGAAGAGAAGGAAAGGGGGAAGATTTTGGAGGCAGGGAGGGGAACCTGGATCTCCCTATCTTGCCCAAGCTGGAAGTGCAGTGGTCACCCACCAGTCTTATCTTACTACTGAATGGCATGGAAGTTTTGACCCATTCCCATTTACAACCTCCACTGGTTCACCCCTCCTCAGACAGCCTGGTTCTCTACCCTTGCCCTATCTTTCTAACTCTAGGGAACTCACCCAATTAGTGCTGGACTTAATGCAGATACCTGTTTGACTTTATCTCTTCTGAAACTCAAAACTCCTGAGCTCCAGCAATCCAGCAGCCTTACCCTCCCAAGAAGCAAGGATTACAGGCATGTGCCAAATGTTCTATGCTCAGCCAGGAATAAGATGCTTTTTTTAAACACCCAAAAGTCATCTGATGCTGTCTGGTAAATAAGTTTTCTTGTAAGACTTATGAATTTGCTCTGAAAGCAGCTCCCAAAAAGGGTCCAAAATGTCTGAACAAAGACAAAAGGTGGCATAATGACCAAGGCTTTATCCCAAGGAACTGAAATTTTAAGGATGATAATAGCCTCTATATCCCAACATAAAAGAAATAATTGAATTTAACAAATAATTAGCTATAATAATTAATTAAGATAGGAAGCTGCAAAACTTCCCTACGCCAAGTGACTTTACCCCAACCCAACCTCTGTAACAGTAGATTCAGACGTTCTAGGGTCTCACTTAGGTGGGAAAAGAGAAGGAATTCTCTCCCTCTATCCCTTATTATGAGGTATTATCTCAAGGCCTCTCTCCCCTAAAAAAGGAATCAACCTTAAACAGCTGATCTGAGGACAAATGTGTTTTCTGTGACTTCATCTTGGCATGTTTTGTGAAGTTTGCCCCAGGCACCAAAATCTCAAGTTATATCCCTGTATCTAAAGTCACAGCAGCATTTCTGAGACCTGCATGCAACCTCATGAGGAGATGACTGGAAGGAGACAACACTCCCATGGGCATACGCATTCTACTGTGTGTGTGTGTGTGTGTGTGTGTGTGTGTGTGTGTTAAAAAGTCAGTCTCATGATTTTGTAAGACTGAACACAAACAATTATAAGTTCTACACAAACAGGATCCTCAGACAATGCCCAGTAAAGGGGACTAGGTGATTTAGGGCCAGGGTGATTTAGAAAAAAAGATGGAAAACTCCATCCTTGATTAAAAACTATGAAGAATCTGAGAAATGAACCTCAATATCATCTTCCTACTCCAAGGAACTGTGGCAGCCAGGCTTATTCATTACATATTTGCTGTTCTGGTCACCAGGATTGCCATCTTTTGTTTCTGAGGGAGAAAACAACCCAACCACCACCAACTAAAACCACTGCCTAAATCTGAAGGAAAGTCATGGAAGGAAGGCATTTAAGAGGTTGGCCAAGAGTGAAGGCAGGGTGTATCCAAGATGGCCACTGGGTTGCCATGGAAACCCTGATACAAAGTAAATCCTGTCTGAAAGGCCACATCTGTCCATGTCAGGTCAAGAACGAAATGTGAGCTATGGGAAAACCTTGCTGTCCCAGAGAATCAGAAAACAGATTTAACAAAGGTGTTCCAACAAAGGGAAAGCCACAGGTCTGTATGGCAGGAAATTTCAATATTTGCAAGCTTGTGTTTCCCTGGGTCCTAGAAAGGAATATAATATATGTGATGAGGAGTAAAAGTGGCCATTTCCTTGGGGAATAGGGGTAGAGTGGGAGGAATGGAGGCTAAATTTCAGGAAAAACTTATATCCTCAAAAAGAGCTTTGTGTGAGACACACTGGTCCATGCTATTAAGGATGGCTATTGTATCTATTCATCTGGAGATGGTTTTAAGAAAAAAGGAGTCAGATGTGTGTCCTGGAGTGGAGTAGAGGTTGAGTTCATGTCTGCCAATTTTTTTTCAAGCCTTAAAGAAAAGGATTTCAGACCTCAATACATTGATGAATGTTGTAGAACACAGATGTATAGTGCCAAGGGAACAAATTTTAGAGACAGAACACTTGAACTCAACTCTTGACTCCAATACTTAAATTTTGAAAGTTTTCTGTTTCATATAGCTTGAAGAGCATGAAAATTAGGTGTGGCAACATCTATAAAAATGTTATTCTGAAATTTTATGGATAAGTCTTGTATCTGAGCAACAGAAAGGAAGGCAGGAAGGTAGAAAGTAAGGAAAAGGAAAGGAAAAAGAAAGGGAAGAAGGAAGAAAAAAGGAAGGAAGGAAGGTACGGGATGAAGGAAGGGAGAAAGACTTTTTTAAGCACCTTCTGTGTGCCAGTTTGTATTAAGCACTTTACAAATATTATTTCATTTCATCCGTATAACAACCCTAGGAGGTAAGTGTTATTAAGATAAAGGCTAAGTGACTTACCCAAAGTAGCACAGCTAGGAAGTGCTTGAGGCTAGATCTGAACTCAGGTATTCCTAACTCCATGCCCATTGCTCTCTCCACTGCACCACTGGGAAAGAGAGGGAGAGAGTATACCTCTCTGCCACCCATATGTAGATCTCTTGACCTAATTCATGGGCCCTTCTTTTCCTCCTCTTCACCAAGATACTTTTTACCTCTCATCTCATTATCTTTAACTCATTCTTGGAGTTTCCTTCAGGAAGCCTTAGAAATTGACCTGAGGACAGCCTTACCTTATCTAGCAGGATAGTTCTAGAAATGGAAAGGGAGAAGGAAGGAAGGAAGGGGAAAGCACTAATTGAGCACCCACCATGTGCCAGGTGCTGTGGAAAGCCCTTTACAAATGTTATCTCATTTTATCCTCACAACAACTCTGAAGGTAGGTGCTATTTTTATCCTCATTTTACAATTGAGGAAACTGGGGCTGGCAGAAGTTAAGTGCCTTGCCCAGTGAGGAAGACAGCTAGGAATTGTCTGAGGCCACATTTGAATTCAGGTTTTCCTGAGTCCAGGCCCGTTGTACTTTCCTTTGTACCACTTAGCCCCCAAGGGTCATGCCCCTGGATTCAGGAGACTGGAGATCATGTCCTGGCTTCCACACTTAGTGGCTACCTGTCCCTGGGCACCTGCATTCTTGAATTAAAGTCAGCAGACCCAGCGCATTGAAATAGCAAGTGGATATGGCTGCTGAGGCAATAGCTATGAATTTTGAAAGGTAGAAGAGAATAGGAAAGATCTCCCAGGAATGGATAAAGACAAATGTCCTTATTTTTTAAAAAGGAAAGCGAGTGAGATCAATAAACTATAGACATTGAACTTGACTTCAATTATACACTGTAAATCACAGAATCACATCATGTTAGAGCTGGAAAGGACCTCCAATATCACCAAGTCCAAGCCCTTCATTTTGTAGATGAGGAAACTGAGCGCTAGCGGAATTAAATGACCTGCCCAAGTCACGAAGGCAGGAAGTGATAGAACCAGGATTCTACCTAAGGTCCTTCGATTACAAATGTAGTGCCCCTTCCATGATGCCACATTGTACTGTTTTTCATTCATCTGTATATTCCCAGCATGCCACAGAGGGCCTTGTAAATTCTAGATGCTTAATAGCTATTAAATTGAATTGAAACAATAATATAGATGCTGTCCTTCCTTAAGGAAGGGAAATGCATTAAATGACCTCTCTGGGTCCTTTCTAGCCTAGGGATACCATGATTTGCCCTTCCTCTTTGAGTTCAATTCATAGTTAGAGGAATTTAATTTTAATTCCAACCCTACAACTTATTCCTTGTATGACCTTGGGCAAATCACTTGACATTCCTTGACCTCAGTTTCCTCATCTGTAAAATGAGGTGATTAGTCTAGATGACCTCTGCTAGGGGCAAGCACTAGCACACTCTTAGTTCATGTTCAATTTGGGATAAAAGGAGGCACTCATAAGTCATTGAATAGCTGACAAAAGGGGACAGGCTTTGCCCAAACACAGCAAAGGTAGAAAACAACCATAGAGTAACACTTAGTTTCTATAAAAATGACCCTTTTATTTCCATATGGAAATGTGTCTGGTTGGCAGGACAGAGTGTGGTTTAGTCTTTAAACATCCACCAAGTCAGAGGGATCTCAATCCCACATGGATGGGACTTTTATGCCCTTTAGTAACCAGGAAGCTGGGTCAAAGGACGCAGGGAGGGATCAGATCCCAGGGACAATTTTATTGCCTTTTAGGACAAACTAATTCCTGCTGTGAGGAAACAGGGAAACCTTGGCCTTCTTACATACTACCTCTAGAATGTCAAGGCCCAAAGGCTTTTCTAGGGGAGTTTCCACCATTTAGATACTTTTAGTATCAACAATGCTCCTATAATAAGAACTAAATGGAAAAGAAAAAAACAATTACAGTCCCCCACCCACTCCTCAGAATTACCATAAAGAAAAAATAAAAAAGAAATAGGAAGGAGAAATCAGAAATCCTAAGTTTTTTCTCCACCACCCCCCCCACACACACACACATACACACATTGGAAGAACCAAATCTCAGGGCTCAATGATGTGGTCCATGTGATAGATAATGCATGTTTGTTGCAATTCAGTAGATTCCTAATGAAAGATAGTGATCTGATGGACCAGAGCAGCACAGGATCAGCACTAACACCCCCCTGGACAGTAACAGCTCGTCCTGATGTATAGTAGCGATGATGGCCAGGAGTGGTACCAGCAACATTGTGGCCACAACACAGATGATGATACTTCCACACTGTCAGTAATTCTCCATCATGTATCAGGGCTATTTGTGACAAAATGGCCAAGAGTTTATAAGCTGTTGTATGCAACCTGTCCCAGGATCTAAGCTGATACTGAAATTCTGCCTGTGCTACCACTCACTCAGTATTCCCTGGCTCATCCACCAAACCTCTCCCTCCTTGAGAGCCACATTATAAGATGATCTTTGCCCCTTTGGAGGCCTGAGTGAAGGGCTGTTGCCCTCTTCCACAGCGGTAAATAAGGATTCTCCCTCATCCTCATTCAGGGGTTCAGAATTATCATCAAGAAAGTCATAAAAAGAAAGAAAGGTCACAATAGAGGTAGGTTTGGGGGAAAGATAAATCCTGTTTTTCAAATCCAGTCTCAGACACTTACTGTCTGGGTGACCTTGGACAAGTCCCTTAACCCTGTTTGCCTCAGTTTCCTCATCTGTAAAATTAGCTGGAGAAGGAAATGGCCAACCACTGCAGTATCTTTGCCAAGAAAACCCCAAATGGGGTCCCAAAAACTCAGGGACATGATTGAAATGACTGAACACACACACCCTCTCAAATTGTTGTTCTGCTTCTTTCCTCCTATACGCAGTCAAACTTGCATAAAAAGCTGTCTACTCACATTTCTTCCACTTCCCTTACTCTCACTAACTTCTCAGCTGCTTGTAGTTTGGCTTCTGACCTTATCACTCAACTGAAACTGCTCTCTCCAATATTGTCAATGATCTCTTAATTGCCAACTTCAATGGCCTTTTCTTAATCCACATCCTTCTTGACCTCTCTGCAGCATTTGGTGTTATTGACTAGCCTCTCCTAGATAATATTCTCCTTCCTCTTGCTTCTCCTCCTGCCCATCTGGCTATTCCTCAATATATTTTACTGGACCTTACCCATGTCCTGTTCCTTCACTGTTGTTGTTCGTCATTTTTCAATTGTTTCTGACTCTCTGTGACCCATTTGGGGTTTCTTTGGCAAAGATACTTGAATGGCCTGCCATTTCCTTCTCTAATTCATTTTACAGATGAAGAAAACTGAAACAAACAGGATTAACTGATTTTCCCAGGATCACACAATTAGGAAGTGTCTGAGACTAGATCTGAACTCCCAAAGATGAGTTCCTAACTCCAGGTCCAGTACTGTATCCACCATGCCACCTACTTGTTCAATTTGAGTGGGCAATGGTACCAAATTATTTTTTAAATGGGGGAGACTTAGGTGTATCTGCAGGTGGCAGGGTAGGAATCAGTACGTAGTGAGAGACTGAATACCAATGTATCAGAGTCTGATTTCATGAACAGAGGGCAAGAAGGGATGAGAAGGGATAAGACCGAGGGGAGAAATAGAGAGAGTGGTCTTGTAAAGAGGTATCATCTCTTCATCAGAAACTAAGAAGGAAGTGAGAATGAGAGGTGATGTTAAAATGATCTTTTGGAATATAGAGAAATGGCCTGTTCTCTCTTCCACATAACTACCCTCCAAATACTGAAAGATAGTTGTCACTTCTGTACCTGCTCCCAAGTCTTTTCCTCTTCAAAATAAATACCTTCAGTTTCAACTTCAGATCTTTTTATGGCATGATCTAGAGAGCCTTCACAGCATAGGTCACCCTCCTCTCAGTCTCCTACAGTTCATCAATGTTCTTGCTAAAATGATACCCAAAACTGAACACAATACTCTCAATATGACATGATCAAAGCAGAATGTAGAAAGCCAATCATCTCCCTCGTCCCGCACATTATGTGCCCTTTAATGTATCCTAAAATCCCCTTCTTTTTTTTTGACTGGCATATCACAATGTCAACTTGAATTTTGCAGTTCCATTAAAAACCTCTGGATCTTTTTCAAATGAATTTTCATTTAGCCGTATCTTCCACCCCTAGAATTTGGGAAGTTGGCTGTTTGAACCCAAGGGTGAGACTTTATTTATTTACTTACTTGTTTGTTTGTTTTTCTTATTTATTTAGTATTGGACCTATGATTTCATTGGCACAGAAAACTCCCAATAAAGAAATTCCTTTGACTAATGCAGGTTGTCACCTACTCTGTGACTTAATAATCTTAGAGATTTGCCTGGGACACCAATTGGTTAAATGATTTACCCAAGGTCACACATGTCAGTATTTGTCAGAGAGATGACTTGAACCCAGATTTTCTGAATTCAAGGCTGGCTTTCTTCACTCATCCCTATTCAATTTTATCTAAGTAAATTTGGCACAACATTCTAGTCTGTCAAAAGCTTTTTAGACTTTGCCTCTTTTATCCAATGTCTTAGCTATCCCTTCTAGTTTTGGGTCATCTAAACATTTTCAAAGCTTGCCCTCTATGGCTTCATCCAAGTCATTGACAAAAATATTAAGCACCACAGGGACAAGTACTGCTACAATAAAGACTGGCTTCTAAGTTGACATCAAACCATTAATTCATAGTCTTAGGTCTGGCCATTAAGCCAGATCAGAATTCACCCGACTACATCTTTTATCTTATCCACAGAAAGATCAGGAGAAATTCTGTCAAAGGATTTTCTAAAATCTACCAGTCTGGAAACTCTATCTCAAAAAAAAAAAAAAAAAAGGAAAATTAAGTTAATCTGCATGTGCTGTTCACATAGAAGCCATATCCACTCTATCATAACTTTTTCCTTTTCTAGATGGCCACTAATCATTCCTTTAATAATACTGTCCAGAATTTTGCCAGGAATCAAATTCAAGTTCATCAGCTTATACTTTACAGGCTCTACTCTCTTTCCTTTTAAAAAAAAAAATCAGAACATTTGCCCTTACCCAATCCTGTAACACATTTCCTTTTCTCCACCCGTGTTTCAGAGATCTCTGAGAGTGGCTCAGCAATCCCATCCACCAATTCTTTAACTAGCATGGTATGTGACTCATCTGGTCTTGGCAACTTTAATTTGTCAAGGGCATCTAGATGACTTGCTATGGTCTCATGACTATTAAGTGTCAGAACTAGGATATGACCCCATCTCTTCTTATTCTAGGCTTAGCAACCTTTTAAAACACCACTCTGTTAGACAAGGAAAAACTAGGGAAATTATCGTCTCCCCTCTCATCAATCTAGGAAGGCTTTCTGAAAGAAGATTTCTGAAGCAGTAATGTTGAACAATGAGAAATGGCTTGGTGATTGAAGCATAGGGAAGGGCATATGACTTGGGTTAGGAGAAGAATGGGAGGTAAGAGTGGAAAGACAATGAAGGGAGCACCTGAGCCCAGACAACCCCAATGGCAGGGCCTGCAGCCTCAATGGTCTGGCTCATCCCTGGAGAAATCATCACATTTTCAAGGACTGGCTCTCCCTGATAGATATCAGCTTGGTAAAGGGAATTGAATTGAGTTCAGCAAAACAGAGCAGAAACTGAAAGACAGTATCTTGATTTGAATCGGAGGTTCTGAAACGGCAAGTCTCTGGATTCTAATATTAGCCAATTCCCTTCTTCTCCCTAGGAGAAGAGACTTCTTGGATCCTGAAGATATCCTGGTGTGAGGGGCCTGCGAGGTAGTGCCATGCAAGGCTTGGAGATAAAGTCCGCTGTCTGCCTTGCCCCTTAGAAGATAAAGCCGGACCATCTCTTAGTTCTACACATGAGAGATGAAAGTTATAATCACAATGCCTTACATTTATATGACCCCCTTCTTGCACAGCATTGCTTTTTAACTATTAACTCACTGTATTCCATTCTTACAAAAAGAGAAACTGAGGCCCAGAGAAACTAAACAGCATTCCCACCATTAAACAGCAAGTCAGTGACCAAGTCCTAGCCTAGCTAGATCACTAATCTCCAGACTACCAAATCAAGGCTTCTTCCTTCCCCTGATAGCATCTGAAAAGGGGTGATGGAGGAGGATGTATTGGGCAGATAGTGGAAGATAACCTTAGATACAGGACAGGTATGGAATTCGAACTCAAAGTTCAGAAAGTGTGAGAGACAGAGCAGGAGGAAGGTCAAAGTTATAGAAACAAGTCTTTTCCCTGGATCACAGAAAGGGCAACAAGTAGTCTCTCCAATGCCTGTAGTGCTGAGTAGATGTGAGAGCAACCCTTGTATGGGAAGGAATGGTCACTAGGGGGAAAAGAAGTTCCCAACCAGGCCAGCCAATGATCAAACAGTGCTGAGGGCCAGCCCATCTGAGGTGATGGTTTCTGAAGCCATTTAAACCAAGAAGAGAGGCAAGTTCCCAGCAGTGCTGACTTTCCTGAGTGACCAAACCACCTTACATGCACTCGGTGAGAATTGATGGGTTTATACTAAGCATATGAGCTTTCTATTTCTTTCACCTTGAAGTGGAAGCAGAAGTGTGGCCCTACTCTGTGGGAGTAGGAGAATCAAAGCATTGTGATATTGTGCAAAGAACCCAGATCTGGAGTCAGATGCCCTGGATTCAAATCCTAGGAATGCCTCTTACCACTTGGGTGATGTTGGCACGGCCCCACTTCACCTCTAGGTTTTCTCATCTATAAAATGAGGAGGTTGAATTGAATGGCCTCTAGGTTCTATTCCAGACCTAAATCTTTGATCTGTTAGATGGTTGAAGCTTCAGAGACATAAGTGTCTCTTGTTTGCATTTTACTATGCTTTTATCTAATTCAATTAAACTGCTTACTAAAGTCATGACCCTTTACTCAGTGGTTTTTATTGGTATAGCACCTAGAAAATAATGGAAGGGAGTGAGTAAAAGGATGGTATTGTAAGCAAGTAGTTGAATAAGTCATGTTTCTTGAAAAAAAAAAAGGAAAGGGGAGAGAAAATGTATCAGTGTGGGTAGACTATTAGGTTGATTTCCTACCCACAGATTACCACAGACACATCCCCACTATACATCCTATTTTTTATTCTTCAGTCATTTAAGTCATGTCCAACTCTTTATGACCCCATTTGGCATTTCCTGGCAAAAATACTGGACTGGTTTGCCATTTCCTTCTCCAGCTCACTTTACAGATGAGGAAATTGAGGCAAATGGGGTTAAGTGACTTGCCCAGTGTCACCCAGCTGGGAAGATCTGAGGCCAGATTTGAACCCACGAAGATGAGTCTTGCTGACTCCAGCCCCAGCACTCCATCCATTGTGCCCCCTAGTTCCCCCCAACATAGTACACTAGTTTGATCACATCGCTTAAATCTCAGCTTCAGTTTCCTCTTCTCTAAAATGGGGACAATAATACCTTCCTTCAGAGAATGTTTCTGAAGATCAAAAAAGACAGTGCATTTAAAGCACATTACAGCCATTAAGAACAATATAAATGTGTCCCATTTAATTGTATTATTATTAATAATGATAATATCATTAGGATGATCATTTCTGAGGAGTCAAAGAAGAAATTACAACATTGGTCCTCTAGGAAGCTCTCATCCACTACCTCTAGGCTGGGCTGTGCCAAACGTAGCTCATAAAAAGGGCTTCTTGGATCCTGAAGATATCCTGGTGTGAGGGGCCTGCGAGGTAGTGCCATGCAAGGCTTGGAGATAAAGTCCACTGCCTGCCTTGCCCCTTGGAAGATAAAGCCAGACTATCTCTTAGTTCTATGCATGAGAGATGAAAGTTATAATCATAATGCCTTACATTTTTATGACCCTCTTCTTCCATAGCATTTCTTTTTAACCATTAACTCACTGTATTTCATTCTTACAAAAAGAGAAACTGAGACCCAGAGAAACTAAACAGTATTCCCTCCATTGAACAGCAAGTCAATGGCCAGGTCCTAGCCTAACTAAATCTCCAATCACCAGATTACCAAATCAGGGCTCCTTCCCTCCCCTGACAGCACCTGAAAGGCAGTGGAAGAAGAGGGTGTACTGGGCGGATAGAAAAAGATAACATTAGATACAAACCTTCTCAAACAGATCTCACACCCATCCTTGAAGATGCCCTTCTCTTTCTTATTCTATAATTGGCAGATATCCCATCCTTGCTTAGGGCAGTTGGATGGTGCAGTGGATAGAATGTTAGGCCTGGAGTCAGGAAGACTCATCTTCCTGAGTCCAAATCTGGCCTCAGACACTTACTAGCTATGTGACCCTGGGCAAGTCACTTAACCCTTAACCCTGTCTGCCTCAGTTTCCTCATCTGTAAAATGAGATGGAGAAGAAAATAGCAAATAACTCCAGTATCTCTACCAAGAAGACCCCAAATGGGGTTACAGAGAGTCCGACACAAAACTGAAAAAACAACTTCACAACAACATCCATGCCTAGATTCTAAAGCAGCGTGAAGCAGCCCTGCTTGAGAATTGCACATGGGATCCCATCCTTCCCTCCTCCCCACTTCAATTCTCCAGACAAGACTCAGTGTACGTTCTATTTTTTCCCTAGAAGTCAACTGTGGTCCTTTTTGTCAGCAGAATGCATCCTTTCCCTTCCAGCCCAGCCCACGGGGTGGGATAAAGGGAAGGAGGAGCGGAGTGGGAGTGGGTAGAAGGAGCACTTTCATAGGCGCGCTGTTGCACTCCCTAAATGGATGAACTGGCAGCTCAAAAACTCGAGCTCAATTGGCAGTTATTGCTGGCAGTTTATCAGTATTAACTGATTAGGCTCAGGATGATGGATTCGCTGCCTCTGAGAGCCGCCCTCTGTCTCCCCCCAGGCAGCAAGAAGTGATTGGGTCTCTCAGAAAGCCCTCTCTCCCTCCCTTGGTTCTGCCAGACAATGGCATTCATTTTCTCGACTTCCCAGTGTCTAACACCACTACCCCCCTCAAAAAAAAAAAATTCCTCCTCCCCAACCAAGCTCATGAATAGGGGGAGAAAAAGAAGGAAGAGAAATTTAAATAAATACAATGAAACCCAAATGGGGACACTAAATCTCGGTGGCGGTTAATTGATGATCATTATGCTTAGGAACCTAAACTCTTTTAATTTCGCTGCAGTGCCAGGAGATGAAGTATAGAATTACAGCCACCGATTATCAATCAGGCCTGAGCTCCATGTCTCTCTGCTGCCCAGCCGCCTCTTTCTCCCTCTCTTAGGGCAGGGGTTGAAGAGACAGCATAACAGCCCCAAGCCCTCAAAACAGGAGCTCCTCAGGGATATCTGGCCTGCTTGTGGACACTCCCAAGGGCTTTCCCCACCCAAGAAATGAAAAATAAAATCTTTTATGTTAACTTAGTTTTTTTATTTATTTCCCTCTTTGAGAAAAGGGGGACGTTTGCTTTTTGGATTTGGTCTAGATCCAGTGGTATCCTTCCAAAAGAACCCAATCAACCACTGTCAGCCCCAGCTTTCCATGTGGGAAGAATAGTGGGCTGCCTACGGTGATCTGATTGGAAGGGTACCAGGAAAAGAATGTCTCCCCCACCGGCTTGCCCCAGATGGTTCAGATGCCCCCCAGCAGTGCCTCCTTCCCATGGATTATGACTGTCCTCGTTCTTCTTCAAAGCAGCAGACAGAGTGCGCAGAGTCCTACATCTGGAGTCAAGGAGACAAAGGTTGGAATCAACCACTGGCCGAATGACTGTGCACAAGTCCCTTAACTTGTCTTAGTCTTCATTTCTTGTGGTTATTACTGTTACTCCAAACTGAATAGAAACCAAATCAAATGAGTATTTCCATTCAAGTTCTGTTTCTTCATCCGTAAAATGTTGATAGCAATGCCTGAAGCACTTACCTTACAGTTTTCAGGGAGAGAAAATCAATCAATAAACATTTATTAAGCACCTACTATGTGCCAAGCACTGGACTAAGCATTAGAGATACAAAAAGAGGCATAAGGCAGTCCCAAGTGGCAGCTACTACTCAAGGGGCAGGAAACCTTTGGCCTCAAAACCACATGTGGCCCCCTGGGCCCTCAAGAGAGGCCCTTTGACTGAATCCAAAGGACTCAGAGGCCTGGAGGCCACAGGTTCCCCAAATTTGAAAACCTCTCCTAATCTTTTGAAAATAACAATGCCGGGCACTGACTTTGCAGACTACAAAGTACTTTGCACAGTTGTCTGTTTGGATTCCTGTGAGATTGACAGGAAGCTTGGTTTTTATTCCTATTTCTGGGAAGAGGGAACTGCTAAAAGCAGTTGGGGGTGGGAGGGAAAGCCTCAATTGGATCCAGTCTCAGAGAAGACAGTTTGGTGTCACATACACAGACAAAGTGCTGAAGTTCACATTAGTCTTAGGATGATGAAGGATCTCTGAATCATGGCTTGATAATTACTTAAAGGAAATAGAGCTGTTTAGCTGGAAGAAGGGAAGACCGGGGTGGAGGTGGGAGGCAGAAATGACAAATGATAAAAGACATAACTGTCTTTGAGTATTTGAAGGGCAGCCACATGGAAGGCGGATTGAACCTTCCCTTACCCCAAAGGGCAAAATAAAGAGGGCTAAAATTGGAAGAGAGATAGAGTAAGGCAAAATATAAGGAAAACTTTCTTAATAGAGCAATCCAAAAAGGAAATGAGTTGCTTCAGGATACAGTGAGCAACTCTTCTCTGGAGGTTTTCAAGCAAAGGCTGGAAGGGTATGTTATTGGGTACATACACTTTGCACCTATTTTTGTGCATGCATGCTATTTTCTTTGATTGTTTGTTAGTTCCTTGAGATCAGGGACTGTTTTGTTTTTATCATGGTATCCCCAGTGCCTAGCACAGCGCTTGACTTAGAATAGGCAATTAGTAATGCTTACAGGTGGATCAGACTAGACGACCCCTGAGGTCCCTTCCAACTTTGAGGGTCTGTAAACCATAGAAACTTAAAGATGGAGAGGACCTTAAAGACTTCACAGATGAGGAAACTGAGGTTCTTACAGGTTAAGAGTTGGCCCAAGGTCACACAACTAGACCATGAAAGAACATGGGCTAGAATCCAGGTCTCATGACTCCTTCTGTTATAAACAGCAGCCTCCCTTTTTTGGTTCTTAGGTCGTACATATAGAACTGGGAGTTGATTGATGGTTTTGGACCAGAGCCATGGAAGTCTGTGTTCTTATTAGAGACCAGAGATCCTAGGTCCCCATCCTTTCCTCCCATCGGGAAGCCTAGGCTTCCCTCTGTTCTGTTGTCATTGAATTCTCTATCAGAGGAGCCAGAGATATATCCTTTGTTTACACAATAACAATTAACAGCTACAGTCATTTGACATAGATACAGAAGAGTCACACACACGATTATACAAGAGATATCACAGAATCAGGCACATGAATTGTGGGGAAGGAGGGAGAAGAAGGAGGTTTCCTACAGGGTCCTAGTGCTCAATCTCTGCCAGACTCAGAGCCAAACTAGAAGAACAAGAACTCCAGAGTCCTTGGTCTCCTAAGAACGCAGGAAATGGAATTACATCCCTGACTGGGTCTGCTTCCCCCAACCCTCAGTCACAGAAGGCTGAGTCTCCAAGTTAAGAATGCTGAAGATGGAGGCAGGGACTAGGTACTCTGAGCCAGCTTTCCTCAGTTCCACCATAGCTGATTTCCCTGTCTCCTCTTCCTGAGATAAATCATCCTGCTGCCTGGAGTCCTGCAGCAGATACTGTCTTCATCAGAGCCCATTGATCTGTCTGGGAAGGACCAGGATAGCTTCATCCTGCTACAGGTTTCCCCAGGCTTCGGGCCATGGGCCGTCTGCCATGAGAGAAAAAAAACACTGGCTATTCTGGATTGCTGAGCAGACCTAGCTGGGAAAAGCTTCATACTACCCACATTCTGCCCTGAGAAGGAATGAGTTTTTCCTGAAATGGGGCACAGTAAGCAGGAGACTAGAAGACTTCACAGAATCACAGTCTCAGAATCTTAATAGGTAATCAGCTAAATGATATAATGGTTAGAGCACTGGACCTGGAGTCAGGGATACCAGAATTTAAATCCAAGTCCAGTGATTCTGGGCAAGTCACTTAACCTCTTTCTGCCTTGGCTTTCTCACTGTAAAATGGAGATAATAAAAGTACTTACTTCCAAGAGTTGTTGAGAGGATTTTTGTCCATCTATAGGATAATGAAGTTGAACATGTGGAGGAAGGATCTTGAGGCTTTCTCATGTCTCTAGTGAGCATCTTCCTTACCTGGCCCTGCCCTCCTCCTTCCCTCTATGGTGGCCTCCCCATAGTAACCTCAAGGTGTCTTAGGTGTCTGCCTTCCACCCTACCTACATACACTAGGCCTAAGGTCTCTTCCTGAGGTTTCTCTCCCCTTCCTCATTCTTGACACAAATACTCCTATAAGCAACCTCCCCAAGCTAAGCCTGGATATAGAAGGCTGGGCCACCAGATGTAGTCCCCAGGGAACAATTTGTTTCATTTGTTGTATCAAGCACAGGTTATCCCCAAAAGGCCTTCAGTTGTCGATCCCCAGTTGCCTCCTAGAGAAAATGTTGCATGGTGTAAAGGGAAGAGAACCGACTGAGTCAAATTTATAAGAATACATGTCATTACCCAATTGATAAATGGTCAAAAGATATGAACAGGCAGTTTTCAGATGATGAAATTAAAGCTATCTATAGTCATATGAAAAAAATGCCCTAAATCACTATTGATTAGAGAAATGCAAATCAAAACATGTCTGAGGTACCACATCACATCTATCAGACTGGCCAATATGACAAAACAGGAAAATGATAAATGCTAGAGAAGATGTGGGAAAATTGGAACACTAATGCATTGTTGGTAGACTTGTGAACTGATCCAACTATTCTGGAGAGCAATTTGGAACTATGCCCAAAGGGCTATAAAACTATGCATGCCATTTGACCCAGCAATACCACTACTAGATTTGTATCCCAAAGAGATCATACAAATGGGAAAAGGACACACATGTATGAAAGTATTTATAGCAGCTCTTTTTGTGATGTTAAAGAATTGGAAATTGAGGGGGTGTCCATCAGTTGGGGAATGGCTGAACAAGTTGTGGTATATGAATGTAATGGAATACTATTGTGCTATAAGAAATGAAGAACAGTAGGACTTCAGAAAAATCTGGAAAGACTTATATGAACTGATGCTAGGTGAAGTGAGCAGAACCAGGAGAACATTGTATACAGTAACAGCTACATCTTGCAATGACTGTCTTTGTTAGACTTGAGTCTTCTTAGCAATTCAAGGATCTAAGACAATTCCAAAAAACTAATGATGGAAGATGCTGTCCACATCTCGAAAAAGAACTATGGAATCTGAAAGCAGATATTATTTGCTCTCTCTCTCTTTTTCTTGCTTCTTTCTTCTCATGGTTTTCCCCATCAGTTCTAATTCTTCTTTACATATTACATGTTGTCTTGGGGAGGGGGACAGGGAGAGATGGGGAGAAAATTTAGAATTCATAATCTTATGGAAGTGAATGTTGAAAACTAAAAAATTAATTTTTTTAAAAAAAGGAAAGAGCACTGGGTTTTCAATCAAAGGAGCTGATCTCAAATCCTGTCACTAGTTTCTACTTTGGCCAAGTCACTTCATATCTCTTGATCTCAGTTCCTCTTGAACTGAACCATTCCCTGAAAAGATCCTGTTGAAGAGCTGTGGGCTTCTGGTGCCCTGGGAGTTTCCCCATCAAAGTTCTGCAGGACCTCCCTCCCTCCCCCAGTGAAGCTTCAGGCTTCCCTTGAGGGTTCTGATCAGAGCACTGGCAGGCTTTGGGCCAGTTTACTTGTGCTCAGGTTCACTCCTTTGGAAAGACGCCTCTCCCAATTCCTGCAGGCTTCTGGCTATATTTTTGTGCTGTCCTGGGCTGGATGGAGGTACTTACTATTGCTTTTCTTTGTGTTTCTTGATCACAATTCAATCTTTGCTGAAGCACGTGTGGGAAAACTGGGCTCGTCTACAACCTTTCATGATCCTACGGTCTCAAGTCCCACTTTCTACGTAGCCTAAGGTGGCCAGGTGTCAGATACACCCATGCCAGGAACAGTGACCAAATCTAATAAATCTACAACCTTCAGTAGGAAGGGAGTGATGAAAAGAATTGTGATTGTAGAGTCAAACCTAGGAAAGGAGCCAAAGAGGAGAGGGATAGGGAGAGCTGGAGTGAGGAGAACCAGTCAGAAGAGACAGATGGAATAACTTGCAAAATTCTTTTCCAAAAAAGGAGTATGCAAGAAATGAGAGCCATAGATTAGAAAATAAATCTGAAAGAAGAAATTATATGATTGATTGGTGCAGATAAAGCAAGCAAAGCCAGAAGAACAACATATACAATGATAATGCAAATTTTTTAAAAATGCTAAAAAGAAGTCAAATGATGAATAATTACAATGACCAATCTTGACTCTAGAGAAGAGATAATGAATTGCCTTTCTTCTTTTGGTAGAGACATGGGGTGCTGTGGGTGAGAAATGTTACTATTAGATAAAGTTACTATGTCAGTTTTGTTTAACTGGTTTTTCTGTTACAAAGGAGGGTTTATTTGGCAAGAAGGAATAGATTTGCAAATGATTCTGGTACAAAAACAAAAGACATAAATACAAGAAAATTTAAGTAAATCTGACTTGTGTTCAAAAAGGAAAAAGAAAAAGAGAATTGGAGTGAGTAAAGGGAGGGAGAAAAAGGGAGGAGAGCAGGAAGATTATTCTTCCTGAGGGAATAAAATGTGTCAGTGAGAGACATTTCCAGAGACACTGTTGCCCAGAGGGAAAACAAGTAAAAACCCTGGACTGTCCTACTATTCTCAGCTATCTTCCTTTGTTCTGGAGCTAAACTTGGTAAGTAGTAGGTGATGCTGTCCTCTCCCAGATCACCTGCATGTATCTGCTAGATCATCTCACAAAGTGATCCCTATTCTATCCCATCTCACCCCCTCTGGATGCCAGCTGGAAGACCTCTGAAGAGGGCTTGAGGGTAGAGCTTGGTTATAATCAGCACCATGGAGAAGGCTCCAGACTGAGCTATGCATTCTCTTTTCCACTGAGCAGTCTTAGGGAAGCCTGGCTTCCCTCTGCCCTTGCCAGATTTCTTCCAGGCCCTGTGTTAATGATGCCCACAGCTGCTTTGCTCAGGAGAGGAAGCAGGGACCTCTTGACTGGCTCTGTTCATCTCCCAGTCAGATGGCTCAGAAAATGACAGATGAGCTCATTAACCCTGCTGAGCCACCCCTCCATGCACACCCCCTCCCTCAGAGCCCCACTTCTCCTCCTGATCCATACCCACATCTGCATTGCACCCTCAAATGACTAGGTTGCCAAAATACAAAATACAGGTTCCCATTTAATTACAAAAATCGCAGCTGATAAACACAGGTCTGTGTCTCCCCTATTTCTTGCCACTTTAAGGCAACCATTCAGGCCATTTCTCTTAGCTCTCTGCCCTGTCCATATATTCTGTGGAGCAAACTCACAAATGCTCTCCCTCCCTCCTTCTCTCTCTCTTTAAGGCAATGGCTTTGTGAAGGCTGAGGGAAAAAATAAAGCCTTTTACTAAAATGTCACTCTGGGAAAAGGGTGGGGGAGAGAAAAAGGGGAGTTTCTAATAGGCCAGTGAAGCCTTGCTTTTTTTTTTTCTAAAAGTGTGATAAATTTGGCCTGTCTTAAAAAGACAGCTCAGTGTTGCTTATCAACCATGATTTGACCAGATAGCTGTTTCAAAAAACAGACACTGGTCTTCTTATAATAAATGAAAGCAATAAAGCCAAAGAGCCTGCCCAGAACTATAATTAAGAATCAGAAACTGAAAGCAACAGGAGTGCCAAGAGGAGATCCATCCCCAGAGAGGCAAAAATGGACAAGACCAGCTTCTGGGGGCCCCCAGGCAATGATAATGAGGGCCTTCCATGGCAGTCGTGGGGAAGGAGGATACCCCATCTTTCTTTTAGGCCAGGTATGAAACATTCTCCTCCTTCCTAGTCCCCATCCATTCACCCCTTCCCTTCTCATTCTGGGAAAGAAAAATCATCCCCACAGGACACAGGTCTGAAGGGATCTGGGAAGGAGGGGTTCACCCATCAGAGCCAAAACAAATGCTGGCTGGAAATGCAGCCAGAAATCTCCTTTAGTGCTCAGTCCCCGCACAATAAACATCCCTGGGTTGGGTGCTCCCAAGGAGCTGTCTATTTAACACAATCTCCATCTCAAGCGGCTGTTTTGCATTTCCTTTTGGCTTTATTAAAACTGATTTTCTATTTGCACTATAAAAACTGATCTGATTAAATTTCCATTTTTCCCCAAAGAAAAGGGCCTCTCTCTCTTCCTCTATTCTTATTCTCTTCTCTCCCACTAACTCTCTCTCTCTCTCTCTCTCTCTCTTTCTCTCTCTCTCTCTCTCTCTCTCTCTCTCTCTCTCTCTCTCTCTCTCTCTCTCTCTCTCTCACACACACACACACACACACACACACACACACATTCTTATTCTCTCTTGCCTTCTATCCTCTCCCTTCTCTGTCTCTGTTTCTCTTTTCTGTTTCTGTCTCCCTGCCTTTCTGTCTCTGTCTCTGTCTCTGTCTCTGCCACACACATACACACACACACATTCTTACCCTCTCCTACCTTTTCTCTTCTCCTTTCATAAGCAACACCAATTTGAGCTGCCCTTCCCATAGACATGACCCCAAACTAAGCTAGCCTTCTCATAAACATATGCCATGGGTTAGAACAGGGTTGGAGGTGATATATTATGGCTACTTTTATGCAAACCAAACCCCATTTCTAGAAAGAACAATTTCTATTGGTGACAAAATGAGGTTTAATAAGCTGCATCTTCCTTGTATACACAAATAAGCACACTAACCAGTGTTTTCACCTTCACTGAGTAGGTTATAAGCACTTGATGATTAGAGAAAGAAAGGAAATAAGCATTTATTGCACCTATTATGTGCCAGGTACTGTAAGTGCTTTACAAATGTTATCTCATTTAATCCTCACAACAAGGGCGATGGGGGAGGAGCTATTATTATCCTCATTTTACAGTTGAGGAAACTGAGGCAGACAGAGGTTAAGTGACCTACCCAGGTCATATAGGTAGCAAATGTCCGAGGTTAAATTTGAACTCAGGCATTCCTGACTCCAGGCCCAACATTCTATCCATTTTGCCACCTATTTGTTTCTAGGGAACTGAAGGAAATATTGTTGGTAATCATGATGCAGAACCAGGAGCCTCAAATCTCTGGACTCTACACACTGAAACCTGGAATAGGCAACAGCACAGGGATCTTTTATGTGCAGGGATGCTCAGCAAGACTTGAGGAAATTAAAGTAAAGATTAGTTTAGAAAGTTTAGGTATTACCAAGCCTAGGACTAGGCAGTTTATTTCTCTGTATATCTCTACATTATATTCCATTGGGCTACATTTCCCAAATCATGTTTGCAGATCTGGTCCCCTGGAGGAAGAAGCCAGGTTGAAGGTACTCTGTGTGGTTGCATTCCTAAAACTACAGTTTATGAGCCCCAACCAATGTGTTTACTTTCAGTAGTCAGCCAAAGAACACAATTAATTCAAAAGCAAAGGTATTTACTGAAATAGTGTGGTAAGAAAAAAAAAGCAATAAAATACCTCCCCCATAAACCTAAGGCACACTATCCCACGAGAATGAAAGGGTAAATATTCATAATGGTTACAAATAGGAAGTCAGACTTCCCAGTCTGTTGTGAGGCAATCATCACCCCTTCAATAAGACTGTATTTCCCAGGACACTGTGTGCCTTTGTTACTTGTGGATCACATAGCAAGCAAGGATTACAGGGCATATAGAGGTGATTGCATCAGGAAGATGACAGACGTCTTGGAGGTAGCCTGCATGGAAGATCAGTCATGGTGGCACCAAAATACAGGAAGAGGGACAGCAGGAGCTTGGCCTGCTTGCTGGCTGCCAAAATAACTCTAAGCTGAAGGCAAAGAGAAAATCTGATGGGGCTAATAGTGGAAAGTGGCAGACACTGCACTTAGGGATTCAGATGCTATTGGAATGAATCTTCCCTATACTTTTTCATCTGGCTACTCAGCAGGAACTTTGCCATACCCTTGCCTTACTACACTACCACCAGAATGTGACTCTTAGTGAAGTAGATTCTCTCCCCTGCAGTGTGTGGACAGAGAATATTTCCCTATTCCTTTGTTGATTGCCTTCTGAAATAGCCAGCTCCCCCTCACTGGAAGGGTTTGAGTAGAATGGACAATTATCAGAATTGCTGGAGAAAAATGGGAGCTTGAGCCAACTGAGGTACATTGATCCAAAATATCCAATACTAGACTCATGTAACGTATGATTCCAGAGTTGAATGAGGCATGTGTTACACATACATACGTTTCCCTTGTGAATAAGTTCAGAAAATCCATTCTTATGATCTGAAGAGATGCCAGATACTAGACTAGGGATGTAGCAATGGAAAAGTCATATAACATATGTAAAGTACTTTGCAAACCTTAAAGTGCTAGATAAGTGCTAGCAGTAATTATTAATTAGGGTTTTAGTACAGTAGAACATTCACCCCAGGAAGCCATGTAGAATCAAGGACCAAGGAGATAGAAGAGCCCAGTGCTTTAAACCAGGGGCTAGAAACCACACAGAATTTCAAAATTAGTAAAGGAGAAAGGGGTCAAAGACCAGGTCAGCCGAATCTGTGCTGAGAGTGAGAATCCTGGAAAGCAGTTATGATCTCAAAGAGTAGGTGCTCTACAGGTATTTTTAGATAGGGTCCTGCACTGGGAGTTGGGAGAAGTCTAGAAGTGAATCATTGCTTCAAAAGTTTCTATTGTAAGGTGCTGGATAAATCACCTAGTTCTCTAAGCTTCTTTTTTCCTTACCTATAAAATGGGGATTTTTGAATTGTACCTTTAAAGCTACAAGAGTACCTAGAGGTCATGTATGAGAAACCCTCTTGTTTTATACATAAAGAAATCCAGAAATGTCAAGTCAGTTACCTAATAGGCAGTAAATAATAGAGCTGAAATTTGAATCCAGGCCCTCTGATTCCAAATATAGCACTATTTCAACTGCACCAACCAAACTGCCTCCTTGAATTACTCATAAGGGTGTTGTGAGGAAATCGAATCATAAACTTGAAGTACTGAATAAACATGCCCTATTTTTATCATTTAGAGTCTCCCTAGGCTGTCATGCTACTTAGCACAGTCTAGGAGCCAGTCCAGAGTAACTGTCATTCCTTTCTCATGGAGCTCAAGATCCCCCTACATACTTTATTCTGCACAGATCTAATATCTTGTCCTGGAGATATGGCTAATCCAGCCCAACCTTCTTCTCTGCCTATTCCAGTCAGATTCACAGACTCACTACCCATTTTTCCCTCTTCAAAAAAAAAGTTTCTTTGTTGCCAATTTTTTACCACATTATCTTTCCCACAGTTCCTGCACATTCTGCTCACCAGACCTTTGTCCCCACTATTCACAATGCCCCCTCCCTGTCCCTTTCTATCTTTCCTAATCCTACTCATATTTTAAGGTCTACCTCGAGTCCTCCCTCCTCAGGAAGCCCTATCTGCCAGAGTTCACAAGGCTCTTTCTACCAGGAATTTGTTGCAGCATTTTTTTGTATGGCCCATTCATTTGGCACTTTGCTCACACTGCCTTGTTGCACCTCTCATGCTGCTATCTTGTTTTATCATCCAGTTCTGTGTGTCTATACATCTTGTCTTCTTTGTATTCCCTACAGCATTTATCACAGTGCTCTGTAGAGAGCAGATGCCCAAGACATTTATGGAAGGAAGGAAGGAAGGAAGGAAGGAAGGAAGGAAGGAAGGAAGGAAGGAAGGAAGGAAGGAAGGGAGGGAGGGAGGGAGGGAGGGAGGAAGGAAGGAAGGAAGGAAGGGGAAAGGGAAGGAAAGAAAACAAAAGGAAGGGAATAAAAGAAAGAAGGGAGGGAAGAAAAGGAGGAAGGATGAAAAGAAGGGTGGAAGGAAAGAAGGAGGGAAGGGAGGGAAGAAGGAAGAGAAGAAAAGAAAGAAGGAAGGGAGTAAAGGAAGAAAAGAAGGAAGGATGGAAGGATAGAAGGGAGGAAGGATGGAAAGAAGGAAGAAAGGAAGATGTTTCGTAGGTGTTCAGCACTGGGCTAGAAGCATAGCAGCCGGGAATCACCTCACTCTTTGCCCCCAAGTTTGATCCCATAGGTACTTTGTGGGTCAGAATCTTCTCTAAAGCATAGCTCACAAACCCTAACAGTGTATTTTATTTTGCTAGTTATTGAGAGGACACATTAAGTTCATTCATAAGTAATTCAATTACATAACAATGCAAATAAAGTAACAACAGAACACCCCCTCCATAAAACTTAAGCTAACTTTCCTAAAAGTACGTTGACAGTAAGAAGAGAGGACATAGGAACCATATGTCAATCATATACATGCGACCAAGAAACCTACATGAAAGGATTCACGTACAAGAAACACATGGGAACAATATGCACAGAAAGGCAAATGTCCACCTTTAATGCTGAAAACAACCAGTGGTCCTCTACTGAGGTCGTCATGATGTTCTCTGTTGGACCTGCTCCCTTCAAGCCCTTCTCTCAGTGATCTTCACCTGGTGATAAGTCTCAGCTGCTTCCTGCTGGACATCTTCCCTTCTCAAGCTACCCGCAGGCCTTCAGAGTTGGCCATGTCCAACATCCACTAGGGATGCTGTGATTCATAAGCCTCTTGACTGCAGTAAAAATAACATCTCTATTAACTGGTTCTTTTCATTACCTCCACCATTCACTGGAGAGAGTTTTGGTTCTCTACCCTTTAAGAGGGTGGGAAAGGCTCTCAGTATGGTCTTTTATCCCTTTACTATATGTCTCAGCTCTACTTTTCAGGTGAAATGCTATCTTTAGAACCACCTGTTTCTCTGTCCTCCATCTACTAGACATTTACTTAGTGTGGTACAGTGGCTAGAGAGCTGGCCTCAGAAACAGGAAGTCGTGGGTCCAGTCCTTCCTCTGACACATGCTGTTTGTGTGATCTTGGGCAAAAATATCAAACTTCTTAGTGCTCTGGGCAAGTCTCTAAGATTGTAAATCACAGAGGAGGTGCCAACCTGAATCAGTAGAGGAAATTCCTCATGGGCAGCTTCCTCAACCAATAAAATCACAGGTGCAGCCCTAGCTCTTACCATGTGGAAAGGCTACCATTATCCTTGGTCAGCCTTCTCAGACAATGACTATGAAACTCATCCTCTCAGGCAAGCTGCAACAGAAAGTAGTAGAGACAAAGTTGAAAGCAGGTCTGGTTTTTGGTTTGTCTCTTCTCTAAAATGCCCTTTCCTCTACTGTCTCCTCTGATTCCCTCAGTTCAGCTGTCATCTAGCTTGAAGTTACAAGCCAGTTTTATTTCTTAGGTCTTATCAAGTCTTATACTTTACCCCTTGACTGAGGTAAATTCCCCCGAGTGCTCTACTTCCTCAAAGAGAAAAGGAGCTGAAGGATACTATGATGATGCAACTGTTTTCATCTCTCTCCCTCATCTCCTTATCATGTCCTTCTGTTCCATGCAAAGACAAAATCTATACTAGCTAGAGAAGACTTAGAGCCTGCTGGCATGTGTTCCACATCCCCCAAGTCTGGTCTTTCCCAAGCGCCACTCCCAAAAGAGTGCACTGTAATCTGTCTTCATATATAACCTTGGGCTTTTACAGAATGTATAATGCCACAAGGTGCCATATGGGTCAAAGGATCACTGCATGCAATCAACTAACATTTACTAGGTGCCTACTATGCCAGGTGCTGTGCGAAGTACTAGAGGTTAAAAAGAAAGGGAAAATACAGTCCTTGATCTCAAAGAGTTCACATGTAAATAACTGTGTATAAATAAATTACACACAGGGTAAATCAGACACAATCAACAAAGGGAAGGCACCGGCATTAAGAGGGGTGGGGACATACTACTTGCAGAAGATGGGACGTTAGCTGAGACCTGAAGGAAGCCAAGGAAGCCAAGAAGCCAAGAGAAGGACGAAGAGATTTCTAGGCACAGGGGGTAACAGGTGAAAATGTCCAGAGTTGGGACATGGTTGAAGAGAGGGACATTTTTTAAATTGAATTTTCATAGATTCATATGATCCTAGGTTACAATTGGAAGGGACCTTAGAGGTTGGGTCTAACCTCTTCATTTTACAGAAGAGGCAACTGAGGCACAGAGAGGTTAACTGACTTGCCCATGGTCACACAGCTAGTAAGTAACTAAAGTAGAATTCAAACTCGGGTTTTCCAAATTCCGTGTCAAACCCAGATAGGAACAGGGGCTGCTAAATATTACCTGAGGGTCCCTGTGGCCACATATTGACTTTCAAAACCACATATTAACATTATCTATTTACTATTGTGTTTTTCTTTATATTGTTAGACATTTCCTAATTACATTTTAACCTGCATTCCTTGCACATTTGAGTGTTGCTGGCAGTGTGTTTAACACCTCTGTACTATAATACCTACCTACCTGACAGTTCTCTGTGCCAGAAAATCCCACTTGCCATGGTACATATTTCTGTTGTAAAAAGCCAGGTACAACACTCTGGATGCCTCATTGTAGCCTGAAAATGACCCATAGCTATCAAAGGCTATGTCAGTGGAGTACAAGCCAAGTTAGAAAAGTTTCGAGTATAGATGATAAGAGATAATGGATTAGGTATCTGTAATTCAAGTCCAGTGAAGATGAGAAGCTGAACCATCTCTATGTACCTTTATCCAAGGACCTACGTTATGCTGTTTTTTCTCAGTGGCCAACACATATGACTTCTAAGAGCCCCTATCAGGTCCTAGCTAAGTTAGGAAGGAAAAGGCTGAATACTGGGTTGGCCACAGGTGTCAAATTTTTATAATCACAGCAATTCACAAAAATCATCTACTAAGTTATAAAGGCTTTGCATTCTCAGTCAGTGGACTCACACCAATGAAATCACAGATCCTTGAAGCACTAAAGTGAGGTCCCATGTGTGACTGGAAATTCCACATTTATGGTGGCCAGTAGCCCCCAAAGGAAAGAATTTTCAAATCTTGCTTAGGATGCCTACGTGTCTTTTTCCTGATTGGGAGGAATAGTCAGCTTTTGTGGGAAGATGAGAAATTAAGGATTAGACAGTAAGAGGAGATATTCTGTAGGCTGCTGGATCCATAGGACTGATTGCTACTAAGGAGCTCCTAACTTCAAGTTGTTTACAATATAATGGGGGATCCAACATGTAAATATGAACAGACAAGAAGACAAACAAGCCTGTTCACGTTTAAGGATTTTCCTCTCTCTTTTCTTTTGCTCCCATCCCTTCTCATTTTGAGGGGCAATGTAAGCTTTTCCTCTGTTGGTTATGGATTCTATCTTTCTCCCCATCCCCAAATCCCAGCTCTACTTCCCCTTAGTTACGACTGATGAATGCCCATGTCTCATGAATGCACACAATTTCTCTCCTGTGCACGGAAGAACTACCATGGGATCTACAGAAAACTAGAGGATCAGGGGTCTCAGCACTGGAAGGGATAACAACAAAGACTGTCTACTCCAAATTCTCATCCTGTGGAGGAATCCATCTTACCGCATTCTTGACAGGTGGTAATGACCACTGACCAGGACAACTCTCTCGGCTAGTTTTATATTTCACAAGGTCAATCAATAAATTAACATACATGAAGGTTGAGCCTTCAACTCAATGAATTTTCCCCTAAAGGCAGAAAAAAATGTAATAGCAAAACATCACCCTGTAGAAAAAGGATATGAGGGACATGATAGGAACAGTTTCACTGAAAAGTCTCCCAAGTCTTCAGTATAGGGTTAATGTCTACCAGTTTCCCGAGTAGGATCAAAAACCCTTCCCAGAATAGAAAGAACCTTTCTGTAGAATTCCCAGATGTCCATTTGGTGGGAACAAAAAGGAGATTGCAAGTTGGAAGAGACCAGTAGATGATGAAGGGTCCCCGAGAATCTTTTGGTCCAGCAACGCAGGAAAGAGGTAGGTCTATTCCATCAGTGCTCCCTCCCAAGGATGCAGTTAGGAGACTTAAAGTAGACAGACAAAAGAAAAGTTGCTGGTGTATGCTTTGGAAGTCAGCCACGATTTCTTTGAGTTCTAGAGAATATAAGGTTAGACCAAGACAAAGGCTCAGTGACATTTGTGGACTTGACTAAGCAGGATGGCCCCACCACTCAAAATCCCATGGTATGCTTCCTTGTGTGGAGATTAGGCACTCCCTGAGTTGAGAGTTTTTAGTGAAAGTATCAACAGAGTGGTAGTATTTACGTCCCTAAAATGTTGTGTATGTGTGGGCCCATACTGTCTGCTACTTGGGATGCTACTAATATGATACCTAAGCCAGGGGAGGAAATTTAATGGCTTCTTGTTATTTTTCAGTCGTATCTGACTCGTCATGACCCCTTTTGGGGTTTTCTTGGCAAAGTTGCTGGAGTGGCTTGTCATTTCCTTCTCCAGTTCATTTTATGGATGAGGAAATTGAGGCAAATAGGATTAAGTGACTTGTCCAGGCTCATACTGCAAGGAAGTGTCTGAGGTCACATTTGAACTCTGGTGTTCCTGACTACAGACCTGACTGTGCACTATAGTGCCACCTAGCAGTCATTGTAATGAGTCAACATGCCCAACAATGCAAGTGAGCCCATGAGAATGCTCTCCAAGTCATTGTTCCACTCTAAAGGTATTTTAGGGGTAGAGATCACAAGACTCTGTCCTTTCACAGGTCAAACTCAGATACTTGAAAGGCACTGGGGTACAGTATAAAGGACCTGGAGTCTGAATATTTGGGTTGGAATTCCAGCTCTGCCACCTACAAGCTATTTAACCTTGGATAAGACATTTAACCTCTCTGGGCCTCAGTTTCCACATTTGCAAAATAAGGTGGTTGGATCAGATGACTCCTAAGGTGCTTTCCAACTCCATGATATTCGAGAGGTTCACTCAATCACCTTCCATCTTTCCCTTCTCCACCCCCTGCACACCAGTCAAAAGTACTTTCTCCCCAGAGACAAGGGGTGAAGCATTCCTTTTCTACTCTGAAGGAATCAAAGGTTACACAATTTAAGATCTGAAGCAAACTTAGAGATCTAGCCCAACCTCATTTTGTAGACGGTGAAATAAAGGCCTGCAGAAGTGAATGTCAGACCTACGTGCCCAAGGACATCAGGGTACCAAGTTCATTCCATTCTCATCCTACTGCCTTGCCCCCACCTCCCTACCCTTTGGTCACAATTGATGAACTTCCTCCACTCCCACCTCCAGCCTGGGTCCCTCTAGAGAGTCTTTCCTGCAGTCACTGCTGCCCTGGCTCCCCCAGCTTCTGGATGTTTAGAAATGTCTGGCTTTATTTGTCCTGAGGCTGCCTGTTTCCTCATCAGTATTTTATTTGGCTGTTTTGCTCATTTTTTGAGCTAGTGGCGATTGCTGTTCAAATTGTTGAGTAAAGTGTCATTGTGCTGACAATGCCGGCTGTCAGCAGTCCCACAATAGGAAATGGGATTTGGCATCGAAGGCAGAGATGACATTAAAATACAATTTAATAAATATGTAAATCAATTAATCAATCACCTATCCAAGGAGGGAGCTGCAGGAACACAGGCAAGCAGGTTGAGCCAGAAGGTTTGGAGAGGCTGTGGAGTAGAGGATGACAGAGGAAAGACTCTATGAGGGCAGAAAAGGCCCCCTGGGTATAAGGTGGAGCCAGACGTCAGCTGCTCAGCTGTGTTGAGCCTAAACCCAGCCTCTCTTCTGGTACCAGGGTCCTTGGCCAAGACAGCTGTGGAGTATCCATTCAAAAAGTCATGACCCTTCACATTCAGCCAGCAGCTGAATCAAGGAACAGGAAAAGGGTCAAATTTGGACCAGTAAATGAGGTAGTTGTGTTCTTAACCAATAAATATTTATTTTCCTCTATGTACAGGAAACTATGTTAACTGTTAGTAGAGGCAGTTTAGTAATGCATTGTACCTGCCTTCGTGGAGATTATAGCCCAACAGAAGGCTAAGGTCAGCAGTTGAGGTTTCTCCCTCATCCTCACCTCAACTGGTATCTAGTAGACAGATAAAGTATTTTGAGGGGCTGACTTTCCACTCTTCAAACTAGCAAAGAAAGTTCCTCTGGCATACAGCAAAAATAAATGAAGATAAAATTTTAAAATTGAAGAATCTCAGTGTTTGAGGGATACAAGAAATTACCTATTCCAGCCCCATTCATGAGGATCAGTCCCAACACATGGTCATCCAGCTTGTTTGAATACCCACAGTGAGGAAAAGCTCAAGAAGAAGCCCATTCCATCTTTGGAATTCCATTCAGATTGTAAAGAAATTGTACATTTTAGCCCCTAAAGACAGAACAACAAGAAATGGTCTTCCAGGGTAAATGATATTCCATTGAGTTTACACAGTTATATTTCAGGAAGAATTTGAAATCACAAAACCATAGAGCAAGAAAACTCCAAGAAGGCCCAGAGAGGGTGACTGACTTGCCTAAAGTCATACAGAGAATAGACAGAAGGCATGGGATGGGAACCCAGGTCTTCTGACTCCCAATATTTCCTGATCACAGAATGTATACCCAGGAAGATGTGACTGCATCAGCAAAAGAAAGACTATTTAGATCAGCTGGAGCCTAAAGGGCAGGAGAAATATCTCTCCAGCTGTTTGAGTTGGACAAGACCCCAGGGTCAAGCAGGAGGGCTCTATGGATACTTGGTCAACTTGAGTGGATGATGCATGGGTTGTTGCCATTTCACAAAATCCTTTCCCTGGTAAGAAGTAATTTCCTAACAAGTAGATCTGTCCAGAAGTTGAATGGGATGCTTTGGGAAGTAGTGGTCTCTCCATCACTGGAGGTCTTCAAATGAAAGCTCATCATTAGGACTATCCAAAAGTAGGTTGCCTTTGGAAAATGGTGGGGTCCCCCTCATTGGAGGCTGTTACACAAGGATGACCTCTTTTGGGGGATATTTTATAAAAAATTCCTAAACACATGTAGTTTTGACTAGATGATCTGTGAGACCCTTACAGCTCTGAGATTCCGCAGTTCTGTGAAATGGAGAAGGCAGATGGTGGAGGTAATCCAGGGCTGGGGTTTGGAAATTGATCATGTGAAATACCCTGTTAAATACCAGGGAGACTTTGATAGGTAGGGGGTCTCAACCATAAATGAAAAGGCTATCTACTTGATGGACCCTTGAATTAAATGCCCTGAGGTCTTCCCTGTAGGGCTTCTCAGGCCCACAGTTGTGCTTTTTAGGACACTGAAATAATAGGTAGATAAGTAACCCTGACATAGAACATGGGACAGGAACCTCCTTACAAAAAAGTAACCTGAGGGGTTGGCCCTTTGGACCTGAGGATGAAGAGGTTCCCCCACAGGATTTCCGATCTCCCATCACTACTCTTCTCTGTGTTGATCAGCATTCTTGGAGTCAGGACATACCTTAGAGATCAGAAATGGTGTAGTAGAAATCATGCTGGATTTGGATTCAAAGGACTTCTAAGATCTCTTCCAGTTCTCAATAAATGCTCTTGAATTCTCTTATCTTTGGACTTCACTCCCTCCTCATCCCCAACTCACAGAATCTTTCTCTTCCTTCAAGACACATTTCAAGCACCACCTTCTACGTGAAACTGTTCCTGGTCCTCTCAACTGTTAGTGCCTTCCTCCCACCCCAAATAGCTTGTATACATACTTCAAATGTTTATTCTGTATGTACTTAGACATATCTTTGTTGTCTCCTACATTGGAATGTAGGTTCCTGACAAATTAGGGATTTTTTCATCTATTTAATTTGTACCCTGAGTGGCTGGGCAGCTAGGTGGTGTAGTAGATACTTACTATCTACGTGACCCTGGGCAAGTCATTTAATGCCTATTGGCCTCAGTTCCTCATCCTGTAAAATGAGGACACATAGAAGGAAATGGCAAACCACTCCAGTATCTTTGTCAAGAAAATCCCATGGACTATTTACTGTCCATGGGGCACAGAGAGTTGGACTCGACTGAACAACAACCCTGAGTGCCTAGTATGGTGCTTCCTAAGAGTTTATCGATTGACTGATTACAGGTGAGGAAGCCCAAAGATGTGAAGTGACTTGACTAGGGTCAGACAATGACTCAGTGGCTGGGCCAGGACTAGAACTCAAGTCCTCCAATTTTTATTTATTCTTCTCCCCACTCATCAAAATATCTTCATTTGCACCAGCTGATAGATTGTACATTTTCTAAAATTGTCTCAAATGTGCATGCTTTCTCCCCAGCTAATCAAGGTGCAAACTGAGCCTGGTGGATGCGTCTTCTAATTCTTTCCTACCTCTTTGCCCAAGTTTAGTACTGGACACATGGGAGACGGGTATACTGAATTGCTGTAGCTAGCTGCCACCCCCTTGTTGTCACAGCACCCAGTGCTACTGAAATCCTTTTCGAAGGACTTCAGAAGCATCAACCTGATGAAGATTGATTGGGCCTGCCTGCATTCTGACAGGTCCAGAAGCAAACCCGGCAGGGCCATGGGGGAGATTTGGTCATAATTACCATCCTTAATTACTGCTAAAACATCAATTGCTCTTGTTCAATTAGCAGCGCTGTTACAGGCATAGCAGACTTTGCAACTCAAAATAAGCTGAAAATTGATTTCTGAACACTTAATGCAGATCTGAAATTGCTAACCTGATAAGGTTGTCATAGAAGTACCCGACATGGCCAGGGAGGAACTTGGTGGGGATGTAATTGCTTTGGTGGGAAGATTAATAACTTGTATACTTACATCTTGTTCATGAAGGAGGAGTCACTCATTAGGAGGGGGCAGGGGGAGGTGGGTGGGTTCGACAAGGGAAGACAGAGGGAGACTGTTAACAAGGACACCGGCAATTACACAGGAAAGAGCACCAGCAGGCAAGGTGCCCCACACCCAGTGAGCCGTGAACAAGAACACGATCTCATAAGATGGTGAGGCAGGAGGAACCAGGCATGCTGGGATGGCTGCCAGGAAGCAATGCCTTCTCTAAAGCAGACAGGGATCATTTTCCCAGGATGTCAGGCAAGGAGTCAGAGGATTGTGGGTCATAGATTGAGAGCGAGGAGGAGCCTCAGAGGTCATCTACCCATCTACTCATAATTTTACAGATGAGGAGACTGAGACTCAGAGTGGTAAAATGACACTTGCCCAAGCTGCAGAGATGGAATTAAAACCCAGAGCCTCAGTTTCAAATTCACTATTCTGAGTAAGTGACTTGTCCAAAGTCATACAGTTAGCAAGTGTTAGTGAGATAATTTGGCTCTAAACCCTATATAGCAACTGTTTTCCTTGATCCTTCAATGTGAGGTAGCAAGGTAGCACAGTGGATAGAGTACTGGACCTGGAATCAGGAAGTCATGTCAGTTGTTTTCTGTCATGTCCAACTTTTCATGACCTCATTTGGCGTTTTCTTGACAAAGAAATCGAGTAGACTGTCATTTTCTTCTCTAGCTCATCTTACAGATGACAAAATTAAGGCAAACAGAATTAAGTGACTTGCCCAGGGTCACACAGCTAGTTCACGTTGGGAGCCAGATTAGAACTAAGTTCTTCCTGACTCCAGGGCAGCTAAGTGGCACAATGGGAAGAGTGCTGGGCCTGGAGTCAGGAAGACCTGAGTTTAAATGTGGCCTCAGATACTTGCTACCAGTATGATCCTAGGCAAGTCACTCAAGCTCCATCTGCCTCAGTTTTCTCATCTACAAAATGGAGATAATCCCAAAGACATTAAAATAGAGAGAGAGAAACAAAGACCTTTTTAGACCTTTTGTACAAAAAAAAAATATTTATGGTAGCTCTTTCTGTAGAGGCTAAGAATTGGAAATTGAATGGATGCCCATCAATTGGGGAATGGTTGAACAAGTTGTGGTATATGAATGTAATGGAATACTATTGTGCTGTAAGAAATGACAAGCAAGATGATTTCAGAAAAATTTGGAAATGAACTGATACAAAGTGAAGTGAACGGAACCAGGAGAACATTGTACACAATGACAGCAATATTATATGATGAAGAACTGTGAATGGCTTAGCTATTCTCCAGCAATACAGTGATCCATGACAACCCCAAAGGACTAATGATGAAGCGTGCTATTCACCATCAGAGAAAGAACTGGTATTGTTTGAATACAGACCGAGCTATGCTATCTTCACTACCTTTCATTCTTTTTCTTTTATTCAAGTCTTCTCGCACAAAATTACTAATATGGAAATGTTTTACATGTATAACCCATATCTGATATCTTACCATCTCAGGAAGTGGGGAAGGGAAGGAGAGAGGGATAGCATTTGGAACTCCAAACTTAAAAAAAAAGTCAAAAACTTGCTTTAACATGTAATTGGGAGGAAAAATGTGTATATATAAATGTATATACATGTGTGTGTATAGATGTGTGTATATGTATGTGTATATACATATATATGTTTAAGTACGTATGTGTGTGTGTGTATAACATCTATTTCTCAGGGTTGTCATAAGAATAAGTTGAGATACTACGTGTAAAGTGCTTAACACAATGTCTGGTACATAGTAGGTATTTAATAAATGTTTGCCTTTCCTTTCTTCCTTAGAAAAAGTACCCCCAGAGTGCAGATAACTCTACAGGCCATTATGCAAATACCTCCGCAGACTCTGAGGGAATTTTGTCTTGTCCAATATACCCCCATAGGCTGAGGTGGAGAGGAGAAGAACGTGATGGAGAAGCAGGCACCTGGGCCACAGAATATCTAAAGGTATGCCAGCCCTTCTTGCCAATCTTCTAGTTTTTGATATTATGGTCTTTATGAACTAAAGGGATCATTGTGGGGACCAAATTAGATCATGAATTTGAAATCACTTTGAAAACTATAAAATTCTAAACAAAACAGGTCTCCCCTGACTCTAAGTCCACTACTCTTCCCTATGCTGCACTGCCTGCCATAGATTTCTATGCAAGGGAAAAATAGCACAGTTTCCATGCACTATCCCATGTAGCAAAGGGTCCTCTTTGCCACATGAAGATCAGCTGAAGGAACTAGAGATGTTTGACCCAGAGAAGAGTAAGCTTAAGACTTGTATTATTTGGCCTCAGGGAACCACTAGAAGCAATGGACAGAAATTGGAGAAAAACTGTTTTCAGTTCAATACAAGGAAAACTTTCCTAAAAATTGGAGCTTCCCCAAAGCAGAATTTGCCTCAGCTTAGTAGTGAGCTCCCCATCAGTGAGGGTCTTTAAGGGAAGGCTGAATGGATAATTGTCAGGGATGGTCTAGGGAGGACTTCCATTTAGGTGCACGCTGGACCTTCCCAATCAGAATTTCTGTGATTCTGTAATTCTATCTGTGCCTCAGTTTCCTCACTAAGGGAGTTAAGATATGTATTCCCTATTCTGCTCATGAAGTATCCTGAAGATCCACATTAAACTGTAGCTGCATAACCCAAAAGCAAAATAATCATCATTGAGGGATGCTTACTAACAATAACTAATAATAATAACTAGCATGTATGGAGTATTTTAAAATTTGCAAAGCACTTTACATATTATCTCATTTAATCATGTAGGTAGGTGCTATTATTATCTCTATTTTATCGATGAGGAAACTGTGGTAGGTAATAATTAAGGAGCTTGCTCAGTCATACAGCTAGTAAGCATATGAGGCCAGACTGACCCCTATACACACATATGTATATACATATACATACACACACAAAGTCAGGTGCTTTTTCCTCTCTGCTACCTAGCTGTCTCTTATTGAATTGATTTCTGAAATGTATGTTGGCTGATGCCCACCTCAGAGCTGAGTATGAGTGGAAAAAAGGTCTCTTTCCCTGTCATCCCAGTACAGGGCACATACTCTTATTTGTGGATCTCTTTAGTCTCCAAAGTGATTCCCTGATTTAAAGAAAAGGGGGGAAAAAGACTAACAGCTCTCCAGGGATCAAAGACTAGGGGCAGCAGAAATAACCTGAATTGCACAGCTTGAAGTCTACCTCCAGGAAATTTTTCTGAATTCTTTGAGATACTTTTCCCTTTGCTCCAAACCTTATCAATGCAACAGTTTACTCTTCAATGTCCCCAGAAAGGTAAGAGTGCTCTCTAGCAAACCAAACAGCCAGAGAGCACAGACTGTTTATTGTGAGAAAATTAGATCTGCTGTATGTGTTTACACCATCAATCAAACCAAATTATTTATTGAGATAATTTTAAGCAATACTAGTGAATTAATATTATCTCACAGCATCAAAGGTTACTTCTAGGCTGATGACTCTCAAATCTATATACTCAACCTGAACCTCTAACTCATGTTCCAGTTCCATATTTCTAACCACCTGGAGGATGTGACCACTTGAAAGTGCTCATGTCTCTTCAAACGCAACATGTTGGAAAATCAAGCTTATTATTTCACCATCAGACTGGCTCCCTATCTCAGCTTGCTTATTTCTCACTTCTCTCCTTACAAACTCTATCTTTCAGCTAAATCAGTTAAGTCACAGGAGGAAGGGATGGGTGGGAAGAGCTAACGTTCGAACCTCTCTCTCATCTGAGTTGGTCAAAGAAGGGAAGAGAGTTTGGTTCAGAAATACATTTTGCTCACCAGGGAAAGAGGATGGAAAGGGGAGAAGAAAGAGGGGGAAATTAGAGGGATGGTAAATTAAGGGAGCGATTAGTCCTAGATAAAGCAAACTAACAAACTAGCCATACACAAAAATGGTTACAGCTCTTTTTGCAGTGGCAAAAAATGGGAATCTGAAGGAATGTCCATCAATTAAGGAATGACTGAACAAGTTATGGCATATAATGTGATGGAATACTATAGTGTTGTAAGAAATGATGAATCAATAAATACTCATTAAGCCAGGCACTCTTCTAAACTCTGGGGATACAAAAAGAGGCAAAAGACAACCTCTTCCCTCAAGAAACTTACAATCTAATGGGAGAAACACCATGCAAACCAATATGTACACAGTAAGTAATATATTGGATAAGTAGGAAATAATTAATGGAGAGAAGGCACCAGAATTTAAAAGGGATTGGGAAGGCTTCCAAGAAAAGAAAGGATTTTAGTTGGAACTTTTCAAAAAGGATAAAGGAGATATTTCAGAGTGACTTGGGAGGACTTGCATGAACTGATGCAATATTAGGAGAACAAATAATACAATAACATTATAAGGACCAAAAACTTAGGAACTCTGACCAGTGTAAAGATGAGCCATAATTCCAGAGGACTAAGCATGAAGCATGCTATATGTGGCCATGTACATTTGTATATGTACATACATATATATGTGTGTGTATACTGTGTTATATACATATACATGTGTGTATTCTTTTGAATATGACCAATGTGGAGATCTGTTTTGCTTGATTATACATGTTTGCAGCAAGAATTTTATTTTTCTTTATGTCTCATTGTGGGAGGAGGGAGTAAGGGAAGTCAGAGTAGTAGAGAAGACAGATTTTTGTTTATTGGAAAAATCATTTAATTTTTTGAAAAGGAAAGACAAAAAACAACAAAGGCAAATCAAGAACGACTTCCTATAGGAGTTAGCAACTGAGCTGAGCCTTGAAGCAAAGGATGCTAAGAAGCAGAAAGGAAGGGAGAGTTTATTCCAAGCATGGGAGACAGATGATGCAAAGACACAGAAACAAGAAATTCAATGTCAAATTCAGTGAATAGCAAGTAGACAGTTTGGCTATGAGGCAGAATACGTAAAGCATCCTAATGCAAACCAATTAGGTAAATGTAGATTAGAAACCAATAGTGAAAAGCTTCAAATATCAAAGTTTTTGTTTAATCCTAGAGGATTCCCTAAAAATTCTTGAGCCAGGAAATGACAGGGTCAAGTCTGTTGTTTAGGAAGATTATTTGGACAGCTATGTGGAAGATGGAATTTTGGAGCTGTGTCCCACATCAGTAGATACACCAGGATCCACCAGGATATCCCATCAAAATCTCAAACTCAACTTGGCCAAACTGAACTTATCTCCCTCCCCTGAAAAAAACCTGATATTCCAGACTTCCCACTGCTACTGGATGCACCAACATCCTCCTACTCACTAGTGTTTGTAACCTTAGTCAGCTTAAGTCTTTCCTCTTCTCTGCTCAACATTCTTGTATTCGATTAATAGCCAAGCTCTGTAGTTTCTCCTTCCACACTCCCTCTCTTCTCAGTCTCCTCTCCACTCACATAATCACCATTCTCATTCAGGCTCTCATTGCCTCTTTTCTATACCTAATAGCTTCTCCTGCCTGTGAGATCACCAGTCAGCAGCTAGCTTAGTCCCCAATGTGATCCTGAGAGGATCTGCCCAGAGATTAAAGAGGGAAATGGTTTAGCCCGCTTTGAGGTTTACCCCTCCACTTCATGTGAGGTGCCAGGAAACGTCCACCTCTCTCTGTCTCCATACCTACCACAATGACCTTCCAGGAACTAGTTTTGTCCTCTACTGTGTTAGAAGAGACTGGGCTGAATTTAGCCTCTTGGAGGGCCCTTAGGTATGCACTCATTGTCCAGGCTGTCTATCTCCTTGGACAGTGACTTATATAGAACTAGCTTTGTCAGATTGGTGCTGCTCTGGTCTAAGATGGCACTGGCTGCAGGTCCCCCTGGTTTTCTACCAACCAGATTGTTCTCAGGCTTTCTGGCAATCTTCTTATGAAATGCAGGACAAGATGGAAGGGCTTACTGGTGTTTTCCTTTTGTTTTACTGATCAACACCTCACCTAGTATCCCTTTTCATCTTTGCTGGTGAGTTTCTTAGGACAGCTGGGTTCAGCTATAACCTTGCCCATAGCCATCTTTACCAGTGGTGCCAAGTAATAGCTTCCTAATGGGTCTTTCCTTCTAGTCTCTCCCCTCCAATCCATCCTCTTCAGAGCTGCCAGAAAAATCCTCCTAGGGCACAGGTCTGATCATGTCAGTCTCTTTCTCACAAACGTTCAATGGAATGACTGTCGCTGCTAGGATAAAATAAAAACACTTCAGCTTGCCATTTAAGTCCATCTACAATCTGCCTCTAACTTACCTGTCCAGTATCATTTCACATTATTCTCCTTAATGCACTTTATATTCCATCCAAGCTGGTCTACAAGATATCTCCAGGACTCAACACTCCATCTCCTGCCTGTGCATTCTCAGCAATTATCCCTCATGCCTAGAACCTGTTTCCTCCTGGTTCTGCCTCTCTAAACTTTTATCTTCCTTCAGGGCTCATTTCAGCCTCTAGGAAGCCTTCCCTTATCACTTCAGTTAATAGTGGGGAGATCTTTCTCAGCAATTTACCTTGTATTTTTTTTTCCATGTTCTAACTTGCAGTAAACTCCTGGAGGGCAAAAGCTATTTCTTTTCTTTTTCTTTCTTTCTTTCTTTCTTTCTTTTTTTTTTTTTTTTTTTTTTTTGTATTCCCAGTGACTAGCCTAGGGCCTTTTAGGTATCACCTAATAAATAAATACTGGATTGAATTCTCCTTTGTCTTCCTTTTTTCCACCCTCACACCTGGACTCAGACAATTACAAGCCCACAAGTGCTACCCTCCCAATAAAATACAGCAAAGGGCTGCATTTGTCTACAGAAAAGAGCTGGTCCAGGCTCCCGAAGTATTTAGAAAAGAGTCTTTCCTCCCCACTCACCTCCCAGTCCTGAAAGTTCCATAGCCCAAGGCTAGAAGGGACCAAATGCAGAGAAACAACTGAGCTCCATTTCAGGGAAGGTCTGCTGTCCCAAGACAGAGGACAGGCAGGTTTGCTTGTTTTTTCCCCTAACGTGGGCTGATCCAACTTGACCCAACTGAAGCTGATGCAAAGTAATGGGGACTTGAGAGGCAAACAACATAGTTCAGGGGTGTTCACCCTGGGCTCTGTGGAGTTGCTACTGTTGTTGTAACCTCTTGATAATTCTCTTATAATCTTAGTTAGTTCCCTTTGCAATCCTATGTGTTTTATATTTTGCATTTAAAAACATTATTCTGAGAAGCCATAGGCTTCACTAGACTGCAAAAGGGGTCCATGATAAAAAAAAAAAAAAAGGTTAAAAACCCCAGATTAATGGAAAGAGTGTTGCCCTGCAACTAAGGAGATTCAGGTCCTGGCTTTGTCACTCACTGACTGTGTCACCTTGGGAAAATCATCTCCCCTTTCCATGCCTCCATTTGTTCACATGTAAATTGAAAGGAGCTGGACTAGGTCATCTTAACTTGCCTTTTTCTATTCTTGTACTTTAACATATTTGTAAGGAAACAAACAAGGTCTAAGAATTTCTTGGCGTTTTAGCATGACAATGGCATGAAATTCAAATGCAGACAGCACATGCAAAATAGGAGAGGGGGTCACTCCCTGGCTCCTCACTCCCTTCCCCCAATGCTAGACCAGCTAGGAAGCTTGGTAGAGCAGGAACAGAAGGGAACAAGCCCCTTCCCGGCCCGCCCACCCATCCACCCTGGCTCCCCAGTCAGCATGATTTCCGATTACAGTCCCATGAAGGGGAGGGTGAACAGGGCTCCCTAGCTCCTGCCTGGGTGTTAGGCTGCAAATCCACACAGCTGGATGGCATAGCAACCTGCTCCTGGCAACCACGTGAGTGAGAACTAGCTTTGGTTGTTTCCCTGGGTACAGGGCTCCGAAGCCAGATACTCTGCCACCCACCAGCCCCTGAACAAAGGGGAAACACTACTCACTCTCCCCCTGTCTCTTGTTCCACTGTCAGAAAAGATAAAGTACAGACTTGTGATTTCATTGGTTAAAGGGGAGTCCCAGGTGAGGAAACTCTTTCTACCAATAAAGGTCAGCAACTCTCTGCAACTTCTAGTCTTTAGAGGGCTACCCAGAGTCAACAAGCATTTGTTTAGTACCTACTATGTGCCAGGCACTGAGATGTTAAGTGACTTAGCCAGGGTTACACAGTCAATATATATGTTAAAGGTAAGACTTGAACTCAGGTCTTCTTGGTTCCAAAGTTATACCATATTGCCTCTCCCTGAGAAAGAAGGCATTCCTAATAACCAGCAGGAAAATGAAATATGAGCTGGGGTCAGCTTGAAGCAGGATGGGAGGGGATTCAGTTGTAGTTTGAAGAATATTGGAGTGGGAGGCAGAAAGCCTGACTCTGCTAAGGACAGTTGTGACCTTTGTCGAGTCACTTTATCTCTGGGGTTCAGTATTCTCAGTTATATAATAAGTTGTTAGGACAAGAAGATCTCTAAAGTTCCTTCCAGCTCTAATAGTACGTAATTCTATGGCTCCTCAAAAGAGCAGATGTGAACAAGAACAGTTATGTATGTACCTAGCTATACCTACAAATACCTATAATAGCTCTGTTTCTCCCCAAGAGGCTAGAGGGTACAGTGTTGGTCTTAACCTTGGGTTTCAGTTCTGTTTGTGTATCCCCAATACCTAGAATGGGGGCAATGAAATGACACAGTGGATAGAGTGCCAGGCCTGGAATCAAGAAGAGCTGAGTTCAAATCCAGCCTCAGACTGTCACTGGCTATGTGACCCTGGGCAAGTCACTTCACCATGTTTGTCTCAGTTTGTTCATCTGTAAAGTGAGCTGGAGAAGGAAATGGCAAACTTCAATATCTTTGCCAAAAAAAAAAAAAAAAAGTGGAGTCAGGAAGAGGTGGGCACAACTGAAAAGATCAAATCACAACAATACCTAGAATAGTGGCTGACTTATGCAAAGTTATTTTAAAACACTTGTTTTTGGTCAATCTAGTCCAGTCTCCTTATTTTACTGATAAGAAAACTGAGGCCCACAGAGGTTAAGTGACCTACCTCAGTTCCTCTTACTCTACTAAATCCAGAAATCTCTCCACTACAACACAGGGGAGGTAATTTCCAGGGCCCAAAAAAGGAAATGAATGGTAAAGGAAGAGAGTGAGTAGGGAAGGGCTAGCGTGGAGTTTGCTGCAGGGGGAGAACAGCCTGAGATAGTCATCAGACATGTTTATTCTCTCAGATAATTCCAGGTATCCCATGTGACACAGGTCAGGAAGTTCGTAATGACAGGGGCCCCCTCCCCCCCCCCCCCCAGGAGGTCGTGATGGCCAGAGGAACTTGAAATGTGGAATTCTGGGGACCATGAGGGGAAGGAGGACAGTTTAATATGTAGAACTGAGAGGGATTAGAGGAACTCATACCCAAGGGATAAGATTCTAGGGTACAGGCCTGCACCCATGCTACTTCCATCTTTAGAATATCATGCCACACTCAGGGATCCATAAGCATTTAAATGCAGACACTGGAGAGTAGAATATCAAAGGGCCCAGTGGGTTCAACACTATGCTTTTCCTGCCTTCCCAAAACAGGTGAAGTTCCAACAGTGTTAACTGGGGAGTTGTTCAAGGGCTTGTCTCTATGAGTTATTATTTCAAGGGCAATACCTTGCTTAGCCATATAAAAGTATTCATCATAGAACATTAGTAGTAGGAGGATCTTTAGAGACTATGAAGTCTAATCTCATTTTATGGAGAAACAGATCTAAAAAAGAGAAGTAACTAATCCAAGGTCAAAAGTTTGGTAGACCAAGACTACAATAACCTGACAGCAAGTCAATCTTTTCTAGTGAGGTATAGGGAATGGAGTGGATGGAGTGCTCAGGAAGGAGTAGTGTCCTTGGTGTGAGGGCTGCAGAACCTTGTTCAGGGCCACTTATCCACCTGTGGTGTCCACCTGCCACCTGACTCTCACCTGTGACTCCAAGAAGCTGTAGCATGCACAGCAGCCACACCCTAGGGTGTGAGTCAAGAGGCAAGACTAAAACTAGTTGAGGACAACTCAAGGGTTGAGGCCATGAGTTAGGAGGGTGTCCACACTAAACATGTAGACTCCCGGATGAATGAAAACAATTTGTTCCAACAGCCATAAAGGCAGCTGAAGAAGTAGAGGCTGTGGTGCTCTTAGAGCTTGGTCAGACATCAAAGACACCAAGGTCATCCACTGCATCCTGGGCCATTGTCATCATCTTGACTTTTGTCTTGCCCCTGGACTTCAAGGACTCTGGGAAAGAAAGTGAGACTGATGGCTTTGAGCAACTCTCCCTCACTTAAATCCAATTCATACTTGAGTCAAGACATTACCTGTGACGTCATTGCTCCTCTTTAAAACCAAAGGACAAACAACAATAGTGAATATGGTGCTGGACTTGTAGTCAGGAAAGTCTCGGTTCAAATCCCGTTCCTGGCACTTACTAGCTGTGTGAGTCTCTCTGAGCTGCCTCAGTCTCTCAAGTCTAAGTTTCCACATCTGCAAAATGGGGTAATAATATTAGTAATATCTACTTTCACAGAGTGGCTGTAAGGTTTAAATTGAATAATATAACATGAAAAAGGCTTTGCAAACCATAAAGCACTATGTCAACGTTATTTATGGTTATTTATGAACAATAACTGACATTGATATAGCATTGGAGGGTTTAGAGTTTCTTACTCATGAGTATGTATGTATATTAATGAGTGTATATGTATATATAACATGTGTCCCTGTATGTGTATACATACTTATATACAAATATACTCTCTCTTCAAGCTTACAAAAACAAAATTAAAATGCATCTAGGATAAGAAGGGAAGAAGTCAACTGGGAGAAAAATCTTTGTACCAAATATTCTTTCTAAGAGTTTGGAATCCAAGATATACAGACAACTAACAGAAATACACATGACCAAAAGCCATTCCCCACTAGACAAGCAGTCAAAGGATATGAACAGTTTTCAAAAGAATTCAAATTATTAAAACCATATGAAAGAATTCTCCAAATCACTTATAGAAAAAAAAGAAAATCAAAACAAACCTGAGGTTCCATGTCATAGCCAACAAAGAGGACAAAAATGGGAACAGTCAATGTTAGAGGGGCTGTGAAAAGACAGGCATAATGATGCATTGTTGGGAGAGTTGTGAATTAGTACAACTATTCTGGAAAGCAACATAGAATTTTGCAAATAAAGTGACTAAGATGTCAATACTCTTTTACTCAAAGATTTCATTGCCAGGTATATACCCCAAAGAGGTCACTGACCATCCACCCCTCCAAAAGACTTCATACACAAAAGAGTCAATGTCCACAGATTAGGGAATAGCCAAATGAATTGTGGTACATAAACATAACAAAATATTGGTGTGCTGTAAGCAGTATTGGACATGAACAGAAGAGAACAGAGAAGCACAGAAAGAGTTATATGGACAGATGCAAAATGAAATACAAAGAACCAGAAAAGCTCTATGTGCAATGACTACCATAATGCAAATAGAACAAAAACCACAAAACAATTGAAAATGAATACTTCAAAATGATAAAGCACAAACTTGGCCCCCAAGAAGATATGATAGAAGATGGCTTTTCCCTCTTTTTTCCAAAAGTAATCTTCATCCACAGATGAAGATTTATGTACTTGTTGTTCAGTCATTTCACACTCTTCATGACCCTATTTGGAGGTTTTCTTGGCAAGGCTAGTGGAGTGGTTTGCCATTTCCTTCTCCAACGTATTTTATACATGAGGAATTGAGGCAAATAGGATTAAGAGACTTGCCCAGGATCACACAGCTAGTAAGTATCTAACCCTGGATCTGAACTCATGAAGATGAGGCTTCCTGATTCCAAGTTTAATGTTCTATCCATTGTGCCATGGATGAGAAATATTAATACAATCTCAGTTATTGACTTACTGATTGATTACTTTTTTGTCTTCTTTTTTTTTAATCTTCCTTAAGAGGGATGGATTTCTGGGAAGTGGGAGAAGAGACAAATGGAAAGAAATTCAGTCATTGTAAAAAGCAAACTATCAATACAAATCTTAAAAAAAAGAAAAGTCTTCCAATTCCAAAAGAATTCTGATAGAAAATGCTATTCACATCCAGAGAAAGAACTACGGAGTCTGAAAGTAGAACAAAGCAGACTACATTCTCTTTTTTTGTTTTGTTTTATTTTTTGTCATGGTTTTCCTTCTGGTTCTAATTCTTCTTTACAACATGGCTAATACAGAAATATGTTTAATAGGATTGTACATGCATAGCTTATATCAGATTGCATGCTGTCTTGGGAAGGGGGAAGCAGAGGGAAGGTGAGAAAATTTAGGATTCAAAATCTTATAGAAGTGAATGTTGAAAACTAAAAACAAACAAATAATTTTTTTAAAGTCTTCAAGAAAAGTCTGCATGGGTGGTACCGTGACTGCACAGTAGCAGGATGAAATATAGCCCCGCTCCTCCCACACACCTCCTCCGCAAAGATCTAGAAAATGTTCCAGACCAAGTCCTGACCAGGAAATCAAAGAAAAAAATCACAGTGAGTAAATTTTCCAGTCCAGGTCAGTTTAGGGAGACCAATAGAGAGATTTGTAGCAGTTCTGAGAGGTGCCTTCTGTTCTTATAATCTATTTCCTTCCAAGCACTCTACTATCCAACATACTGCCCCACTTGCATTTCCTCAAACACAATACATCTCCCAGTTCATGCCTTTTCATTGGCTTTTTTCCCCATGCCTAAAATACTCTGACTCCTCACCTTAGTGTCTTAATTTCCCTGGTTTCCTTCAAGGTTCAGTTCAAATCCCACCCTCTGCAGGATGCTTTCCTGGTCCCCCCACTACTACTGCCTTCCCCTCCCATATTATTTATCTACTCTATCCTGTATCTTCCTAGTTATTTCTATATTCTCTCTTCTTTTAGAATGGGAACTCCTTGAGGGCAGGTACTATTTTTGACCCTTGTATGTTGCCAGTGCTTAGCAGAGTGCCTGGAAAATATTAATCTCTCAATAAATTCTTGTTGACTTACTGACTGAACTCATCATCTGACTAATTCTACCACTAACCGACTGCAAAACTTTAAATAAGTCACCTTGGACCGTGTGTGTGTACGTGTGTGTGTGTGTGTGTGTGTGTGTGTGTGTTAACTAAATCTGTGATTTCATTAGTCTGGGGGACTCCTGGTATAGAACTTTTTCTACCAAAGCAGAAGGACATCTTTGCAATTTATGGTCTTAAAGTTGCCTAGAGGCATTGAGTGGTCAAGTAACTTGTCTGTGGTCACACAGTCAGTCATGTCAGAGGAAAGATTTGAACCCATATTTTCCTAACTTTGAAGATAATTCCCTACTATACCACATTGCTTCATTATATGTATGTATATCTTATAGCCTTCCCATGGAGTTATATATTCACACAGAAGCGACAAGAAATCATGGTACTAAAAGTGTACCTGACCAATAATAACACTGACTGGCATTAAACTTCCTCATTTCTAAGTGAATTAGCCCTTCTCACCACCCAGACTTGATCTAGCACTTGGGTCTGGGTCTGCCAATCTCAAAGACTCTGTTTTCAAAGATTAAGTATGACCCAGACTAATCTTGGCTCACTCTTCATTGTCCTCACCTCACAACAGTATCCCTACACCAGAACTCTTACTTTGGGTTTCAGTTCTTCCCAGCTTTGAATTCCCTGGGATTTAACTCAATGTTGGGTTTTAATCAGTGATGCACTTCCCCCAAGGAGTCACTACATCATCCAGCCTCTCCCTCATGGAGAGATTTCAAAGAATCTATAGCCTGGCAATCTCCAACATCAAGAAGCTTCTCAAAGTTTTCAAAGGTCAACCCCCTTCCTTTCATAGGATGTATGTGAAGAGTTGAGCTCTCAGAGTTCCCCTGAAACCTTATTCTTTTCTTTCTCACCTCCTCTCTTCAATATTAGCTACAGGCAGCAGTAAAGGAAGGGAAGGAAACCAGACTCCACAAATATTAACACAGTTCAATTCAGTTCAATTCAGCTAACTTTCACTTTCACTGAGAAACTTCAGAGGGTGAAACTAGTTATTATCTGGTTAGTAGTTAGCACAGAACAAGGATACCAAGAGGTGCTTGCTTCTCAAAGAGCTCTTAATCTCATCAAACCAAGGCACACTAATAGAATCAAAGAATTTTGAGAACTAGAAGGAATCTTAGAGATAACTCATCCACCCACTTCATTTTATACATGAAGAAACTGAACCCCACAAAAGTTAAGTCCTGCAATTAGTTATTGATAGAGCCAATGGCTCTCAACTGGCTCTTCAATCTCCTAGGTGTCTATCTATCCTTTAAAGCCCACCTCCTCTATGAAGCCTTCCCTGACCCTCTCAATCTGACATTCTCTGTGAGAAGTCCTTTGTTTTGCACCTCTCTGCTATGCGTATCAAGTAATAGGATGTGTTATAGTTATTGTATTTGTGTCCTGATAACCAGGATGTAAATTCCGTAAGGGCATGGACCTTAACTTTGTACCTCCCCCCAGCACCTAGCATGGTCATCTGAAGCACACAGTAGGTGCTTCATAAAAGTTTACCGAATATGGACTGTATGCTTAGGAGTAAAGCTTCCTCATCTTCATGTATATCACCATCCCTGTGCCAGTATCCAGATGAAAAGGGAAAAAAACACATACAAAAAAACCAGCATTGGGATGTTCATCCTAATAGACAAAACATCTAGCTGATTCACTGAATTTAATTTTCATTCTTTAGTTCAGTCTTCAGGTAGACTCACCCTATGCTCCCCCAGGGCCTTGGACAAGAAGTCTTGGACTTCACCCCATCTTCATGGTACTCCTTCATTCTAGTTCCTGCTCCCAGCCCTGAGGTTCCTGATACCCCGGGTTTCAGAAGCCCCCATTCCAACATTCCCAACCCCAGGCTGACCTCTCCTGGCCACAGCCAGAAGCAGCAGTTTGGCAGGAGAAGAGAAGAAGGGAAATTGTCCGCATTGATTTTCTTTCGCCTTTTCCTTCTTCCCAGAGAGAGCTGGGGCACTGAAGGGAGAAGGGGGAAGAGAAAAGAAAATAACCGGAGGAGTCGGTCCTCTCCCCATCCTAGACTCCAGCTGTTGGCCTAAAAACACAAAAGCAGCTTCCAGCAAAATCTGAAGAAAGAAAAGAGAAGGGAAGAAAAATTTCAAAAGGAGGGCTAATTTGTACAGCAATGGACAGCTGTATTTGCATAATGAAATGTAGAGAGGATGTTTGGCTCATGTATTTTTTAGAAGGTTTAGGTTTAATTTTATTTAGCTTAAGAAGGGCATGTCACTCAAACTCCACTGGTCATTTATAAAAATATTTCAATTGTGTTTCCAAGGAGCTGTCTCTCTAGCCTAAGTGGCTGCTGCCCAAGGTTGTGAATGCTAATGTAGAGGTCGGGAGCTCCGGGGAATAAGGAAAACAGCCTGATATTCAACCCTGAATGGAGGGCCTTGACTAGATGGAGGGACAGCCACCCTTCACTAGGAACTAAAGTCAGGGATCATTAATCAGGATGGAGATGTCTCTTCAGCACTCCAATTTCCCCTCCCCAGGCAAAGAGGAGGGACAATTATCCAACTCACTTAGAAACATAGTCCTATGATTCTACCAAAGCTGAAGAGACTTTGGAGATCAAACCTAAACACTTCTTTTTACAAATGAGGAAAACGAATTATAATGTGATGCAGTCATAAAAAGGCAGAGCAGGAAGGGTCCTTAAAAGTCATCCAGTCCAACCCTGTCACTTGATAGATGAAGGAAATAAGTATCCAAGAGGTCAAAGGGCATTGCTTAAAACCACAACGGCCAGAGTTCTTTCCCCCATAAGAAGAGCGCCAAGGAAATAGTTTTTAAACCATCGTAGAAGCAAGGTATCTATCCACAAAGGCTAAGGCTAGGGTGCAAACTGAGACAGCTGTTGATGGAGAGTGTCTGAGCCTGTTGGGTCGGTGGACAGGGTGGGGAGAGGAAGAGAGGGGACTACTTTGGCGCTAGCTCCAACAGCCTGATGGGAGGGGACTCCATATGGCCAGATAGCACCTAGCAGCCGGCATCTCGGCACACACTAATCCTGCTGTCAGCCAGGCTGGGACAGCGGATTAGGAAATGTCACATTTCAAAATAAATTATTTCCATTTTTCTCCCTAAGAAGGAAAGAGACAGATAAAGCAAGGAAGAAAACAAGCGAACCCACCCATCCAGGGGTCATCCATCCGCCAGGGTCGACATCCCAGGGCTTCAGACAGGCTGCAGTCTTCTCTCCGAAACCCTCGACTGTCACCCTGAAAATGACAGCACTTGGCTCTTTGAATTCATTGGGACCAAGGACAAATGGATTTCGCAGTTTATCAAGGGAGGGAAGGGGCGCATCAGTGACTCATCAACCATGAAGCGCCTTTGACCCTCTCTCCTCCCTCCCCCAAGCTGAGTGCTGTAATCACTTTTGACCCACTGTCTTGGCCTCCTGGAGACTGTGAGTCTCTGAGAAAGGAGTTAGGCCCCCACACCGAATCAGCTTCTCCAATTCCTCAGGGGCCAGGGGCATTTCCCTGGTCCTTAAGACCTTCACTTTCCCCAGTTTCTCCCACCGTTCAGCAGAGATGGACAACTCAGAAGACAAAAGAAACTTCTCTCCCTCCCCACCTCCTCAGTTTACTCCACCCCTCCTTCCCCAGGCTTCATCTCAGACAATAGCAAATACCCACCCCTGGAAATTACGGGTTTGTTAATTACAAAAGTAATGCCACAATATCAGCAATTAATGAATTCTAATCTGGCCTGCGAGAGAGGTCGGCCACACAATCACCCTGCTCGCCTCCTGAAGCAGAAGACCCGTCTGATGGAGATTGTGATTGAAATGTATTTGTTTGGAGTTATTAGATACTATCTGCAATCAATCCATTACCATAAACTTAAGCTTCCACATTCTTTCATTTTAAATGAATTTTCATATCACATTTCCAAATAAGCATTGCCTCCAGTCAACTCTTATTTATCTAATAACTCCATGCAAATATTTTATTATATTTCAATGAAAGGCGTCGAAAACTATTACCTTGTGCTAGATTTGGGTGTCAGGGAGGGAGCTGATGCTGATGAAGGGAAAGGAAAGAAAACACTGTCCCCAGACTGCTAAGGCTTGAGGGAATGACCCTCCCTCCCTTCTCCCCACCTGGTCCTTTCACCCAAATTTAATCAGGGAGACTAGGTCCTAAAGAGCAATATGGAGCAATATTTCCCAACTTATTCCACTTCATTATACACAAATGAACTTGTCAATATGAACATAAAGGAACAGTTTGGGAGATCATTCCACCACTCCCCAATATCATCCAACCAGCCATTTGCCCCAACCATTAAGATTGCAAGATTCTATTCCTCTCTCCCCTCTCCCCATCTTTCTTTTTCCCTTTCTCTCTCTCCTTTTCCCTCTCTCTCCCTCTCCCTCTCCCCCTCCCTCTTTCTCTCTCTCTCTTTCCCTCTCTCCCTCCCTTTGTCCTTTTCTCTGTTCCTCTTTCTTCCTTCCCTCTATCTTTCATCTATCTCCTTTTCTCCTTCTCTTTCTCCCTCTCTCTACACCCTCCATCTTTCTGTCTCTCTCCCTCTCTCTCCCCCACTCTCCTTTTGTCTCTCTTTCTCCCTCTCTCTCCTTTCCCTCTCTCTCCCTTTCTCCTTCTCTTCCTCTCTCCCTCTCTTTCCCTCTTTCTCTCTCCCTCTGTCTTTCCTTCTCCCTCTCTCTTTTCCCCTCTCTTTCCCCCTCTCTCTCTTCTTCCCTCTCTCTCTCCCTCTCCCATTCTTTCTCCCCTTCTACTCTCTCTCCTTCTCTCTGCCTTTTCCTCTCCCTCTCTTCTTTCTCCCTCTTTCTCTTTAGCCCCTTCTCTTTCTTCCTCCTCTCCCCTCTCTCTCTCATTCCCTCTTTCTCTCTCTCATTCCCTTTTCCTCTCTCTCTTCCCCTCTTTTTTGTCTCCCACATACATACATTCTACTTCCTCTCTTTAGCCTCCTCTATCCTTTCTCTATAATTGGCAGACAGAAATGAAGGAATCTAAGCCACACAAAGGCCATATCCAAACAGCAGCACATTGACACATTCTCAGGCAAACCTTATCCCTTTTTTCATTTCTAGAAGATCCTTGTCCCCTTTTAGTGTACCTACTGCCCTCATGCTATTCCCACTGAGTGTCCTCCTGGCAGATCTTTCTTTCAAACCAGACCTCTCTCCCCCTTCTTCCTCAGCCTCACTCTACTTCAGACATCTGTTCTCTATGAAGTAACCAAGGGACTTCTCATATATCACTCTATCACAGACCATAACCCAGTGCCTGGAAAATAACAAGTGCTTTATTAATGCTTGATGACTCACTGATGGATCAGTGGTTTCATCTTGAGGATGTTCTGCTATTGATCACAGTTCCTTCTCACCTTAACCAAAGGTCATTCCCCTGAGGTCAGTTTGGTGTTGAGCTTGTCTAAACCTAGCTAGACTGGATGGTGGATTGCAGACATGCAGCCCATTGCCAGCCTCACCAACTTGGCAGGCAGGATCTGCCAGAGCTTGTGCTCCATTGACACAGACTTGGAGGAGCAAGGGTCACTTCTAGATCACCATGAGGCAATGGAGAAGGTGAATGCAAGGCAAGGGAAAGCAGTAAGCATTTATTGAGCACTTCCCAGATGCAAGGAACTGAACTCCTGAAATTAAGTAAAATTACAGTCCTTGTCCTCAAGGAGATTACATTCCAATAAAGGAAAATAACTCACAAAAGAGAGGTGAAGGGGCATAGGGAAAGGGGGATAGAGGAAAGAGTATGTGTGCAAAAGCATGGGGTCAAAATTCAGAAGTTCAGAAGTCAAGCCAGGAGAGAAATGAAGGTTGGCCAGCCTGAGACCCTCTCCAAACTGGGGGCCCCAAGAAGAACTCACTAATTGGAGAAGTGGACTGGCACAGCATATCAATGTTTCAGGGTGAGGAGATTCCAGGAGCAGAGGGAGTTTCCAAGAAGAAACTGCAGCAGAGGCATAGTGTTGATCCCCAGAAAGTCAGAAACAAAGCCAGAAGAGGAACGGAGCCCAAGGGTATTCATAGATTTGTTAAGTTGATAGATTTATTAGAGTTAACATTAGATGATATGTCACTCCTTCCAAGTAACATATAATTTTAAACCAGTTAAGATGTACATAAGTTTATTCATTCCCCATTTATCAAGTGACCACTATGTGCAAAGTACTGTGTTATACACACTGAAGGAGATACAACTAGTACATTACACAAATTATGCAAATAATTATGTTATAATTCTTACTCTCTTGTACCTTACAATCTAAGAAGAGAACAACAGATATATAAACATACTCTACAATACTGAAAAGCATGACACCCTTTTTGGACACACCCTCAAACTTGCACTCACAATGGTAGACTGGATCATCAAAGGGACTATTCTGTCTCAGGTTCTAGGGGCAATCAGAGGTGGATTGTACTCTTAACACTATAGTTCACCCAATGGTACCCAATGGCATATTTCCCATAAACAATCAGCCATTAGACTCAATTAGCACTTATCAAAGGCATTTATTCTAACATGTAGTAAGAATACTTGTTATAAAACATGGAAGATTTGGTATCCATAGTTGGACTACCTCCTCAGACAATGTGCAATCTCTGATGGGTATATGGATCTACTGGATTACTTGAATTCACTCTTTGATGAGCAGTTATAGTCTCTACAACCTTTGCTCTAAAGCTTAGCTGAGTGTTACTGTTCTCTTTCACTTGGAGTACTACTACATTCTTTTAGCAATTTCAAAAATCCTTAGCCTAGGATTGGCAGAAACCTCTCCAGTTCTGCTCCCCCAGAGTCTCAACTCTGAAATTTTTTTCACTTCCCAGTAGGGAATTGGGAGATGTATAGAATGATTATCGTTCCTGGTTTAGAGCTGAATTTCCTTGGTAAGGGACCTCACCCATTAGATGACTATACAGTACATTTCCCAAATTGCTATTCAGCCCTTGAATAGCTGGGGAAAAAATGTAATGAGGTGATTTGTGCCCTAGGGCCAAGGTCATTGTCTCTACTGGAGTTTTCATATTCAGTTATGCTAAACAAAATCTCAAGTCGAGTCGCCTATAAAATGTGTGGAATGCTTTGTTTACACCTGAAAGTACCTTATTCTTATATTTCATTGCTTTTTCTTTGACCATCATGACTTCCAAATTTGCTGAAATCTAAAATTAGTACACCTTCACAAAAGAAATATACAATAAATAGGAATACATGAAATAGTGGGTACAGAGTAGGCAGAAAGACCTGGTTTCAAGTCCAACCTTCAAGACTCATTCTGGCTGTGTGACGCTGGGCAAATCATTTAACCTCTCAGTGTTCTAGGCCAATAGTGTCAAACTCAGATAGAAACAGGGCCACTAAATCTCACATATAGATCCCTATGGGTCACATGTTGACTTAGAGAGCCACATATTAACATTATTGATGGACTATTGTATTTTTATTTAGTTTGTTAATTATATTCCAATTACACTTTTTTCTGGCTCCAGCTGTACTTGGGAATATTAAGGGCTTCATGTGGGCCCTGTGGGTCATATGTCCAACAAGACAATTCTTCAGGACTATAAGTTTTAAGAATAAGCATTGACCTTTGGTGAAATTTTGTATTGTTTCTGTCTATTGTTTTCTGACCCACTAGTTCTTTAGGATTAAGTTATTTGATCTCTAATTTTGAATTTTTTCTTCAAAAGTCCTTTATTGAAAATCATTTTGATTGCATCATAATCAGTAAATGATTTGCTTAGCATTTATACTTTTCTGCATTTGGGGTGAGGATTTTATTTCCCAATATATGGTCATTTTTTGTAAAGGTGCCCAGAATAGCTAACAAATACAAATAAACTACCTTTTGTTTTTGTTCAGCTATCACCTCAAATGTTTCTGTAGTTCAATTTATCAAAGAAAATGATAATCATGAAACAATATAGAAAAATTATGGGATGTAATCCTTAGCAGAAAATGTATATCTCTAAATGCTTTCACCAACAAAAGAGAGAAGGAAAAAATCCAATTAATTGGGCACATAACTAAAAAAAAAAAAAAAAAACAAATCAACTCTTCCCTACAACTGAACAACAAAGTAGAAATTCTGACAATCAAAGAAGAGACTAACAAAACTGAAAGAAAAGACCCTATTGAAGTGATACATAGAACTAGGAGCTGGTCTTTTGTGGAAGGTGGGGAAAGGGAGAGGCCTAATTAAATAGATAAGCAATTAGCTATTCTAATTTTCTTAAAATATACAAAAAAACCACTTTATCAAAACAGAGAATTCGCAGCCCTTGGAGAGGAAACAAAAGAAACTGTCAGAAATTATTTTGCCCAATTATAAACCAAGGAAAATTATTACTTAGAGGAAACAACAAATATTTTTAAAATGTTAAAAATAACTCGGCATAATATATACCATCATATATTGCTCAGCATATAAATAATAGCATCAGTTACAGCCCAGGAGGCAAGAATATTGAAAAGGAAGAATAAAGAGCTTATCCCAGCAAGGTTACCCAACTCAAGCATCCAGAGTCAATCGTTAGCAGAGACAGAGTAAATGGTTACTCATACAGTGTGATGGGAAAAGTACTACGAGTCTTTCTTCCTCTAGCAAATCATTAAAAATCTTTCTACTTGTCTGTTAAGTTATCTGAGATAGACTCATTGGAGCTATCTACCTTTTTGTTCTATGCTTAGGAATTTCAGGAGATGTATATTTCATTCTGTATCATGAGGCTAGAGGCAGCATGGCATAGTAGACAGATACACGGTCTCATAGCCAGGATGACCTTCTGGATGCCTGACATTGAGCAAGTCACTTAAACTCTCAGAGTTTTAGCTAATTCTCTAAGACTAAGTTGCAGACTTAAATTGGTAGAGGAAGTTTCCTGGGATAGGAATAGGGACTGGATTAGTGATTTTATTGGTATAGGGAACATCTAGGAAAAGAAAGTCAGTGCTTCTGCAAACTTCTAGTCTTGAAGAATTGTCTGCTCAAACATGTGACCCACAGGACCCACATGCAGCCCACAACATGCCTAAGTACAGCTTGAACCCAGATCAAAATGAAATTGGGAAATTCTTAACAAAAAAGCAGGAATACTATGGATGTGGCTCCTCATTGTGTCTCTTTCAGACCTGGATCTGCTTTCTAAACCATTTTGCTATGATCTTCCATTTTGCGCGAGTTCATCTTATTCACATTTACAATTATGACTGTATTCTATTTTCCTCTATTTTTTCTTCCCTTTACTCCTACCCTACTCTTTAGCAGTAAGAACAAAGAGGTAAAAGAGAAGTTTTTCTAATATTTGTGATCTTTAAATGAATGTCTGTTTCTACTCATTTATCTCTTTTTCAGCCTTTTTCAGCACTGGTTGTGATTTTACCAATAACCCATCCACCCACCCTCAACTCCTTGGACATGGTGGGAGAGTTAGATATTCTTTTCTCCCCATCATCACTTCTAGGCTCTTCTTCTACCACCACCATTGAGTAGCCTCTCCTCCTCTGAGGTTTATTCAATCTATATTTGTCACCCAATCAAGATTCTGGTCATTGTTATCTACCAATTTCCAGGCACTTTCATTTCCTTAGTCAATTTGGGGCCTGTCTCACAGTCTTTCTCTCTTCCCCAACTCCTGTTCTCCTACAAGGAAACTTCAACATATATAGTGATACGTCCTTCAAACATCCTAACCTCAAAATTCCTCAATTATTCATTTCACATGACTGACTCCTCCACCACACTTCAACTAGCCCCAGAAACAGTCATAACCATTAATCTTGCCATCAACCATTTTGGAAAGCAGTTTGGAATTATGCAAATAAAATTATTAACTGTTCTTACTTACTTAATCACTTACTGGGCTTATACCCCAAGGAAGTCATTGATAAGAATGAAGTCTCTATATACACCAAAATATTTATAGCAGCATATTTTGTGATAGCAAAGAATTGGAAACAAAATAGATGCCTATTAATTGGAGAATGGTAAACAAATTGTGGTACACAAATATAATGGAATGCTATTGTGGTGTAAGAAAAGATAAATGTGGTGAATACAAAGAAGCATGAAAAGATCTACAAGAACTGATGCAGAATAAACTAAGCAGAGCCAAGAAAACAATATACATAATAACGACAACAACATAAAAGGAAAGAATAACTATACATCACAAAATCAAAAGTGAATGTAACAAAATTACAGGGATCAATTATGATTTGAATAAAGAGATATGAGAGGATGCCTCCAACTCACCTCTTCATAGAGGTTGGAAGTCCACAGATGTTACATAAGATTTTTCAATGCATCAATCAGTTGTACTGCTTTATTTTTTCCTATTTAAAAATTTACTATGTGAAATTATTCTCTAACTTATGGTTAAGCTCAGATTTGAAGGGTAGGTCACTTTGGGCTACATTCTGGGATCCCATGCTCTTCAAATCACATTGTTCCATATTCTCCTGCATTTTCTGACAGATAGAGGAAAGTCTTGTGTTATTTAAATTTCTTTCCCTTGTATTTGAAGGTCTTTCCCCTGATCACTTAGAGAACTTGTTGTTTCTGAACTGAACTGTTCGATTTAACCACTGTGTGTCTTGGAATTTACAATCTTGGATTTCTTTTTCTGCTCTCATAATTCTTATTTCTCTTTTAAATTACTCAGGAACAGTATGTTGTGGTTTCATGTTCTCAAGTTCCACAGGATTACAGCACTGGCTGACTGTCATGGTTTAATCAGACTTCTGAAGTCTGGAACCCAGATTTCCATGGCAGTGAAAAGAGGGAGGGGGGCCAAAGTGTAGCATTGTTGCAAGCCTAATTGTTGAGTCCTTGGGTCAGCTAGTTCAGCCATGTCAAAGGGAGGGCAGGGTACTGTGTGAGTTCAGAGTAGGCATCTGTTCATCTTCTGTTTAAAACCTTCTTCTGGAACCCTTTTGTTCCCAGACCACAAAGACAGCTGATGTTGCTTTATCTTTGGTGTATATTTTCTGTTTTGGAGAAGTTTGAGGGGTGGTAGGGATCAGAGAAAACATCTAGCCCCATTTTTGTTGGCCATGTGACCTGCCTAATGATTATTTCGGTCTGTCTTCTTGAATCTCTGTAGCCTTTGACCCTGTCAATCATCCTCTTCTCCTTGATACTGTTTTCTCTAAGTTTCTGTGATGCAGCTCCTTCTTGGTTCTCCTTCTACATGTTTGAATAGTGTATCTCAATCTCCAATGCTGGATCTTCATCCAGGTCATTCTCACTAATAGTGAGTGTAGCTGTCCTGGGCCTACTTCTCTTCTACCTATATACTACTTCACTCAGTGATCTCATCAGTTACTATGAATTAAATGATCATTTCTACACTGATGACTCTCAGATCTACTTTATCCAGATCTAACCTTTCTCTTGACTTCTAGTCTAATATCTCCAACTGCCTATTGGATAGCTTGACTTGGATACCATGTAAATATCTTCAAGTCAATGTTTCCAAAACTCAACTCATTATCTTCTCTCTCTAACCTTCCCCTCTTCCTCATTTTCTTCTTGCTGTTGGTACCACTAACCTCCTAGTCACTCAGCCGCACAACCTCGGCACCATCCTCAATTCATTCTTTCTTACTGTCCATATTCAATCAGTTGCCAAATCCTAACAATTCTACCTTTGTAACATCTCATCTTACATCACCACCATCCTGGTGCAAGCCCCCTTCATCCCACACCTGGACCCTTGCAAATGCCTGCGGTCTCCCTGCTTCAAGTTGCTTCCCACTGCAGTCTGACCTCTACTCAGGGGTCAAACTGATCTTCCCTATAGATCAGGTCTGACCACATCACCCCTATGTTTTGTAAACATGGCTCCCTATTACCTCTACAATCAGATACAAAACCCTATATGGTTTTTAAAGCCTTTTATAAACTAGCCCCTTCCTTCATTTCTAGTTGTTTTATGCCTTAATATCTCCACATAAATGGCAATTATGTAACACAGTGCATCGAGTCAGAAAGGCTCATTTTGATGAGTTCAAATCCAGCCTCAGACACCTACTAGCTTTACGACCCTGGACAAGTCTTTTAACCCTCTTTGCCTCAGCTTCCTCATCTGTGAAATGAGCTGGAGAAGGAAATGGCAAAGCACTCCAGTGTCTTTGCCAAGAAAACCCCAGACAGGGGTTTTGTGACTAAAAATGACTGGACAACAACAATCTCCACATATTTTGCGATTCAGGGACACTAGTCTTCTTGCTATTCCCCAAATAATACTTCATCTCTGACTCCATGTATTTCCCTTTTATTTTTTTCAAAAAAGCTTTACTTATGTCTTTGTATATCACCATAACTTCCCCTGGCACCCTTCCCCCTCCCCAGAGAGCCATCCAATATAGCAAATTATATTTTAAAGATAAAGAGGAAAAAAATCAGCATAATTGATCAGTACATTGAAAAAGTCTGAAAATACATGCAATGTATATAACATGGTGGAGCCTTTGTAAAGGGTTAAGGGTGTTTTCTCATAGCTCTGATTTCAAGTCATGTTTATTCTTTTTTGCAACATTCATTTTTGATTTGTGTGTATGTTTGATTATTCTTTCCATTTACATTATTGTAGTCAGGTATATCTTGTTTTCTTGACTCTGTTTACTGTACAGTCTATATCAGTTCATGGAAATCTTTCCATGTTTTTCTGTATTCAACACATTCCTCATTTATTAGAGTATAAAAATATTTCATTACATTCATCTACCACAATTTGATTAGACATTCCCTAATCTATTCACTTTGTTTCCAGGTCTTTCTATCACAAAAAGAGCTGCTATAAATATTTTGATCTATATGGAAACTTCTTATCAATGCTGTCCTGGGAGTATTAACCTAACAATAGAAATCTCTGGACCAAAAGGCATGGACAGTTTAGTTACTTTAATTCCAAATTCCTTTCCTAAATGGTTGTATTGATTTATAGTTCAAACAACAATGTTTTAGTGTTCCAGTCACTCTACGACCTCACCAATATTGACTGTCCCCAACTTTGGTCATCTTTGCCTATTTGCAAAGTGTGGGGGGAAACTTGCAGGATATTTTCATTTGCATTTCTCTTATCATTAGTGATGTGGAGCATTCTTTCATATGGTTGTTAATAGTTTGCAGTTCTTCTTTTGAGAACTATTTGTTCGTGACATTTACCTTAGGAAATAGCTTTTGTTGTTATATGTCTTTTAATTGATTACATATCTTAGACACCAAACCCTGATCAGAGAAATCTGTTACAAAGACTTTTTTCCCATTTGATCACTTTTCTTCTTATCTGTGGTGCATTAAGTTTGCTTGTGGAGAAGCTTTGTAGTTTCATATAATCAAAGTTGTCTACTTTACATTCAGTAATTACCTCTATCCTTTCTTCGGTTAACCATATGTATATATTCTGCCCATAGCTGCAAAAGGCATATGATCTCTTTCTGCTCTAAATTGTTCTGATGTAATCTTTAATATTAAAGTCACATATCTATTTAGAATGTATTGTGAAATATGGAGTGACATGTTGGTCTAAACCTAATTTCTGTCAGACTGCTTTTTTAGTTTTTTACCAAATAGAGAAATCTTTCTTAAGTAATGTATGTTTTCTGATTTATCAAATCCTAGGTTCCTGAGTTCCATTGTTTCTGATTCTCCCCTGTCTAATTTGTGATTCTGTGCATTTTAACTGGCTTTCCCCCATGCCTAGAATTCTCTCCCTCCTCACCTCCAACTTCTGGTTCCTTGGCTCCTTTTAAGTCCCAGCTAAGATTTCATCCACTACAAAAAGTCCTTCCCAATCTCCTTATGTCAGTGCTCTCCTTCTGTGATCATCTGCAATTAATCCTGTATATATTTTGTTTGTACACAGTTATCCATACGTTGTCCCCCTGATTAAACTGTGAGCTCCTTGAAAGCAGACACTGCCTTTTTGGCTTTCTGGTACCCCCAGTGCCTGGTACATAGTGATGGCTTAATAAGTATTTGCTGACTTGACTTGGTTATAAAGTAACAAAGGGAAAAGACTTGGGTAGGACCAAAGACAAGATCCTAAGTTGAGAGTTGCATTAAGAACTAAGGTCCAGTTATGTATCCTTTATAATAGCCATGTTAGTGGCTGATTCTCTTAATGGATGGATGGATGAATGGACAGACATACAGATAGATAGAAAGATAAATGAATAACCAAGTAACTAAATGACTGATAGATGAATTGACTGACTTTGGTGGACTGGATGGATGGATGGATAGGTGGATGGATGGATAGATGGATGGATAGACAGACAAATGCATAGGTGGAAAAACAAATGACTGATATATTGACTGACTGAACAGATTTTCTCCCAACCCAAAAAGCGTGCACTGACTCTTCTATCTCTTGCTCAGACCCCTCCCTCTTCCTCCTATTCACTCAGGTTGACAGATTGACAGAAGTGCCCCCCTGCCTGACAAAATTGCCTGTGGGCACAAGTAAAAAATATAAAACATTTAGGGAAATTTATCCAAGAGCATTTGGTGCCATGAGCAATTTGCCTTAAACTCCTAACTCTATGCAGCCAATTTAAAAGCTGGATCTAGTCCTAGGTCCTGGAAGGCAGCAGATAAAGAGAACCCTGGTGGTGCAGTAGATACAGACTGGGCTGACGAGTTCAAATATGACTGCAGACACTGACTAGCTGTGTGATGCTGGGCAAGACATTTACTTCTGTTTCCATGACTATAAAATGGGGATAATAGCACCTACCCCACAGAGTTGTTATGGGGCAAATGAGAGATGTGTAAAGTACTTAGCACAGGACCTAGCATACAGTGGGCACTATATAAATGCTTATTCTCTCCCCTTCCTCCCATTCTGCTGGCAAGGATCATCACCCACCAGTACTTTACAGAAAAGCTCCAAGGCCCCAAGGGATTCTCCTGCGACACTTCAGGAACTATCTTGAGTACTCTTACTTTCAATCTTTTCCCTGGGAACCTGGCCTCAAAAGAGCAGGCAGGTGCAGCTACCCTATACTAGTTGTGTAGTCTTGAGTTAGTCACTAAATCTCTCTGAGTCTCAGTTTCCTAATCTGTAAAACGAGGTTAATAATACATGCTTTAGCTATCTCACTGAGGTGTTGAAAGGACCTAAAGAAAAAAAGTTACTGAAAGGTTTTAGTAACTGCAAAACAATACACAAACTTAAGATTGAATTAGCTTGTCCCTGACTGACTGACTCACTTTTAGTCAGACTGCTGGATTTCATCTAGGCCCTGGGCACAGTCTCATTGACAAGCCAGGTACAAGCCCCAAAGAGTGAACAGAGTTGGATAATAGGCACAGGTGCCCAGGGGGCATGAAGCAGTCAAGGTGACAGAAACCTAAACATTTAAAGTACCAGGGGGCCCAGCAAGGGCCTTTCCTCCCTCCAGCTGCTGAGCTTGGAGGGTGAGGGACAAGGATGCAGAAAGTGGGGATGATACCAGGGTGGTACAGTCTGGCAGCAAACTGCCTCTAGGCAAAGTCCTCCCCACATAGCCTCCCAGGAAATGATTTTCCAGGCAGGGGGTCCATCTCCTGTCACTCACACCCTGTCAAAGGCGCTGATCTCAGAACCCTGTCTCCCCAAGGGAAGAAGTGGTACTCCCTGCCCATCTACACCTCCACGCCTGAGCACCATCACACACACACACATACACACACACACACTCACACACATACCAGCCTCCGATCTGACCAACCAATACACTGGCTATGAGCCACTATTTCCACAGAATTACAGAAACTCAGATTCAGAAGGACCTCAAAAGTCATATAGTCCATACTCTACCTAAAGAGAAATCCCCTCTACTTTACATACAACTTTTACTTAAAAACACTGCTACCCCAGCCTTGACTCTTCACCACCCCAGTGATGAGGAACTCACTACCTCCTGGAGCCAGTTCAGTCTACATCTGGGAAACTTAAATTATCAGAAATTCATATTCTCTCCCTCTCTGTCTCTCTCTGTCTTCCCCACCCCTTCCATCCATTGCTTTTACTTAATTCTATCCTTTGGAGTGAAGCAAAACAAATTTGTCCCTCATTCTTCACAAGAGCCCATCTAATACTAGGAGACTACAAATCAAACACCTCCCATCCCAGTCTTTCTTCTTACAATTAAATATCCCAAATTCCTTCAACCAAAGCTCATACGGCATTGTTTCAAGTTCTCTTAATCTTGGACACTGTCCAATTCACCAACCTCCTTCTTAAAATGGGGGATCCAGAACTGAACACAATGTGATCTGACCATAGGAAATCACTTACCCCCCTCTGGACACTAAGTCTAAATCCATGAAAAATTTATTTCCATTGGCCAGCTAGGTATCAAAGTGGACAGAGTACCCAGTCTGGAGCCAGGAAGACTCATCTTCAAGAATTCAAATCCAGCCTCAGAAACTTACAAGCTGTGTGACCCTGGGCAAGTCACTTAACCCTGTTTGTCTCCATTTCCTTATCTGTAAAATGAGCTAGAGAAGGAAATGGCAAACCACTCCACCATCTTTGCCAAAAAAAAAAAAAAAAAAGACAACACCCAAATTGAATCTTGAAGAGTCAGACACAACCGAACAACAGTAACAAATCTTCAGTTAGTTCTTTTAGTCTATCATGTCACAGTAGAGTCCACCAAAACCTTACTCACTCAGGTAATCTGGTCCTTCCTCTCTAGTCAGCCCCAACTCTTTAATCTTAAAAGAACATGTGCTCACATAGCCGTGGTTTTGTCTAGGACCTTAGAACTGAAAGGGACTTCAAAGGTCACTCATGGATCCAGAGTTGGGATTTCAAAAGCCAACTGGTGCACATACTCAGGAAACTGAGGCTCAGGGAAACGAAGTAACTTGAGCATACAGGCAGCAAATGTCAAAAGTGGGATTTGAACTCAGGTCTTCCTGCCTCCAGATCCAGTCCTCTAACCAGTTATGTACCACACTTGGTGTACCACACTTAGCTATGTACCAAGTCCCTATACTTACCAATATGTGTGACAATAAGCAATTTTAGAAAGAATTTTGATAAGCCAGAAAGTATCCAGTGTCACACAACCAGAATGCTGGAGGGACTCAAGTCCATACGACGAGGATAGATTAAAGAAGCTGGGAATGTCTAGCCAGGAGAAGAGAAAATAGGGGAGAGGAAGGGATGGGGACATGAGAGATGTCTTCAAGAACTTCAAAACTGTGACACAGAAAAAGGATTCTGCTGGTTCCCCAAGAGGCAGGGTCAGAAACAACGAGTGGAAAAATCCAAACAAAGGGCGTGGAGTTTGGATATCAAGAAAAATGTCAAACTGTTTAAAAATAATAATAACAAATAACATTTATATAGTGCTTATTATGTGCCAGGCACAAAGCTAAGCACTTTACAAGTATTATCTCATTTAATATTTTGTTGCTCAGGCATTTTTCAGTCGTGTTCAACTCTTGGTGACCCCATTTGGGGTTTTCTTGGCAAAGATACTAGAGTGTTTTGCCATTTCCTTCTCTAGCTCATTTTATAGATGAGGAAAGTGAGGAAAACAGGGTTAAATGACTTGCTCAGCTAGTAAGTATCTGAGGCCGGATTTGAACTCAGGTCCTCCTGACTCCAGGCTCAGCACTCTCGTTGATATTTAGACATTATGGAGTGGGCTACCCTGATGTGGGAGCAGGTTCTCTCTCAGCAGAAGTCTTCACCAATGTCTGTATGACCACTTGTCAGGAGCGTTGCTATGGGGTTAACAGCATGTGCTTAATAAATGTTTGTTTATTTCACTAATGGATTAGTTGATTAGGGATTCTGTTTCTGGGACCAGATGACTGCTTCTCCAGTCCAGGGCTCTTCTCCAAGAACTAAGCAGGGGACGTTAATCCCGCCCCTGCCTCTAACTTGTTGTGTGACCTTCAGGGAATTCACTTAACCTCTGTAAGGTCTCAATTTTCTCATTTGTAAAACAAGGATAATAATACCCACTCTCATCTCACAGGGTTCTTAGTAGGATCTAGCAAGATAATGAGCATGTACTCCCTATGCTCTCAGATCTCAGACTTCTTTTCCTGGGGCGCCTAGGAAGAAAAGAAAGTACATAAAGAGGGGAGATGAAGTAGGTCCTTTAAATATCAGCTAGCTAGGAAAAACCTAGTTTTGTTCATCAAAGGATTTCCACCAGACACCCTCCTCTACATGGTCCAAGGGGGAAATCTCAAGTCTGATGGTCTGTATTCACCACATGCCCTTTTTCCCTTCCTACTTGTGCAAATCTGTACAGAGGCTCAACCTCCCTGGGCCTCTAGTTCTATACCTGTAAAGCAAGGTGGCCTCTGAGGTCCCTTCCAGCCCCAGAGGCAGAAGCCTAGATCACTACATAATCTCAAACACTGAAAAATCATTTCTCAAGATCTAGGCTGGAAGACTCAGTTGATAATGCTCATTTTGCTGAGCTGTATTTTCCCTCCTTTTTAAATTTTTTGTTATAAGAAATGGCTTCCTGGTATAGAAAGATGGAGAATGTTGGCAGGCAGTGTGGGACAGTAGAAGGAGCAATGGATTTGGAGTCCAAGAACCTAGGTTCAGATCTGAATGCTTCTATTTAATACCAGTGTGATGAGTAAGTCATGTCCCTTCTCTGGGATTCAGATGTAAAATAAGAGACCTGGACTCCATGACCTCTAAAGTCTCCTCTAGCTCTAAATTTATGAGCCTATCATGTAAAAAAAAAAAACAAAATATAAAAATTAAAAGGTTTATTCTTTTGTCCAGTATTTTATATGTATATGGCACTCATGTATCTACAAAGCATTTCATTTAATCCTCACAACAGACTAGTAAGGTAGGTATGCCCATTCTTCAGATAAAGACACCAAAGCCCAGAGAAGTTAAGTGACTCATCCATGGTTACCCAGCTATCAAATATAGGCTCACGTTCAGCTTTTCTCATTGTAAGCTTGCACAACTGCTTCAGAAATTGCTGAGCAGAGTGAGTGGATCCAACAAAAGGCATGATTTTCACCCACTTGAATACAAGAATTCCACCACTCTTCTCTCTTTCCCTGAATCCCCTTCGCTAAACCCCATCTCTCCCCTTCTCCTTCTCTTCCTCTTTCTTTTTTGGTCTCTTTGTCATCCATCTGGCTCCTCCAATTCTCATTCTCTCCAATTCCTCCTCCTTCACATTTATCCCCACCTCTCCTGATTTGTATTCTTTCTTCCCATCTTTCATCCTCTGCCTCTCTTTCTCCCTTTGTCTCTCTCCATCTGCACCTCCCTCTTCTTCTCATTCCTTCCATCACTTTATCCACTACTCTGATTCTTTTCATTCCCTCATTCCCTTCTTCCTTCTCTTTTTTTGCCTGCCCTCAACTCAGTTCAATAAGTATTTACTGGATATTGATGGCATTAGCTCCTTTCTGTATCTCTTTCTGGTCCTTTCTTATTATCTGAAAAAGCTCTTATCCTTTCCCCAGGGCTTCCAGCTTTCACCATTTTCTAAAGTTTCTGTGATCACTGAACTTCCATATCAAGATATTATTCCCTTTGACTTTCTGGGTCCCTGGGTCAGTTTGATTCCTTGGTATCAGAGGTCATCCTCACTTGACTGACCCCTAGTGAACTACTCCCCCATCTTCTGCCACTGCCACCATATTCTGGCACCTTCAAACATTTTTGTTTCTTCCTTCTACCTGTCTCCACACTTCCAGACCAGAGCGTATTTTCTAGATTGAGGTTTTTCTTAATAAATAAAAAGAATATACATAGCCATGGCTAATACACTAGGGCAAGGTCATTCAAAGTACAATTTTTTAAATTGGCCCAATCTCAGATTGAAAGGCATCTACACTGTCCTAATCTATAACTAGAATCCCAAAGGGAATAAGTATCTTCCCTCCCCACTCTTGACCAGCACCCCTTCTGGGATCCTGAAATTCTCCCACTTGGGCTGCAGGACAGAATTTTTTGGACCATTTACAGTCATGGGTGACATGGCAGGTTCTGGTCCCTCCCCTCATATCACCTGTGATATATTAGCTGACTAGACATTTTCCTCTTGTCATGACCTGAAATATCAGAATAAGTTAACCCAATATACAGGTTAGACTAATTTAGGAAAAAAAATAACAAGCCTTTTTCTTAAGCTCTGTTTATATCTTTATTTATATCTGCTTTCTGTGCCTCTTTCTGCCCTCCTACAACCTTTACCTTTTCTCGTCCCACTCCCCCTTCCTTGCCTTCTCTCCTCTCTGCCTCCATCTGCTTTCTCCCTTTCCCTTTGTCTCTCTTTCCCAGGCCTCTCTTTGTTTCTGTCTCTTTCTGTCCTTCTCTAACTCCACACTTCCCTCTCTCCCTGCCTTCCCTCTATGTCTATTTCTGCGTACTCCTGTCTCTCCCTGATTCCACTGCTCCTTCCCCACATACTCACTCTTGCTCTATCTCTCCCTCAGTCTGTCTCCTTGACCTCCATCCTTCCCTCCTTGACTTCCCTGTTACATAGAGCTTGGCCTAAAGGGGCCAAGGTCTCCCATTGCATCCTGGCTCATCTCCAGTCATCCTGAAGAATATCAGGTCTCTGGATTCAGATGGCTCTGGAGGAGAAGTGAGGCTGGTGACCTGCACAGCCCTCCCTCACTCAAAACAAAGTCAAGTGCAAGTCATGTCATTATTTCTCTGATGGCATGGTCTTCTTCGGCAACAAAGGATGAGCACAACAACAACATTCCTCCCACCCTACTCCATACACAAAGTCTCTCCTTTTGTCTCTCTCTCTCTCCAGCTCCCCCATCACCTCGTTTCCTCACCTCTTCTTGCACACATTCTATCTCTGTCTCTCTCAGCACAGCATTCCCCTCCCCTGGACCTGCTCTCTCCTCTTCTGTCTCTGTCTCTTCCCCTCCCTCTGTCTCTCCCCAGCTCTTCAGTTTCCTCTGTTCCACCTCATAAACACTCTATCTCTGTCTCTCTCTTCTCCCCCTCTCCTCTCTCTTTGTCCCTCATCTCTCTGTATATCTTTCTACCCTCCTTTCATCTCTAGATATTCCTCTCTCTCCTCCTGATGCCCACCCCTTTGCCATTGGCACACTCCTTTTTGTTTTTGTCTGTTTCTTCTCTCTCTGTCTCTGTCTCTCTCCCCCCTGCTTCTCTCCTTGTCCATCTCTCTGTATCTCTTTCAGCCCTCCCTGTCTCTTACCACCCTCCCTGTACACACACACACACACACACACACACACACACACACACACACACACACACACAGAGTCTCTGCCACTCCCTGGGTCTCCCAGCAGGGCTCCCCCTCCTCTCCCCTCTCCTGTGGTCAGCACCACCCATCTACAGGAGGAAGCCTGTGTGTGACTGTCAGTAGGAAAACTCTGGGGAATTCAGAAGCCAAACGCATCTTGCACATACACATACACTGAAAACAAAGCCAAAAATAACGTCTCTCTCTCTCTCTCCCTCTGCTCCTCCTCCCTCCAGTCAGCCCGGAAAGCGTACATTATTTAGAGAAATTATTTAACATTCTGCTTCTGACATTCCTTGCCATGGCGCCAGGCCCTGATATGTGATAAAAATATCAACGTGAAATCGACTCTGACAAGAGCTGTTTACCTTCAATGTCACTGGAGCTGGGGACAGAGCCAGCAGTTCTGAAGCGGCCAACACCAGGCGGCAGCAGCCCCGGGCCCCATTTGTGCAAGGGAGGCTCATTCCCCACCCCCGCCTCTTTGTCCAAGGAAGCCCCAGCTCTCAGATTTGGACTTGGCCCCAATAATGGACCAGTGCCAATTCCAAGGAGAGAGATTGTCATCTGGCCCCAGCACGAGCCCCCTACCTCCTTCTAGCCCACCCATCTGCCCTCAAATTGAACCCACCTTGCCACCGTCTTCAAACACTCCAGCATTAAAAGCATTTCCCACCCTGGAGATCCACTGTCTACAGAAATAAATTTGAGGTGGGGTCTGTGGTATCCCAACAGGAAGAGTTGGAAGAGGATACCAAGCCCAGTGCCAGGGACATATACCTTTTTTTATGGCAATCTGATCCCAGAACTACCACTCTGGGACACTGGGCAAGTCACTTCTCTGCAGGTCTCAAGTTAAATCATCAATAAAATGATGGGGTTGAATCAGATGACAGCTAAGGCACTTTCCTGCTCTAACACTCCATGAGTCTGTAAAATAAGTCATTGGACATCTACTATTCTCCCAATTGTCCAAACTAAAAACTTCAGTTATTGCTTTACTCTTTTCTCTCCCATACCACCACATTCACTCATTCCCCAAGTCCTGCAGGTGTATTTTAGCTCTGTTACATCTTTTATTCCTATCCCTTTGTATCTTCTATCTCCTCTAGTCCAACTGCTGAGGCCATTCTCATTTAGATAGTCATTACCTCCCTCTTGGATGAGTCTAACAGCCTCCTCCCTGGGACCCCTGCCTCTAGTCTCTCCCTCTCTCTAAACCATCCTCTGGACGGCTGCCAAAATAGGCTTTCTAGTAAACAGAACTTACCACATCGTTCCCCAGTGAAAAAAAGTCTTCCAGTAGTTTCTCATTGCCTAAAAAAGTAAGTAAGACACAAACTCCTTACTCTGATATTCAAGGTCCTTTTCTGTCTGACTTCGTCCTACCTTCTTTATTTGACTTTGTCCAACTTCCCATGCTCTATGCCTCATCCAACTGGACCTTTATCTGTTAGCCAGTCTCAGCCTGCCCACTCAACACTGCCAGCATTTGGAATGATTCTTTCCAATATCTAGAATGGCTCTCTCCATATCTCTGTGAAATCTTTTTCTTCCTTCAAGGCTCTGTTCAAGCAAAGCCTTCCCTAACTCTCTTCCTTACCCCCAAATTAGAAAGAATCCATCCCTACTCAAATCTCTCATATTTCTCTTCTACCATCACCTCATTTCAATTTGTATTACTAGTACTGACATGTTGCTTATTTCCCTTAATAGATTATAAACTCTTTGAGGGCAAGGATTCATCTTTGTTTCCCCAGAATTTAGTATAGTGCGTTGCATATAAATATTAGTAAATATTTAAGTAATAATATTAATATTAGTAAATAATAACAGTAAATAAATATTAGTAAATATTTATTGAATTAAAATAAGTATCAACTAGTGCAGGAGTTCTCAACCTTTTTCCATACCTTACCCCTTGGTTTTCTGGATATCTTCTTTTATCCCCTCCCCAGTATGAAAGGAATTACATTCCAGAGTTTACCATACAATTGCACATAAGAAATTGTGTTACTGTCATTTTTCCATTGTGTCCAACTCTCCATGACCTTATTTTGGAGTTTTCTTGGCAGAGATACTGGAGTGATTTGCCATTTCCTTCTCCAGCTCATTTTACAGATGAAGAAACTGAGGTAAACAGGGTTAAGTCACTTGCTCATGCTATTAAGTGTCTGAGACTGGATTTGAACTCATGAAGATGAGTCTGGTTCCAACCCCAGTGCTCGATCCACTGTGTCACCTAGATGCCCCACACATATACATGATATATAATAAATAGGTTAATTTCAATTGGACAGAAATCAATAAAGATTTATGAAGTTCATATTATGCACAGTGCTAAGTTTCTGGGGATACAAATACAAAAAAACAAAGACAGTACCCACACTCAAGGAAGTTAGAATCTAATGAGGGAGGACAACTCACAAGAGAAAGCTGAAAAGGTGGTGGGAAAGGAGGGAGAAGGTACTAAAGTGTAGAAGCCCCAAAATTCCATAATGAATGCAGCTAGGTGAGAAGTCAGGAGGTGACTAAGATGTCCATCCTGTGCCCTCTGCTTATATGAAGGAGTTTATGGCTCCATCCTCCAAACAGAAGGACAGAGGGTACTCAAGGTCTGAGTAACGAGGCTGATTGGATATTGCTAGATAATGTAATTTCCCAATGATGAGTTTATTGGAGGTAATGTGGAGGAATAAATCCAAAATGACTGCAGCCAGATGGAAAAGAAGATGTCTAAGGAGATATCAATCCTGTTCCCCTTCTTAAATGGAGCTTTTTATACCTCCAGGGATACAAGCACCCAAGGTTGGAAGCACCAAATCTGTTATATTTATTATTTTTCTGAGGTTTATTGGAAAAAGCAGGGGAGTGACTTGACCCAGCCCCATCCTGGCTTATCCATACTTTGTCCATTAAATACTAAATAGTTGTTGTTTCCTTTTTACCTAGGAACCCTGAGGGTCTTCTCCTCCCAGTTTGATTTTTTTTTTTTTATTAAAGAGGCCATCCCTTGAGCAACTACTTAAAGAAGCCTATTCATTGAATGCGGATATCTCACTCAAAGTGAGAATGCTATAAGACCTCAGCCTGAAAGGGCCAGGGTCTCCCATTGCATCCTGGGCCATCTCCAGTGATCCAGATGAATATCAGGCCACTGGACCCAGATGGCTCAGGAGAAGAAAGTGAGGTTGGTGACCTTGCACAGCCCTCCCTCATGCAAGTCATGTCATCATCTTGGTTCATGGTCCTCTTTGAGAATGAAGGACAAACACAACAACACTTGCCATGAACCTAAATACAATATTTTACCATATATTTATGCTTTTCCTTGATGTTCTGCCTCAGCTGTCTAGACTCTAAGCTTCCAGAACACGTGGATCATACCGGTGTCACTGAATTTAAGGTGGTGGAGAACAAAGGATGAGCAATAGCCACAATGAGTTGTCACTAAAAGTCAAATCCTTCAAGATTGTTTGGTGATGCAGTCCAGGTCCGACTTGTCACCTCTGGAAAGAAGAAGAAAAGCACAAGAACAGTGAGGGAAGGGATTGTGTCTAAACCCTTCCACTGGTGGTGCTGGGCTGCCACCTTGACTATGATCACAAGAGTTGGGAGCTGACACCCCTGAGTTCTAATTCAGAACTGAATTGAAGTGAACTGAAAGCAGTCTGAATTGTGGGAGATGAAAGGCTATTGTACTTAATAAAATCATAGGATTGTAGATTCAATTCAACAAACATTTTAAATACTATTGTGGGTAATACACAGGGCTAGACACTATAGAGAAAAATTAAAAAATGAAACTTTTCCATGTCCTGAAGTAGGATAGATTCTACTGGAGGGAAGAGAAGTGGGGGACTAGGGGTGGTGGTGAAATAAAACAAATACACAAGTAAATAAGAACAAAATATATACACAGAAATTTTGAGAAAGAGTACTACTTGTTAACTGGAGGCATTCAGAAAGGGCCTTGTGTGGGAGGAGGTGAGACCTAAGCTGTGCCCTGAAGGAAGTTAAGAATTCCACGACAGAGATAAAAAGTGAGTATGTTCCAAACATATGGAGGGGGGAACTCACCTGCAAAAGCAGAGAGCAGGAGATGGAACCTGGAAGGGACATTAGAAGTCATCTAGTCCAATACTGAGTGAAGTTAAAATACCCAGACCATTAGATACACCTGCTAAGGCACCATCTCTACCTGGGCCTGAAGTATTCCCCTCCTAGATTTCTACTCATAGGTAGGCCAGGAAAGGGTAGGGACTAAACCTGTTTTACGTACACACACACACACACACACACACACACACACACACACACACACACACACACACACACACACCACTGTCCATAACAGAATAGAATCAGAGAATAGCTGTTATTCCTTTCTTTTGCAGGTGGGGAATTTCCAAACTATCAATTCACATCTGTCTGACAACCTGATTCCTTGACTTGGGCACCACCCAATAGCTACAGTGCACCACAGTGCATGCCAGGGCCATAGAAGACCCAGGGCCCTGGGCAGCTCCATTAGCCTCCCACCCCTGTGGCAAACAAGGCCAGCCAGACGGGCTAATGAAAATCGTCCAAATTAAGTTCAATTGAGCAGAAGGAAGAAGGATGGATCCCATCAATTATCCTGACTCCAAGACTCATGCATCATCCCAAATGCCCTGGTGCCACTTTAGACAGACAATAGCAATTAGGGATCGGGTTTTTAATGTTGTCAAAATAAAACATTAAGCATCGACTGAGATGACTATTTGGGGCTTGAAGCCTGGGTCCATCAGAGTCTGGCAGCGCTACTTTGCTGGATCCTGCCTTGAATGGGTCCCAGATGTATCACTAAAATGAAGGCCCAGCTATCAGTGTTTATTTTTTAACACCTATTCTTGGCAACCTCTCTCTCCAATTGCAGAGAAGTTTGAGTTAAATGACTGGTCCATCAAGTCCAAGACAAAGGAATTTGGCCGACATCAGACATTTGAAACTCCAGATTCAGTGAAAAGAACACTGGTTTTGGATACACAGGTATCTGGTTCAAACCCAGTACCACCAGTTGCTGCATATATGGGCAAGCTGTTTACCCTCCTTGGAGTTGATATAGATGACCTCTAAGGTCCCTTCCAGTTTGACACCTCTGACCCTAGGAAAGAACACTGACAAGGGACACAGAGGACTCAGGTTCAATTTCCACCTCTTATGCTTGCAACCAATATGACCTTGACCCAACAATATTCTCATTTATATAAAATGAGGAGATTGGATTAGATGTCCTTTCTAGCTACAGACTCGCATGTGTTATATATTCATACACATATATGCAAATACATTTACATACAAATACAGAGAGAGAGAGAGATAGGTGGTACAGTGGATAAAGTGCTAGACCTGGAGTCAGGAAGATCTGAGTTCAAATCTGACCTCAGACACTTAATAGCTATGTTACCCTGGACAAGTCACTTAACCCTGTTTGCCTCATTTTCCTCATCTGTGAAATGAGCTGGAGAAGGAAATGGCAAACCACTCCAGTATCTTTGCCAAAAAAAACCCAAATGAGGTCACAGAGAGTCAGACAGATCTGAAACAACAACCAAAAATATACATTTGTATATATCGGTCTATACCTATATCTATGCATATAAATATATAGATATAGATCTCGTTAAAACCCATGATTTTGTGTTCAGAAACCAGTAGATGAACAAGTCAAAGCAGTTACTTGCATCTGAAAGTCAGGATGATGCTTAGATTCTCATTTCAATGCCATCTATGGTTTTTCAACAGTTTGATTCTCCCATTCCACACCCTTGAGTTTCAGATAATCATAGAATGAGAGAGACAGAAGTGACCCTAGAGATAGAAATATGAGCTTTTATTATCTAAATGATCCTTTCATTTTACAGATGAGAAAACAGGCCTAGAGAAGTGATGTAATTTGCCCACGGCCATGTGGCAAGGACCAGGAAGAAAGGTCATGTCTCCTGATTCTCACTCCCAGCTCTCCTCCTCCTTCCTCCCCAGATCCAGGAGGCTTCCTCCCCAGGCTTCTCTGTCTTTTTGGCTTTGCTTGAAGAGGACAAGTGCTCCTGTCTTTGGGAGACAGCTATTGCCATAGATTTATAGAACCACCATCAGAAACCTACTGAGAGATATCTGCAACTACTCAAGATAATCCCGATGGGTGAAGTCTGTGCCAGGGTGGAAAGGGTATGAGATTTGAAGCCAGAGGACATGGGTTAAAGTCTTGGCTCTGCTACATTCCTCAGGTTCTTCATCTGAAAAATGAGAGAGTTTAAGTAAGATTACCTCGAAGATTTATCCCAAGTCTAAAATTCTAGAGGAGGGGTTGGAGGTGGGAATGGTGCTCAGTAAGGTGCTCCAACATAATGGCCAAGAACTATCTCCTCATCCCATTTCCTGACTGAAAGTGCGAAAAATACAGGGTCTGGCATGGGAAATCTCAAATAGGTGTTGGGGGTCAGAATCATATGAGTATATGCCTCTTTGTCTCTGACATTGGTCTAGAGGACAATACCTGCAGTTCTCTGTTTTTGGCAGAAGGAGACTCTGATATAATGACAGGATATAGCTTGGCAACAATGGAGTGGAGGAGGAACTTCCTTAGCGAGAGTTAAAAAAATGTTAGCTAGTGTTATAAATTAGGGGCAGCTAGGTAAGTGCAATACATAGAGTTAGAAAGACTCCTCTTCAAGAGTTCAAATCTGGCCTCAGACACTTATTAGCTATGTAATCCTGAGCAAGTTACTGAACTCTGTTTGCCTCACTTTCCTCATCTGTCAAATGAGCTGAGGAAGGAAACGACAAACCACTCCAGTGTCTTTGCCAAGAAAACCCTAAATGGAGGGGCAGAGCCAAGATGGCAGAGTAGAAAGATAGGCCTACTCTAGCTCTAGCTCCATGGCCCATAAAATACTTGTAAAAAATGACTCTAAACAAATATTAGAGCAGTAGAAGCCACAAAACGACAGACTGAAAGAGATTTCTAGGCCAAAACAGCCTGGAAGGCTGTCAGGAAAGGTTTATCACACCAGGCTCAGAGCAGAGCACATGGACAAGACTGGAGCAGGCTTCAGGATGGGGAATCATGGTAGGAGGTGCAGTTCTCAGATTTCTCAATCCACAAATGCCAAAGACAGCTTCAAAGGCCAGTAAGAAAGCTCTTTCACTTGGGTGAGAGGGGAGTGCAGTCTGGCCTCAGTCCTGGCTCCAGGGTGTCAGCAGTCACTGAGGCAGCAGGATAGATTTTTGGAGCCCTTGGCCTAAAGGGGAATCAAGCAGCTGATCTGGGTCTCAGTCTTGAGTGGTGGTCCTGGGATGAGGAAGAACGCTGTCATGGTGGAGATGGTAGAGGCTCTGGAAAGGGATTCCTACTCATAGTTCCAGAGCACAAAAGAGTGCTTGTGGTTGTTCACTGACCAGAGCACAGGCCAGGAGAAGAGTAAACTCCTCTCTCTTGATTATGTCAACCTGGAGGAACTGAGAACTTACAGGTCCCTAGAGTATACCCTTTTCTTTTGACAAAGGTCTCAAAAGTCAAGTAACTGACTGGGAAAATGCCCAAAAAAAGGAAAAAAAAATAAGACTATAGAAGGTTACTTTCTTGGTGAATAGATATTTTCTTCCATCCTTTAGGATGAGGAAGAACAAAGCATACCATCAGAGGAAGACAAAAAAGTCAAAGGTTCTATATCCAAAACCTCCAAAAAAATATGCAATGGTCTCAGGCCATGGAAGAGTTCAAAAAGGATTTTGAAAATGAAGTAAGAGAGAGGGAGGAAAAATTGGGAAGAGAAATGAAATCATTGAGCTTTACTCTCCTGGGATTTGGCTTAAGGAGGCAATAACACACACTTAATTGGATATGGAAATCTATTTTACCCTGCAGGAAAGCAAGGGGAAAAGGGATAGAAGAAAGAAGATGATAGAAGAGACAGAAAATTGGGGAAAGAGATAATCAGAAGCAAGCAGTATTGTGGGAGGACAGGTCATGGGAGAGAATGGAATAAATGAAGGGCAGGACAGGATAGAGGGAAATGTGGTTGGTCTTTTACAACAACTATTATAGAAGTGCTTTGCATTGTTACACATGTATGATCTACATTGAATTGCTTGTTTTCTCAGTGAGGGTGGCTGGGGAGGGAGGCAGAGAATATGGAAGTCAAAGCCTTAAGAATGAATGTTAAAAATTGTTTTAGATACAACTGGAAATTAAGATATATGGCAGTGGAGTAAAGAAATCTATTATGCTCTACAGGAAAATAGAGGGAAGGGGGATGGAAGAAGGGTAGGTAATAGAAGGGAGGACAGACTGGAGGAAGGAGTAAATGGGGTGCAGGGTGGGAAGAGATAGGGAGAAAATTTTGAATTCAAATTCTTATGGAAGTGAATGTTGAGAACTGAAAATAAATAAATTATATATTAAAAAAAGAAAACCCCAAATGGAGTCACAAAGAGTAGGGTATGATGGAAACAACAACTCAACAATAAAACAAGTGTTATAAAGATCTCAAATGTTGCGTCTTTTGGGTTCCTGCCCAGTGACGTATCCAGGCCATAAAGACAGGACTTTTCCCACATGCATGGGAAAGACCACTGCATTTCCAATCAGAGAACCAGGGAATAAAGTTCAACTCTTTTACTTACTATTCATGTAAGCTTGGGTCAATCACTGTTCAGCAATTGTAAAAGGAAGTTTGAGTAAATGTTCTCCAAGGTCACTTCCGACTCTCAATACATCTGGAGCCTGGGCCATGCCAGGACTGTGGTTTAGTGTGACCTCACCAAAAGACCAACTTCTAAGGTACAGGTTCTTAACTTGGAATCATTCAAGTTTATATATGTACCAATGTATATGCACAATACACATATGTATATGTATACCTATGTCTGATACGAATATGTGTATACATAAGCCCTTCTGTAAAATAAGGACAAAAATAATATATAAATACATGTAAAATAATACTCATAAACATACCTGCATGTGTATGTGTATATATGTTTATGTAAATATATGTTTCAATGTATATTTTTTGTTCTGTCATTTCAGTCGTGTCTGATTGGGTGACTCCATTTGGGGTTTTTTTGGCAAAGATGGTAGAGTGGTTTGCTCTTCTCCAGCTCATTTTACAGATGGGGAAACTGAGGCACACTGGGTTACATGATTTGCCCAGGATCACAGAACTAGTAAGTATCTAAAGCTGAATTTGAACTCAGGTCTTTCTGACTCCAGGCCTGGCACTCTATCCACGTACCACCTAGCTGCCGTTGTATGTATATGCATATATACATATGCATATACTCTCATATATTATAGAGAGACCGACAGCAGCTATATTTCAATAAAATTGGGTTAGCACTAAAAAGGGCCCCAAAAAGAAAATTTCACTTTATACTGAACAAAGACCTCTGATGACCTCCATCCCATGCTCTCCTCCACTCCCACTCACCCACCTACCCAACATACATAAACCAAAAAAGTAGGAAAACTACAAAAAAATAGGAAACCTAAAACCTCTAACAATTCTTTCCACAACCACCTTGGCAATTCTGTAGGGTCAAAAAATCCTTAGAATTTGATTCACGAGCTAATTCACAATCTCTAGCTCTCCCTATCCCCAACACTCCTAACTCTAAACAAAAAACATCCTCTTGTCAGAGGATAAAAAGTTGCTAATTGTTTTCCTCTCCACTTGGGTATCGATTAGGAGAGTACATGGTTATTGGCGGTTTATTGATAACTGGCTTGCTCCTAGGCACAGAGTATTTGGTCTTTAACAAGGGAAAAGGGAATCTGCCTGGTCAGTGTACCCAAAGGTATAAATAGGGCTAGAGAGGTAGGGAGGCTGCCCCAGGCACAGTCAGGGATGAGGAAGTAATTGAATGAAGAATCAGGGTAAGGATGGGGAGAAAGGAGCAGCCACCTTTCCTTCCCAGAGTTAGAATAGACTTTAGATGAGTTAGTTAGTTCCCTAGTCCCAGCCTCCCTAAATTACATACACTCAACCCAGACTCACTCCTAAGCCTGGATCAGTCAGCACTGTCCTCCATTCTACCTTGAATACCAAAATGTTTGTACATTTGTTTCACTGAATATGTAATTGTTATGAAAATATATTATGAAAAAACAAATATGAAATTTGTTTAATTGATATATAAGAAGCTTAAGTGAACACATTGGCTGGTCTCTTCATTAAGTGTATAGCTAAGTCATTTTATCTCTCAGCCTGTTCCCTCATCTACAAAATGTGGGTCATACTAACATTGTATTTCCCAGGGTTGTTGTGAAGCTAAATGAGACAAATATAACAAAATACAAGTAAAATAATATTTTAAAGTGCCAAAAATTTGCTATTACTAGTCATTATTATCATTATTCAATAACAGACAGAAACGTAGCCCAGATCACCTCCCTAGGCTTCTGTTTTCTAGGCTTTTGTTTTCCCTTCGGCAAAAGGATTGAACTAGACAATATCTAAAGTCCCTTCCAGCTCTGACATTCTGAGATTTCATGATTTTCTGCTACTGGGTCTGTCTGGAGGTCATCTCATCCAGGCCCCTTCCACAATGCAGACCTCAACCTCCCCCTGACCTCAGGTGAAAAGTTTCAGTGCCAACTTCTGGGGAGGAGTATTCCACTGCTTCCCTCTGTCTGGAACCTACCTGTGAAACGGTATGAGAGCAGCTATCTACTCAGCAATTATTTGTATTATTTATTGCAAATTGTAATAACAGTCATCATCACCCCTGTTATTCATGGGACCTTAGAATTATAGAATTTGGAGTTCAAAGGGACCTGAGAAATGGAGTCCATTCTGGAAAGCAATCTGGAATTAGCTAAACTACAGAAAGCGGCAAAAATGCCCATGCCTTTGACCCAGGAATTTCACTGCTACATATATACTCCAAGAAGTTTATTAACGAGGCCCTATAGATATCAAAATATTTGGAATAACATTTTCTGTGGTAGCAAAGAATTAGAAACAAAAGCGATGCCCAGGGTGCGGTGCACAGGTGTGGATCTTTGTCTAGGTTGTCAGGTTTTTTATGTATTCATTGCTTTTGCTTAGAATTTTCTCCACGACCTTCCTTTATTCTTTAAAAAAAATTATTCATTATACAAGATTGCTTTCTGGGTGGGAGACAGGGAGGGATAGAGGGGAAAGTTCCGTGAGGTAAAAACAAAAGGTATCAACAAAATTTATTCTTTTAAAAAAAATCATTAGATCCAACCCTTTCATTTTATAGATAAGTAAACTGAGCTTCAAAGAGTAAGAATGTCTTTTCTGTGTCCTCTCCCTCTCTGGAGAAAAAAAGACTTGCAAAATCTCAGGATCAACCCAGAGGAAGGGTGGCTTCGCCTGGGGACAGTCAGGGTTTTGTTCAGGCTGGAAGCAGCTCACTAGCCTAGCAGAGCACTTAGAGACCCTCCCAGGGTTCTAATCCCTAGATTCCTCTCACCAGGGCTCTCCAAGCTACAGTGAAGCACTTGACTTTGTCTTTGCTCTCGTCTCCTTGGAGCTGTCCGGGCTAATTGGCATAGAGGAGCAGAATGGGGAACAGGGCATCCAGACCCTGGAATAACCCCCACAAACTGTTTTCTCAACTGATAGGGGATGGGCCGGGGAGGGGGGTTGGGCGAGACATTCAGAGAGAGGGCAGAGAAGCCAGAGGAGGGGGAGGACCGGTTGCTTGAAAGTGCTTACATTAGGTACTATCCTAACAAAGGGAGAATTCATTAAAGAGCCACCCGGAATATATTCCTGTAAGGAAGGGGTCCTCTTGAAGTGGATCGCAGCAGCTCAGAGAGGAATTTACAGGATTAATCTTTAATACTTACTGGCATCTGTAACTTGGTTATTTAAAAAAAGAAATAATAAAATAACAGGCTAAGCTCTCACCTTTGATGAGTTTTTCCCTACCTATTCACAAGCCCCAGAAGGTACACACACGCATGCATGAACACACACATTCACATATGCACATACTCATATATACACACACGAACACACATGTTCACATATGCACACATTCATATACATACACACTACATATATACATGCACACCACACACATACATGAACAAACACATTCGCATAAGCACTCATTCACATGCATAGACACATCCACACACATCCACACTATACACATACATGAACAAACTCACATGTGCATATTCATGTACATACATCACGCATACACACACACCCATACACATACACAGGGATGCACAGGCTCCCTCCAACTCGCCAAGACCGCTCCCACAGAAGCAGCAGGGGACTCCAGGTTCCATGAGCTAACAGGGTAGCAGTCAAGTAAAGAGGAATTGGCTGCCACAGCACACATCCCTAGCTGGTAGAGTCTATAGCAGATGGACAGCGAAAACGAAGCAATTCTGGGTCTCAGAGAACTTGGGGATTTCAGGGTCTCTTCATGCTATTGGCCATGAATAATAAATAAGCAAACGATCAACAGAGATGATAAATTATTAATCTAATTGAATATTGCCACATGGGCCTAAGTTCTACTATGATTGGCCTATAAATTATAAAACCAACTCCAAGGAGTCAAGGTGGCATACAATTTCATGAGACTCAGCTCCCATAGGTTATCTCCTTCCCTGGCTTCTTCCTACAATTTGAGCCTACATTTGAAACAGGGAGATGGGGATGAGGAGGGCAGCAGGAAGAAACTGATACTGGGGAATGCTACTGGCCATCTTAGGAGTGCCCTAGTTCTGAGCTGTCCTTTAAAACCTAGGCAGATCCATCCAGACTCCCAAATCTCCAAAGTCTTTCTCTGGCTGGCATATCTCAGGTTAACTCTTTTTTTGCTTGTTATGAGTTTTAAAAAAGTAGGAGATTTCTCTATGAAGTAATGGTGTGCAAGAAAAAATATATAGATTGGGACCTGAGGGACCCGGGTTCAAGTTCCCAGCTCTTCCATTCTCCTTTGTGACCTTAGGGAAATGACTGCCTCTTTGAACTTCCATTTAAAATGAGATTAAATAATTTCTAATATCCCTTCTAGTTACAACAAAAGTCTATGATGCCATGTCTTGCCCCTGTTTTCCCATTCCATCTTCATCCAGCATGCTCAGCACAGTTTAAGCAGGCAACTAAATTGAACTTTGAAACCACAAGGAAAATCCAAGGTAGGAATTATTTGTTGCTATTGTTTAGTCATTTTTCAGTCATGTCCAACTCTTCATGAACCCATTTGGGGTTTTCTTAGCAAAGATACTAGAGTGGTTGACCATTTTCTTCTCAAGTTTATCTTACAGGTGAAGAAGCTAAGGCAAACAGGGTTAAGTGACTTGCCCAGGTCACTTAACACAGATTGTAAGTGTCTCAAGCCAGATTTGAACTCAGAGAGGTGAATCTTAGGCCTGGCACTCAAACTACTTCACCACCTAGCTGTCTAGAAACTCTTTGCACTTTGGGTATTTCACATATGTAGATTCATGCTGCTTAAGTTTTAAGTATTAAGCAATCCCTCCTACTGTTTTCCTTTAATTTTGCTGGCCCCCATACATGCCAGACCTAGAAGGGAAGCAATTCCTTCATTTCACAGAAGAGACTAAAGCCCCAGAGAGGTTTCTATACCAAGATCCCACAATAGTAGTTGGCAAAGACAGGATTTTAATCCATGTCCCCTAAAGCCAGATCCAGCACTTTCTCCACTGTACCATGAAGCCTCTCTGCTGGGATCTCAGCCTTTGGGACATGGACAGAGAACTCTACAGCATATAGAGGAATCCCAGTTTGGGATAGTTAGTCCTGAACTCCACCTTTAAGTAGAATTCTTATCACTGGTCTACCTTTTAGTCTCTCCTCTTCCCCTGGGACACTAGGCTCATCATCCAGTTGACCATGGGTCAATAGGGTTGTATCGGTAGTCTCCTCCTTCACCAGCTGGAACCTCTTGGAACCAGTGCTCTCTGGTCTCTCACTGGTGCTCCCAAGTTTACATCTCCCTTCTTTTCTGAACCTGAACCTCTGATTCATCAACTAGCACCACAATTGGTGAAGGACCCTTGATTTCATTAAAAAATAGGGAACTCCATATCTTACTCACACATGTACATGTGTGCGTGTCTGCAAACATTTATTGCTCACTTTCTACATTTTTGGCACTGTTTTAGGTGCTGGTGATACAAAGACAAAAATTAAGGCACTTAAAAAGGAGACAACATGAGCACACATATACAACACACACACACACACACAATAAAGACCATTTCAGGGGAAGGAGGGAACTACATCTGGAAAGATCAAAAAAGGTCTCATGAAGGAAATAGCACTTGAGCTACAGTTGGAAGGAAACTAGGTATTCTAAGAGGTAGGAGTGGGCATAGAATACATTCCCTACATGGGACAACTTATGCAAGGACATACAGTTGGGAGCTGGAATGTCATGTGTGAGAAACAGCAGTAAGTCCAGTGTGGTCTGGATCATGTTTATAAAGTAGAATGATGTAGATAAAAAGCTTGTAAAGGTAGGCAAGTCTGAGGAAATTTTGTGAGACACATAAGAGGGGACTTGACCAGAATTACACAGTAAGTGTCAGAGGTAAGATTTGAACTCCTAGATCCTTCTTGAATCCAACTCTCACATTCTACCTCCTTCGTCAGCTGTCTGTAATGAGCACATCCTGAGTAGCTTGCATTCAGTGGCAGTCGAGGTTTTACAGTGCAATTGTAAGTTCAACATAAGTCAACTGTTATGTCTACAGACATAAGTACATACAAAAGTGGGGTCCATTGGCTCCTTCTTAATCTCAAGAGAGCCAAAGGTAGTCCCTTTCACATATCCACACAGTGGAGGATATATGGTGGACATGGATGAATCACAATAAAGGGCCACTGGAAGGAGCACTCATATCAATGAGGACCTTAGGTATTAATCCATAAAAGTATCTTATATTTGCATGGATCACAGAAGTATAGCCACTCTCCCTCCCATCTGGGTTGACATTTCATTCAAAGTTCTTATCAGGATTTACCTTCCCCACCTGGTGCCACTGGCTTCCTGACCTCAAGGAATTTCCCATCTAGTTATGGAGAGAAGACATGTCCATCTGAACAATTAGAATACAGGGCTCAAATACATGCTCCTGACATTATGTACATTATCCTTGTCTTAGAGAGTCAAATAAGATGACACAGGTAAAGATCAATATATGTAAAACACTTTGTACATCAATATATGTAAAACACATAAAGCACCATATAAGTATTTGTTGTTCAGTCACTTTTCAATCATGTCCAACTCTTGATGACCTCATTTGGGATTTTCTTAGCAAAGATACTAGAGTGGTTTGCCATTTCCTTCTCCAGCTCATTTTATAGATGAGGAAACTGAAGTAAACAAGGTTAAGCAACTTGCCCAGGATCACACACCTAGTAAATGTCTGAGGTCACATTTGAACTCGGATCCTCCTTACTCCAGGCTCAGCGTTTATCCACTGTACCACCTAACTGCCCAAAGCTGTTATTATTTTCAAAGACTTTCATGGCACTAAGGGTCTAGGTACCCTTTGAGGGTCTTCCCATTCCTCTTAGCTCATGGCCCCTACTAAGGAAACCTAGGCTAGCAGTGCTGGAGTGAAAGAGGCCCAGTTTTAGGCTGGGTCTTAAAGGATAGACTGGGTTTGGATGTAATGGAGGAAGAAAGGGAAAGAGATTCTAGGCTTAAGCAAAAGTACTAAGGTCAAAATGACTGTGTACACATGGGACTAGTCAAGCTAGATGAGGGGAGGAGTGTCTTGAAGGAAACTGATGTTTAAGAGAAGCATAATGGTGTAATGGAAAGGAATTTGGATTCAGAAAAATGTGAGTTCAAATCTTATGAGTGCTATTTATGACTCTTGTGACCTTGGGCAAGTCATTTAACCTCATGGGATCCTCAGGTCTCCATATTCCCAGCTATAAAATGATAGGATTGAACTAGACAGTTGTATTAGTAAGCCCCCTAGTACACCCAGGATGGCCTGCTAGCATAGGTTCTTTGATCTGCTTTATAAAAGAAAGACAGATTCAAAGGGCTTAACAATGCTTTAATTAATCATATATAAGTCATTCACTAGTTCAAAGGAAAGGTCAACACCCTGAACATGGAGAAAATGCAACAGAAAATATAAGCAGAGAAATTAGCATAAAGATCAATAGACAGGGCTCCAAGTGTCTGACAAAGTAATACAACCAGCCACATACACCATCGGATGAGGGAAGCACCAACATCTGAGTAGTGGGGGAAGGGGGGGCCACTCCTAACAGAGGCTACTCAGACTCCCATCCAGGGAATCATAAGTGAAACTCCTCAAAGCAAAACACCAACCTCCCAGTATATATAATTTTTAACTAACTGACTCATAGCCAGAAGGCATCAAAGCCCACATAACTCAGCATAGCTGTGAACTACCAAGGTTCAAAGGGGATTGAGCCTTCAGACATTTGCATTTTAGCCTGATCCTGGGAAACTGAACTCCAGAAAGAAAACGACAAAAAAATCCCACTTTGCTTGGCTTTACAATGGTCTCTAAAATACAGCTAGTAAGAGTTGAAGGTAACTAGGTAATACAGTGGATCAGAGTTCAAATCCAGCCTCAGACACTAGCTACCTCTAGAAAAGTTACTTAACTTTGCCTCAGTTTCCTCAACTATAAAATGGGAATCATAATAGCACCTACCTCCCAGGGTTGTTGTGAAGATCAAATGAGATAATAATTATAAAGTCATTAAAATCATTAGAGGACTAGAACATGGTAGGCACTTAAAAATACTTGCTTCCTTCCTTTTAAGACCTGTTTCAAATATCGAGCTTATGACTCTAAAAACCCATTTCTAGAGAGAAGAGTTATGCTCCCTAATTCTCTTCTAGGAGTAAAAATCAGAGTCAGGAGGGTCCAGGAAGAGGGTCTGGTTAATCCTCCCCCCCCCCCCACCTCAAACTCTCCCTCTTGTCAGTCCAAGATGTGTGTCCAGTGGTACTGAAAACCACCAACCTCTGCATCAGCTACTGGGGAAATGGCAGCAACTCTCCCAGCCCACCGACTTGCCTGCGAGTTCCAAATTAAATAACTGCAACTCCTCTTTTATTTCCTATCTGACAGAAACTTATTGCAAACGCAGCCGCTTCTGACATTCTAATATTCAGAGTCACATCCTGTGGGATAAACACGTCGCTGTTGTCTGAACAGATAATTTGTACCAGGACAGAAGGGATGGAGGAGAGAGGGAAGGAAGGGGCTGAGGCTGGTGGATGGGATGGAAGGTGAAGGCTTTGCTACACAGCTCTGGGTCCCCAGGACAGGCCTCTGATTCAGGAGCTAACTCCTTCTACCCATGGCTCACAGCTTCCAAATCACATCACCTTAGGCTCCATGGGGACTTCTGGAGGTCATCTCCTGCTGCACCTGGCCTTTAGCAACGACTCTGCTCCATCCATGGATCTCTCTTGAGCATGAATTCTGACATCTGGTATTTGTCCCCATTTGATAGCTAATAAATTCCTATCTCCTCTTCTCCCTGTCTATGCTTGTGATTCAGGCACTATCTGTTGAGGGGGAAGACTCTCATCTCCTCAAGCTATTCCCTGCTCTGCCACCCTCTACCATCTCTGCTCTGCACCTCTTCATTTCTACCTTCCTCTGCCCTTCTCTTCTACTATGCCCTTTGAAACGTTGGTTCAAATCCTGCTTCTGATTTTGCTATCAATAAGATCTTAGGTAAGTCACATTATTAATCTGCCTAAGCCTGAGTTTTCTTAATTTAAAAATAAAAGGTTTAGAATAGACTAGGTGGTCTCTAAGGTACCTTTCATCACTAAATCAATGATCCTCTGACCTTCATTCTATCATCCTTTTCTTCTCATACCTTTTCTGTCTTCTTGAATTTTTGGAAAGGAATCCCTCCAAAAGAAACCTTAAATCCCAGGGGATCACAAAACAGGAAATTACCTTAAGACCATAGGTTTTGGAGCTAGAAAGGACCTTAGGTGTGAGCGAGCCCAATGTAATGATTTTATAGGTGAGGAAACAAGACCAGGACAGATTAAAATATGTTCCCAGCATCACGCAGGATGGAAAAGGGAGAAAGGGAATTCAAATCTGGATCCTCTGACTCTAGATTCAGTCTTCTTTGAGCTCCATCTTGCCCAAATCCACCCTCTCCAATACTCAGTGATCCTTCTCTCATACCATTCCACACTAGGTTTGGAAGCAGTCTTGTCCCACCCCTACCCCCATGCACATAGTTACATCTCTAACTCACAAGATTATGAGTGAACAATGACAACAAAAAATACTATCTAATTATTATGCCTTGGCCCCAGAGAAGAACTGGAAAAATGCTCCTCTACTTCTTCTTTACAGATTATGAGTATGGAATATTGCATATGCTGTTAGACACTATTGATGTGTTGGTTGGGTTCAGATAAGTATTTTTGGGAAGGAGGGGGATATGTTGGTATACAAATGTTTCATCAATTGTATCTTCTAATCAAGCATGTTGATTATCTTACTGCAGGATCAGTCACTACTCATAGCATGCTTATAAAATAAATTTTTTATCTCTTTAGAGCTCCCAGCTCTTGAGGACTCACCATTCACCACCTTCTTCCACAGTGAAGGCAGGGACAAGGGAGATGCAGGGGGTAGGAGGGGAGGGATTCATATCTCCTCCCTGCCTCAGTAGCAATGGTAGCTGTAGCCTAAATATGTCTCCTGCTGCCACAAGTATGGAGTGGCTAGAGCCCTGGGCCTAAAGTCAGGAAGACATGAGTTCAAATTTGACCTTAGACATTTATTAGCTATATGACCCTGGGCAAGTCATTTAATTTGTTTGCCTCAGTTTCCTCTACTATAAAATAGGAATGATAATAGCACCTACTTCCCAGGGGTGTTGTGAAGATCACATGAGATATATTTTGTAAAGGGCTTAGCACAGAGCCTAACACACATAACAAATGTTTATTTCCCTCCTTCCATGTGCTTCTTTTAAAGGCGTTATTGCTATTTCTATGGGAGAGGGGGCAGAAGAAGAAAAATATCCTTCTCCCCCCACTATATTTTGGAAGAAGATGCAGAGAAAAAAATGTAAAGTGAGACCCCGAGAGTTGAATTCTAACGATTCCTGATTGGATTTAGGATCAACTAGCCCTTTACAACCTGGCCCCAATCTACCTTTTCAAGTTTAGTATACATTATTACTCCCTGATACAGATGTAATAACTACCCCATGCAGGTCAGACTAATTTTTTCCTTAAAAAGTAATGAGATTAGTCCTTGAGATTTAATTGGTCCAAGAGACTCAAGCTCAGACTGTTGGAGCAGCTTTGGAGGTCAGTGCATAAGAAGTCATGAAATTTTCAAGCTTGACACATGCTTCTGACCAGCCGGAGCCCATGGGGAGACTGAGCAACTACATCCAATTTAATCAGTACAATATCTTCATGGAATATCCTTTTCATGTTATTATCAAGTGAACCTCTTTTTGTTAACTGTTAGATAGTCTGTGGGTCCCTCATTTTATTCCAACCAGCAGATGGGCCTGAGTCAGGCTTGGTCCAAACCATCCCACATGCCACATTTTCTGATTCCTAACAAAAAACACTCTATCTCCCAATTCTGAGTTTTTGTACTGTCTGCTTCCCCACCTGGAATGGACTCCCCCTCACCTCGGCCTCTTAGAATCAGCTGTTTTCTTCAAAACTTCTCTAGAGCATAAAGTCGTTCCTGATGCACCCAGCTGCAAGGACTCTCCCCAAAACATTAAAGAAAGTACCTTGAATTGATTTTGTACAGAAGAAGAAGGAGAGGGGTGTAGCACATGCATGGAGGGTTGGCCTCAGAGACAACTGGTTCAATTTCTACTTCTGGCACTTAGAAGCTGAGTTATATTGCGCAAATCACTTACCTCCCCAATGTTGTAGTTTATTCTCTAAGATTATAAAGTGCAGAGCAGACACCAACCTGAAATAGTGGAAGAAGTTTCTTCATCTATGAGTTCCCTCAGAGCTAGTCCTCATCTTTTTTTGCTATACAGACGAACATACCAAGATGCCCCTCTGAATAGAATATAAATTCCTTGAGGCTAAGGATTAGTTCAGTACCTAGAAGCAGGAATTTCTCTGTGTATTTTTTTTTTAATTTACTATCTTTTTAATTTATGGACTATACCCTTTGACTGGACAATACCACTCCTAAGTTTATTTCCATAGATAATTAGGAGAAAAGGAAAAGAGTCTATATATTCTAAAATGTAATTTTTTCCATCATCACTCATAAAAGTTATTTTTATTACCATGTTGTAGTTCTCATTTTCCTGTTACTCATGATTCAGATCCAGGCCCTCCACAGGAGATAACACATAAAATACCTGAAAATCAACCTACCCAGACATACTTAGGACCTCTGGATATGGCTGCAGAGCACTCCATGCAGGAAAAGAAAGGAAACAAATATTGGAGAAATATTCTATCCCCATTGTTGGGTTTTACCAACATAATAAAAATGAAGATACTATCTAAATTAATACAGAGGTTTAGTGCCATTCCAATCAAACTACCAAGGAGTTACTTAATAGAACTAGATAAAATTATAGCAAATTTCATCTGGAGGAACAAAAGGTCAAGAATCTCCAAAGGAAAAAAATGTTAAATGTAGGAATGAAGAGGGCCTAGCATTCATTACCCGCTCTCAAATTATATTATAAAGCACTTACATCTTCTACCATAATCAACTCCAGATGGATAGATGAGCTAAGTATAAAAGATTACATCATAAAAAAAAGAGTGAAAGAATTATTAACCAAGCAAGAAATATCAGGTGATCAAAGAAGATAAAATGAATAATTCCTACGACAGAAAATTGAAAAACTTCTTCATGAATAAAATAAATGTACCTAGAAAAGCAACCAGTTGGGAAAAATCTTTAAAGCGAATATCTCTGATAAAGTTAAGATAGCCAAGATATAAATAAGAGCTATTCCCCAGTGAATGTGTGGTCAAAGGTTGTGAATAGACAGTTTTTTAAAAAGGGGAAATGCAAGCTAACAACAACCATACAAAGGAAAAAAAACATACAAAATCACCACTAAAGTAAAGCAAATTAAGGCTTCACTCTTCAGTCAGCTGATAAACCATCATTAAGCACCTACTATGTGACAGTCAATGGACTAAGTTGAAATACAAAGACAGACAAAAGACCATCCATGCCCTCAAAAAGCTTCTAGTCTAGTGGAGAAGACAACAAGTGAAGAACTATGTACGGACAGGCTATATAAAAGATAAATAGAAAATAATTGAAATAGAGAAGGCCCTAGAATTAAGAGGCATTGGAGAAGGTTTCCTGTAGAAGATGAGATTTTAGTTGGGACTTAAAGGAAGCCAGGGAAGACAGTAAGTGGAAAAGAGGAAGAAGAACATTGTGGGCATGGCAGGGGAGAGGGGCAACCACAGAAAATGCCTGGAACCAAGATATGGAGAGTCTTTTCTGAAGAACAGCCAGGAGGCCAACGTTACTAAACTAAAGCGTATGTGGTGGGGAGAAAAATGTAAGAAGACTGGAAACGTGTAAGGGGAGAGGATCTATGTTATGAAGGCCTTTTAAATTAAAACAACCCCAAGGCTTCAGGCTCCTTAAATTACCAAAGATGATAAAAGATAAAAATGGTCAATATTAAAGGGGCTGGGAGAAGACAGGCACATCAATGCATTGTTGCTGGAGCTGCAATTTGGTTCAATAGTTGAGGCAAACAACTTGGAATCATGCTAAAAACATCACTAAACTGTATATATGCTTTGACTCAGTAATATTTAGGTATATACCCCCAACGAGGTCAAAGATCAAGGATCAATATGAAGAAAAATATTTGTAGCAGCACTTTTTTACAATAGCAAAAATTAGAAGGAAAGCAGATACGCATCAGTTGGGAAAGGCTGAACAAATGACAACGTTTGAATGGAACTGCACCATAAGACAAGGCAGATATGAAGAAGTCTGAGAAACTTGGGAAAATTTGTATGAATTTGATGCAGAGCAAGGAGAATGATTTACAACACTCATTAAAAAACTGAAAGACTTCTCTGATCAATGCAGTGGCCAATCATGTCTTCAGGAGACTCAATAGGGAAACATGCCTTTCTATCGGCAAAGAGATGATGGATAGTAAGTGAGGAAGGGCATACATTTTCAGACAGAGACAATGTGTTGATTTGTTTTAACTATATATTTTTTGCGAAATAGGGGAGTTCTGTAGGGGGATACCATTGGGAAGTGACAATGATTTAAAAAAAAAAAAGCATATCAATAAAACATTTAAAAAAAAAAAAAAGAGGAACAGTCAGAATATCCCTGAAGAGTTGCTGATGGCTGATCTCGACTTTAAAATGCAGAGTAGAGTAATCTAATAAACATGGCAACAAAGCATTTGTCACTAAGCTAATTTTATTAGAACAGATCTCAAATGGCTAATTTCCTTTTACTAATGAGCAAATTAGTTGACTCTGATCTGCTTTTAAGGCACTTATCCTAATAAAACATGAACAACAGTGAAACTCATGGTGAGATGAGATGACACATTTTTTAGGACTGAAAGCAACCTAGGAAGTATAGAGATGGTAATGATATGGTCACTTGGGTCAGTGGTACTGGCCGTGGCTATGCATTACTCTACAGGCAGCACAGAGTAGGGCCAAGGGGGATGGAGAAGTGTGGTCTTGACGAGATTGACAATAAGGATGACGTTGGAATACCGACACTGATCTGGGTGGTGCTGTGGCCTGAGAAATGGACCCAGTTACAAGATCCTTGGCAACGTTGGCCTCAAATCACGAGTAGAATATAAGCCTTTTGAGGGCAAGAACTGTTACATTTTTCTCTTTGTATCCCCTGTATTCAGCACAATGCCTGAAACAGTAGGAATTTAATAAATGATTATTGAGAAGAATTGAATTATGCATGAGAGAGGTCTGAGGTCAGCATAAGAGAGGTCTGCCTCCCCTGAATATTTCTTATGCTTAAAAAGTTGGGTCTACACAGAAGCGCTTCTCAAGATATTTCCTATCTATTAATGGGAAAAGCCAGTTGGACCCAGAGCCAAGAAAGGGCTGAGCCAAAGCATCTTTTCCAGGGCCAGAGGATGAGCAGCATGGCAGTGTCAGCTCCAGAGAACTTGATTCTAGCAGTTCAATCCAATTATATGGGTGCCTAGAGGCTGCGGGAGGCATGATGCCCACTCTCCTCCTCCCCCTAGCCCATCCTCTTGGCAAAAGGGTTTTGCCTAGGCAGCAATCCAGTCTGGCATTTGGTATATGAAATGAAGGCAGGCCTACGGAAGAAGATGCATATGATGGGGCTGAGTAGGTTAAAGGGTGAAGTCCTTGACCAATCAGAACTTGGAGTTGAACTACAGGTGGTATCTTGCCCATGGGAGGAGAATGCTGTGTGGGCTCTGGCCAAAAGCTCTAATCTAAAGGACTCAGGAAGGGGTCCCCTTTTTGCTCTGGCATTGAACACCATATTGGCAGAATGACTGAGCTGCAGAAGGTGCCACTGTGGTCATGCCAAGGAAGACTGGCAGTAAAAGGGCTGAGGGACCAATTAGGAAATAAGAGATGGCATGCACAGGATTTTCCTTCATCCCAATCAGATTGTGCATATCCCTAATGAGCAAAAAGGTGAAAGAGCCTTGGAGAAGAAGAAAAGTCAGCAAGGAGCCCTAGCTAGGAGAATGGAACACAGACAGAGGTTTCTGGGAGCGGAGGTGAGGTGGAATGGGTACATGCTGAGAGGATATTCACTGGTTTACACCACTTTCCTGCTCCTCTGAAGTCTATCCTTAGGATAATAATAAAAACTAGCATTGCAAGCTTTGAAAACTATATTATTTACAGTGTTTCATGTGATCCTCACAACAATCCTGAAAGTGAGATTATATTATGATCCCTATTTTACAGTTGAAGAAACTGAGGCAGACAGAGGTAAAGTGATTTGCCTAGGGTCATACAGCTCTAAGTGCCAGAGGCAGGATATGATTCCAAGTCTTCTTGACTCCTACTCTAGCACTCCACCCATTCTCCCACCTAGCTACCTCCCTAGGATGCCTTCCTCAAGGTAGACTGGACACACATTCCTATGACACCAGGCCACAAGGCTGAGTTACCAGATGCTCCTGTATCTTCCTTGCATCCTGCCATCGGCGGGATGGGGGAAGGGAATATGAGTTACTCCACTGAGTGCCAGACTGCCTTACCATTGGAGCTGTCCATAAAAGGGAGGAGACTAACTCCTGGAAGGAGGGAGCTTCCTCAGGCCCCTCTTATCCTATTCCACGACTCTCCCAGGTACCTAACCACAGTCATTGCATGCAGACTGATTAAGGCTGGATGCCCACCCATTAGCTTGGTCAGAGCTAAGGGCACAACAGGGGCCAGCATTTTGATGCTAAATGCCTGCTGTGCAAAGCATTTCCCTTGTAACATGCAAATTTCATTTTGTCTCGGAGTCAAATAGCTCTGACACTTTCCATAATGGGGCTGCTGGCCTGAGGGACTCCTAGGCTCTCAGTGGAAAACTCTCATGCCTGTGCTCCCGATGGCATTTCCACTCGCCAGGACCATTCTCTTTCCCTTGGCTCTCTCCTCCACCTACTCCATCCTCCTCCCCAGTGCCCATTCTCTGAAGCGATCCGTCCAGCTTCATCCATCATTCAGCCGTTTCATCAGTTCAGAGGCCCAGAGGCCAGAGTGTTAGCTGTTTATTTGCTCGTCCATCTCTAAGGATGCACGGAGAATAAAGAAATGCCACTATCCAGGCCGAGCTCTGGAATGGCTCTCTGCCCTGTCAGGTTTGGGGGTGGAGATGTCTCTTTCCTAACTCAAGGAGATATAGCCTTTCAAGAGGCTGGCTCATGAGTCACACTTTGCAGACTGGGGACCCAGATCCTGGGCCATTAACCTCTAAGCTATCACTCCTGCCCTGGGGAGCTATGCCCAGATCAATCCTTCATGCTGACTATGGCAGGAAACCATTAGACTCCTACCTTGAATTTTTTCAGGGTGCATAGGACCCTGGAAGGGTAGGGCCCTAATCTGATGCTTCGAGGATATGCTATAAACCACTCTAAGGGAACAGGCAAAAGGTAATCTCAACCAAATTTTTAAGCCAAATTCACTTAATCATAGGGTAAAGGCTGTGGGAGATTTCTAAGAGAACTTGTGGCTCAATACATAAGACACAAGGCCCTGTGATATTCTGCCATACTATTGCTGAGAAAGCTACTATCGGGGGAAAGGCAAAGTAGGATGAGGTTGGGAGCTTTGACCACTCTGGGAGGAGGATAAATAGCATCCAGCAGTTTCCCAGGATGCCAGTCTTTTCTGGAGGGAAGGCCTGGTAATTCCAACCTTGCAATGTTATGAAGAAGGTGGAGGATTAGAGAAGGCAGGGAAGTCTCTCTGGAATAGTGAGAATGAGCAGGAGTCCAGGAGCCAGGAGTTCCAGGACTGCCTAAATCTAACTCTGCGAGTAAGTTGCTTAGGGAGGCAGTATTCCCATTGCCTCTTGGGCTCAGGGAAGGGGAATCTTAACTTCTTTGAGCCTCAGTTTCCTTATATGTAAAAAAGGAGATGATATCTGCTAAAGGGCTCCTTTGATGCCTCATTATGGCATGCAGGTGACCTTCAGATTTTGAAAATAGCAAGTGGAGCATGGGAAATGTCATTTCTCTTCTCCAGAAATCTCAATTTCCTCACCTGCAAAATAGAAATAATAATTTTTGTACTATCTATGCCATGGAGGTGTTGCAAGAAAAAAACAATGGAAAGGACATTGGATCAGGAAGCAGAGAAACTGGGTTTTAATTCAGGTCCAGACACTGACAATTACCGGTTGTTTTGCCCTACGCAAATCTCTGTGGAACCCCAAGGTTCCTCATCTGTAAAATGAGGCAGTTGACCCAAGAAGGTGAAAGAAAGAAAGAAGGAAGGAAGGAAGGAAGGAAGGAAGGAAGGAAGGAAGGAAGGAAGGAAGGAAGGAAGGAAGGAATGCCTCATATACACCAAAATATATGTTGAAATATTTTTTGTAGTCATAAAGAACCAAAAAATAAAGGAAGTATCCATTGATTGGGGGATGGCTAAACAAACTGTGGCATGTGAATATAACAGAATAATACTACACCATAAGAAATAATAATAAGAGCTGGCATTTATATGGCACTTCAAGATTTGCAAAGAACTTTACGTTATCTCAATCAATCCTCACAGCCACCCTGTGAGGTAGGTAGTATTTAATCTACATTTTACAAATGAAGAAACGAAGGCAGATAGAAGCTAAATGACTTGCCCAGGATCCCACAGTCAGTAAATGTCAAAAGGCTGGATTTGAACTGGAGTGTCCAGCACTCTATCCACTGTGATACTTAACTGCCTAGAAAGAATTCAGGTAAGCAAAGGAAGGTTTATATGAACTAGTAAAGTAAGCAGAACCAAGAAAACAGTAGATACAATGACTACAATGAAGTAAATAGAAAGAAATCAAACAATATCTAATTTATAATGACTAAGCATGACTCTAGAAAAGAAATAGAAACTGTATCTCCCCTTCCTTTATAGCAGAAGTGGGAGGGGGTGCTATGAGTGTGGAATATTATACATGCTGTCATGGTCAACATGGATTGGTTTTTCCTTTTTCTTTCTTTTCTTAAATTTATATCTCTGTTACAAGGGAAGGCTTACTGGATAAGGAAGGGGGGAGGAGGAGTGAGATGTATTCAGAAACGAATGTGATGTAAAAACAAAAGGCATTCATTTAAGAAATGAAGGATTTGAATCAGATGACCTCTAAGGTCCCTTCTAGATGGAAATTTGTGAGCCTATGTGAAAGATTCTGGTAAAACTTGAATGTCAGGTGCTAATGGCAATGGTTAGAGTCATAGAAGAGCTCACAGAGAGCATGGGCCAGCCCTCCCCTTAAAGAAAAAAAGCTGATGGGAACATTGCCCCACAGTGGGTTGACCTCCATACCCCACCGAGTGCTATACTTCTCTATGATGCGAATAATGACCAAGTTTTGACAAAGGACATAAGATTTTCACTATTGAAAGGACCCTTCCAGTTACTGAGTTCACTTCTCAGTGTAGTTATCAGGTTCAAATGAGATAATAAATATGAAGGTACCTTGAAGGGCATAAAATACTAGACAGAGGCCATATTTTTGTGCAAAACATGGCATTCTGTGAATACTATGGAAATGAAACGACTGACACACTATTGGGTTCCAGGCTTGATTAATTACATGGTTTCAGAGAGAAGGTTAAAATTCCTGGGCAAGTCACTTAGCCTCTATCTGCCTCAGTGAGGAGCCCTGGGGCTTCCTCAGGATGGCACCACAAATGGAAAAGGCCTTGGGATCAGAGTGAGGGGCAGAGACTCGGCCATTGGAAGGTAGAGATGCAGATGTTGATGTGGTTGGATGGAGAAAACAAGGCAAGGAACTGAACCTGAACAGACTAGAAGGAAATAAATTTCTGCTGAATGAATGACTGGCATGACCCAGGGCTATAATAGATATGCCACATGCTACATTGGCCAACAGTTGTCCAAATGCTATGTGGAGGGGGTGGGGTAGGCAGGGAGGCAGCAGAAAACAGATTAGGGATGAGACTGGACCTGTAATTTCATTGATACAAGGAACTCCCTCCACCAACGCACCTTTTCTGTAACATACACTCTTAGAGCTCCACCTGGAGCGATGAAAGTTTAAATGATCTGTTCAGGGTCACACCAACAAGTATGGGGGTGAGGAGGGTGAACAGAGTGAGATATAATGACAAAAAATAAAACAGTCCCTCCTTCAAGAGGCTTATATTCTAATGGATGGTGAACAGGCCTTGAGATCATGCTGTATGATGATAGACTGAAGGAAATGGTGATGGAGAAGATTTGCCTTCACCTGTGGAAGAAGACAAAAGGGCAAATTTTCATTTGATAGAAGTACAAATTTCCAAGTGATTAGAACAGGTGGGAGAGGCTACCTCCAGAAGTCAGAGGTAGATGGATGGACCCTTAGATAGATCTAATCCAACCCCTTCATCTTATACATTAAGAGACTAAGACTCATTTTTAAACTTGGATCCTATATGGGGTCACAACCCACAGTTTAAGAGATACTAAAGGAGTCAAGAGTGAAAAAAGTTTAAGAAACCCTGGACTAAAGGACTTGCTCAAGATCATACAGGTATGTGTCAGGGTCAGGATTCAAACCCAGGGCCTCTTACAGCAACTTGGGTCTTTTTCCATTGTATACCACCAACTTTCTCCTCACTGGAACTCTTCAGACAAGTAATGGATGACCACATCTAGGGTCTGTTGTAGAGGGTATCATTGCTCAAGAATGTGGTGGACTAGAGAGCCTCTGACCTTCCTTCTAAATCTGAGATTCTGTGATTTTACAATTTACCCCACACCCCAGACACCCCTGGAGAACTGGCCTGGGCTTCTACCTACCTACACCTTGAGCCATCTACCTGCAATCTGCTCTCTCTTCATTTGGTGGGGGAAAAGGAGGCCAGAAGCAGTACTCTCTAGAGCATATCTGCAGCTGCCCTGGCTCTAGTCTGGCAGAGGGACCACAGTATACAGAAAAGCCAAGAAGAAGTCAGCAGAGCAGTTGCCAGGAGACCCTTCCCTGGCCTATGCCATGTTAACAGGAATATTTCTCTGTCACTGGTGCCCAGTTGACAGGAAACAGAAGGGCTGCAGGAGTGGGGACTGGGTGGGGGTCCCCAAGAGGGGAACTTTACATTTGCTCTGTTCCAGTGCCCAGCAGTGCAAGATCCGGGCCAATGTCTAGAGATGCCAATTTGAGCCTTTATCCACGCCTCCAGCAAGCCTCCTGTTGGGAACCAGCTGAACATCAGGCGTCAAAGGAACATTTAATGAGGCTGGCAAATATAGAGGCTGGGGCTGCCAACAGGATGCTGTGCAGAATGACCAATGACTCCTCCACATAGACCCTCACCACTTCCGGTACTCAAAGTGTAAAAAGTATAGGCCCCTGAAAGAAGTGTCCAATCCAAATGTGGGGACACACGAGAATAAGCCCAAGAGGCCACATAATAAAGAATGGAAAATGCTTAGAGATGTTTTCTTGGGGGCCAGGCTGTACTTGTGTTCCCCAGAAAGTACTTAAACGAAAGGCCTAATGTCTATATCTCATAACAGTCAGGACATGAAAACAGAATATACAGGGAAAGGAGAATAGTATTTTATTTTTTCCAATTACATGCAAAGACAATTTTCAGCATTCATTTCTTGAAAGATTTTGTGTTTCAAATTTTTCTCCTTTCCTTTTTCCCCACCCTGCTCCCTAAGACAGCAAGCAATCTGATATATAACCTGTCTAATTTTGGATCAATTTCATTTCCCTTTCCTAAGACTCAGTTTCTTTATTCATAAAAAAAAAAAATTTGAACTAGATGACCTCTAAAGTCCCTTTCAGCTTTAAATTCTGTAGTCCAGTGCTTGTTCAATTGTGTCCAACTCTCCATTACCCCATTTGTGGTTTTCTTGGCAAAGATACTTCAGTGTTTATCATTTCCTTCTTCAGCTCATTTTACAGATGAATAAACTGAGGCAAATGAGGTTAAGTGAATTGCCAGGGTCATAGCTAGTAAGTGTCTAAGGCCAGATTTGAACTTAAGAAGGTGAGTTTTCCTGACTCCAGGCCTGAAACTCTATCATCTGTGCCACCTAGCTGCCCTAGAAGTCCAATGACCTTCCCCACACCACCCCCAATATAATGAATAATGATAATAAATAAACACTTGCATAGGCTTTTAAGATTTGCAAAGATTTTACATACATTATCTCTTAGAAGCAAATTGGTGGCAAATGCATTTTCTCATTGAAGACAAATGCATCACTCTCATCAAAGATAAATTAGACGGGCCTTTCCCTCCCCTATTTCATACATTCCTTTCAAGCTTCATGTTATTCCCTTATGATTTTCCCTTTGCAGTAGCTGAGAGGAGGATAGGTAGAGGGCTAGTGACCCTTTCATCCTTTTGAAGGTTGTAGTGCCTTTTCCTAGGTTGTCAACCCTGTTCTACAGAGTCAGGTTTTATCACTGCAAGCACGGTTTGAAATAAACTTGCAACAAGTTTATAATCCACTAAAACTGTCATGAATTACTGTCTAGCCCTAACCGCTACTTTCTTATATTTATGAAGTTGATTGCTGATTAAATTTCATTTTACTAAATTTGATCCATCAATCTCAACACTGAAATCTTCTTGGACCTTGAACCTATCGTCCAACATTTTGGCTCTTTCTCCCAATTTTGCATCATCTCCAAATTTAATAGGCATGTATGCTGTTCTGTGCTTTCATCTAACCCACTCATAAAAGACTGGAACAGAATATTGCCAAAAGCAGGCTTCCAGGGCACTCCCCCAGATTTCTTCCCAATTGTCATCAATTGGCTGGTCATTCCAAATGTACCTAACATTATAGTCATATCTCTCTATCTTGTCCACAAAGAAGGCTATTGGGAGAGATGCTGACAAGTGCCTGGTTGAAATCAAACTATCTTATACCTATGACATTCCCCTAATCTACCAGCCAAGGAACCTCATCAAAAAGGGGGAGTAGTTTAGGCTGCCACTGCCAATTCTTGAGGAACCCATGCTGCTTCCCTTTCTAAAAGGATAGACCATTCTTTTAATAACACATGCTAAAATTCTGCCAAGAACTGGTCAAATTTAGCATCCTATATATTTTCTTCCCTCATACTAGATGAAAAATGTTTTGAGATCAGGAGGTATAACTTTTACATCTGTGTCCCCAGAACCTAGCACAGCATCCTGAACATAGTAGGCTCTTCGCGTTTGTTGAACTGATGTCCAGATTCCTTAGTTTGATAATTCTTTATAGCCTAGCTCTAACCCCCTCCCTTCTAGCCCTGTCTCTCACTGCTCCCCATATGTATGTACCAGATGCTCTGACACTAATGGATTCCTTACTGTTTGCTGAAAATGACTAACTCGTGCTTTCCTGGTGCTATGCTTTTGTCCGCGACACTCCCTCCCTCTTCTGGGAACAGCTCCCTCCCTTCTTCCCCCATTCTTTCACCATCGCTACCTCTCAAAATCCCGCTCCACTGAATTCTCATCTTCTTCATAATGTCTCCTTGAACTCCCCTGGCAAGAGGAGCTTTGCTCCTTCCTCTCAACTCCTATAACCCTTTATTTCTTGCCTCTGTTTGTATAAATCTTCCTCTTAGGTCCGTAAGAGTAGTTCCTGTATTTTCTACATTTATAGAAGGCTCTCTATATGCAGGCTCCCACCGACCTCATTAGGGTCTTATTCCATACCCTTCATGGACTCTACTTTCCTGCCAATGAGCCCTCAAACTCAACACCCTCTAGCTCCTGCTTTTATGAATTCATTCATACAAGCAGCCCACCCCCCATGACATTTCCTTCTGTGGAGACTTCCCTTAGTTTGTTGTTGTTGAGTCGTTTCAGTCACGTCAGACTTTTTGTGACCCCATTTGGGATTTTCTTGGCAAAGATCCTGGAGTGGTTTGCCATTTCCTTTTCACCTTATTTTACAGATGAGGAAACTGAGGCAGAGTTAAGTGACTTGTCCAGGGTCACACAGATAGTAAGTATCCGAGGCTGGATTTGAACTCAGGTCCTCTTGACTCCAGGGCCAGAGTTCTATACACTGTGCCACCTAGCTGCCTAGTGCTTTCTCCCTTCTAAATTTTACTTAGACTATACTTCTGTATACAACCCATAGGACCCTTCCAGAACCCTAAGCTCCCTGAGGGCAGGGGCTGCCCTGTTTTTGTCTCTGCTCAGTACCAAATCTCACATATAATCCTCATAGATGTTTGTGGAATCAAACGGCCCTCTTTTTTTGTTATTCTGGAAAAAGAATCCAAGTCATGGTGTTTCTCAATTTAGAGCTAGAAGGACTTTAGAAGCCCTCCAGTCTAACCTTCTCATTTTAACTGATGAGGAAAGTGAGGCCTACAGAAGTTAAATGATCTGAACAGTGTTACACAGATGGCAGGTGTCTGACAGAATTTGAACTCAAGTCTCTCTGACTCCAAGTTCAAAGTTCTAGCCACGCCTCTCTGTTTTGCGTAGACTTTTATATTACTTAAAGTTTGCTAAGGTTTTTGAAAATGATTAAAAGATTATTTTGAAGTTTTATTTAGTAGTGAAGGCAGAAAGAAATGGGAACAATATTTCCCATGAGAATTAACTCTTCCCTATCACATACATTTCCAATTTTTTTTAATTGAATAAAGTTTGAGTTTAAATGTGGAAAGATGTAAAAAAGAAAATCATTCCCAGCATCCAATTCAAGAATTAACAAACCTATTTGTGCAGGGAATGTGAGGAAGATACGGGTAACCTCTTATTGGCAGGCTCTCCACACACTGACCAAGGAAAAGAAAAAATCACAAGACTCCCTTCTATCAACAGCCTCTGATGGGCTCTCCACAGCCTCTAGGACAAGGCGCCATCTCAGCAGGAAGCTTCCCAGGGTGCAGCATACGGAGCAGTACAGAGACAAATACTTCACTATTTCTTTTAATAAATGCACATTTTTAATAATAGTAAATTCTACTCTTCATGGCCTGACGAGAAATATTCGTTTTGGGATAAGTCATCAAATGTTCTTTGGTGAAGGCTCAAATCCTCCAGTGGGCAATCACACTGAGTTAGTATAACATCCAGATCTTGCCAAGGGCACACCAGTGCCTTGCCCTGCCATGCTCTGTGTGTGTGTGTGTGTGTGTGTGTGTGTGTGTGTCTTTCTCTCTCTCTCTGCCTCTCTCTCTTTCTCTCTGCCTCTCTTTCTCTCTTCCTGCCTCTCTCTTTCTGTTTCTCTCTCTCTCTGTCTGTCTCTCTCTCTCTCCCCCCTTCCTCTCTGCCTCTCATCCTCTCTTTCTCTCTGTCTCACTCTCTACCCCGTTCTCTCTCTTTCTCTCTCTCTTTCTCTCTGCCTCTCTTTCTCTCTTCCTGCCTCTCTCTTTCTGTTTCTGTCTCTCTCTCTGCCTCTCTCTCTTCCTCTCTCTCTGCCTCACTCTCTCTCTTCTGTTTGCCTCTCTCTCTTTCCCTTTCTCTCTCTCCTTCCCTCCCATTCTCTCTGCCTCTTTCTCTCTTTCTTTCTCTGCCTCTCTCTCTACCCCCCTCTCTCTCTGCCTCTGTGTGTATCTGCCTCTCTTTCCTTCTCTCTGCCTTTCTGTATCTCTCTTTGTCTGTCTCCCTCCCTTCCCCCCCTCTTTCTCTCATTCCTGTTCCCTCTTCCCTCTCTCCTTCCTTTCCTCTATTTCTCCACCACCCTACTCCCAGTGCTGTTCTCCCAGTTTTTTAAATCTCCTAAAGCAGAAAGGAGGGAAGAAGGAGGGTTTGCTGAGCCTGGTATGGAGAAGGCTAGTGGTAGATATACTTCCTTCTAGTATTCATTCAGTGAGCATTTATTAAGGGAAAGAAAGGAAAAGGGAAGAGGCATCTCTTAGTCCCCTACTATGTGCCAGGCACTTTACAATGATTACCTCATTCAATCTTCACAACTACCCTGGGAGGTAGGTGCTATCCCCATTTTATAAGTGAGGAAACCAAAGGAGGCAGAGTAAGTGACTCACCCAGGGTCACACAGCTAGTATCTGAGGCCAGCTTTGACCTCAGGTCTTCCTGACTCCAAGTCCAGGGCACCACATAGCTGCATGATTGTATGAGGAGCTGAAGATACAAATACAAAAATGAGACAGTTCCTATCCTCAGGGAGCTTGTATTCTACTGGGGAGATATAACATGCACAGAAAAGCAAATTAAAAATAGAGACAAAATAAATAGAAGGCAGTTTTGGGGAGTGGGGCCTGGTCTGACAGAAGAGGTAGCCCTCAATTTGCTTTTCTTTCTTCTTCTATGGCCCAGTCACTAAAACATGTCATTTAAAGCAATAACCTCCTTTTCAAAACCTCCGTCTTCTTCTGAGCAAAGTCCCACAAGATCCTTCAGGCCCTGCTCCAGCCCTGAGTCCTGGAAGACCAAGGAAGACATAGGACCACAGATTCACAGCAGGTATTCTTTTTCAGGAAGTCAATGAAGTTGAAAGGAAAAAAAATCAAAAGTTCATTCAACAACATTGTTTTTCCTTTGTAATCTTATGAATTTTAATTTATACATTTGAAAACATTATTCTGAAAAGGGGACTATAAATTTCACCAGATTGCCAAAGAGGTCCATGACACACAAAATTGAAAACCCTTGATTTAGAGCTTAAAAGGAACTCTCCTTTCATAGATGGAGGAATTGAACCCAAATGGGGTAAAGAATAGCCCATGGGGGAGTAGGTGGAGTAAGATAGTGGAGACAGGACTCTGTCTCAAGTCTTCTGATCTCAATGACTTGTCAGAGACACTTGAGACAGGATTCCTGAACAGAGTAGAAGGTGGGGGTAGGTGACCTCTAAGATTCCTTCCAGAATCAAGAGTTTATGAAATTTAATGCTTTTTACATTATAACACACGAACCTCTACAAGGCTGGGTGGAAGATGGGCAGAGGGCTGGCCAAGACAGGTACAAGGACTGAGGAAGGAAGGTCCTGCCCCTCCTCAGTATGATGTCACAAGGGCCCTGACCTGTCTAAGCTCTCTTCTCTAGCTGCCCCAAGCAGGTTTCTCAATAAGCTTCTAAACCCAGCAGCTCTGAGGTTGTTTGGTTCAGTGTCTAGGTTTAGGGCGGTTTTTTTTTCCTGTAGTTGTGTTTGTTTTTAATACCTTAATGCTTCCTCCCTCAGCTCATCACCCTTTCCTATTAAAGGTTCACTCTCCTGGCTTATGTTGTATCCAAAAATCAATTACTTATTTTCCTGCCTGTTTAGGAATGAAAGCAGAGCTTAGAAGCCGAGCCTGTGAGCCAAGAGACCGCCAGAGGCAAAGCCCCAGGCACCAGAGAGCCCAGGCAGCAGGTTCCCAAGCCTGAGAGAAGGGAGCCTGAGCAGCCAGGGTTTGGAGCAAGGGGTTCAGGGCTGGAAAAAGGTTACCCTGGACCTGCACTCTGAGCTAGGTTTGTTATGCCTGGTTCCTATAAAATTGATTTCAAATCTGCCTGCCCTTGGCTTCCCATCCCAGAGTATATATTACCTATATACCCCATACTCTCCCCACTCTTAAACTCCAGACTATATTTGAAAATTAGGAAGCATTTAGACAATTCTATAGGCATTTCGTTGTATCCACAGTTCTTCTCATCCATCCCCCTGCCTGCAGGCAGGACATCTTCATCTAAATCTAGTCCAAAGATGTAACCCTTCTACTGGGCAAGAAAAGAGGAGACAGAGGGCAAGGGAAGCTTCCAATATGAGCCAAAGGAATAGTGATCATCATTCAGTCTCAGTCCCTGAAGAGCTTTAAAATTCATTTAGCCAAGCTCCTTAATTCCATTGTTGAGAAAAATGAGGCCCAGTCGCATGATTTTAGGAGAATGAGTGCAAGACCAGCAATCTGGATGACTGGGTTCTAAGTTCAGCTATGCTATTAGTTTTTGACTTGAACATATACAATTTCCCCTCTCTGGGCCTCCGTTTTCTTATCTGAGAAACGAGAGAGGGGGACTAGATGATAAAAGCTGACATTTCTAAATCACTTTACATGTGTTATCTCCTTAGGTCATTGCCACCCCAAAGCAGATGGCCTTATTATCATCCCAATTATACAGAGGAGGGAAATAAGAGTCCCAGAGCATTAGTTATTTGCCCAGGACCACACAGCCAGTAAGTACTGAGTCCTTAAGGCAGGATTTGAATCTATATCTTTCTGACGACAAGGCTTTGATCCAAGTCCCACTTTCTACAGAAGGCCTTTCCTTAATCTCTCACCCATCCAAGAGCCTTTCCTCTGAGATTATGGTCCATTTATACACTGGGTCTCTCTTCTGTGTCTGTGTAATCTGTGTTGTCTTCCCTACTAGAAAGTGAGCTCTTTGAGGGCAGGCACCACATTTTTGCCTATCTTTGAGTTCCTATTCCTTAGCATAGTTCCTGGCATACAAAAAGTGCTTAATATTTATTAACTAATTATTAATTATTTAATGTAATTAATTAATGTCTTACGGTTCTCTCATCTAGCTCTAACCTTTTATGACTACACATAACTCAGTACCTCCCTACCACCACCACCTGCTCCATCCTTTGGGGAGAAACTTACTGCCTTGAGACCACATGTGGCTTTCTAGATCCTTGGGTGTGGCCTTTTGACTGAGTCTGAGTCTTACAGAACAAATCCTTCATATTAAGGGGATTTGTTCTGTAAAGTTTGGATTCAGCCAAAAGGTTGCATTTGAGGATGTGCAGCTCTTAGTTAGCACCAATCTTACAGGGACCTTTGGGCCAAAATTAAAAACACTGAACCAAGTATAAGCTACCAAGACATTCTCCTCTGAAAAAATGAGATTTTACTAGGGATCTCTAATGTCTCCTCCAGTTCTCACGTTTTACAAGCTTGTGATTCAGCCAGATACCCAGGATTGTCATTAAATACATAGATAAGTTAGCTGAGTGTTCATTTGGTCTTAACCCAGAGGTCAGTGCAAAGAAAGTACCTAACATTCGTAAGTATACATTGACTATACAAAGCTATTGAGACCCAACATACCCTGAATGACCAACCAACAACTATCCCTACTCTCTCCATTGGACATTAGCTCAATCAGTGTAGAGATAACCCTTTATGTCACCATAGGCTGAGTTCACCCACTTCCCAAGTGCTTTCTGCCCCCATGGAAGCATCATCTAACTTTGACCAATTATCCATCTTAACAGCTATAATGTAACACTCCCTTAGCTTAGAAACTGCTTGGTGATATTGGAAACTATGAGGCCTATCTCTGTTACCTCAGAGCAAAAGCACACACGCACACACACATACAGCATTATATTCCTACTGATGTATAGGATATGGTCAGATATGTAGGAAAACATAAGAAGCTAGGTTTGGGGAAGGGAGAGATAGAGAGGTGACCCTCTAGATAGGACTGAAGACTGGCCAGAGTCTCAGACTGTCCTATTCATGTATGCTGCTTACCACCCATGAGGAAGCTCTTATCCATTCATGGCAAAGATCTGAGCAGGCCTGAGAAAAATTACCCAAATTCTGTGGTAACAAAGTAGAGCCCATTACTAAGAGATAGGGAATAACTGAAACCACCAAGAGAATCCCAGAAAAGAAATGGATGTCCCCTCCCAGAAAGGAATTGGGAAATAGAGAGGAATATCAAATTTATTAGCTCAGTTTCCAGCTCTTTCTCCTTCAGACAAATGTGAGATAAGATGTGATCATGGAATTCAATTCAACTCAAACATTTTTAAGCATCAGCTTTGTGCAAAACACTATTTTAGGGATGATGAGAGTTGCAAAAATGGAAAACAACAAAGCTGCTCCCTTCAGGAAACTTAATAGAATACAATATATGATTTTTAACACCAGGGGGCAATGCTGGCCACGTTCTTGATCCTGTTCAACAATAAGCCCCCTAGCAGCATACTCTCACAATCATTTTGGTAATTATGTGTTCCACAGAGCTCCAGGAAAACACTAAGTTTGGTCTCTATAGACTTACACACTTAGTCTCTTGGCTTAGCCCTCACCCACTAAGAGATTCTGCCTTCCCTGTTATGCTTCACTGGATACTAATCACAAGGGCAGAGCATGACAGTCATTACCCAAGCAAGATGTGGCTATATTTAGTTCTTTACTTATAATCAATGAAGCAAAAGCAATAAAAAAGCAAATATGATTTTTAAAAGAAACTATCACATGAATTAGGTACCTGCAGCTCTTCTCAAATCCAAGAAGACCAAAACCAATCTACTAGTTCAGTGCTTAGATTCAAATTTTCCTCTCCCTATATTGCAGGGAGTCCATCTTTGAGCAGAATGAGAGGAGGGAACATGTGCTCTCTTACTAGCATCATTAATGATTCACAGGGTCCTTAGTATCCAGGTATTCTTGGTCTTCACTAACTCTCAATGCCATTATATCTTTAATCTGCCCCAGCTCTGTTTTAGAAATTCTAGATGCTCTGGGTACTTATTCATTATCAGTGCTTCTGATCTTCCATTCACTGTTCTCCTCTACACAAATAAGTACAATATTTGAATTTATATAAAAAGCGGCTGAGCCTTGAAGAAGAGAATGATATCCACTGGTTGAGAAGAGGAGAGACTGTGTTCCACTCATGAAGACTGGCATTTACACAGGATTTTAGGTTTGCAAAGTGCTATCCAAACACTATCTCATTTAAGCCTACCAACCACACTGGAAGTATTACAATAATAACGGAGAGATTGTGATTATTTTAGCCCCATTTTACAGATGAGGAAACTCAGTTTTGGAGAGATTGAACCAAGAAAACTGAAACCCAGGAAAAGGGGAAGGGATTTATTTATCCATGGTTGCAGATAAAGTGGGATTAAGAACACAGAATCTACTCCTAATAATATACATCTGCATCTATCAAGCAAACTAGTGGCAACCACCCTGGGAGCTAGATCATGCAAATATTACTATCTCTAGTATGAAGATGAGGAAACTGAGATTCATAGAGGTTACAAAGTTTGCCTAAGGTCACCCACCTACTAAGTAACACAAGCCAGATTCAAACATCCATTGCTTCCTTCACTTCGCCACATTATTTGGCTTTATTTATTTGTCCTTTGTTTTCCTTTTCTGCTCCTCCATCACTGAAAGTCATGCCTTTCTCACAATTTCAGACCAAGCCTCATATTCTAGCAGAATGACTGAATATGTGCCAATTGGCTGGCTGCGTGATAAGCTATTTGGGTAACATCAGCTTCCTGAGACCTGTTGAGCAAATCATTAGGATATTGGTACCCACCTCTGATAAACTGTGTTCCTCAACACTTGTTTCTCTGTAAGGTGGAGGATGTCCAGGAGGTGGACACTGAGGATGCAATCTCTAAATTAGACTGGGGAGTGGGTGTCCATGATTATTCTGAAGGTGAGGAGGAAGAAGAGATGAGGATTAGTGTTGGTGGTGCTTTGGAAGGGATTTGCAAGAGAATTATTTATGGTAGTAACAAGTAAGCACTTATTTAGCTTATATCCTAGATTATACAAACACAGTGTTGAGCTCTGCAAGTTAAGGCCCTAATGCCACTCTAAATTAAATTCATCAGTGCCTTAATTAAGATCTATATTTAGTTCTTAATTAAAGGGGAGAGGAAAAAAATCTACTCCATCTTGCATAGGGAGAGATTTCATAAGGAGATAAACTAATGAAAGAGGGTTGGAGGGGTTAGACTGGGAAGACATCTCTCTGACCATACCCTGCCCTCTTACCTTCTGGGCAGCCAGGATTTCTCTCCCTGCCCAGGAACATGAAATAATTCTTCCCAAAAGAAGGCTAAGGTTGTAGAAATGCCCTGGGTGTCAGGAATCCCCACTGCCTTCCTGGTCCAGTCATTTGAAGTGCCCTCACCCATTCTCAAATCTGGTAAAGCTACATGCTTCTTTAAGCATCAGATGGGGAAGAATCCAGAATTGGAAGCCAAGAGACCTGGAAGCTCACCCTGGCTCTGTAATTAACTTGGTCTGTGAGCTTGGAGCAAATGCCCTGATCTTGTTGGATCTCAGTTTTCCCCTCTGTAAAATAGGAAGAATAATCCCCGACCACACAACTTGGGGAAGAGCCAGTAAAATTGTAAACATAAACATACTTCAGGTTCTTGAAAGGAAAAGTGAGCTATGAAATATTGTCTGCAATGCAAATCCACTCCCATCTCCACATCCTTTCCTCCTGCTGCTTTCCCTGCCTATAACGCCCTCCCCCTTCCTCTCTGCCTATTCAAATCATACCTGTTCTATAAGAACCAACCCAAAGCCCCCACAAAGGCACAATTAGGGTGGGACAACAGGGATTTTCCCTAAGAGCTCCAAAATTGTGGAGGAGCTACCAACACTTGTAATCAATGTGTCAACAACAGAGATTAGCATCCATGGTAGCTAAAAATAAGATGATACCAGAAATCTTCCTTTCTGCCCACCAGCATCTGTGCCCAAAGTAAGCTCCTCCCTGGCACAGACTCTCTTGGTCAACGCTCCCCAGACAAAAGACCTCCCTTCCAAACTATATTGGTCTGTTGCTGTTTTTCCTTCATTCTCCAAGAGGACCATGACATTACAAGGGTGACGTCTTGACTTGCTCATGAATTCGATTTAAGTGAGGCAGAGCTGTGCAAAGTCATCAACCTCACTCTCTCCTCCAGAATCATTGAAGTCCAGAGGCAAGACAGAAGTCAAAATGATAAAAAGTTGATTTAAGAGCATTTTTCACACCACATGATGTGTTTTATACTGCTTGTCCTGTGCACAAAAATTACTACTTGAAGGCTCCACTCCTACACAAAACTAGTCCTGCCAAGATGCTCCTGAGACCACATGGAATAGTGGGAAAAGTATTGGACCTTGAGTCAAGGTACCAGGGATGGAATTCTGCCACTGACACTTTTTTTAATATTTCATTTTTTCCAAGTACATGTAAAAACTATTTTTAATATTCATTTTAAAAAACTTTGAGTTCCAAATTTTCTTCCTCCTTCTTTCCACCTTCATCGACAAGGCAAAAAATTTGATATAGGTTGTACATGTGCAGTCACGCAAAACACATTTTGCCACTGAAACCTTTAAGCTACCTCAGGGCCTCTGTTTCCTTATCTGAGAAATGGGAATAATAAACTTGCATTGTAAGAGGCAGCAGGATATAGTAAATGGAAAACAAGCCTTGGAATCAGGAAGACAATCCATCACTAAATACATACTGACTTTATGACTTCTGGGTAAGTCATTTAACCTCTCCAAGTCCCAAATCCCAAGTAACTCTCTAAGATTATCAGTTCAGTCAGTTAGTGAATTAAGGATTGTGTCAGATACTGTACTGAGGGCTAAGGATACAAATAAAAGGGAGGGATAGGTCCATTGTCCTCAAGGAGCATATGTTCTCATGGGGAACTTTCTCTATATCTTGTATATACGCTACTACCATTATTTACTCCGTAATGTAAATAATGGTTCTATGTATATACAAGATATAATGAAAGTTCATTGAAAGAGAAAGTATTAGCAGCTGGGGGAGGGGAGGGGGCAGAACCAGGAAAGACCTCTGGCACAAGGTGGGATTGGAACTGAGTCTTGAAGGATACCAGGAGGCAGAGATGAGGAGGGAGAGCATTCCAGGCATAAAAGACAGTCTCTGCAAAGGCTATCATATTCTAGGAATGCTAATGAGTCAACACAGCTGGATTGCAGAGTGTAGAGGGGATTGAGTGGAAGGAGGCTAGAAAGAGAGAAAGGAAGGGTCTAGGTTGTGAAGAGTTTTAATACAAGACAAGACTATGTTTGATCTTGAAAGCTATAGGAAGCAACTGGAGCTCAGTGAGGGAATGATGAAGGAGGACATGATCAGATCTGTACTTGAAACAAATCACCTTGACAGCTAAGTGGAAGATGAATTGGAGTGGAGAAAACTTTGAGAAAGGGAAACCAACTATTGCAATAGAAAAACCATTGCAATAATTCAGGTGAGAAGTGATATGAGACTGAACGAGGGCTGTGGTTAAGAGCTGAAAGAAGGGGACAATGTGTATAGAATGTTGTGAAGGTGGAAAACAACAAGCTTGGGCAATGGACTGGATCAGTAGGGTGAACAGGAATGAGTGGGAGCATTGTAGTGCCCTCAAAAATAATAGAGAAATTGGGAAGAAAGGAGGGGTTAGGAGGAAGATGAAATATGAGGTGGATATGTTGAATTTTAAATGCCTATAGGACATCCGGCTCATGATTTCCAAGGGGTAACAGGAAATTCAAGATGGTAGCTCAGGAGAGAGATTTAAAGCTGAATATATAGAAATGAGAATCATCTGCATAGAGATAATAATTGAACCCCATGAGAGCTTATGAGATCACCAGTGGACTAGAAGAAAAAGGAACCTACCATAGACTTAGAAGGGATGACATGGATGAGGAACCAGCAAAGGAGTCTAAGGAGTGGTCAGATAGGAAGAAAGCTAGTAGAGATCAATGTCCTAAAAACCTAATGAGAAAAGAGAGTCCAGAAGGAGCTGTTTGACAGTATCAGATTCTTCAGAGAGGTCAAAAAGAATGAGGACTGAGAAGAAGCCATTAGATCTGGCAATTAAGAGATCACTGCTAACATTAGAGAGGTCAGATTCAGCTGAATGAGGAGATCAGAAGACAGTAGTGGCAGAACAGTTGGGAGTATCTGCATTTGTACAGCACTTGGGTGCTCCCCATATGAACATCACAGGTACAGAAGACACAGAACAAACCCTGCAACAACTCACAGGATTATTTTGAGGAAAGCATTGTATAAATGAGTTGTCAGTAGTGGTAGTAGTAATAGCAGTAGCAGTAGTGGTAGTAGTAGTAGTGGTGGTAATGGTGGTGGTAGTAGTAGTAGTAGTTGTGATCATACTAGCAATTTATTATTACTACTATTACTAGTAGTAGTAACAGGGGTGATAATAGTGTCAGTAACACTAGTCATAGTAATGATAGTGATAATAGTACTAGTAATACTAGTAGCAATGGTCATAGTAGTAATAATAGTGTAATGGTAATAGTAGTGCTAGCAATATTAGTAGTAATAGTGATCGTGTAAGAGTAATAATAGTAGTAGCAGTGGTAGTAATATAAGCATCCTTATTGTTATTTTTATTGTGTAGTAGAACTAGAGCAGTAAACTCATGAATGATCTGGGTATATTTTGTCTCCACCCTGCGTGACCTTGAGTTAAATACTTAACCTCTCTTTGGGCTCTAGTTCTTCCATCTGTAAAAAGATAGTGGCTGGACTCCACAATCCTTTCTAGTCCTAAATCTATAATCCTGTGATTTGGAGTCAAAAGAATTAGGCACCCACTAATTGTATGACTTTGGATAAGTCGCTTCAACTTGAGTTTCATTATCTGTAAAATGGACGTTAGTAAATAACTTGTCCTATACATCACACCAGATTGCTGTAAGGATAAGATGACATTTGGTTGTGGAAGCCTTTTGTATTACAGTAACCTAGGCCCGCAGTGATTTTTCTCCCGTCTAAATAGCCTTAGCACATACTATACATTTTTTAACTTTGATTCACTGAATGTTAGCATGTTAACACTGGAGGGGATCTTAGAAATCACATAGTTCACCCTCTTCATTTTACAGATGATGGAACTGAAGTCCAGAAAAGGGAAAATTAACTTATCCAAAGTCATACAAATAAGAAGTGGCCAATGAGAAGAAAGGCCAGGATATAAACCCAGGTCTTCTGCCTTCTCCACTTTTGTGCATAGTAGGTCAATGACAGTTGTTTCTTGCATGTCTCTTTTCCATTTCCTGCCCAAAAGGCATGTACACTCCCAGAAAACAGTTTGCTATTTTTTACCTCTTTTCCTTCCCTCCCCCTTCCCCTCATAGTGTGTTAGACACACAGCAGGCACTCAATAAATACCTGTGTCCAGCGCCTCCTGAGAAGAATCGTTCTGTCTTGAGACAAGCAGACAAATGTGCCAAGCTACACATGTCGTTAATCTGTGCCTACCACCCTGCTCAGAATGGGAACAGAAGAAAAATCACCAATTTCAAACAAGGCTTTTGTGGGGTGGGGAGAACTTTCAAGTCACAGAAGAACACAAAATCAGAATCTCAGAGCTGGAAAGGCTCTCAGGCCACCTAGTTCAGCCCATACTGAACAGGAATCTCTTCCACCACATCCTGACAGATGGCCAGGGACCCCACCAGCAACAGAGAGTAGATATATTTAAAATATAGCTTGCATTTTGAGTTCTTTCCCAAGGGGCTCAACGTGTTATTGTGTAGTTCATCTTGAACATGATTACCATCCCTTATATTTGTATAGCATGCTACAGTTTTCAAAGGGTAACCACAAATCCTTACAATGTGAAAAAGGAAGCAGCCTGCCTAATGGTCAGCACATTGGCTCTAACAGCAGAAAGAACTGTATTCAAATTCCACATCAAACATTTACTATGTGATCAATAAGCAAGTTATTTAACCTCTCTGACTTCAGTTTTGTCATGTGTAAAATACAGATCATGTCACCTAGCTTACAATGCTGTGGGACTCAAAAAAGATAATGTCCCCAGAGGACCGACAAACTTTAAAGTGAGGCTGCACAGTGAAGTCACCTGAAATCAGGAAGACATGAGTTCAAATCCTGCCTCAAACACCAGCTGTGTGACCCTAGGCAAGCCACTTTAACCACTATCTGCCTCAGTTTCCCCAACTGAAAAATGGGGATAATTATAATAGCACCAATCCTTTCAGCATTGCTGTGAGAATCAAACAAAATAATCACTGTAAAGGTACCAGAACAACATTTGACACATAGTAGGCATTTAATAAATGCTTGTTTCCTTCCTTCCTACAAATGTCAGTTATTTTTACAGATATTATGATCCCAATTTAGCTGATGAGAAAACTGGGTCTCGGAGAGAACTGTCAAGATCTCACTAGAATAGGACTTGAGTCCAGGTCTCTTAGATTCAGGATTCAAATCCAAGGCCCTTTTCACTACACCACAATCTGTGGAGGAAAGAAAAAAGCTCTAAACCAGCTCACTCCTACCCCACCGTTTCACTGCTTCAATATTTTAAAGGATAAATGATTTCATCTACTCTGACACTCCCTTTCCTCCACCCTCACCCCACCATGGCAGATGGCAATCCCTCCAGGATGAGCTGCTGTGGCCAAAACCAATCCATCACCTAATGGTCAGACTTCTTCCCCAATTATCAAGGTTCTAGGCCTGTCCTCAGACAATAGACTCAGAGGCCAGTTCAGAACCAAAACGCCTGCCAGAGATTACACTCTACTGACAGGCTTTCAAGACAGCAAAGTCACCCCCATGGCAGGATGAGGTAACAAAGAACTAAGATATATTCTTCTACTTACTTCCAGGGTGTGGTTTCATCAGCATGAGGATTTCTTCCACCAGTGAGGATGCCAACCCTCCATGTTCTAGTATGGCCAACCCAGAGTCATTGTGGCCAAAGGCCTAATTCATTCCCTGGCACCTACCCTTCTAGGAACTTAGCAAAGCTGCTGCTCAGATGACAGACAGACCCCAGGGCCTCCTACCAAAGTCATACATAGCCTTTGGGAGTCCGAAGTCATACCCACAATACAATGAAGCACTGAACAGGACTTGAATGGAGGAAGAGCTACTACTTTATAGTTGGAAAACATGATAAATGCTTGCTAATGTGTTAACAGTAGAAACTGAGGCTCAGGCAGGCTAAATGTCCTTCTGCCCAAGGTCACAAAGGACAGGGACTAACCTTCACACTTTATATAGGCCAAGTCAGAGTCCTGATTTTCCCTACAGTGAGTCTGAGGCTACCCTGCCTGATGAGCTGGAGATAGGTGCGGGTGCGGCGGGGTGGCGGCAGAAGGGTACGAGGAGAGGCGAAGGGCAGAAAGTTTGAGAGTTAACTTGGCAACAATAGATGCATCAAAGCCATGCAGCTGCTGCTAACGGCGAGCAGCGAGGCTTTCTTCTCATCACTCTCTTATACCCGATTAATCAGCGGCTACAGCGTGGAGCTTTGATCCCCGAAATCAAACCCTCCGTCTGATGGGTGACTTGATGTTATGCTAATCCGAGCTGATTGAGCTGAGATAATTACACTTCATCCAGGTTTCCTGGGAGTTCCGAATAAATATTGATGCACATCTGTCCCCTGTTCAGGTGTAGTGGGGAGCTTTTAGTTAGCAACAGTTTCAATTTGGTCTCCAGGAGCCGGGCTCGCTGATTGCCCGGAACAGCTTGCCTTCCGTGCCCATGTCCTGATGTGGCAAACGAGACAGGCTGGCTAAAGGGACTTTGTCACTCGTCGTGGAGAGCGCTCGGGCAGCGGGGGAGAGAGAGACGGGGACCTGGAGAGACTGAGGAGAGGACGGAGAGAGGAGAAGCAGGAGAAGGAGAAAGGGAAAAGACTGAGGAGAGTCGGAGGAAAGCAGACACCGAGGGGCGAAGAAAGGAGAGATGGAGAAAAGGAGAGACGAGAGAAAGAAGAGGAGAGATGGAGAAAAAAGGAGGAAGAAAAGACAGGGAGGAGGAGAGAGAGATGAGAAGAGGAGGAGAGGAGAGGAGGAAGGCCAAAGGAGAGAGATAGAGACAGAGGGAAAAGAGGCCGAGGAAGACCTGGATGAGAGGAGGAAGGATGGGGATGGGGTTGGAGAACAAAGGCAAAAGCCGCTCCCGGCCACTCCCGGGTCCTTTGTCCCCGGTCATGGGGGGAGGAGAGGAGGGAGGAGTGAGAGGGACGAATTTAAAGGTTCGCGTTTTCCCACTCACCCAAGACTTGGGTTCCTCTCCCCTCCCACACTACATCCCGCCCTACTCCACCCCAAGGCGAATTCTCAGCAGCTCCTGGGTGTCCCGGCCGCCGCCAAGCCTTAGTATTTTCCTCCATCCGGCTTTATTCCTGAGAATATCGTAGTTCACTACAGAAACTGCCCGAGCCTAGGCGCGTTAATGATGGTAAAGAAATGAATAATAAATAATAAACCGCGAGTTTATACGGCTCCTCTCCTCCCCACGGACTAATTAGTTAATGTTTGTAAAGCACTCTGAAGTTGAAACGCGCTGTAAGTGTTAATGATTATTACCCTCGTCCCACAGCGCTTTCCAAATTGCTAGGGGAGCTCGGGGCGCCCCTTCACTTGCCTCTGGAGTGCAGCCACTTCTGGGGAAGGGCTTGGCAGCTGGCTAGAAACCAGGTGCGGGCGCTGGCGGGGGAGGGCGCGGCCTGGCCAAACAGAGTCACCTTTATCAGCCAAGGTCATACCTTTGAGCCTGACTGGACTCTTGGGACTGGACTATGTGATTCTTGTCCCCTCTGGTCCTTGGCTTCCTTTTCCTTTCTAACCCACTCCCCTCCTGTCGTTTCTTGCTTCTTATTAACCAAGACCACCTCCACCACCATCCATTGACATAAAATTCTCCAAGTAGATTCTGAGGTTCAGGTAATGGTTTTGTCTCTGCCCCCAATTGGGAGCCCGTGTTCCAGTACTGCACCTCCCCTTCCAAAGAAATGGGTCATTTGCCATTTGTACTACAATTTTTCCCAAGCAAGAGAGAACAGCAGTCTTGAAACCTCTCTTAACAGGCTGACAGAATAATATCTATAATTGTTCGTATTTCTAGAGTGCTTTAAGTCAGCTAGTCAATCAACAAGTATTGATTAAGTGCCGACTCTGTACCAGACTCAGTGTTAGTGGATCCCAGGGTGCTTGGCTAGCCTGAGATAGTGTCTTCTGGAGTTTCTCATCATGCTACCACCTTCTACTGCCCCCCACTACCCACAATTAAAATGGTTTACAAAGAGCTTTTCTGACAACAACCCAATTAGGTAGACGGTTTTTTAAAAATCATATTATCCTCATTTGGATAAAACTGAGGCTTAGAGAGGAAAGTGACCTGCCTAAGATCATAAATTGGAACTTGAAAAGGCCATAGTGATCATCTGATCCAATCTCCCCATTTTACAAATGAAGAAACTGAGGCCCAGAGAGAAGTAACATGTCCAAGGTCAAATAGCTAGCAAGATGGAGAGACAAGATCACACATTTAGGAAATGTTGATGGCAAGACTGAAACTCAGATGTTTCTGATTCCAAACCCAAACCAACCTCAAGTCTCTTGCTCTGAAAATATCCACTGATATCTTGCCCGGGATCCCTAGGATACACACATATCACGCACAATGAACCCCCCCAGGTGGCCTGTTTCTTAATATACCCACAACCTGTCTATCATATCCTGAAAAATAACCTCTTTCTTATTCTCACAATACTTACTGGATACTAGCCTAATCTGCCCAGTTCCTGCCTCCCAGAAAGCCTTGGGGGTAGAGGCAGGAGGATGGGGCAAGGCTGTCAATATTAACCTTCAGCTCAGAAAGACAGGGTCTTAACAGTCATGCCTAAAAGAAAAAACATTCAGAGCAAAAATTATTGTCAAATAGCAAGATTGTAGAGTAGAAGGATGGACCTGTTCTAACTCTCCCCTCATGGCCCATGAAATACCTGTGAAAAATGATTCTAAACAAATGCAAAGCAGCAGTGAAACGACAGAGTGAAACAGATTTCCAGCCCAAGACAGCCTGGATGGCCAACAGGAAAGGTCTATCACACCAGGCTCAGAGCAGAGCCCAGCCTAATGTTGGTCGTGTGGCACAGCAGGGACAGAACTGGAGCAGGTTTCAAGGCAGTGAAATCATGGGTAGCAGCTGCAGTTCCCAGATTTCTCAACCCACAAATGCCAAAGACAGCTTCAAAGGTAAGTAAGAAAACTCTTTCATCTGGGTGAGAGGGGAGTGTGGTCTGTCCCTAGCTCCAACCTCAGGGGGGGGCAGCAGTGTCCACTTTTGGAGCCCTCAACCTAAAGACCGTGGGGAATAGAGTGGCTGACCTGGGTCTCAGTTCTGAGTGGCAGTCCTGGGATGAGGAGGAGCTCTGGCATTGTGGAGCTGTTTATGGTTGTGGAGAGGGAATCCTACTTGTAGATCATAGGCAGAAAAGAGTGCTTGTGGTTGCTCACAGACCAGAGTGCAGGCCAAGAGAGGAATAAACTCCTCTTCCTTGATTGTACCACCTTGGAGGAACTGAGAACTTCCAGATCTCTAGAGTATACTCTCTACTTGATAAAGGACCCAAAAGTCAAGTAACTGGCTGGGGAAATGCTCAAAAAAGGGGAAAAAATAAGACTATAGAAGGTTACTTTCTTGGTGAAAAGGTATTTTCTTCCATCCTTTTGGATAAGGAAGAACAAAGCATACCATCAGAGGAAGGCATAAAAGTCAAGGCTTCTGCATCCAGAACCTCCAAAAAAAATATGCAATGATCTCAGGTCACGGAAGAGCTCAAAAAGGATTTTGAAAACCAGGTAAGAGAGGTTGGGGAAAATTTGGAAAAGAAATAAGAGCAACACAAGAAAATCATGAAAAGCGAGTCAATAGCTTGCCAAAGGAGACCCCAAAAAATGCTGAAGAAAATAACACCTTTAAAAATAGACCAACTCAAATGTCAAAAGAGGTCTGAAAAGCCAATGAGGAGAAGGATGCTTTAAAAAGCAGAATTTGCCAAATGGAGAAGGAGGTTCAAAAACTCACTGAAGAAAATAGCTCTTTAAAAATTAGAATGGAGCACATAGAAGTTAATGACTTTATAGGAAACCAAGAAATTACAAAACAAAACCAAAAGAATGAAAAAATAGAAGACAATGTGAAATATCTCATTGGAAAAATAACTGACCTGGAAAATAGATCTAAGATACATGATTTAAAACTTATTAGTCTACCGGAAAATCATGATCAAAAAAAGAGCCTAGACATCATCTTCTAAGAAATTATCAAGGAAAACTGCCCTAATGTTCTAGAACTAGAGGGTAAAGTAGAAATGGAAAGAATTCACTCATCACCTTCTGAAAGCAACCCCAAAAGGAAAACTCCCAGAAATATTATAGCCAAATTCCAGAGTTCCCAGGTCAAGGAGAAAATATTACAAGCAGCTAAAGAGAAACAACTCAAGTATTGTGGAAATACAATCAGAATAATACAGGATTTAGTAGCTTCTACACTTAGGGATTGAAGGACTTGGAATATGATATTCCAGAGGTCAAAGGAGGTAGGATTAAAACCAAGAGTCACCTACCTAGCAAAACTGAGTATAGTACTTCAGGGGAAAAAAATGGTCTTTCAATGAAATAGAGGACTTCCAAGCATTTTTATTGAAAAGACCAGAGCTGAATAGACAATGTGACTTTCAAATACAAGATTAAAAGAGGAATATGAAAAGGTAAACAGGAAAGAGAAGTCTTAAAGAACTCATTAAAGTTAAACTGTTTACATTCCTACATGGAACTATGTTATTTGTAACTCATGAAACCTTCTTCAGTATCAGGGTAGTTAGAGGCAATATATATATATATATATATATATATGTAGGTGTGTATGGGTATGTATGTATATGAATATTATATATGTGTAGGTATGTATATGGGTGTATGTGTATATGTATGTATGTGTGTGTATATGTGTGTGTACATATATATAGACAGAGGGCACAGGGTGAGCTGAATATAAAGGGAGAATACCTAAAAAAAATAAAATTTACTGTTGAATGGAATGTATTAGGAGTAATGGAAAGGTAGAATATAGCAAATCATCTCACATAAAAGTGGGAAGAAAGAGCTTTTACAATGGAGGGGAAGAGGCGGGAGATGAAAGGAAATCATTGAGCTTTACTCTCCTGGGATTTGGCTTAAGGAGGGAGTTACACACACTCAATTGGATATGAAAATCTATTTTACCCTGCAGGAAGGCAAGGGGGAAGGAAATAAGGGAGAGAAGATAATAGAAGGGACAGCAAATTGGGGAAAGGGATAATCAGAAGCAAATGCTATTGTGGGAAGACAGGTCAAGGGAGAGAATGGAATAAATAAAGGGCAGGATAGGACAGAGGGAAATGTGGTTAGTCTTTTACAACATAACTATTATGGAAGTGCTTTGCATTGTTACACATGTATGACCTATATTGAATTGCTTGTTTTCTCAATGAAGGTGGGGAGGGAGGGAGAGAATATGGAACTCAAAGCTTTAAAAATGAATGTTAAAAATTGTTTTAGCATACAACTGGAAATTAAGATATATGGAAGTGGAGTATAGAAATCTATTTTGTCCTACAGGAAAATAGAGGGGAAGGGGATGGAAGAACGGTAAGTAATAGAAGGGAGGACAGACTGGAGAAAGGAGTGAATGGGGTGCATGCTGTCCTAGAGTGCACAGTGGGAAGAGATGGGAAGAAAATTTTGAATTCAAATTCTTGTGGAAGTGAATTTGAGAACTGAAAAATAAACTATATATTAAAAAAAATTCAAAGACAGTCAGGACAAGGCCTTTCTGAGTTCTATTGCTGCCCTTGGGGAAACTTTGAGACTTCACTGTAACAAATTCACCTTTACTGGATCATGGGATTTAAAGAAAAAAGGGACTTTGGAGGTCATCTCATCCATTCCTGGCTTTTTACAGATGAGTGAACTAAGGCTCAGGGAGAAGTGATTTGCCCAAGTTTACACACCTTATAAGTGAAAGTCAAACCCAAGTCCTCTGACTGAAAATCTAGCACTCCTTCCATAAAATGCATGCCTATTTGCTATGAAGATCAAAACTCTGTGGTATTAAAAATATGTGCATTTATAAAATGTATCCCTAGTTTACCCCCCTCCTCATGGTGTAATGCCCTAGACAACTTCCTACTCTTCCTGCTTTTCAATCTTGGTTTTGACTTGATGGTCAGCTGGATATTTTTTTTTATCAATCATCAAGCATTTGGTTATTGGCCTGTACAGGAAAAGGGTGTAGTAATGACCTGAGTTCCTGGACACACAGACCAGGTACTCTTCCAAGATTCCCAGATTCCCATCTGTCCTGGGGAAGTTTTTCCACCTCAGCTTCCCTATCCCTGATTATTAGGGCTGTCTTGGACTTTAAAGTGAGGATACGAATATCACTACTATCCTCCTACCTAGAACCAACTTTGCAGGTACACCTTCATCGTACAATACCTATCCATCATTATGTCATCCTCCCAGTATGTGGGATTCATCGTAACCCTGACTACTTTTGGTTCTTGAGCGCAGGAAATTCTCCCCCAGCTGCTTCCTGTCTCATTTCCCTTGCAAAAAATGTCAGTATATTAAAGGGATCATCAGTAGACCATCCTTATATTTCTGTTCCCAAGAATGTATGGAGTGATTGAATGCATAAGTACATCATTACACAAAAGATGTATAGGTCTAATGGGGATGTAGTTCTAGTTTGAGGGCTAGGATCACAGATTCTTCAAGATGGTGGGGACTTTAGAGGTCAACTAACTTAATGACATGGTGGCTAGGTGGCTCAGTAGATAGAGCACTGGGCTTGAAGTCAGGAAGATCTGAGTTCATATATGGCCTCAGACACTTACGCAGCTGTGTCACCTTGGGCAAGTCACTTAACCTGTTTGCCTTAAACCTCTGGAGAAGGAAATGGCAAACCACTCCAGTATTTTTGTCAAGAAAACCCCATGGACAGTATGTATAAAGTATAAAGTATAAGACAGTCTATGAGGTCACAAAGAGTAGGACATGACTGAACAACAATTCAGTTTCATACCTATATTTCCATTATAATCCCTTCAAGAAGTCCTCCAGCTTAACAGTTTAGCGATGTGGTTATTCACTGTCTTAGAAAGCAGCCTGTCCCATTACTGGGCACTTCTAATTGTTGGAAGGATCATCCTTATACTGAAACAAAACCTTCCTCCCTATAACTTCTACTCATTGATGCTAGCTCTGCAACACCAATCTTCCCTTTCAACTACTTGTAGTGATTATATTCCAACCCATTTTTCCAATTCTTTCAAATAGCTCTAGGCCTCCTGATCACCCCCTTTGGACATGGAAACTGTTCTTCCATCTTCATCATCATCCTCTGAACATGTCACAACTTGTTAATTTCCTTCTTAAAATGTGAAACTCAGAACAAGACACAATTCTCCACATTTGTTCTCACTAGACAGCAGAATCATCATATCCTTAAGATAAACACCAGACTTCCATTAATCCAACCCAAGACTGCATTAGCCTTTTTGGCTTTGGGGGAAGGGGTTTGGGGGAAGTCCTCTTACACTGTCAATACCAATTGATCTTTCAGTACCCTAAAATCTCAAGATCTTCTTCACCTGAGCAGCTCTTAGGCTAGACCTCCCCCACCATATTCATGCAGCAAGATTTTTAATGTGAGAGCAGGACTTTATGTTTATCATTATTGTTAAATTCTAATTTGTCATCAACAAACTCTTCATAAAATTCTGATATCCAAGATACAAGAGGATTTCAAACAATTATGTTAAGACCAAGAACCATTTATCCAAAAGATAAGAGGTCAAAGGATATTAATAGTTTTCAAAAGAAGAAATGCAAACTGTCAAAAACCATATGAAAAATACAACAAATCTCTTATAAGATGAAAAATGCAAGTTAAAGCAACTATGAAATTTTACTTTACCAAATTGGCAAAGATTATGAAAGACAGAAAAAGTAAATCTTAAAAGAGCTGCAAGAAGGCAGGCGTACTACACACTCTTGGTACGCTACAAGTTGGTCCAACCATTTTGACAATTTGGAATTATGTGGTAACTGTGGCTAACCTGTTCATGCCCTTTGATTCAACAATCCCTAGGCAGAAAGAAAGGAACTATATATACCAAAATATATCCTTGTTGTGGAAGCAAAGAATTGTAACCAAAGTTGAGTGCCCATCAGTTAATTAGGAAATAGCCAAATATACTGTAATTTATAAATATAATGGTATATTGTTCCTATGTCAAAAATAATGAAAATGAGGAATTTAAAGAAACTTAAGAAGACTTGTACTAACTGATGAAGAACAAAACAGAACCAGAATAACATAATCACTGATGACAATAACATTTAAAAAACAGCCTAAAAGTAAACTGAATTCTGAGTAAAAATAATGACCAATCTTGGTCAGATAATGAAATGTACTGCCCTCCTCTTGTTAGAAAGCTGGGGGAAGAGTGTTGGATCCACTGTCACAAACCAAACCTCTATCCAATGTTTCTGCTTAGTTTTTTTTTCTTTTTTACAAAGCAGAGTTCAAGACTTAGAGAGTGGAGAGTGAGCAGACCTCACTTGAGGTCTTGAAATAATTATAATATAAAAACAAAAGTCATCAAAATTTATTTTACGTAAACAAATTAAAATGTGTTCATCTCAATCCATTTCAATATATTGACATCTTTTGAAATATGTTTTCATTGATAAAAATATCAAACAAAATTGGGCCATAAACAGAACCCTTTGGTGCAGAACTAGAAGCCTCCTTCTCTGTGAACACAGCTAGGAATTTACCCACATTTCTCTATATTGCCTAGACCAGCATATAATGCCAGGATCTATGATTATCACCTCAAGTAGTTTCATTCAAGAAACATGAAGGAGTGGAGATGGAAAATAAAAGGAAAGAGAGTGTATTCAGTAGCTTGATTCCCTCCTCGTGTCTCATGGGGTTTCTAACTACAGTCCATGGGTTAGAGACATGGACACTATTAACTTTCATCATATAATTGACTCGTCTGACTATGTTGACTGGTTGATCCTGACTGATCATTTGGGCACACCCGTGTAATAGTGTTCTGTGAGTCATATTTCAGAGCATAAGGTGCATCGTCTCTGGGGTACTACTGAGCTCTCTGAAAACAGAAGAAAAGAGTCCTTACCACTCCCGACCTCAACCATGAAGATTCCCAAGTTGGACCAGAAACAGCCCAGGGTCAAAAAGGGGGAGGGAGGGAGACTGAGAATGGAAAAAGAAAGAAATAGGAATTAGGAGACTTTCTGTGCTCCTAGGAGATCAATCAGGTATGAATGACCAGTACATAAATTAGCAATATATAGTCATAGAAAGAATGCTAGATTTGGAGTCCTATCTGCTTCATAATACTGTGAACTTCTCACTCCCCCTCTTTGGACTTCAGTAGCCCTCTCTATAAAATGAAAGGGTTGAACTGAAAGACACCTAAGGTGGTTTTCAGTACTATGATCCTATCATTCTATATGTGTTCACATATCAAGAAAGAAAATGGGGAAATGGGGGAAGAAACAAGTATTTATTAAGCACCTGCTATGTGTCAGGCATTATACTAAGCATTATACAAATATCCTCTTTGATCCTCATAGCAATCCTTTGAGATAAGTGCTGTTATCATTCCCATTTTACAGTTGAGAAAACTAGGGCAGACAGAGGTGAAATGATTTGCCCACAGTTGATAAGCGTCTGAGGCTGGATTTGAATTCAGGTGGCATAGTTAGAGCTCCAGATTTGGATCAGAACAACACAAATGCAAGTCTTCCTTCTGACACATACCATACAATGAACAGATCACTTAACCTCTCAGTGCCCAGGGAGTAGGTGTGCCCTGACCCTCCAGAGGAACTCAGATGGTGGATGCCACTGTCCTGCCACCCACTCCTGTGATAAAGTGCCTCATCCCATAGTGATGCCCTTCAACAAAACTTGGCTTACCACATGCAAGTTACAAGTCTAAATATTGGTCATACGTATATAGGTATATGTACATGTAACTTTTTGTCAATAGCTTCAATACTCTTGGTCACTGAATGACTCCTCTACTCTTTCTGGAAGCAGAGAGATGTGGAGAGGGTCAGAGCAGGGTAAGAAACCCATCCAGACATCACTCCCTCCCCCAGGATTTTCTTTCTCTTCTTACCCCCCTGAGATGCTGCCCTGTAAGCTCCCAGACTTTGTGTGTGGTGAGAAAGTGGCCCCGCCTACAGTCAGAGGCTATGTTAACTAATCCAGAAATTAAAGCGCCCGGAGAAAACAGACTAATCAAATTATACATTCCTAAAAACCATTTATAAGCCGGGTACATTCTTTAATCTTAATTAGAAATCTGAGCAGCTCCCGTCGTCTCTGTAATCAACATTTAAACAGGGCTGACCCCCATGGCGCTAACCTTGAGAGCTCCGTGCAGGTATGTGATGAGAGAGGTGGGGGGTGTGGGGAGGCTCGGAGTCCATCCAAGAGGAAGGAGGTGTATTGGAGCCTGCAGGAAGTTCGCATTATTGAAAGGCCCATCCCTCCCAGCTTTTATCCTAACCCAAGGGCCCCAGTCACCTGAATCAATATCTCTCATCTCCTTCCCTGCCATACACTCCAGGGGACCTAGTGTGTGGAAAAGCCCACATCTTCTGCATAGCTCCTGTATCATTCAGATCTATGAAACTGCAGTTGGGCATGGCTATAAACTGAGGTCCACATGACTGTACACCTGTTACACCTTATTTCTGTGAGTCATAGAGTTTTAAACCTGGAAGGGACCTTAGAGAATATATGGAGAATCATAAACTCTGAACACCCTACTGACTCCCAAACTGACTTAAGGTGACAAGCTCTCTTCAGTCTGGGGGCAGCAATTGACAGCATTGATAAGAAACCACCTAGATGATGCTAGCCAACAGAGACAGCTTTGGAAAATAAGGATCAATGTATTTGATAGTTTGGGTTCAACCTTGATGGCAATTTGCTCCATTACACTGATCAAGCTACTTAACTTTTCTGATCTTTGATAGGAAAAGGTATTTCCTTATCCTCTGCCCACCATTATAGGAAGGATAAGGCTTGTTGTTTTCATCATTCAGTTGTGTCTAACTCTTTGTGACCCTGTGGGCTGTATCGTGCCAATACTGTCCATGGGGTTTTCTTGGCAAAGATACTTGGAATGGTTTGCCATTTCCTTCTCTAGTGGATTAAGGAAAACTTAGATTAAGTGACTTGCCCAGGGTCACACAGCTAGTAAGTCTCTGAGGCGGATTTGAACTCAGGTCTTTCTGACTCAAAGGTGATAGAAAATCCAATTGAATGCAATCCAACAAGCATTTTTAGAGTACCTACTATGTGTAGTAGAGAAATACGGAAAAAATGAAAAGGAGTTCCAGCCCTCTAAGAGTTATTGTCTGCTGAGCCAAAGGAGAAAGTTTACAAACATGTGACTAAGTATATACGTAATAATTGAAAGAGGAAGAGTCTGCCAAGAGTCCTAGGATTAGGAAAGGCTTCTCATCAGAAGTGGCACATGAGATAAGCTTTGAAAGAAACTATGGATTCTAAGAGGCGGAGGTGAAGAGGGAGTGCATATTACAAACATGGGAGAACAGCCTGTGTGAAAGCAGAGATTGGAGATGAAGAGCTCAGTCAAAAGGACACCAATAGGCCAGTCTGCCAGGAACATAGAGTAAGAGAAACGGAGTAAAGTGAAATAAACCTGAGAAAATAAACCAAAACCAGATTGTAAAGAACTTTAAATGCCAAACTGAACAGTTTGCATTTTGGGGTGAAAGGGAGCAACCAAAGATTCTAGCAAAAGAGAATGACATGATCAGAATTGTACTTGATGAATACTTGTTTGGCATCTCTGTAGAGGCTGGATTAGAGAGGGTAGAACCTGGAGCCTGAGTATCCAGTTAGGAGATTCTGAAGTGGAAAGGATAGTGACTATGGAAAATGAGAGAAGGTGGCAGATGCAAGAGGATTAAGCCCAATTTCAGCAGACCAGACAGAGACACTATAAAATAGTGCCTAGAGTACTAGAACTGTAGTCAAGAAGGCTTGAGTTTAAATCCAACTTTTGACATTTATAAGTTGTGTGAATATGGCCCTGGAAATAGACCAAATCCGTTTTCCAAGCACCAACCTCACCAAGTATGGAGAGCGACTCCCTTGCCCCCTTGTCATATCAACAATCTTGCCTTAGCAAGACTCAACCTTGATTACTTCCACCATCTGTCTCCTTCATTTCAATTCATGTGCTGCTGAACAGAGCTGGAGAAAATCACAAAACTGAGCTCACTACAAATTTATCTAATCCCAACTGGGTCCTCACTATAGCAAGGCAAACATTCTATTCCTCCCTAATTGATTCATTATCAGACTCTCCACAGCAGCTGTGCCAAATCTTCTCATCCCTCCACAGTACCATGCCTCCCCCAGCCCTCTTAGCTGAGGACCTCACCTCAAGTTTTACTGAAAAAAGTGAGATAATTTGCCAAGAATTCTATCTTCTCCCCTCCTTATCATCTCACATCATTCAACATCTTCCTCTGTTATCTTCTCCTTCACTCTAATCTCAGATCATGACTGTCATTGTCAAGGCAAACCCATCTACAGGTGCCCTGGATCCAATCCATTCCTGACTTCTCCAGATAATCGCTGTGAATATTATCTACCCCTTCCTAATCTTCAGTCTCTATCTATTGATCCTTTCTTTACCACCTGTAAATAGTTCATGTTTCTCCATCTTTAAAAACCCTAACTTGATCCAACCATCCCTAATAATTATTTTCCTATATTTTTCCTCCCCCTTTTAAGAAAGTCATCTATAATCAGTACCTCCACTTTCTCTCTTCCAACCTCATCATTCACCTGAAACTACCCTCTCCAATATGTCCAGTGATCTCTTAATTGCCAAATCTAATGACTTTCTCTCAATCCTTATCCTCCTTCACCTCTCAAACATCTGATGCTGCCAAATCACCTTCTTCTGGATACTGCCCCCTTCTCTAGACTGTCAGACACTGCTCTCTCATAGTTCTCTTCCTATCTATCTGACCACTCCAGTATCCTTTGCTGGTTCTTCAACCATGTCACTTCTTCTAACTGAGGGGGTTCCCCAAAACTCTGTTCTTGGTCCCCTTCTCTTTTTAGCTCTCTTGGTAGTCACTTAAACTCTCATGGGGTTCAATTATCGTCTCTATACAGATCATTCCAGAACCATATATCCACCTATAGCCTCCTGAGTCACCATCTCATATCTACAACTACTTCTTTAAGATCTTGAAATGGATGTCTATAGGCATCTAAAACTCAGCATGTCCACATCAGAACTCACTGTCCTTTTCCCCAAAAACCTTCCCTTTCAAACTTCCCTATTACTATTGAGGGCATCATCAACCTCCCTTCCTTCAAGACTCAGCTTGGACCTTCCATAGGAGGCATTTCCTGGTATCCCCAATAGCTAATGCCTTCCTCTTTTAAATTATCTTCATCCAGTATATGTACATATATATATACACATATATATGTATGTATGTGTGTGTGTATTTATGTGTATTGTACACATCTATATCTTCTGTGTACCTAGTTATTTATAGTGGTTTCTCTCATTAGAAATATGAGCTTCTGGAGGGCAAGGGTGGTTTTGTTACCTTTTGTTGTAGACTCAGTCATTAGCACAGTGCTTAGAACCTAGTAAATGCTTAACAAATGTTTGTTGACTGACTGACTGAAATTTTTCACCAACAAGCTGGCCACTTGGTAATGGGTTCCTTGAGGATGACAACTCATGAGATAAAGAAAAATACGAACCATCCCTTCATTCCTTGTGGTCCCTTCTGCTTCTGTAGTGATTGTGACTAAGTGGCAGCAAAGGAGACAGAGGGTCAAAGTCCAAGAATCACACTGATTTTACATCATCTATTAATTTTAACCTAGCTGTTAGTATATAAGATCTTTGTCCAAAGATCAAGTTGTAGACATACTACTGGGGGAATCATAGCAATCTTGACTCTCTTGCTATAAATGAAACTAGAAAAAAATGGAAGGATTACTTGCACGCTCTCCTTGAAGAGGCACAGAAAGGAGTTGGAAGATTTGGTTTCGTCATATGTCCAAAAGCAACAAGAAAGATTACTTCATGACATATGGACATCTTATATTCTTTCATTCATGGTAACTATTTTCAAAAAAATATTAAAATAACTGTAGCTTATGCACAAATACCAGTTGCAAAGGATAATGAGATGGAGAAATTCCAGAAAGATTTTGCTATTCTGTGATTTCAGTAGGAAAGGGATAAAACATGACGATGGTAAGTAATATACTAGAAAGCAGGGTTCAAGAATAAGGAATGAGAGAAATCAAAAACATAGAAACTACATCAGACCTTCATACCTTTACATGACAAATACTCCCTTCAAGAAAAGAATAGGTTGGCATAAAACTGGCAAGCATTGAATAATATCGCAAATGAAATTCATTATATTTTAACAGACAGGAGAAAGACTTATTAATCCTATTGAAATAGTCCCTGAAATAACCATCTGTGTACTGGCACATAGTAATTACTTAATAAAAGCATATCGATTGAGTGTGTTCAGTCAGACCACTGACTTGTTAGCATGAGGAAATAGTATGAACCTAGAACAAGTGAAATAATGAGAAAAATGGCATTTGATTGACACAACTCAATCCTGACTTATTTAGTAGCAATGATATCTATACAATTATAACCATCTTATACCCAAGTTTAACTTAATAAGTCAATTTCTGTGACAAAGAAACCCAAAAGGGTCTAAGAAGCACTTTACTCAGCACACAGTTGACTTACTTGCCAAGCAGAGAAAGATGGTAACCAGTGGCAATGCAAGTGTAGAATATAAATTAATTTGTAAAATCCTATGAAGGATTATGGAAAATCATGAGCAGAATCACTTCGTAAAACAGAAAAGCAGTTTAAAGAAAACCTGTTGAGAGATTCATCTAAATAAAATCATCTTGAAGGTATATAAGGATGAAAAGGGAAAAGGGAAAACAAATAGAAGAAAAATAGAAGAGATCTGCAAAGGTATTTTTTAACAAATTGTTTTCATCCTCAAGGATTGTTGTCATCACACTTGGATACTAAATTTAAAGGACCACATGAAAGAGTACTAAGGAAAACAAAGACAGGAGCCATAAATTGAGGAGGAAGGATATATGCATTTATATAGCACCTACTATGTGCCAGAAATTGGGTTAAACACCTTTTACAAACATTACCTCATTTGATCTTCACAACAACCTTACAAGGTAGGTGCTATTATGATCCCCATTTTTATAGTTGAAGAGACTGAGGCAAACAGATGTTAAGTGACTTGCCGAGAGTTACACAGATAGTGCATGGGGCTGAATTTGAACTCAGGTCTTCCTGACTCCAATCCCAGCTCTCTATCCACCGTGCCACTAGCTGCCTCTAATATAAATATACATAAAAATCTATATAGAGAATCTATAGATTAGAAAAAATGTGTATATCCATGATGGAGGGCAACATATTTTAAGGACATTGAGGCATCAATTCACAAGGTATCTCATGGGGAGAAGATATCAAAGGCAAGTAAAAGTTTGACCTTATTAATATTTTAAAAAAACAGTGAATGAGAGGATGTTAGCAATTATTGTTACTAAGTGCCTACTTTCTAATCTATATAAAATTTTATGATAATAGTCTATACCTACATCAAGGGTATTTGCGATGATAGTGTTAGTAAGGAATAGATAAGCTTTTTACATGTGGTATACTACAGTGGACTACATCTTCTCCATCTTTCAAATGTCTGAAAAATTTAGAGAGTGCATGATCTCACTGTGCCTACTGTTCAATTTTTTTCCCAGGAGCCTTTGATTTGGTAGAGAAAATCCCACTTTAAATGTTCTCTTCTAGCAGGTGACTCCCATCCATACTTCAGAATCATTCAAAATTCCTTTGAAAGATATTTAAGAGATAACTGTTCTACAACTCTTTGATCATCAAGTAGGACATAAAAGAAAGAAGCATATGCTTACCAAATGTTTTCACCCCAGTGATAGAGAAGATCTAGTCCATGTTGAAAAGTAATTCTCTCTGGAGGGTGAGTTCATTCAGATGCTCTTGTTTGTAGAAGACATTCCTATGATTGCATCAAACCCTGGAACATAACAGAATTTCCTGGAAGTATTTGACCTAAATATCCACATAGGACAAACCAAGTGGATGAACCAAGTGGATTGCCCACATTCTGACACTGAATTAGGGTCACCCACTACAGATTTTTGAATGGTGGATTTTTGTATAAATTCTAGTTTATTTAAAATAAGAAAACTTGATTAATTTATCTTACCTATTTCAACTTCAGATTTGTCATCAAAGGTCTTTCCAAATCAATGGTAATTCAATGTCCATACTAAGGATAGAAAAAGAAGAAAATAAGACGCAAGACTTATATGTCCAAATATAAGATCTATTCAAGGATATTCTATAGAGTTGACCAAAACCTCAAGAACGCTAGACATGGGAGGCAAATGAGGCATCCAAGTATGTTTTCTTATTGAGATGATAATGGGGTAGCTCTAAAGATAATGTCTCAGATTTTTTTTTCTTTTGTACAGGAAAATTTACACTTCTAGTGCGTGTTAGGTATGCTTCTGCATTTTTAGGGTCCCCAGGTCCCACATCCAACTCTAGGTTTTGGAAAGTTTGAACATTGTGATTGAGTAAGGAGAGCAAAGGAAGGAGAGAAAGAAAGGGGGAGAGATTCTGCCCGACCCAATGGCTGCCTCTGGTTCTATTTTCATAAAGATAGGAGCATACTTTTTTCATGACTTTGGCTGGACTTCTGAGTCTGTAAGTCTTCTGACTTCTAGACTTCTCTCCCCAAACATATTCAAAGAACAAAAATAGCAAATTTCATTCATGGATGGATCTCTCATTTAACTCTTAATTTTCCTGTGCCAATTTTTAGACATTAAAGCACAACAAAAATACATTGAAGTGGTTGACATTCATTTAAGACCTGTTGTTCATTACTTCAACTATTGGAAAGTTTTGCATCCACAAGATGTGGGGTGAGATTAAGTCCTAACAGAGAAATATACCTGTGGAGATTGTCCATCAATAGGAATAACTAAAGGAATAAGCTGTACCACAAAATTCATCCTAAGGAGGAGAACAAAATTGCCTAAAAACTTTCAAAGCTCCTATAATGCTCCCAAACTTCTGATGACAAAAGTCCATTTTTTAAACCAATATTCTACTTCTTTTGATAGATGGCTATGAGACATTGAATGCCACAGCTTCTGAAGGACTAAAAGTACATATTGTGTAGGACAATGGAGAGGCCCACAGATGGTGTGAGCAGACTGCAACATAGGAGGAGATTTGAAGAAATGGATGCATTCAGGGAATGGATTACAGGGGAAAAGAAGATGAGCTGGTCACCTGGCAAGGGTAAAAGATGACAGATGGACAGCTGAGTGCTCCATTGTTGTCTTTGCAATGTCAGAGAAAGTAAGAAAGGCTTCCAACATTTGGGGTAGATGGACTTCTTATAGAAAACTTATGGGAGGATACAGACAAGACGGTGAAAAGGCATGAATGGGTTACAATTTACATTACAAGACGGATAATCCAAATCATTTGAGAGTGACTATCGACAAACTACTTAACCACTCTGACCCTCAGTTTCCTCATCTGTCCAATAAAGATAATAATACCTCTAGCATCTACCTCCCAGAATGATTCAGAGACTTACATAAGGCATGTAATCTATAGTATGAAACTAAGTTATTATTTTTCTAGTAGACTGGAAGATTCCTGAAAACATGAACTTTTCTTTGTCATTGTATCTTCAGTGCAATCTTAGGTGCTAATAAATGTCAGAAGTGTGAATGAATGAATGAATGAGAATTAATTTATCTACTATATTACAAGCAATTTAGTATTCAGTGTATATATGAATTTAAGTAGAATTTAAGTACAAAAGTAAGATGGTCCATTCTCCCAAGGAGTTTACATTCTAGTAGAGAGAGACAGACAGAGACAGCACATATATCAGATTGGTGGCCAGGGCAAGGAATATTGTTCTTAAGAATCATAGGGACTCTGAGAAATCATATGGTAGTAGAACATCTTTTGGGAAGACTTTTAAATTTTTTTAACATTTTTCATCATTTTACAAAAAGTTTTTCTTTTAATGAACTTTGTAATCAAGTTGATTACCTTTGTAAGCACTTAGAAAATTATTTAGCTGCTCACTCAAATTTCTCAACACAAGTGATTATCTGTGAAGTATGCAATGTGTCCAATTGCACAAAAAGATACATTTTTAACTAGTATTTTTAGAACTATGCTTTCTCCTATCTTCCGTTGAATTCTATCCAATATATTTCTCTCATACTATACAATTTCAATTTTAAAAATTCATCAATTATATTGAACAATTATAACAATATGGAATTATCATCAATAGGTTTACAAATCCTTAACATCAGTTCTAACAATATATATGTAATCAAATGAGCATCTTTAGCCACATCTGTTGCTTCATTCATTTGCATCAAAAATGGGAAAATTTTATTTTCTGATTAATTTATTTTCTAAATAATTTATATTGTAGGTCTTCAGACATATGGGTAATTCTCTTTCCCACCATCTTGTCTATGAGTGAAACCATTTTAACCTGCTTTGCCTATGACTCACCAAGCACCAATGTCTCTCTTATCAAATGAAGCTTTTTAAACTTGGTAATTCTTCAAGTATTTATTTTTGTTTCACTCAAAAGCATCTCTTAATGAAAAAAATCTCTTGCCATCACATTTCGCATGTTCATTTTCTAGATATTTCACTTCATTAGGTTTCATGCTGTCTGCAGTTAGAGCATTCATATAAAGCAAACATAGTGATCTTTCTTTTCTATTAATAACTGTACTTATGAATACCAGTGACAAATATGGTAGATCACAGTTTCAGGATTTGGCCATTTTACTTTGTGCTTCTGCTACTTAAATTCTTAAATTTAAATTCTTTCTTAAACCTTAAACTTAAAATTTTTCTTTAGCCTTTATTTGTACTAATTTCAGCTACCTTTATAGATATTTCTCTTCAAACAGGTCTTGTGTTTATCCATCATGAGCAGATATAATTTCACTTTTAAAAAATAAGGGAAAATCATTTAAGACAATTCAAATTTGTGTTGAAAATGTTTAATAATTATAACTGTCCTTGAGCTATTTCCACTTTTAAGTTATGGGGGGAAGGGGTTGGAAAACAGTCTATTATATTGCACTTAAAAAAGGGACATTGAAAAAAATATGGTACTCAGTTATAGCTTCCACATAGATTGTTTAACTTTAAATTTATACACTTCATGTTCAAAAGCAGTTATCAACATAACTACACGACTCATCTGTGTCACAAGCCCATGGGGACTGATGGTGACAGTGACCAAATTACTCTTCTATCAATATTTAACATAGGCTTGGGCTCAGATCTGACCTCATTTGAGCATTCTGCATTAAGTAATCACTATGTAGCCTTCACTGTCAGTTGGAACAGATTTGTGTTGATCTTGCTTTTGTTAGCTTTGATTTGAAATTTGTTTTCATAAAAAAAAGTGAATATATTTGTTTAGAAGTTGTACTCCAAAATATCTGATAATCTTGGCCTTTGGTGGCCAAAGCATTGGCATTTACTGCTTCCTTCCATCTACCACCCCATTTCCCTTTAGGATCTCAAACACTCTGATGGTAGCATGCCCCACTCTTCAGAAAACTCCACAGTATTGTGTGATAGGGGCAAAGGAGTTATTCAAACTAAGTGTTCTGGGAAAATATGAGAAGAGAAAAATATTTTCAATTAAAAAAATATTTATTGAGTCCCTATGATGTGCTAGTGAATATGAAAGATAAAAAAATTATTAAAATCAGATCCTTGCTCTCAAAAACTTACAATTTTGGTGCAATGGGAAATATTCTAGATTCGGAGTCAGAAAATTAGTATACAAATCCCAGCCCTGCTACATAGCAGCCGTGAACAAGTCACTTTTCCTCTCTGGGCCTATATTTCCTCATTGGTAAAATTAAGAGGTTGGTGACTTTTAAGATTCTTTCCAGTTCTACTTCTATGAGTTGGTGACTTAAGTTGGGAAGTAAGATTTACAGTACAAGGCAGAGAAATGAAAAACTCAGAATTCAAAAATATCTTGACAGATTATTATATAAAATGAGAGACTAACTGTCCAAAGAGGAGCTTGAGCATTTGGTAATCCTTTTTCTGGAACTTGGGGGAGGGGATGTCTGAGATAAATGGGGTTTGGAAGTGGGGAGGAAGGAGCTGACCCTGATTTTCACGTGCCTGGACTTTTGCAGGAGCCTTCGAGTGGGTCTGCCTACCACAAGTCTCTCCCCACTCCTTTCCATCCTCTACTCAAATGCCAACATGATCCTCTACAGGTCTAACCATGTCACTTTCCTATTTAGTAAACTATTCAATAAACTCCATCAGCTCCCTACAGCCTTCAAGCTCAAATATAAAAAATCCACTGTTTGGCTTTCAAATCCCTTCGTAACATGCCTTTCCCCCCACCCCACCCCACCCCACACACATACACCCCTTTTCAGTCTTCTGCCTGGTTTCCCAGCTAAAATCTCACCTTCTGTAGGAAGCCCTTCCCAATCTCCAATAATTCTAATTATTGATTATTCTGATTTATCCCTGTCTATAACTTCTATAGTTGTTTATAAATTGTCTTCGCCGTTTGAATGGGGGAGCTCCTTGAGGTCAGGAATTGTCTTTTGCCTTTC